>NC_142464.1:71768228-72393228 GCF_049115385.1 Moschus berezovskii | reverse complement strand
AATAAAGTCTGACACTGTTTCTACTGTTTCCCCATCTATTTCCCATGAAGTGATGGGATCAGATGCCATGATCTTTGTTTTCTTAATGTTGAGCTTCAAGCCAACCTTTTCACTCTCCTCTTTCACTTTCATCAAGAGGCTTTTGAGTACCTCTTCACTTTCTGCCATAAGATTAGAAATAGGAATTTAAGTCCCCACCCTTCAATAATAACAGCCATCACATTTTATTGTTATTATTTGATGAGTTTCCTATTATAAGTTTTGTTAAGGGAAGACATGAGTTTGATTGGTTGACTATCATAAACACCAAGTACAGTGAATGACATGTAAGGTGCTCAATTGATCTCAAGGAATGACAATAAATAAATCCATTCACTTGGCTGTTATAACTCTGCTGTGTATCGTATACACCAGGCTATTCCAAACCACAGCATTAAAAATTTCAATAATATTATTTTACTGTTGTGCTTCTATTTGTGGAAGAAACTATTGTAAACATTTTACATGTATTATCTCACTCAGATCATACAACAATCTTAGATGTAAGTATTGTCATGATCGCCATTTTTCAGATGTGTAACAAGTTAAAAAGTGGTTACTTTTCCAAGGTCACATGCTAGTAATTATAGAACTAATTATTCTAATTCAAATGAAATGAAATGTTAATCACTCAGTCGTGTCCAACTCTTTGTGACTCCATTATCTGAAGCACGCCAGGTTCCCCTTTTCATGTAATTCTGCAGGTAAGAATACTGGAGTGGGTTGCCATGCCCTTCTCCAGGGGATCTTCCTGACCCAGGCATTGAACCGGAGTCTCCTGCACTGCAGGCAGATTCTTCACCATCCAAACCAGGAGGGAAGCACTTTTGATTCAATGTTCACCACAAACCTGGTTACAGTTTGATTTACTTATCTTATAGAGAAAGAACGAGTGGGTCATAGAACAGGATATCTATTCACTTTGTTTTGTATTGTTGGGTTCTTTAGTATTTTTTAAATTTTTACTTTATAGTGGAGTATAGTTGCTTAACAATGTGTTAGTTTTGGGTATATAACAAAGTGATTCAGGTATACATATACATGTTTCTATTCTTTTTTCAATTCTTTTCCCATTTAGGTTATTACAGAATATTAGGCAGAGTTCTCCATGCTATCTGGTATATCCTTGTTGGTTATCTACTTGTTTTTAATAATAAATGAACATACTACTATCACTCTGCAGAGGACTTCCTTGGCAAAAATTTGTCCCCAAGACTCAATAACCTTTTTTATGACTTGTTAAGACCAAATTTCTGGGTCAGTTAAATAAGAAATTTATTGTGTCTATTTAACCAGTTGAGGCTAATCTGTGGGGCTTCTAGATGTCCAACTGGCTGATTTTCTCTAATGACATAGCTATTTCTTTCTAAGTCCTTAGGAAACATCAAATTCACTAAATATTTTAACTTATATGTCTATACAATCCTTTCCTCTATTAGATTGCTACATTTGTTACAAGCAAGGACAGGATTTCATTCATCTCTGTATAATCAGTCCCTTATGTTGAACTCAGGACAGATAAGTTGATCAACTTCTATTTGAGTATATTAGGCATCCGTATTCACTACTCTGAAATGAGTGTTTGGAGTTTGGAGTCTTCAGAGTTGGAACAGAGTTTATTTGGGGGGAAATAAAATATTGGTTTGACAGGATATATATGTGTTTCGGTCCTTTAATGGACCGGAACCTGGCAGTCTGGAGTCGACGATAAGAAAGTGAAAGAAAGAGAGAGAGAGAAAGAAAGAAAGACACGGGGACCCAAGCTCTGATGGAGCAAGGGTATTTTATTAGCAGAAATGCAGGCTTATATATCTTCAGTAAGATGATTACTCAGCTATTACACAGGATGAAATTTTATCAATAGACACAATATGGATAGTCTAATACATACAAGCTCGCTGATGCTGAAAAGAGTCACTGAAGGGAGTCACTGAAAGGAATCCAAGCAGATATCCTTTTCTCATTATCTCAGTCCTGAGAACTGCGTGCAGCTCTACTCGTTCCCGAAATAGGAGCTGATAAGGAACAGAGAATCCTTGAGAAATGGCACACAAAGGAAGAAAAATGTAACATATTGGATTTCTTAAAGTTAAACATCCCCTGACATATATGTACCTTTGACTCTTTAATCTAATAAAAGGATCGATTACTACATACATAATTTAAAAGACATATTTCATCTGACAGTTCATTAATCAAATAACTGATTTAAGCATTTGTATGTGCTGAGAGTTTGCTGTAGAAGGACTGAGAATATTTGTAGTTTGGAAATATAAGTGGAGAAAAATAACATAGTTCATAGCCACGGGCTAAGAGTTGGGAAAGGCCATAAATCCAGTGTTATCATTTGGTTAAAATATGTGACAAAAGTTCTCCAAAAGGAGTTAGACTTTATTTGCCTCTTAAAGAATTCATGGAATTTGGTAGGTTAAAGGGTTCCAAGATGGTTAGAAAATACAAAGAAGAGCAAAAAAGCAGGAATGAGGGTGGTGCACATGGAAGGCTTATTTCAAAATAAAGGATCATGTACATAGACAAATTTTGCCAAGTGCACTCATAGCTTATGATATTTATTATCATTATCATAATATCCACTTACATGATTTCCTTCTATTCACACCATCTGGAGGGAAAATACCCTTTGACTTATTATTTTCATACTATTTAGTAATTCAAAGCATTCTATAAACTGAAGTTACACTTTTTTGGACATATGGGTGGAAATTGTAGCAAAATAGAACATACAAAGATACAGAAAGCAGTTCTAGGTATGATTTTTCACCTGGATGCTTACTATGTAACCCTGGCTAAGCTAAGTAACCTCTCTGAGCTTCAGCTTCCTCATCTTTTAAATAAGGAAAAATTCTGATAGCTATGCCTAGAGTTATGAGGATTAAATGAAATAAAGGTTATCGAAAGTCTACTTTTCACTGGCTGTCACATAATTGCTACTTGATGACTGCTGCTGCTGCTGTGTTGCTTCAGTCGTGTCCGACTCTGTGTGACCCCATAGACGGCAGCCCACCAGGCTCCGCCATCCCTGGGATTCTCCAGGCAAGAACACTTGAGTGGGTTGCCATTTCCTTCTCCAATGCATGAAAGTGAAAAGTGAAAGTGAAGTTGCTCAGTCGTGTCCGACTCTTAGCGACCCCATGGACTAGTGATTACTATTTACAATTCTATTATTTAATAAATAGCAGCACTTTGCATTCTGATGTCTGGCATGTAAGCTAGAGAGGGGAGTGCTAATTCACTCTGCTTAACCTCTCTCCCTGGTTGTTTGTTATTCTTTTTCCCATTCTTGGGCTATTGAAGCTGCTTGGTCTTTCTTCATATGAACCAAAGGTACTTTTTCCAATTCAAAAATATGAAATCAGGTAAACATTAATCTATCATGAATTACCCAAACCTTCTTTCTTTCAACTTTTAAGCCATAAGAAAACAATTACAGCAGTAACAAGCATTATTTGCAATCATAAATCATAGAACATTCCATTCTATGTAGCAAGAAATCAGGGAAAAATAAGTTATTCTAAGAGATCTGGATTCCAGTGTTGCTACTTACTGCTCTTGAACTTTAGGGGAAGGATTTTCTAAATTTAAAAATAATAAGAATATCAAAGATTAAAAAAGGTTTTTGGGTGTTTCAATAAATCACAATCAAGATGTTTAATAGCATTTATTATACCATATTTTAAAACAAGAATATCACAGTAATAAATTGTGCACATAAAATACAACATATATCCAGATAGGCAGATTAGCTTGCTTTCCATTTTAAAACACTGGTGAAATTGTCTCACAATTAAAATATATCATTTTAGGTTACCATTATTTTTGCTAGGCCCCAACAGGACCACCTGTGGTAAGAATCAAGTTAAATCCTTTAGCTCTTTGCTGGATTATTAACAGGGCATGAATAAAAGATCTAAGCTCAATATGTAATATATTCTGTAATAATTTTAAAATGAGTGAAAAAGGGAATGCCCTTCCTGTGTATATATAGTTATGAACTGACTTGTGTGTAAAGTATACACATTGAAGTCCTAAGCATCAGTGTGACTGCATTTGGAAACAGGGTCATTAACGAGGTGATTCAAGTTCAATGAGATCATAAAAGTGGAGCCTTATCTGACAGGACCGGTGCACTTAGAGGAATAGGAAGAGACACCAGAGACCCCCTTCTCTCTGTGTCCCTCTGGATGTACATGCAAAGGAAAGGCCATGTGGGCACACAGCGAGCAAGAGAGGCCTCACCAGAAACCAACATTGGTGGCACCTAGATCTTGACTTTTGACTTCCAGCTTTGAGAAAAGAAATCTCTGTTGTTTAAGCCACCTGTTCTCTGGTATTTTTTATGGCTGCCTGAACAGGCTACATAGACACACACACACACACGCACGTGCGTGTGCAACTGTATGTGTCTTAGTATAATTTAGTGGTTATATATAATGAATATCGAATTCTGTTTTTGTAATATCTACTCTGTATATTCTAAAATAACAGACATTTTTTTAATCCCACAATGTCTAAACGTCTCTATCCTGCAAAAAGTTAAAATTTTATGTTTTAAAATTTTAAAAGTATTCTTTTCTGGAAGAGAGTATACAGAATTTGATAATGCCACAGGGGTTAATGTGCTTTATGAATCATTCATGGAATTATTTCATTACAATTGTGACTCCACCTAATAATGAATTAGATGACTATTAGCATAATTGCAATATAGCACAATGCTATGTTGCTATTAAATTTTGTCTAGAGCCAGTACATGACTAAAACATAGTGCCTGTCTTCCTAATGGCACATGATAATAATTATAATAACTTCAATTTGACACAACATTATCTTTTCACAAATTCTTGCAGAGCATGTATATTATCTTCTTTACTGGAGCTTAGGTAATAAATCCCAATGCATTACAAGGACCAATTTGCTTTCAAGAGTTTTATCTTTGTCTTTTTGAAGGTAAATAGACTGGTAGCCTTCTTAGTAATGTCCAAAAGACAAATGTCAACCATTCTAAGTAGATTTTCTTCATGTTTCTCCAGTATGTGCTTTGTCTGAATATAAATAAGATTACTTCTCTTTTAAAGGACAGCATTTTATCAGTGATTGATATTGGGCACAAATTTGGATAATCAAATATTAATTTTCCTTTAGCTTTAGAATTATACCATAAGCATAACCAGATCATACCATAAGCAAACCATAAGCATAATCAGACTTGCACACTTAAATCTTCTGTTTGCAACCCTAAAGCCCTCTGAGGTGACCTCATTTCTAAATAAGAGCCGTCGCGCTGGGGAATTCTGGAATAAGAAATCCACAGACAAGCCCTTTGTTTGTACTTCATTCTGTTTCTCTGGATTTCACTTTCAATGTTGTAGGTGCCTCTGGCTCCTTCACGCACTTAGGTCAAAACACTGAAAGAACACTTAAATTCCCAAATGGAAATTCACATTATTTCAGGTGTTTCTAGGGCATAAAATGAAAGCATTATAACACTGCAAAAATTCTGCCTACCTCTCGGAATGTCAGTGATTTGTGGTGCTTCTTTCAGGGCAGCTCAATAACATGTCAGGAGCTGAAAATGAAGGCGTACCCGTTGTCCTTTGGCTAACCTCATGTCAGCTCTGAGGATTTCTCTAATAGTTCTCTTCTCCATTCAGGTTCAGTTCCTGTCTTCTCTTCAGAACCTGACAACTGATTTCTTGCACCTATAAAAGAACATCTAGGCACATGTATCAAGGAGAAAAGCTATTAAAAGGCCATTCTATAGGAACATGGCCTTAGGCAGTGGTTGAAAATTTGGTTTAAATTTGTTTCCAGAGAAAAGATATGCATAAAATATTATTGCATAGGTTCAAAATAGCAAAAGAAGATTTTTATAAAAACACAACAACCAGTTCTTAAATATTGGTCCTCTGGGGCTGTTTACAGAGAATCTGTTGAAATTCTAGGTCCTAAAGATGAGGGTGAAAGATTTGGCTTGACTTCCCCTCTCTTTCACACATAGCCCAAATTCAGCCTGATCTTTTCAGAATCTGCCCTTTGTATCTGTTCCCACCACCAAGAGGGTGGACATGGATCCTGCTTATGTGGTTCCATTTTCAGCTTTGTAACAATAGTGAAAGCACCAGGTAATGTGAAATATAAGATGCTATGCATTCAGTTCAGTTCAGTTCAGTCACTCAGTTGTGTCCGACTCTTAGCGACCCCATGAACCACAGCACGCCAGGCCTCCCTGTCCATCACTAACTCCCGGAGTTCACTCAAACTCATGTCCACCGAGTCTGTGATGCCATCCAGCCACCTCATTCTCTGTCGTCCCAGCCTCCTCCTACCCCCAATCGCTCCCAGCATCAGAGTCTTTTCCAGTGAGTCAACTCGATGCTACGCATAGATCAGCCCAAAAGAAAGCAAGTTAAAAAAAGAGGTGAAGGAAAGTGTAGAGTCTGTAACAATATGTCAACCCTCCAACCCATTCTCTCCAATGAGCAAGAAAAAGAACAATTTTTCAATAACTATGCTTTAGGATAGAGATTGAAAACACTTTTCTCTGTAAAGCACCAGAGAGTAAAATCTTGGGATTTATAAACCCTATGTTTTCTATCACAACTACTGAACTCTACCACTGTTTAGCCAAAGCTGTCACCAATAATAAAAAAATGAGCATGACTATGTTCCAAAAAAAAACCCATTTATGGACACTGAAATTTGAATTTCATACCATGTACACAGGCAAAGAATATTAATCTTCTTTTAACTTTATTCAACCATTAAAAAGTATTAAACTTTTAGCTCACAGGCTGTACAAAAATAAGTAGCAAGTGGGCTTTTGTCCAAGAACACAGACTGCTGACCCTTCTTTATTGGCTCATTCAGTGTAGAGGTAGAATGGCTTCCGATCGTCTACTTCTCTTGGATATGGAGGTCTGGGTAAATGGGTAATGCTTTTAGCTAAATAAAGGCATGCCTTGCTTTTGTGGGAGCGGAGAAGGAGGTATTAAGGGTCCCTTAGAGGCCAGCATGTGGAGGTCTCTGCTTGCTAATCCCATCATTGTTGAACTTGTTAACCTGCACTGCATCATTGTTGAAACTAGAAAAGTCATGCTCTCTGAAAAGACGGGATAAAAAAGGCACCATCTCTGGACAAATAAAACAGAAAAAGAAGATTTCTCTAGACTAATAAAAATAGAAAAGGACTTTGGGTAGATCCACTGAACCTTCTTCCTGGGTGCCCTTTATGTGTGGATGACAATGTATGACAAGCAAAGAAAAGACAAAATCTTAGTTCCCTTTTGCCGTGTTCCACCATACTCAGGGGCTCCCCACCAATGCTCATAAAAACTTACTCTATTATGTCAAGGTGATTTGTTCGATTTCTTTAGAGAAGAATGTAATTTTATTGCTTGGGATGAAAGCACCCGCTTGCCAAGTTTTTGGGGACTTTGGGATAGAGGAGAGGGGTGGAGACAGTCTATTGTTGCAAAAAGACTTTCAAATAAAGTGTACTTCTAATAAACTACAACTCACTCCAAACCTCTATTGAAACTGGAACATCTGAAAATTTCCATGGAAAACAGACTATCTTCCCTGGTGGAAGGTAGTATTCCTTGCATTCCCTCTCAAGCTTTATGAGTATCAGTCAGTGGTAGCTCTGTTCCATCAAGCTGTTTATATCTCTTACTGACTGGCAGCTTCCCTCATTTCTATCTTCATTATGTGTAAGAAGAAAATATTTTTTCCTTTCCTTTCATTTTAGAAAGACAGGAGAAGATAAGTCCATGGGTTGAGTTTGTCATCTTAAAAAGTGAAATGAAAATTTAAAAGAAAGTTGTTGAAATGATTACAATGGAGATAGGATTGGACCACTTTGAGAAATATTGCTAAGTGGATGTAGATCTTCTCTATCTTTCTGGTTAGATATCTGTCGAGGAGTCAGGGTGTGCACTGTACCATGTATTATCTATAAGGGATTGAACTTTGTTCAAATAATTTACAACTATTATCTTACTTAAACTTCACAAGTGAAATAGGTAATGTTGACAGTTTTCCTCATTCATAGATGAGAAAATTAAATTTTGTTAAGAGAGATTGACAAGTTTAAATAAGATACTCATGGTCATTGTACCATGTTATCAATAGCTTACCCTTATAACATATGATGGGCTTCCCAGGTGGCACTAGTAGTAATGAACCCACCTGCCAATGCAAGAGATTCAAGAGATGCGGCTTCTATCCCTGGGTCGGGAAGATCCCCTGGAGGAGGGCATGGCAACCCACTCCAGTATTCTTGCCTGGAGAATCCCATGGACAGAGGAGCCTGGTGGGCTACAGTTCACAGGGTCCCAAAGAGTCCAACATGACTGAAGTGACTTAGTATGCATGCACATACTATTTGATGAGGTTATCTCATTGCTTTGTTATGAGTATCAAATAGGAAATAAATGGTACTCAGTAAATAATTGTTAGCCTTTTCTTGGTCTAACCTTATTTAAGGCTAAAAGATATGAAAGTTTGTAGTTAACTTTAGCTCTTGCCTTCTTCCCTCGTACCTCTTTCATCTTCTTCCCCTCTTTTTTACCCTCGAGGACAGCTTTGATAATTGGCTCTGGCTTTCCATTCTCACCAAAGAAAAAAATTAACAAAGAAGAGATACTGTGCAGTTCAAATCTTTGTTGAGAGCAATGTAAAAGAAAGTTTAATAAAGGGCAATAGTACTAAACTCTCAAAAACTAAATATGACCAGAGGGAACATTAATGCTGATTAATGGAATTTTTAGAATGCCTAATTTATACATAAAGATCAAAGTAGTTTTGCTTATTCAGCAAAATTCATCTAAATTCTTCCCTTAATTAGTGGGGCTCCTTAAAACCAAAAAGAATAAATGGTAATTAAATGCTAATCTTGCACAGTTAAAATGACTGGAAATTACATGCAAATTGGAAAACATAATCTGTAAAATATCTTTTTATGTGAAATTCCTGGTGCCTTTGTTTGAGTTTATTTTATTTTGTATTTAGGAAGTATAGTCAGGACTCTGGGCAGATAGCAGCCTGTCATTTCAGGGAGTTGGAGTTCACTGCTGTCAGGGCAATAGTAGCTTGGCTGATAAAAACCTGAACAGTACCCATAGGAAAAGAAAATAGATATAAGGATGTTTAGGTGTAGAATTAATAACTTTTGCTGGTCAAATGAACAAAGTTTTCTCTTTGGTAAGTTCTGTAGATGGACTAAGCCTCAATTAAATTTTTTAAAAAAATAAGATTAGTAGTATGAGAGGGACTTGAGCCTAGTAAACGTGACACAAATTTGAATTTAAAAATCTTCATATGAGATCTCTGCAAAGTCCGTGTTGATATAACTGATTTTAGAATTTATGTACCTCTTCCAGAAAAGTCTTCATTTCAGCCAAAAAAAGTGTCTATTGCTATCCATTTCCTGCTTTTCTCTGAGGTGATGAAGTACCAGGTACTGTCTTTTGAGCTTATAGTTGAGTGCCAATTATTCTCCATTTATTTGTTCTTCCAGATCAGCAACTGATACTTCTCATCCTGCTCTGGGTGGCACAATTGTGACTTCTGTGGCTTCTATCACATAAACCCTCACTCTCTGTTCAACCAATGGAGATCCTAGCAGGAGACTGGTGGATGGGAGATAATGAGGTCACATTATGGATTTTCCCCAACCATTCCTTGGGCTGTGGCTTGGTAGTGTCTGTGTTCCTCTACCCAGAGATACAGATATAGGGTCTGTTCCTACCAGACCCTCTCTCACCATTAGAGCTCTTGTCAGTCTCCGTGACAGCAACATCACTTTGCTCCTTCCGATTAGAAATGGCAACGTGAAAGTGTGTTAGTTGCTCAGTCGTGTCCGACTCTTTGTGACCCCATGGACTGTAGTTTGCCAGGATCCTCTGTCCGTGGAAATCTCCAGGCAAGAATACTGGAGTGGGTTGCCATGCCCTCCTTCAGCAGATTTTCCTGACCCAGGGATCCAACTCAAGTCTCCTGTATTGCAGGCAGATACTACAGTCTGAGCCACTAGGGAAGCCCTAGAGATGGCAAAGGCTTCTGGCTATCGGAGTTCCTCAGGCTTCTCCTTCTCTTACACATGGTACCTTTAACCTTCCCCACAATTCTGTAAATAATTCATTCATTAAGTTGTCACAGTTATTACTTTTATGCGTCTTGTAAGGATCCTGACAATAAAATGATTCATATTCTTATAGCATTATTAAATCACCATTGTTTTCCTTGAAGTAAATCTAAAGGGAATAGGTTCTGCTTTTTAGTTTTTAATTCATTGTTATTATTATTTTTTTGGCAGAGACATTTATTTCCTTCTCTACAAATATCTCTCTTCCTTTCTCTCCTCCCTCCAGTGAGGGCTTCTAGACCAAGTATAGTTAATTTATGCTCTGGCAGTCCTTTCTATATACTCTTTGCTGGCATTTTAGCTTCCTGTTATAAGTAATCATTTATATGCCTTCCTCTTCTCCTTAAAACTTTCTCTGCCTTATGTATCATTGTATTCTCATACATGGATGGTTAGGAAAACTAGTGCTCAATAAATGCTTAGTAAATGAGGAATTGCACTGCAGAAGACTCTTGAGAGTCCCTTGGGCAACTTGCTCAAGGAAATCAAATCAATCAATCCTATAGGAAATCAACCTTGAATATTCATTGGAAGGACTGATGCTGAAGCTGAAGCTCCAATACTTGGTCACCTAAGGTGAAGAGCCGACTCATTGGAAAAGTCCCTGATGCTGGGGAAGATTGAGGGCAGGAAGAAAAGGGATGACAGAGGATGAGATGGTTGGATGGCATCACTGACTCAATGGACATGAGTTTGAGCGAACTCTGGTAGATAGTGAAGGACAGGGAAGCCTGGTGTGCTGCAGTCCACAGGGTCACAAAGAGTTGTACATGACTTAGTGACTGAACAACAGCAATCTGGACATGAGTTGCCCAAAAGAAAAGTGTGCGGCTCTAATGGCGTCTAGAATAGTTGGATTATCTCATGATAATACAACATAGATGTTATGAACGTGGTCTCCTCGGCTAGACCATCTAGTTTGGATCCAGCCTCTGTCACTACTAAGTGCTCTTGAAAGTGCTTAACCTCTCACTGCCACAGTAATAGTAACACTGTTTGTTTAATAAAGGTGTTGTGAGTTAAAATGAGTTAAAATATGTGATGTGCTTAGAACTGTGTCTGTCACATAATAAGGCTATGTAAATACTTTGGACTACATTTGCTATTTTCATGGATCTAATATATGTGCCAGTGACAAGAGAGTTAAAAGATAAATTTATGATAAGCAAAGGGATATTTCAGAACTAATTTGTAAGCTAGATAAACAGATACATTATCAGACTTAGTGCCTCCATTAAGAGTTTTTAAAACACATAAAATTAGTAATGTGGAACTGTTGTTCAAAAACTTAGCCTATTGTTAGGCTCTAAGAATCCGGGAGAAGACCTCATCTTTTGCCTAGGTAGTGATCACAAGCCACAGGCAAGTCTTTTAAAATGACTTTTATTGGCATTCAGTCTCAGGTAGCAATGTGTTTTATTTATTAATGGAGTTTTTCCATGATAGTTTTATTTCTTTTCTCAGAGAATTTGGGAACCATCCCACTTTGGTTTTCTAACTGCAAATGATATTTATTCATTTTCTAGGGACTTTTGAAGGATTAAAATAAGAATATGGACAAGGCTAAAGCTTTCAAATTATAATTGTATTATTCTGCCCACCATTTCTATCATGTGGTTAGAAGTGAAAGTTCTGAAGTCTGACTTTTGGAGTTTAAATCTGCTTCATCTACTAGCTATATCACCTTGGGCCAATTATGTAAATTCTCTGTTCTAATTCCTTTAAATGTAAAATGGGAATCATAATGGTATCTACGTCACAGAGTTATTATGGAGATTAAGTGAGGTAATCATGCGAAGCTCTTAGAAAAGGGCCTGGCACAAATTAAGTGCTCAAATTGTTAAATATTATTTTTCTTTTAAAAAATATTCTGAAATACTTTCACATCAATTGTTCATTTGAAACAATGAAAATAAATTTAGTCATTTTGTTTTTGTCATTAAGCGTAGTATTTTTTTTGGAAAGGAATAGAGAGGGATACTCATCTTCCCTTTCAGAGTGACTGAAAATGTGATTTTGATCAATGTCATAGATCAAAATTTTCTCTAACAGTAACTGAAGTAGTTATTTTAACTCTAACCATTAAGATTACAAAAATAGCAAAGAAATTCATTCTCTCAAGGAAATGCTCCATGTTCAGTTACATGATGGCAATGAAATTTCCATTTTTATTTTTAGTTAACTTAAACTGAACTGAACTATATAAATAACATTATATATATATGTATATATAAACATAATTTTGTATATACAAATGTGTACATCTATCTACATTATATATATACATACACACATAATTTTGTATATATAAATGTGTATATCTATCTATCTACGTGTATGTATATGTGTGTGTGTGTGTGTGTGTGTGTGTGTGTGTATACAGCCTAGCCAGGAGCGTCTAAGGTAATGCTATGAATCTAGTTTTTCCATTTTCATTTAGTTATTTCTCCATGGCCTTCCAATCTACCATGCAAAATTTTTTAAACTTTTTAGTTTATACTGGAGTAGCTGATTAACAATGTTGTGATATTTTCAGGGGCATGGCAAATCAACTCAGCCATATATGTACATGCATCCATTCTCCTCCAAACTCCCCTTCCACCCAGGCTGCCGCATAACATTGAGCAGAATTGCCTGTGCTACACAGCAGGGCCTTGTTAGTTATCCATTTCAAATATAGCATTGTGTACCCATGGATCTCAAACTCCCTAACTATCCATTCCCCCTCCCACAGCCCCCGTCCTTCTCCCCTGGCAGCCATAAGTTTGTTCTCTAAGTCTGTGAGTCTGTTTCTGTTTTGTAAATAAGCTCATTTGTATCATTTCTTTTAGATCCTGCACACAAGGCATATCATACGTTATTTCTCCTTCTCTGTCTGACTTACGTCAGTCAGTATGACAATCTAGGTCCATCCATGTTGCTGCAAATGGCGTTATTTCCTTCTTTTTAATGTACCATGCTAACTTTTAGAACTTGTATTAGTCAGAGTCATTTTCTGATGTTGATGATAGAGCTGATAGACTGATTGTATATAGTTCTTCATCTGAGACTGTTCAAATTTTAATCTAAATTAGAATTTCACCAGTTGGACTTATGGTGGGTTGTGGCTCTGTTGTTTATAATCATTACTATGTAAAACTCTGCACATACTAGCCTGGTGCCCTTAGGCAAGTGCCTCCCCATATCCTACCTCCAAAATGAGGGTAATAATGGTACTTAACTTGTAAGGGCTAAAAATATAATATTTGTAAAACATTTAGAACATGACTGCACACCGTAAACATTATATTAATATTTGTAAAATAAATCAAAGATAAATAAAATACAGTATAGATCATAAAACAGTTGTTGGTAGGGAAGTGAAGTGAGTTTTCCAATTTGGGGGCTGACGTTTAGGTTCAAAATAACCTAAGGGTTTGTAAGGTACCAGTTGATTGATGGTGCATATGAGTGATCTTATACCATATTTATAGGAAAGTGGATTCTGAGCAACTGGTATAGACCAAGGAAGCATTTAAGAAGTAAAGTGGGTGGTACCCAAAGACAATGGTCCTATGTGCTTTCAGGGCTAAAAAGTCAATACACTGTCAGGGATTATAAAAAAGAAACAATGAAGAACAAAGAAAAAAGTCCTGGGAAGATGTTCTAGAAATGCAGTCTGAAGATACAATGTTGGTGTTGGTTATAAACCTGATCCTTGGCAACTTATTTAACTTCATGGAGGCTTGATTGCTTCATTTGCAAAATATTTGCTTTTTTGCACATATTTACATTATAGACTGTTGTAAAGATTACTAGAGTGTCAGTGTTCATGTACTGTGATTACTGTAGAATAAACTAAAATACCTTTAGTATTCTTGTTTTTAATAAAGCCCTGATGTTACATAACCGTGATGCTTCATTTCCTCTAACTTGACATTTTACGGAAAATTAAATCAGCTGAGAGAAGGTACTGAAGATTCTCTATGAGTGAGGAGAAGGAAAGATCCTTCCTCCTTCTATTATCCCCATTACTCATCTCTGAAAATAGAAACATTTTAATTCAAATCTGTAAATTTTCCCTTATATTTTAATATAAGGGAAAATTTAAAAAATATTTCCAAACTTTTGATCTGACCTACAACTATAGTAATGTCATGACAAATTTATTCAAAATTCTAAAAATTAAAAAAAATTTCTACTCTATGTTATTGCTTGTGATTGAAGCCTATAGTTTGCTCAGCATGAACTGAGTATTTCTTTTTATATACTACCCTAAAAGCAATCTTTTAATTTTCCATCAGTTATTTTTTAAAAGTTTAGATTTGAAAAAAGAAATTCTACTTCCTCCTTCAGTTTTATAAATTTTAACCAATTTCTTCACCTGATGTGAAGAACGGATCCATTGGAAAAGACCCTGATCCTGGGAAAGGTTAAAGGCAAAAGGAGGAGAGGGTAGCAGAGGATGAAATGGTTAGATAGCATCACTGACTCAATGGACATGAATTTGAGCAAACTCTGGGAGATGATAGTGAAGGACAGGAGAGCTTAACATGCTGCAGTGCATGGGGTCACAAAAAGCTGGACATAGCTCAGTGACTGAGCAACAGAAACAAAGTAGAAAAATTTATAGAATTTGATGAGGGGAAAGATGACTGTATATTAAATTTTAAAGAGAAAAGATAAGACATGGCTTGTCAAAGAGCAGGAGGAAACATTCCATTTTTACAGAGCAATCCCTGTAAAATATTCTACCCTCTTAGAAGCTAATACTTAATGAGTATTACAGGGTCAGGTACTATTCCAACAGTTCAAATATTTAATTCATTGAGTCCTCCTAACAGTCTGTGAGGTAGTCTGTTATTATACCCATTGCATACATGATGAATCCAAGGTAGTCTGTGCTCATTGACTTACCCAGGATCACACTGCTGGTTAACTATGTTAACTATGTAAGCGGCAATATGGAAAGTACAAATTCAAAGTGTTATAAAATATGATGTCAGTTTAAGTGGAAATTCTTTTCAATTATACTACAACTTTAAACATGTACATAAAGAGGGACTTCCCTGACAGTCTAGTGGTTAAAAGACCACATTTCCACTGCAGGGGGCACATGCAAATGTGGGACGGTTGATACTCAGAACCAGAACAACTGATGTGCGTAGTAAACCATGCACAGTGGGAAAGTAGACTTTCCCCAGTAAAGAACTCACCCTTAATTTTTCTAACTCCCGATTTCCTATCTTTGGTAGATTGCCATGGCAATGAAAAATGAGATACAAGTTGAGAAAATATTTAACTGTAAGGGTAGGTAATTTTTTGTGGAAGTTTCTTTCAATGGCTGGGGTTTACAGAATATCATCCATTTACATTAGATTGGAATATTCATGGAAGCAGTCACTATGTGTATTTTGTCCACCTCTGATTCTGGCACTTAGAACAGGGTCCAGAACAAATGCTCAAGAAAAATATGCTGAATAGCCTAGAAACAATAATATTAATACAATCTTCTCAGATTAAAGAAATCAAAGCATCTGTGTCTTCTCCAGTTACTTTTTACTTCCCTACAAAGCCAAAACTAGAGTAAGGTGTGGAAGAGCAAGATCTGTAAAGCACAGCAGTGGTAACAGGTGTCCATTACAGAACTGTGATGGAACTATAAGTTCCATGAGGATACAAAGCAAATGTATTTTATTTCTTCCTACATTCTCATGGCCCAGCACATGGACAACAAACATATAATAGACACAACAGAAATGAAAGAGAAACTTTTAAGATATGAGACAGCATTCCGTGATTCTGAAGGGAATCTGAGGGAGTTGTTCCTTACTACCTGGTATCAGAAGAGAACAGTGGGATTCAGATATAGAACTAGTAAATCCAAATACAGTTGTGCTATAAAAGGGGAAAGGGATCTGTGTATGTATGTATGTGTCTATCGATCATTTCTGTCCTATACAACACTTGTTCCTATTTAATTCCATTCAATGTGCTCTTCTTTATCCTATCCATTCTTGGACAATATCAACTTGGAATCCTGCCCTTTAAGGTACTGGCTATTCTCCATATTGACTGAAACAGCAACCCTGAATAAGCCATTTAAAAGCGTTGATGCCTATGTAGGTCACTCATGTTTTCTTCAGTAGAATGGCATGTGCTTAGTCACTCAGTCATGTCCGAATCTTCGTGACTCCATGGACTGTAGCCCGCAGGCTCCTCTGTCCACGGGGATTCTCCAGGCAAGAATACTGGAGTGGGTTGCCTTGCGCTCTTCCAGGGGATCTTCCTGACCCAGGGATCAAACCCAGGTCTCCCGCATTGCAGGCGGATTCTTTACCATCTGAATCACCAGGGAAGGCCAAGAATACTGGAGTGGGTGGCCTATCCTATCCCTGGGATCTTCCGGAACCAGGAATCCAGCCAGGGTCTCCTGTATTGCAGGAGGATTCTTTACCAGCTAAGCTACCAGGGAAGCCCAGAATGGCATGTGTATTCATATTTGAAATGCTCTAGCTGGTGTTTGGTCTGGCTAAGAAGCCAAGATGACATTGACAGTTGATTACATTTCAACAACAATCACAGTGAAGAGAAAAAAACGAGAATGTAAACAACCCAGTAGTAGAATCTTGGCAGAGAAAATAGCATGTCAAAAGTTGTGCTAAATTATAAAGGAGAATTATATGTGGTGGGAAAAACAGGGAAAGCTTCCCCACCTCTACCACCATTCATTCATTCAATGAATACTTGAATGCCTATTATGTGCCAGACATTTCTCGAGGGAATTTTTTACTTCAGTGAACAAATGATTTCTGCTTTCATTTTCTCTCTTTCTATTCTGTCAAGAATAGGGGCAGGTAGAAGTTAAGACAGAAAATGAACACTAGACATGAAAAATAAATAACTTAAACAGTACATTACAGGGAGACAGAGGCTTTGAGTAAAGAATAAAAGTAGGGCACGGTAAGAGAGTTTAAAGGATGATAAAGGAACAGACTGCTAATTACAGTTTCAAATAGGTGAGATTTGATCAAAGTGAAGGAGCTGAGGAAATTAGCCATATAGATGTCCGTGGAAAGGCCTTCTAGGCTGAAACAATAGTTGAAATAAAATTCCAAGGCTGGAATGACCTGGAGTGTTTATGTGCCCTTGTGTGAACAGAGAGAGAAGAGGTGAAGAGGAAGTTAGAAAACCAGAAACCAGGTTACATGCAGGCTTCTAGACTTTGGCTTTTACATTGAGTAAAAGGTGACAACAGTAAGGTTTTTAGCAGAGGAGTGAGCTGATTTTGACTTTTGGAAATTTACTCTGACTGCTGTGTTCAGAATAGTGTTTGTGATAGGTGGGGCAAATATAAAAGCAGAGGAACCTTTTAGAAAACTTCTGAAATAATTCATGAGATAGATGATGGTTGTGACCCTGGACTGGCAACAGAGGCGGTAAAAAATGGTCATATTCTAGATATATTTTAAAGATAGATAAAACAGGATTTGCAAACAGATTGGATGGAGGATATAAAAGAAGTCAAGGATGCATCCAAGGTTGTTGGTCTGAGCATTTGAAAGGATGGAGCTTTCATTAACCAAGATGAAAAATTCTTCAGATAGAGGAGAACTGAATCACTGTTACTACCTACCTAGTCTGTATATCTCTAGTTCCTAGTCTGTATATCTCTAGTTACCTCCGTTTTTTTTCTTTTTTTTTGTAATTTTACTGAAGTACAAACCTGGATGTGAGAGTTGGACTGTGAAGAAAGCTGATCGCCGAAGAATTGATGCTTTTGAACTGTGGTGTTGGAGAAGACTCTTGAGAGTCCCTTGTACCGCAAGGAGATCCAACCAGTCCATTCTAAGGGAGATCAATCCTGGGTGTTCATTGGAAGGACTGATGCTAAAGCTGAAACTGCAATACTTTGGCCACCTCATGTGACGAGCTGACTCACTGGAAAAGACTCTGATGCTGGGAAAGGTTGGGGGCGAGAGGAGAAGGGGACAACCGAGAATGAGATGGCTGGATGGCATCACCGACTCTGTGGACATGAGTTTGAGTGACCTCCGGGAGTTGGTGATGGACAGGGAGGTATGGCGTGCTGTGATTCATGGGGTCGCGGAGAGTCGGACACGACTGAGCGACTGAACTGAACTGAACTGAACTGAACAAACCTGACCACATCTTTAGCTAATTAAAATATTAACTTTGGATCACTATTTTAAGACAAAGTCCAAACTCCTTAACTTGATTTCATTCAGCTTTTGTTTCTTTTTTCCCTATTTTTTTCTCCTCTGGTCCCTACTCCCACCACCACATGGACTATTATAAAGAAATACATTCTTTCCACCTCCAAAACATGCAGCTTCCATGTTCCATTCATTTTTCGGGTGTCAACTTAGGTATTACTTCTTCAGGGAAATTATTATTGTAGAAAACTATAATTCCTGTATATGAATGTTTTGCCATTATTAAATCAATTTCCATTATATCGTAACTGCTTGCTTAATTTTATTAATCATTCAATATAAGCTTCAGGAGGATGCAAATGAGACTTTTCATTGTTAAATGTAGCTATTGCTAATGTAACAGAGCTCTCAAAACATGGAATCTTAACAAGACACTGATCACTTAAATTGCTCACAAATCTACAATATAGGCAGTCTTGGTGGAGAAAGTTTGTTACTATTCCATGTGCTGTCAGCTGGGATGGCTTGATTCAAGAATCCACTTTAAGATGATTCATGAACGTTTCAGGCAAGTTGGTGCTGGATGTCCATCTCTTTCCACTTGGGTCTCTTTAGGTTATTGATTCCAAGAGCAAGCTGCCCAAAAGTTTCAGGCAGAAACTGTACTACCTTTCATAACCTGACCTCAGAAGTTAAATATATAGCCTCACTTTCACCATAGTATATGCTTGCTCAGGTCCCAAAGAAGGAAACATAGATGCCCAACTCTTAATGGGAAGAGTGGCAAAGAAGAGTATGTAAAATGGGAGCTATTACTGCAGCCATTTTTTAAAATGTACAACCTAATCTGCTAGCCTCGCTGTTGTGTCTTTGCAATGCAGCAAATCATCTGGCATATATCAGAGGCTCAATAAATATCTTTGGAATAATTTAAAATGTCTTTCTTAATAGCTTCCTTTTCCAGCCACTATAGGAAACTTCCCTTTTTTATGGATGCTAAGTTTTGTTTATTGTATTTTGGCTTTGTTTTACTTCTGAGGAATGTGCTATGCATAGGGCGTAAGGTCCACATAACTAATTCTGTGCGTTTCACCTGGATAGAATCTGTATTTCTTTCACTGGAGCCATTTAATCTGTAAAATGCTTACAAGGACATGAGTTTCTAGTATTTCTTACTTCTCATTAAGATATTACCACATTTCTTTGGAAACTGTTGCATGTAACAGAAACCATTATTGTGCTAAGCTGTATAATTTTATGGAAACCAATTGACTAGTTTTTTGCATTTGGTTTTCCTATAAAACTTTGGACTAGACATTAATGTTTAGCTATTACAGTAACAAAACTAATACACATATTGATTTGTAAAGTGCCTTTCTTCTGCAAAGCCTAAAGTTTTTACTTAAACATTTTTGTGTTTTTAAAGTAATAAATTAAGAGACTTTGCCATTCCTAGAATTGTAATTATTTTTCATTTATTTATTTTTTGTAATTATTATAATTAAACAAAAATTATATTACCAAGCTCACCAGAAAATATTGTTTCCAATTTTTGATCATTTTTTCTCTTTGGCTACATCTCCACATACATAAGTAGATTCTCAATATACCATAACAGGGTGAAAATTCAATACTTCCATTTCCTAAAGACCTGGAATGTTGGCAGTGACATTTGCTGAATGCAGTGGAACTTTATACTGTGCAATTCATAAATACTCAAACCTCTGAGTCTCAGAGAGTTTGTAACTTGCTCAATGTTTATCTGATGCTACAGTGTATTTTTTCTACTATAAAGAATTTATTTTTTCTCCTAACCATACTTATAAGTCCTTAACAGTTCTATTCATAATTGCTTATTTTGACAAAGGAATTGGTCATATGAAACATATTTTTCTGATACCATCTGATTTAAGATAGAAGACTTCAATATTTGCCAGGAATAGTTTTTTCAGTTTCCCTAAACAAAGATAATCCTTTCCTTATCAATACTTCCATAATGTCCTTTGGCCTATATTTACCATAATATTTTCCCTTCATGTAACAAATATTTTTAAAAATCTATATTCCAAATCAAGTAAAGAACTCAATAAAGGAATCTGGATCCTCTTCATAGTCTTTTCCATAACACTTGGCAGAAACCCAGGTATATTGGCTTTATTCCTTTAAGACCCACTCTATTCCCACCATCTCTTTATATCTATTCCCACTATCTTTGATGAGGATCACTCTGTCTCTCTTCTAGCTTTTTCGAGACTCATTAGATTATAACATGGTCTTTAATGACAGACAAACAAAACTCATGTGACTAAATCCTAACAGATAGAAACACTACTTTCACATAAGTGCCCAGTAAGTGCATTGAATAAATGCTTTCCCAAGTTTAAAAAAGCTCTCATAGCAGTCATTTTGAGAATTTAAAAAAACAGCTTTAAAAAACTGAAAATGCAAAGTGAAAATAATTTACAGTTACCTTCACATTGAGAAAGTACTTGTGAGATGATTACTATTTGCCACTCTGTCTCAGAGGGAGAGGTTGGCACCAAATCTGTTATGAAAAATCCACTCATTTTTACTGCTTCTTCCCAAACTCACTGTGATATTGATGCACAGGCCCATTATTTCTAGATCAAATATGAGCAACCATTTCTGGCAAGACCAAAACACTGCTTGCAAAATAAGCCAACATGGCAGAGTTAGGTAGTCGTAACAGTGCTAAAAGATGGTATATGGTTTTGCTCTTGGGCCAAGTGTTCCAAAGCACTTACGGTTTTCTTAAGACCGATGCTGATTTGCTCAGATCAGTCGAGGCTAAGATGGGTGGATCGAATGAAGCCAAGCTGACCTTCTGCACCGGAAGCACCAAGCCCCATCATGGAGAAACTCTGGGGAGACAAGAGGGACACAAAGAATGCTGAAGAGAGAAAATAGACTGCCAGTCAGGAGACATTCTAGTTATCACTACTTTGACTGTCAGAAGAGGTCAGATTTCTACTAAACTATTCTCAGAAGGCTCTGCCTGCAGACAATATTTTATACTTTATCCAGTCCCAGGCTCTAATCTAGTATGAGTTCATGCCTTTGTCTGCCATCTTTCTCCTTCTTGGACACTCGCATCTAGCCTCACCAGCCTCCTTTGGTTTCTTGGACAAGCCAAACTTGTTCCTGCCTCAGAAGCTTTGAACTGGCCCTGCTGCTCTCTCTCTCTTAAGGACTCAGCTCAAATATGACCAAAGAGGTCTACTTTGACTCTGATCTCAATGACTTTCTATGCCTTCTCACTCTCATCCTCCTCACTGTACTTTTCTTTAATTTTCTCTGTACAGTTCAGTATATATTACATATGCACATATTTATTTATAGTCTATCTCTCCCCACAAGGAGTTCCACAAGAGCAGACTTTTATTTCATCGAATGCTGCAATCCCAGCCCATGAAACAGTGGCTGATACAGAGTAGGTACCCAGTACTTGTATGGATAAATTTTAAATGTGTTACCTCACTGTGTAACACTTTTCACTTTGTTTTTCCAGACTTCCACTGAAGTCTGCTACCTGCTTTAAGTACATGTCTGTCTGTTTTGGAGGACAAGTCAAGGAAAAGAGTTGATTTCCTCTTATAGACTGGCACAGAGCAGAGTGAAATAAGCAGTTCCAAGGGGAAGAGACATGAACAGTTTCAAGATTTCCATCGATATTGAATTTTTAGCTAGAGATGACTATAAATATGTAAGCATCTCACCAAACTCATAGAAATCTTTGAAAGGCCAGGATACAGGATAAGGAATTCAATCTCATTTTATTTAAACTCTAAAAGGTAAGGTGACCTCAATTGGCATCTACATCATAATTAATGATGCTGACTGCTCCATATGTTTTGCTTTATGTTTTGTGGTTTGGATGGGAATGGGTGCAGGGACTGGGGAAGAGGGATTAGGCTAGTGAACAGGAAGGCCTGCTACCATCTGTTCTGTTTCTTCATTGCTGGACTTGTACAGTGGTTTCTTTTATTCTACTTAAAGTATCAAATATCAAAGACGACTGTCTGCTAATTTCAGTAACAGTACTCCTTCTTAAACGACATTAGTCATTCTTGTGAAAAAAATGTTTATTCTGCTTCTCCAGCTGTAATGTGACCTTCTTACAGATGCAAAGGACTGAGCCCTACTAGTGACACACGAGTATTTTCCCTTGATTCGCTGACACATGTAATATCCTGGATCTATGCTTTTCAGGGATGAAATCTTTTAACCAAGTAACTCCAGAAGAGAAGTTAAGCTTTTACCCTAGAAGTTTTCTGGTGATCATTTGCAAGCAATTGATACCTAGTCATCAGAGGTGTTACGAAACCTAACTGTTTGGGCTTCATGGGTTTCTCTCTGCAAGAAGAAATTACAGTTTTTTTCTAAGCTAATGTTTTCTAGTCTCTTCAATATTTTGCACATTAATGAAAATAAGATCTCGAAATGATGACTAAGATGAGATATGAAATTCTATATTTCTCTCTAGATCTCCATCAAGCCTTCAAGGTCTTTAGTCTCAATATTCAAAACACTGTGATAAACAATTTAAAATAGATAAATTAAACATCTTACAAATTCAGGGAGTTATTCTAAGTGGTTGGAACTTTAATAATAAGTGGTAAAAAGTGGGAAATTGAGTTATCACAGGAAATAATATCTATGAAAAAGAGAAGGAGTACAGGGCTATAAATCTACTGACATATTCATGAGAAAGTTTACTATAAGCCTTTACTCAATAGTTCTTTGAGCATAAACACAAGACAGTGAGCCTTTGAGACCTGGGAATATCCACATTTACCAAAGCAAAAGTGAGTCAAATCTCCTACACTTGATATTAAATCACCATCAATCAACCAGTTGAAGCTCAAATCATAGCTGTCCATGGCACACTTTTTTCAGTTCAAAATTTAAAATCTGCTAAAGCAAGTAATTTTTTTCCTGCTTCCATGGAACCAGAATTCTATTTACAAGTAAGCACTTCATGTATTTTTTAGAGCTGCTCTGTAAGTTTAACACTTAGAGGTACAGTTGGAAATGGAATACTCTCACTGGCCATTTTCATGACTAAGTTAACTAGTGTAATCTTTAAAAAAGAACTCAGAGTCAGCTCACTTGAACACTCTTCCTGTGGCAAACATGATATCTTGATTCCCCCTCAAGCTTCTGGCAAACACCTTGACAAGTTACTGATTGGTGCTTTCTTTCTCTAAGCAGAGATGAAGGTTGATCACATCTTCATCAGAAACAGCATGTCTGTGTGGATTGGAAAAGCTGACCCTGACAGGGTCACCAGTCAGGGATGGTGAGAAGCCATAAGGACTTCTACATTATCAGGTATCAGAGCATCAGGGTCAGAAAAAAGTTGAGCAGAGATCAAAATTTCCTTTAGGTCCTTCTGACCCTAGATGTAATGAGATCAGTCAGCAGTGACCAGTCCAGTTGCTCACACTTCTTTCTCACCTTCTCCACCTTTCTCTTTATCTCCTCCCCACAACCCAACCTGGAGTCTTTAATGCTGTAAGTGCAGGCTCAGTCAAGTCCAACTCTTTGCAACCCCATGGACTGTAGCCTTTCAGGCTTCTCTGTTTGTGGAATTTTCCAGGCAAGAACACTGGATAGGATTGCGATTTCCTACTCCAGGGGATGTTCCAGACCCAGGGATAGAACTGGCATCTCCTGAGTCTCCTGCATTGGCAGGTGGATTCTTTTACCGCTGAGCCACCAAGGAAACCCAGGAGTCTTCCAAAAATCAATAAAATCCTCAGTGATAGAACTGTGAGCCCTTTGTGCTATGCTGTGTTTAGTTGCTTAGTCGTATCTGTCTCTTTGCGATCGCATGGACTGTAGCCCACTGGGTTCCTCTGTCCATGGCATTCTCCAGGCAAGAATACTGGAGTGGGTTGTCATGCCCTCCTCCAGGGGATCTTCCCTACCCAGGGATTGAACCCAGGTCTCCTGCATTGCAGGCATATTCTTTACCAGCTGAACTACCAGGGAAGCCCCTGAACCCCTTAGTGTCTTAAATAGAGAGTGAGTCTCTGATGAAAACAATCATCAACTTGTTCAGAATTGGTTCCAAGTATTACTCCTTTTTAGCAACATAAGTGGAAATTTGGCAAAAGACAAACTATCCCATCTCTGGATTACTCAGTTTATAACTTCTCTATATGCTGATGTTGGCTTTTTGACAAATATTTCCCCCCAGAGTCATTGATTTGGGAAGAAGACTGGGAAGGAAATAAAGATAATTCAACTTAACCAGAGGCGTGCGGCTAGAGAGGAGGTGCAGACCAGAACTAGAAACAGGCATTGAGAACTTTAGATCATTTACAGGAAAAGTCTTTGAAACTGCTACAGTGGACTCAAGTGTGAGGGGTCATTACTGAGCACATTCTGTTTTCCCCATTATCTTTTCATGCGTATTCTACTATTATTTAATGAAAGAGCCTCAAGGCAGCCCTCCTTTCTCCTTATCCCATAAGGAGACATCCCATGCTCCCTTATCCCATGCTCCTCTTCACCATGAGGGTCCAGGGATTGGTGGTCATCACTGCCAAACAATCCAGCTTCATTTTATGAGTCATTTTAGACAAAAGAAATTGGCGGGGTGATTTCAGGAAAAGGGAAAAATAAACACAGCATAAAACCAGAGATATGCATTGAAGTCCCTTGAGTATTTATTGTAGAGTTTTTATGTCAGAGTAAATCGCTCCTGTGAAGCAAATATGACTTGTAAAAGAAACAGGGGGCCGTTGGGTTGTCCTTTCTGATAGTTCTCCCTGTTTTGCCTTAGAGCTGTCCTGAGAAGGAAGTCCCGTTTACCAGGAATTGATGTCTCTTTAGTTCTAGTTGTTAAAACAACCCTCAGCTTGGGGACCCACCTGGGTACTGATTTATCACTTTGATGCTTTCCGAAGTTTATTTATTTTTATTTTTTATCTCTCAATCCAGTATGATTTTAACAGGTAATTCCCATGCCTTTTCTAGGGTATGCTTAATAGCAAACTTTTAAGACAAGGTAGTTCTCCTTTTTATGGCTGGATGGAATATGCTTCCCAACTGTGTGCTTAAACTCAGAGTTTGCTGAGAGGTGTGAGGGTTTACTTGTCCCACTAAATAAAGCCCTACAACACTCAACAGGGTTTAAAAAGCACAGTGAGCCCTGTTTCTACCTCCATTCTTTTGCACTGGGGACTAAATTGTTTCTCTGCTTATCTGAGGAGGAATAATTTTTTTCTCATTATACCCCATATTTTAGAGCATTTCTTTTTATTCCCAAAGGCAGAAGTTATGAAATTCTAAGGGAGAAAATGATTATTGTATATTCCTAAATTCCTGTAAGATTTTACTCTTATCAAGCACTAAATATTCTACAAAACTGCCATGAAAATGAGAAAACTTGTGAGTGCTTTCACTATATGTTTTTCCTGAAGAGAAACATTACGAGTTTCCTTTCACTGTCTAAATAGCAGGATGACAAAAAGACAGGGTAAGGACTTCAGTGGGTTCCTGATGTCACACATGGTTTAGCACAGGTACAGCTGGGGAAAAAGGACGGACTATGAGAATTCCCAGTTATGTTAGTGTCTTTCTGGTCCAGGATCCATAGAGGAGATGGACCAGGATTTTTGCTAATAGGTATAATGTGAGAGAGTTTTGCTAGGTGTTGGAGGTCAATATGTAGGAAAAAGGTGATATGAGTTGACAGCAAAAGATATTGTGGTGGAAGGAACATTGGTTTTGTGCTCATACTTTCCTATTTTTTGCCAAGAAGACCTTGGGCAAGTAACAACTTGGACCACAATTTCCTTATTTATAAAACTGGCACAATAAAAATTATGAAAGAATTATTCTGAAGACTGCAAATTATTTATGTAAAGCACTGGCATATAATTGATATTTAGTAAATTTTTACCATTATTATGATATAGCCCTTGAACTCTAGGCAACTATTAATAGTATTCACTTAGGGAAGGAGATGATAAATACAAGATAAGATGACCTATTCAAGATATTGTATATTAAATTTCCATGCGTGGTAGTAATGCTTGCTTCTCACACAAGAGGCCACTGAGGTGTACTCACTGGGAAACTTTCAAAGAAGACTCAAGACCTAACTATAGGCTGAATTTACAGCATCACCAGATGGAAACATTTGGAGACAGGAGAGACAGTAATGGAAGGTAAATATTTGAAGACAGGAGCAGGAGTCCAGCAGGGCAATGGGTTTGGGTGAAAAAACAAACAAACAGACACCAAAATCAACAAAAGCACTTCTGAAGGTTTTCAAACTTCAGCTGAACTCAGAGAGCATAATCTTACAGCATTACATATACCTTGCAGGTATTCATTAAGTCAGTGTTTTGCTAAATTCAGTTCAGTTCAGTCACTTAGTCGTGTCTGACTCTTTGCGACCCCATGGACTGCAGCACGCCAGGCTTCCCTGTCCATCACCAACTCCCAGAGCTTGCTCAAACTCATGTCTGAGTCGGTGATGCCATCCAACCATCTTGTCCTCTGTTGTCCCCTTCTCCTGCTGCCTTCAATCTTTCCCAGCATCAGGGTCTTTTCAAACGAGTCAGCTCTTTGCATCAGATGGCCAAAGAATTGGAGTTTCAACTTCAACATCAGTCCTTCCAATGGATATTCAGGACTGATTTCCTTTAGAATTGATTGGCTGGATCTCCTTGCAGTCCAAGGGACTCTCAAGAGTCTTCTCCAATACCACAGTAAACTCTTACTATATACCTAGCTTTACATTAGAATGGAGAATAATGATGATATGATCTCCATTCTCTGCAGTTTACAATCTAGTGGGGATGTCAACAACAACAACAAAACCAAGAAAAAAAAGAAAATATATTACAACAGAATACAGTGTTTTTGTTGTTGAATTATTCTATCTGCCAACATATCTATATATTACTTAATATATTAAGAAAAAATGTCAACCATCAGCTCTAGATGGGAGGTCTGGTAGGGCTTTTTGTGAAAGCCAATTTTTAAATGAGATTTGAAAGATAAGAATAACCCCACATGCAAAGCATAAGAATTTTTGAGAAGGAGATAACGGGGGAAAAAGACAAAACCAAAAATGACTCCAAAAACAAAGACATAAGGTCTGAAGGCACTTGCTACCCAACAATCAGTCCCTAGATAAACAGTATTAATGTCATTTGGGACGCTTTAGCAAGGCAAAGCCTGGGTACCACTTTAGAAGTACTGAATCTGAATTTGCATTTTTAAGATGTCCAGGTGATTCATAAGAACATTTAGTTTGAGAAACAGACGTAAAATTGACTTTTGAATAAACTGAATGGAGGTTTTTGGCTGGCTTGAAAAAGGCTATTTCAGTGTAGTGGGGTAGAAACCAGATGGGAATGGGCTGAAGAATGGCAAGGATTAAGGAATGAACACAGCATGTAAATACCTCATTATGGACGTCTTATTTGGAAAGAGATGAGAACAGAAGATAGAGGTAGCAGCTGAGAGAGAAAACAGGGTCAGAAGAGAAGTTGCTTCAGATGAAGAATGTGTGTTTTTGTACATAGAGGTTACAGCTAGATGAGGAGAGTGATGATGAGAACATAGCGAGATGATCTAAGGATAAGGTCCTCAACATTGAAGGACAAAGCAGAAAGGCAGCATGGCAAAATTAACCTGTGATGGGAGAAGTGACACTTCTGTACTGGAGCAAAAGGGACAGTGGAAAGGATGTGTGCCCTGTGAATTTATTGATGGGAATATGAGCAGTTTTGGCACACTAATTGTCTTCTGTCAATGAAGCATAAGGCATGAACATCAGCTGCAGAAAAGGGTGGTAGAGATTTGAAAAGTGAGAAGTTAATGAACTAATCTCTGCAGAAGTACAAGCTGGAAGAGAAAACAATAGTTGGATTACCGGTAGTGGTAAGCAGACAGTGATCAGTAACTACTTAATATATAGTGAAGTTTGCCCCATCACATGATTTTTTTTTTTTTCCCCAAGCTGTGCTCACTTTATGGGCACAGTGTAGAAAAAGCAGATGGTTAGTTCATGCGAGGTTGGGGTTAATAATCAAAAATCATCCTTTAACACTGCACTTTGTCTAAATCCAGTTCTTGGCAACTGTTTCTGTCTACAGAAGTTAGAGACTAGATGCAGATATTTAACATCAAATTATAATAACTTGGTGCTGATTATTCACTTTCAATGTGCTCAGTTTTGCATACATTTTCTGGGAACTTCATAGCAATGCTATGGCTTAGCTATTATCAGCCCCACTTTACTGCTGCAACTGAATATAAAGAAGATTCAGTAAACCTTAAGTAAATTATAATGCCAAGAGTCAAACTGAGATCTATTTAACTCCCACCACCAGTCATGTCATAATAATGAAAGGAATTTTTTTAAAGGGAAAAATAAGAAGATTGGGATTTTTATGTGTCTTTTTCTTTTTTCTTTATTTTTTTGATTCAAAGCAAAAAAAAAAAATTGGCTTTCATTGGACAATCTTTCACCCCTCAGTGGTGTTATGAAATTGAATGAAATGTGACATGTGCTCTCTCTTTTCAGCTGAATATAAGAAGCAGATACATATGCACTCTTGAAAATCTTGCCTCTCACATTTCCTTGCCACCATGTGAGAAGTTTGAGAGGAAGATCAGCTAAGTACCAGGTAGGGACAAAGATGTGGATAGTCCTTACAAGTTTTTGAGACATCTCCAAAGGATTTATCTTGACTTGATACTTCCTTCCTTGCAAAATATGAAGGATATGGCATTTATTTTGGCTGATATAAATTGAAGAAAATGTTAAACAATAAGATTCCAAAATGAGTATCAGATGAAGAAATCAGATAACAAACTCAAATGCCTACAGAAGTCTGGAACAAAACATAAAGGAGTAAACAGTGTCAGTTAGAAGATAGCGAAGGAAAATGGGGTGCCTGGTATAAACTGAGAGTCACTCATTGGTTTAATCCAACTGATGGCACACAGGAATTCCAGTTCAGTGTTGCAATATCCTCCTGTGATCCAATAGAATACAGTCTAAAATTTTGTTAAATAAACATCTTAAACCATTCATTGGCAAAACCAAATGTATAAGCCAGCATGGAACTAAAAGATAAACTGAGACATGTTCAATTTTTTTAGTTCATTTGAGCAAAGATTAGTTCAAATTGGGTAGCACCAAATCCAAGTGGTCAGGAGTGCTCTTCCAACAGGAGGCAGGGGAAAAACTTACACAGAGAAAGTAGAGAAGCAGAGGTATGAAATTATTCAGTTGGCTATTGCTTATTGCCTGTGTTGTTGCTCAGTCGCTAAGTCATGTCTGACTCTTTGCAATCCCAGGGAGTACTCCAGGCTTCCCTGTCCATCACAATCTCCTGGAGTTTGCTCAGACTCGTGTCTACTGAGTCGGTGATGCTATCTAACCATTTCATCCTCTGTTACCCCCTTCTCCTCCTGCCTTCAATCCTTCCCAGCATCAGGGTCTTTACCAATGAGTCAGCACTTTGCATCAGTTGACCAAAGTATTGGATCTTTGACTTCAGCATCAGTCCTTCCAATAAATATTCATGGTTGGTTTCCTCTATGATTGACTGGTTTGATCAACTTGGTGTCCAAGGGACTCTCAAGAGTCTTCTCTAGCACCATCATTTCTTCAGCACTCAGTCTTCTTTATGGTCCAGCGCTCACTGTGATTGGTTGTCCTTAGTATTTTGATTTTTCTAACACTGAGGCATTTGCAGGCTTAGATTTTGGTTAAATTATGTAGGCTGCCAGGGCATGAGTCACTTCAGTCTCATGGCCTGCTTATTTAATTAAGTTAGCAGTGTCTAAGTCCATGAGTCTCCAGTTTGCCACTTCGGGTGAGGTACTTTTAAATCTGTGTCAGAGATCACAGATTGCCAAATGTCAACTTTAATCACCAGTGTTAGGAAGCCAGTTTCATTTTCAGTTCATAACTCAGTCGTGTCTGACTCTTTGTGACCCCATGGACTGCAGCACACCAGGCTTCTCTGTCCATCACCAATTCCTGGAGCTTACTCAAACTCATGTGCGTTGGTGATGCCATCCAACCATCTAATCCTCTGTTGTCCCCTTCTCCTCTTGCCCCCAATCCCTCCTAGTATCAGGGTCTTTTCCTTCAAGTCAGTTCTTCGCATCAGGTGGCCAAAGTGTTGGGAGTTTCAGCTTCAACATCAGTCCTTTCAATGAATATTCAGTACAGATTTCCTTTAGGATGGACTGGTTGGGTCTCCTTGCAGTCCAAGAGACTCTCAAGAGTCTTCTCCAACACCACAGTTCAAAAGCATCAATTCCTTGGTGCTCAGCTTTCTTTATAGTCCAACTCTAACATTCATACATGACTACTGGAAAAACCATAGCTTTGACTAAACGGACCTTTGTTGGCAAAGTAATGTCTCTGCTTTTTAATATGCTTTCTAGGTTGGTCATAGCTTTTCTTCCAAGGAGCAAGCATCTTTTAATTTCATGGTTGCAGTCACCATCTGCAGTGATTTTGGAGCCCAAGAAAATAAAATCTGTCACTGTTTCCATTGTTTCCCCATCTATTTGCCATGAAATGATGGGACTGGATGCCATGATCTTCATTTTTTGAAGCCAGGAAGCCAGATACCCCTTTAAAATCTCTTGTAAATGGCTCATATGAGAAATATGATCTACTAGATATAGTTAGACATCTTTTAATTTGTTCTGTAATTTAGAGAAGTTACCTGAGAGAAATAACTATCTTCAAACCTGAAGCAAGAGAAAGTAAGAAAATTATGCTTTTCTTGTACAAATCATGAGTGTCTCTTTAATGAGTTACCAGCACATAGGCAAAAAATAGCTTCATTATGAAAAAAGTAAGGAATATCTTTATTCAGCAGTGGATCTCATTTATGAACCAAAGAATTAACAAACTTAATCAATTTATCATAATGAACTTCCCAGGGGTAGTCAACAAGAACATTATAAACACAGCAGGTAAGTTTTCTAACAATAATGATATTATGCTTCTTTCTGTACAAAGCACGATTTCAGTAGCTTTGTATTTCACTTAAACCTATAAATACACAAAAGTCACAGTGACAAAAATCACAGCCCATTATCTAAAACTCACACGTGAGATGGTCTCATTTCATCTCAGAAGCACTGAAAATGTGAATAAGATTCTAAGCTAAGTGAATTTCTTACTTTCCCCTAAATATGCCTCTCACTTTTGTGACTCCACATTTGTTATTAGATTTCTTTCCTTTTAACTTGGCCCAGAATGTCTGTCAAAGTTCTGTCCACCAAGTCCAGTCTCAAAACAGCTTCCTTCTCACTGATCTGGTGAATGAAGGTCCTAGCTATGTATGTATCCATTGCAAATTCAGATAGTAGGTGGATTCAGGTAAGGAACATGGATTGTAAACATTCTTTTTGGTAGATTGGAAGAGGCTCATGAGAGAGAGAAACTGACCAAACACATTTGTTGTAGGATAACCAACAAAGCTAAGACTTCCAAGCAATTTGGAACAATGACATTCCTTTAATCTCTCATGTTGTATCCTTGACAGTGGCAGGGCATCAGAGATTAGCAACTCAAAGTATTAATGGCAAGGGGAGGTGGGCAGAGTCAGTACAGAGGTGTGTACAGCTTTGAGACTATCAATTGTGTCTTGACTAGTCCCATCTGGAAATCAATGCCAAATTCTTGAAAGCAGAGGGTGGGGGGGATAAAATAAACAAAAATTAGGAATTAAGTGGAAGAGCTTTTGCTGATCTGATATTAGAGCTACATTCTAAGGAAGAGAATGTGATTTTATGAGAGTCATGTTGTCAATTGACATGAGTTTGAGCGAGCTCCAGGAGATGGTGAAGGACAGGGAAGCCTGGCATGCTGCAGTCCATGTGGTCGCAAAGAGTCAGACATAACCGAGCAACTGAACAACAAGCGTTCTTAAAACAAATTTATTTCTGTCAATATAATCTTTTAATAGCTGTCCTTATTATTTACTTTGGGTAAATGTGTAGTTAACCAAGAACTCTGGCGAACTAATTTCCAGAAACTGTGACTATGTTAATATACATGCCCAATAGACTTGGCAGATGTAGTTATCCACAGAATAACTGGTCTCCCTCCTTCATGCCTGCCCTTTAGATTCTATTTTCCATACAGCAGCTTTCATATTCTTTGACAATGTATATCTGATCTTGTTACTGCTCTTCTTGGATCTCCCCAAGGGCATTCCTTTACACATAGAATAAATTCTGAAATCCAGACTTTGACTTCCAAGACTCTATGTGATCTGGCCTTGAAATTTCCTCCTTCAGCCTTTCTCCTCCTATTCTGCTTCTTTCTTCCTATGAGCCAATCACCTGGCTTTCCTTAATGTTCTACGAGCATGCTGCACATACACCTTCTTCAGGACTTCTGTAATTACTGTTCAATCTGCAGGGGATACTTTTGCCTCTGACAGCCATAGGGCTTGTTGAAATACTTCCTTCAGGTTTCCTCCTAACCAACAGCACACCCTACCTAAACCAGTCCACCACCGTTCATTGTATCCCTGCCCTGCCCCTACGTTATTTGACTTCATTGCACTCGCTGCTATCAGTAACCGCATTACATATTAATTTGCTTATTTGATTGCCTTCTGTCTTTTCCACTGGGAATGACAGAATTTCTGTTTGTTTTTATTCATTGCTGTACCTCTTGCAACTCAAACATTGCCTGTTCCCATAATATGTTAGGCACTCAGTTAAAATCTGTAGTAAATAAATTGTGAACAGGCTAATCTTTTAATTAATTTAAAGTAGCCACATATGACTAGTTGCCACCAAATTATACAGTGCTTTATTAGATCATCTACCTACTTGTCATGTTATTTATTATCTGTTGTCCCATTATACAGGAATATAAGCACCCTGAATACAGAGACTTTTGTCTATTTCTTTAGTAACACATACCAAGTACCTAGGACAGTATCTGGCACACAGAAGGTGCTCTGTGAATATTTGGAAAGTGATTAAATGAATGTTTAATTGCTGTCTCATGTTAAATTAACATCTTGGCTTTCCTGGATTTAAATTTGAGGAGAGGGAATTAAACTTGACTCTTTTGAAAATCTTTTCTGCACTTGTGAAAGTGAAGTTGCTCAGTCGTGTCTGACTCTTTGCCACCCCATGGACTATAGCCTACCAGGCTCCTCCGTCCATGGGATTTTCCAGGCAAGAATACTGGAGTGGGTTGCCATTTCCTTCTCCTTTCTGCACTTAAGATGATATAATTCTATCTCCTCTGAAATGACAATTTTAGCAATAGCAATATTTTATCAGCTGTTTTGGACTTAGATGAATGAAACATACAGCAGGTGTCCAGATGATTGAAGTCCCCAAACACTAATAACCTCTCTCCAGTTTTGCCCTCTATATTAAGCAAGTAACAAACATACCCTATCTGCCTAGACAGTCCTGAGAGTATTACCGTGGTATTATGTCTCTTACCTTTCATTCTCGTCTATTTGCTCTCAACCTCCGTTTACCTTCACCCTCATGAATTTTATAGAAATATCTCCTTGACACATAGTTTTATCTCCCGCTGTGCTTTGTTGTCTTTTCCTTTTTTTTTTCGGACTGCACTGTGTGGGATGCAGGATCTTAGGTCCCTGACCAGGGATCAAACCTGAGACCCCCGCATTGGGAGCGCTGAGTCTTAAGTACTGGACAAACAGGGAACTCCATGCACTTCTTTTAAATAGGAGTATCTTTCTATTTCCCTGGCATCTATTTCATGCATCTCAACACCAGGACTTGGTGATTTTTGTGGGACCAAAACTACTTATTTTTATTAAAATTCATTATAAATGAAGACATCTGAAGCTCTATATTTCTCTCTTTCCTGTGTTCTTTCAACGATTTTTAGTCACTTTTTTCCCTGTAATCACATCTAGTTTTCATTACAGACAGTTTTTGCTTGCTTGTTTGTAAGCTTACTTGGAACTTTTCCTCTCTCTTCTCTGTTTGTTTTGAGTCAAACTGGACCAATTTGAACTGTGGTGTTGAAGACTCTTGAGAGTCCCTTGGACTGCAAGGAGATCCAACCAGTCCATTCTAAAGGAGATCAGTCCTGGGTGTTCATTGGAAGGACTGATGCTAAAGCTGAAGCTCCAATACTTTGGCCACTTCATGCGAAGAGTTGACTCACTGGAAAAGACTCTAATGCTGGGAGGGATTGGGGGCAGCAGGAGAAGGGGACAACAGAGAATGAGTTGGCTGGATGGCATCACTGACTCGATGGACATGAGTTTGAGTGAACTCCGGGAGTTGGTGATGGACAGGGAGGCCTGGCGTGCTGTGATTCATGGGGTCGCAAAGAGTCAGACACGACTGAGTGACTGAACTGAACTGAACTGAAGTGAAAATGTTACATTCAGTTTTCATGATATCATCACTGACCTAATTTTCTTGTATTAATCAAGAAAGACACAGAAAGTAAACACTGTCCTTTAACAAGTTTTTCTTAATTTTACATTCATACCTTCTGCCAGATTCTCTTCCAAACTTACAGTAGGTGCTCAGGATTATTAAAGGAAGATTCATTATAGTTGATTGTGTGTATGAATCTTCTTTACTGTTACATTAGATGTGGATTCAGAAGGATTATGTTTATGCTATCTAAGACCAGGTCATAACTTATATTTAGCTAAAATGGTCCTGAATGCATTTTCTTCCTTTTCTCTTTTTATCACATTGTTCTACTTTCAATCGCTTTATTCCAACTTTAATTCCCCTTCACCACCTTAAGTTTCTTTGACTTTCTGGCTTCCTCATGAGATCTCCTTTCTGTCTAGGACCTTTTCTATTGCTTCTAGAAAGGCAGAGCGTATATAAGAATTCTTCCATCATTTACATTTTTTATAATTCAGACATCAACTTATATCAGTAACAAACAGAACTAGTGATTTCTTTAAGCAAGAATTCAAACACATTACTCTCAGGAGGGTCACACATGAAACTCTGGCATCTTAGTTTGCACTATAGCTTTTTTCTAACATTTCTATGAAATTTACTGCAAATGCTTACTTTCTGTCACACTTTTGCTTCTATGGTTCTGGGGTAAACCTGACCTGGAGGTCTTCTTTGTCACTGTCCACAATCCCTCCATAAACTACATTGTTAGATCTGTGGCTCCCAAACTTGAGGGTCCATCAGAATCACCTAGAGGGTTTGTTAAGACAGAGTTTCTAAATCAGTAGGTGCAGGTTAAGAATTTACATTTCTATAAAGGTCCTTGGTGATATTATGTTACTGGGCAAAGACTTCACTGAGAGATTCACAGAATTACTGAATCTAGGCTTTAGTAGCATACCAGGCAATCAGTGGTGCTGACTGTATCACAAAGTGCAGGAAAATCAGCAGCACATCTTCCTGACTGCTGGCTGACTCAGTGGATATTCTGCTGCCCCAGAAGCCGGTTTTCCAGATTTCTTTGAACACTGGAGGGAGTTTCTCCTTCTTCCTACAACCTGATCCATTTAGTAGGTCATTATAAAATTTTCCTCCTTAGCTCAGGTACTGATTTTTCTTCAAGGAGTACAGAGTAGGTTAGTAATCCTATTGGGGAACATTCTCAGCCCTCTCAGCTCCTCTGTATACTTGGAGCCCTCCTCCCAACAACCGCCCCCTCCCCCCCGCCCAATCTTAGTTAACTTTATTTACAGCTAGGAGTCAGCTTTGTTCCCTCCAGCAAACAAAAAGCACACTCACAAGCTGACCTCTTACATTCATTTCAAAATATCCTACTCACTCTTCCTCCAGACTCCAATATTAACTACTGACAGCTTATAAGGTATAAGTATGTGTTTGATGACATCAGCTATGTACTAATACTGTCAAAACTCAAGCAGTTTGTGTGTAATCTGCATTCTAGATAACTACACAGAGAATTCCATCATGGGCCTGACAACTGAGAAGCCCCCAGGATGGTAAGACTAAGACATGGCTAGCAGTCCACCTGAGCGCTCCCTCCAGAAATTAGCCCCCCGAGAATGGAGGAATATTCTATTCAGAGATCAAGACAAGCCTTAAAAACTTGAAAAACAATTTGCAAGTCTTTTAAACAGCTGCATCAACTTACATAGTGGAAATAGTAAATCCGTATTTTCATAATTCTGCTTATTTTTACTTTGAATAAAATGAACGCAGTTTTAAAAAGTTGGTGAATCAGCCATAATTAGGAAAAGGGCTACAGTCATCTATTTTGCTTTTACTGCCCTTTTCCATTAGAATGATAATGAAAGTTGCTAACAATCCTTGAGCATTTACTATTAGCAAAGAGTTTTGCTAAGCAATTTGTGCATATTACTGTTTAATTCTTACAAAAAATCCTATGAGATAGATCTTATTCATGTTTTGCAGGTGAAAGATTTGAGACTTAAACTAAGTAACTTGTCCAAGTTCTCAGGTTATTCAGTTCAGTCACCATGTCTCACTCTTTGTGACTGCATAGGTAGCAGCACACCAGGCTTCCCTGTCCATCACCAACTTCTGGAGCTTGCTCAAATTTATGTCCATCGAGTCAGTGATGCCATCCAGCCATCTCATCCTCTGTCATCCCCTTCTTCTCCTGCCTTCAGTCTTTCCCAGGATCAGGGTCTTTTCCAATGAAAGACCTTTGCATCAGGTGGCCAAAGTATTGGAGCTTCATTTTCAGCATACATTCTTCAAATGAATATTCAGGACTGATTTCCTTTAGGACTGACTTGTTGGATCTTCTTGCTGTCCAAGGGACTCTCAAGAGTCTTCAATTTCACTGTTCAAAAGCATCAATTCTTTGGCGCTCAGCTTTCTTTACGGTACAACTTTCACATCCATCCATACTACTGGAAAAGCCATTGCTTTGACTAGATGGACCTTTGTTGGACCTTTGTCTCAAGCTATTGAACAGCAGCAAAATAGGGATTTGTACCGGGTCACACTCCCAACTCCAATCTTTAATCATTTTGCTGTGAGTATCACAGCAGTGTCCCTGACCACTCCATCAATTTCTGGCTCGACTTCTAGCCTCTCCTAGCATTTTCACATGGCAAGAGTCAACATATTTGGAGCAGTCCTGGGTCCTCCCTGTAGGAGAAGTTGTTGTAGAAACCACACAATCAACATTGGTTCTTAAACTTTTGGTTGTTGGTAGTGGTTGTGTTATTCTGGGATTTGGGGGCAGGATCTCATAATTGGATACACTTGTGAAAAAATTCCATAATTGGGTACACTTGTGAAAAAAATTCACTCTACTTTGAATAGCATACTACTAGGTTCATTAATACACTGAGTCCTACCTACCATGGATCCCTCACCAGGAAAACTAGAGGATAACAACATCTGTTATTGAGTCTCTAAACTGACATCACACCCTACTACAGAGAACTCTAGGACAAATAATTCCAGAAATATAGTCTACATATCAAATTCAGTAAGTAAATTTAATGGCTAAATTCAATTTCGGTGCCTGCCAATTTCCTTATCTGAAAAATATTCATACTTTTTAAGATTGTCATGAGGATTACATGAGAATATGAATGTATTATTTCTTAGAAAAGGGTCCGATGCTTAATAGGCACTTCATAAATTCTACCCATTACTAACATTATTCCCTTATCCTTCTTTCCCTTATTATTCCTTCATTACTTCCCTGAGGAAGTTCCTTTGAAGGGTACCACCTTTGTGATCATACTTTTAGAGTCTTTTGGAAGTATTTATTTTACTAACATATTGGTATTATTTTGAGGGAGGAGGTATTTGAACATTAATCACCACTATAAAGCAGGAAGGGTTATTTAACCACAGGATATGGCCTCAACTGGAAAGATGTCAAGTCTAAACATAAATGCAAAAGTATGAAAAGTAAGATATTAAGGATGATGTGACAAAATGTTGTACAATTGAAGGAAAGCTTGTACAAATTTGATTTCTATAATTTTTAAAATTTGCCTCATTTTCTCAGATATTTGTTAGATAAAATCCAGACCCAATATCGTTACATAAAGTACATTTCTATTAAAGAAAATCTTGAAAGTTTAGTGATAATATGAAAACTTTTTTCCATGCAAAGAAGGAAAGTGTTAGACACGCAAAAAAGTGATTCAAACTCAATTAATGCACTTAAAAACCATGGCTTGTGTCTGTTTGTTTACTGTGATGTAATGATACTGCACACAGAGACCAACATGTAGAACCCTTTAGAATTTTATCATCTATTAAATAGTAACTACTGAACATATACTTAACATGTATTATGATGCATCTACGTCAAGGAATATTGAATGTGTTTCATAAAGTTAGTAAGACTAAAGAAGGTAAGGCATGAAGAGAATAACATTCTATGGAGTTCTTTGTCCCTAAGGACTTCTCTGCAGTCTAGGGACCCCAGGTTGTTGTACTGGGAGGACTTTGATGCACAATGAATAGATACTGAGCAGCTAAGATGTTGGATTAAATTATGTTTGAAAATTCACTTTGTTTTCCAAGGTCATTAAAAAAAAAAAGGACAGCCGTGAACAACATATCACAGTGACAATGAAACTTTTTGATGTAATGTGCTAAAATGTTAGGGAATGACACACAGATACTTTATATGTAAATGCTTTTTTAAGTCCCTTGACCATTGAAAAACTTAGCTATTTTAGTCATGATAGATTTTGTTTTCATATACTGTAGTTGCTGATCTTTTGCTGTTTATTTAGTGAAGGACATGGGAGGGATAGTAATACAGAAAAGCTATACTTCATATTTCTTTCTGTCTGGGTTATCTCAAAGTTTAGATTTAAGTCTGAATATAGAGAAGTTTGGAAACTATGTTAAGAATCGAAAGCAGGTTCAATTTGGACATTTATAGATTTTAAGACTCTATAAAATACTCCTGATTACTCTTGTTATATGTGATTCAGATAATTTCACTTTTTTCTCTTTTTAAGTTAAACTCACGTAGAGGGTGGGCTAGTTCATTTATGACTTCTGAAAACTTGTCTAGGTACTTTCATAATTAGACTCTTCCAGGTAGCAGGAAATTTTTGCTTTGCCATCCCGTTTAACAGCTGTGTTCCCAGCTGGGTCTATTTGTTATAAATGAAAATGGCTCTTTAAATCTACATTCCCTGCATGACCAAGCTTGGCATCAAATGCAGCCTCCGGATGATGCCAAAGATAAGCACCAAAGGGTGTCAGATTGAAACTCTGGATCATAGTGTGTTAAACAGCATTATCAGCCACAATTGTATATTTCTATTAAAGCCAGGTGATGTGACCCAATGGATCTTTGAAAAATGAATTGCTTTCCGTCTTTGAATGTTTTTGTAATGTGATTGAGAAGAATCCCCATGATATGTCTATGGAGCATAGTGAAATGTGAAATATGCAAAAATAGAGGTCATGGTAAACTGGAACACTTGTGGACCCAAATGATGATATTACTTTGCTTTAGGCTTATGGAGGAAGTGAATGGGCTTATGAATGAACTGAATAATTTCTTCAAATAGTGCCCATCAAACATCCCAGAATGGAACAACGTATTCCTAATTCTTGCTTTTAGAGTTATTTTGCCTCACAATTCACCACTCTTGCCTTCCTTATTGAAATCAAAGGTATGCACAGACTTTCCACTGGACAAGTCCCTGAAGAGTCTATACCAATTTAATGAAGATCCACAAAATTCTATCAGTACAAAAAGGCTAAAAAGAGGTAAATTTTCTTTGCTTTTTCTAAGCAGCATTGTCAGTTAATCTCTTTGAGAGAGTATTGGGAGAATGAAACTACAAAAATCTATAGAAATAGAAACATAAACTTTAACTTCCCTAAAAATGCTTTAAATTATTATCTTGTATTATTTTCAAAAGCTACATCTGTGAATATCATGAATATTGAATGTGTTTCATAAAGTTTATAATATTGAAGAAGGTAAGGTGTAAGAATATCAATTTCAGTTCAGTTCAGTTGCTCAATTGTGTCCGACTCTGTGACCCCATGAACCGCAGAACGCCAGGCCTCCCTGTCCATCACCAACTCCCAGAGTCCACCCAAACCCATGTCCATCGAGTTGATGATGCCATCCAACCATCTCATCCTCTGTCGTCCCCTTCTCCTCCTGCCCTCAATCTTTCCCAGCATCAGGGTCTTTTCCAGTGAGTCAGCTCTTTCATCAGGTGGACAAAGTACTGGAGTTTCAGCTTCAACATCAGTCCTTCCAATGAACACCCAGGACTGATCTCCTTTAGGATGAACTGGTTGGATCTCCTTGCAGTCCAAGGGACTCTCAAGAGTATTCTCCAACACCACAGTTCAAAAGCATTAATTCTTCTGTGATCAGCTTTCTTTATAGTCCAGCTCTCACATCCATACATGACCACTGGAAAAACAATAGCCTTGACTAGACGGACCTTGGTTGGCAAAGTAATGTCTCTGCTTTATAATATGCTGTCTAGATTGGTCATAATTTTCCTTCCAAAATACCAATTTACGTGCAATCAAAAGTGGCTTTTTCCTACCTCTTTGGAGAAGATTATTAACTTAGGATACATGGACCTCTAGTACATCCTTAAACACATTAACATTATAAAAATGCATATGTGTATTTTTAAAATGTGAGTATGTATTGTGAACTTTTCTGGGGAGAAAGTCCTTTAGTTATTATTATTATTCTTTTTTTAAGCAATCCAGAAATAATTAAGAAATATCCTTACTTAATATATTTTTTTTCTATATCATTTTGGTAGCATTTGAAACTGAATGAACTATGTTCAATTTGAAAAGTCTGTCATTTCACCTCTACCTGGCAGTCTATAAACAAAATGCACCACACACACACACACAAAAAAAAACACTTCTCACATTCATTTGCTCTTTTTGGTTTCAACAATTTTCCTCATTCATTATTCTGTTTGCACTATCTGGTGAAATTTTGAGTATTGCTTACACCTAATTGAAATAACAGAGAAGGCAATGGCACCCCACTCCAGTACTCTTGCCTGAAAAATCCCATGGACGAGGACCCTGGTGGGCTACCTACAGTCCATGGGGTCGCTAAGAGTCAGACATGACTGAGCGACTTCACTTTGACTTCTCACTTTCATGCATTGGAGAAGGAAATGGCAACCCACTCCAGAGTTCTTGCCTGGAGAATCCCAGGGGCGGGGCAGCCTGGTAGGCTGCTGTCTATGAGGTTGCACAGAGTCGGACACGACTGAAGCGATTTAGCACCAGCAGCAATTGAAATAAAGTGCGAGATACTTCATATCCTTTCAGTGAATTAAGTGGCCACTGTTTTTGAGCAGGAATTCTTGGCTTAATAATTAATAATGTAGTTTTTCATTTTTTAATTTTTATTGTCACATTGTGCAGATGGATGATAAAGATTGGAAATATATCATTAGGATTTCCAGTCAAAGCTAGTGTTTACTCAAAATAGAAACTAAAATGTATCAAAAGAGATGAAATTTTAGGTCATGTGTTATGTTTCTATGCACTTGTCTTTCAGCATTGAGATCAGATCCTTAGAGACTTGAGCTCGTTTTTTCACTGGCTTAAGCTAGACAAATAAAATTAGTACTTACTGTTCAACTTTCTTTCCATTTGTAGTAATTGAAATTCTAGCACAAGGCCCCATTTAAAATGTAGCATCTGCATACTTTAGTTAAGATCCCTAGAATGACACTATTGATTTATAATACTTCTCCAAAGTGATTTTTGTATTAGAATATAACACCCTTTATATCTGTCACTAAAATTGGTTCTGCTCATACACAGGAAATTAGAGGAAAAAGTAAATTATTCAGTCAAATCATTTTCCTCCAACATTTCGAGAAGTGTTAGTAAGAAAATTCCACTTATGTTAAAATTAATTCTTGCTGCCTTAGTGTTCCTTGCATTAAGAATGCATATTTTGGATCATTTGTCATGTGCCAAGTAAACACTTACATGCAGTCAGTTTCTCATTTAATTCTCATCGTGTATCCAGAAGGTTGGAGCTGCAGTTATTTTTTATTTCACAGGTGAGGAAACTGACCCTTGCCCAAGACTACACAGATGAGTAGTAGTTAGGGCTGACTGATGGTGTCAGACTGCTAGGCATTAACTACAACATTATATAGTTGATCTTCAATATTCCTGGATTTTATGTTCTTGAACTTACCTACTTGTTAAAATTTAGTTCTAATTCCCCAATCAATACTTGCTGCACTTTTGTGGTCATTTGCAGACATGATCAGAGTAGTCAAAAATTTGAGTCACTTAATGTGCACTTCCTCAGCTGAAGTCCAACAAGGAAACACTTGGTCATTTTGCTTGAGTTTTCACATTGTAAGCAAATGTTCTTCTTAAGGTCTATTCAGGGCCACTTTGTTTTTGCATTTTTGTAATTTTTGTTGGTGATTTCTCTGTTTGAAATGCACTCAAGTCAAGGGGATGAAGTACTGTCTTGTATTCCAGAAAGCAAGAAGGCTGTCATAAGCATTATGGAGAAAATATGTGTTTTAGATAAGTACGGTTTAGGCATGGGGTTCATTGCTGTTGTCTCTGAGTTCAATATCAATGAATGAACCATATGTATGAAATAAAATATCTTTAGAGAGAGCATACATAAAACATGATTAAGTTTTGATCAGTTGACAAAACAACCTTATATTTCATTTAGGAATAATGGTTTAGCACTAGTTAATTTATTGTTCACAGCAACTGTATAGAACGAAACTATCCTAACTAGGGAAAGTCAATTGTAATGCCCTTCAACTATAATCATTCTTTATTGAAGACTTAGTAGTTTATATTCATTTAGTTTCATGCTTCTTCAGGTCAAGCTACAGAGGAGGCACTGAAGTATGGCTGTCACACTGCTGCTGGGTGATTGTGTGATACTTGTATTAGGCTGTCCACAGAGCTGGCCTTCCTTACTACTGTGGCACAAAGGTTGACCATTAATCCCCTTTGCTAAAACTGCCAAATAAGGGGACTAATCTGTATATCTTAATTCATTTATAGAAGTTCTATGTAGTACGTGACTCTATAAAATAACCCAACCCCACCAGAATGAAATAGTAAGATTGAAATAATAGCTCTTCAGTGATGCTGGAGTTGCCCTATGGATTTTCAGAATATGTGGCTATTTTTGTGCAATGATTTTAGAATGATTTAAAAGTTCCTTTGCCCTCCTGATTGCTTTCATTCCATAATCTTCTTTTTTATTTAGAAATTCCATGATATGAAATTCATTGCATGGGGTAAGAACCTTTCTTTTTCTTTTCTAATACAAACCACCAGGCTAATAAAATACTACGTGGTTTAGATGGTAACACTTCTATTCTGGGGAAATACAAGTGCAGGCAGCATAGAACACTTTAGGCCCAAGCTGCGCTGGGTGCTTCAGAGCAAAAGCAGTGTCCCCTGAAGGTCCCTGGGACTGGACTGCAGCAGGAGAAGGGGCAAGAAGTGGAAGAGCTGGTGGAAGATCTAAAGTTCCGTTTCTCTAAGACCTGCCTCTACCTTGGGTTGACTCTGATTCATTGGAGTTTTAATGCTTCCATCCTGCTATCCCTTGTATAATCACCCAAAATAGCTCCTATCCTGTGTTTCTTAAGTTCTGATGCTTGACCTGCCTGCATCTGAAGTACCTGAGATATGAAGAGTGCATACCTGTGAGCCCACACATACAGAATTATCATCCCTGTGGATGAGCCCTGTACTCTAAGGTGAGAAATTTGTAAGGCAGCAGGGCACAGAGTAGCATAGTGAGAAAAAGTTGTATAGTGACAAAAAGCAGTAAACTGAAAGATGGAATGCTGAACTGAATCCAAGACTCATCCCTTATTAGCTGTAAAACCTGGGGCAAGCCACTTGATTCCACCCTGAGCCTCAGTTGCTCTGTATCCAAAATTGAAGGTGGTAGTGAAAGCAATACCAATGGCGCTCTTGAGGTTTAAACAAAATAAGGCGTATAAAATGCTTTGTAACAGCAAAATTTTTGATTAATAAAATAATGTGATAATGATCCTTTATAAGATGGTAAAGTGATAAGTGAACTAAAGCTTTTAATATAAATTAAGAGAGAATTTATATTCAAAGTTTTCATTACATAGGGGGAAACACAGCACAGTGTGGAATATATGTTGAAGACTCTCACTGCCCTCAAGTATTTTTCTCTCTCACCAGCTACAGATACTAAAATCTGTAAATCTGCAAAATACTAAAATCATATCATCATAGAGAATTTTTGTTCTAACATCCTTTAGAATGCAAATACTACTTGGGAGGGAGAATGCTTTGTATCTAAATTATTATTAAGATTTTATATCTGGAGATGCCAGAGTCAAGAAAGAATACCTTAGTGGGTAAAGGGGGCCTTCAAGGTGACGCACTAAAAGACAAATTTTGCCTACTTCAAACTTAGTCTCTTTGCTAACTCAGGGATCAGAAAATGACCAGCCAATCAGTACAAACACACACACACACACACACACACACACACACACACACACGCACACGCACACACACTCCCTCCCTGTGGTGGAAGCTGGAAAGAGGTAATTAGTGAAGCATTAGAGAAAATGGACAAATCAGCTCTGTAATTAAGCCACAGCAGAAGAGGAAAAGGAAGTACTACAGCCTATGCCAAGCTATGCAAAACCTCTTTCTATAATTTTGGATTTCATGATATAAAATATGATAAGGATAAAATCACAGAGAAGCAAAGCTATATTGTTCGTATGCAACTTCTCTTTGCCAGCTGTCTTAACCATGACTGTGGTGAGAATATGCCTTTAAAATACTTGGCATTTGTTTCAGTTCCTTTCTCTCCTGTGCTTGCAATGTCCTTACCTACAGTCATCTCTTGTCACCTGTGACAGCACTTCTACTGTCAGTATAGCTCATGACTATCTTGCTTACCTTGGAGTAGCAAATGGTAACACACTCCAGTATTCTTGCCTGGAAAACTCCACGGACAGAGGAGCCTGGCAGGCTACATACAGCCTGTGGGGTTGCAAAGAGTCAGACACAATTGAGCAAGCAGGCATCCTGCTTACTCACCACCTTTCAGAGAGGTATTCATCAATTCTATCAGAGAAGCAACAGTTCCCCACCTTTACACTGTTAAAACAAGTTATCCTTGCCTGTAGAAAAGCACTTATCAAATTGCATTACATTTTTCTCATACATCTCCTTCTCTCTATATATTGTCTGAAAAATCTTCTCCTCAGTTGTGCCTTCCCACAATTTAACAGAAAATTACCATAGGACAGGTTTTCAAAATAGGATTGCTGAAGGAATTAAGATTATAATTAGAACATTTTTAGTCTGTCAGTTTCTTTTTAACTACTAACTTTTCTTATTCATGTGTCACCAGACATATTTCTTTCCAGCTTATCTGCAATGTATATCTTTTATGATATATGCTAGTTATTCCGCTTTTCATTCTAGGTTATTGACTGCAGCATACTTTTTTTGCTTCATTTGAAGAATGCTCTAATTCTGGCCAGATATTTTTCACATCTTCCATTACTGAGCTTACATTCCTTTATTCAATGTCAATAACTTCTAATTTAATTTGTTTTGTAGAAACTCTATTAGTGATTTCTTTTAGACTACTCTATCACTTTTTTTTGAATCTTGAGTCCTCTGATACAATTATTTTCTAGAATAGCAAATAAATCTTCCTTTTGTCAAAAAATCTTAGTTGCATGAACAAATTCCATTTTATCCTCACCTATCATCTGGTTCATCATGACAGAATGATATTCTATATTTTTCAAAAGTGACATGGTGGTATAAGAAATCGACTTCTCACATTTTGAAAATTTAACAAATAAAATCTCATTATAGAAAATTAGCAGAAAATGAATGTTTCCCAGTTCTGAAGAAATTTTTTGTAAAGTTAATTATCTCCAGTAACTCAGTTTAGTGGTGCCATTGATGTTCGTAATATGGTGTCATGTTGAATACTAACTTCCCCTGAGTGAGGGGATATAGTTTCATTTTAAAATCATTATTTTTTAGAATCAGTTTTTTCCCCCATTTTATCTTCATATAACTTCCATTTATCCTAGGAAAAGCTACATCCCCTCTTCCTATATAAAATCTTTAATGTGATACTTTTCCAGATTCAAAGCCAAAGATTAATAGACACTAGAATCCTTGTTTGTTTTTATTTTTTATTGTTTTTGTTTCAAATGTGCTATCATAGAAGGATGTTTATCTTAGCATTGATTTCAGGAGAAATCTCAATTAGATTGTCCATGCATATACAAGATAGAAGGTTTCTTCTGAACATCTGCTCTTCCCTTTGTAACTTCCCTTTGTATTCTGAGATATTCAAAGAGGATAGGAGGGTGGAGAGGTTCTCCATGGAGGACAGGCTTGGAGCAAAATGCTGGGGCACAATCTGGCATCATTCCTAGACATTTTAAACACTCATACGTTTAACAGTCACACATTTAACACTCACACATTTAAAGGCTTCAGGTCTGAATCTTTGGTCAGCAGTCTCTAATAACAATAAAAATTAGAGTAGTTATTTTACTAAACTCTGTCTGAAATTGCTCAGAGGCATCAACCACTTTTACGGAGGAAATTTGGGCAATGATGTGCACAGACACTGGTGCTCTTGACTAAGGCACTGATTAACTCAAGACATTTTTTTTGGAAGGAGGTGGATTATAAATAAATTAATAAACAACAACAAAAAAGGCAGCCAAAAAAGGCATCCTTTGAGCCTAGGAGTGGACATCAGTGACATTAGCATTTGAGTCAAGTTTGAGTCAAGTATCTTCAGCGTGTATTTGTGATTAAGTTGCTGTTTATGCCATTAGTTGCTGTAGGAGACATCATCACAGCTAGTCAGGACTGTAGGAGAAGAAAATGGAACACTCGGAAACTGTTAAGGAGGATTAATCCATAGGGTTCACTTATGAGTCTACCATCCTTCCTCTGTTTCTCTACCCCAGGGACCCATGTGGTAAGCATTTAGGAAAGACTCGGGAATTTCTAACGGAGAAGGCAGTGGCAGCCCACTCCAGTACTCTTGCCTGGAAAATTCCATGGACAGAGGAGCCTGGTGGGCTGCAGTCCATTGGGTCGTGAAGAGTCAGACATGACTGAGCGACTTCACTTTCACTTTTCACTTTCATGCATTGGAGAAGGAAATGGCAACCCACTCCAGTGTTCTTGCCTGGAGAATCCCAGGGACGGCAGAGACTGGTGGGCTGCCATCTATGGGGTCACACAGAGTCGGACACGACTGAAGCAACTTAGCTGCAGCAGCAGCAGCAGGAGTTTCTAAAGGATAGGTGGTATGTAGTCAGATAAATACAAATTATTTTAATTTATTTTGGTCAAATACATCTAACACAGCAATCACTATAAATAACATTTTATATGTTCACAATGTTAGGCAGCTAGTACCACTAATTTCAGAACATTTTCATCACCTCACATGGAAGCCTCTTTCCTTTAAATAGTTACTTGTCATCCCTTTCTCCTCCTAGATTGTGGCAATCACTAATCTCTTATCTCTCCCTATGGAATTGCCTATTCTTGATATTTCATATAATGGAAGCATATGTGGTCTCTTGTGACTGGTTTCTTTTACTTAGCATAATGCTTCAAGGCTCACCCATATTGTAGCATGTAGCACTACTTCATTTCTTTGTGGGGGAAAATATTCTATTGTGTAGACATATCCAATTTGGTTTATCCATTCATCAGCGGACAGACATTGGAGTTGTTTCCACCTTTTAGCTATTGTGATTAGTGCTATTATGAATATTCTTGTACACATTTTTGCTTGAACACTTGTTTTCAGTTCTACCCAGAAGTGGAATTACTGGGTTCTACGGTAATTGCATGTTTAACTTATTGAGGAATCACCAAACCATTTTTCGTGCATCAATTTATATTTCTGAAAGCAACATACAAGTATTCAATTTAATTTGTGATTAAACTAAAGGAAAATAGTTGTGGTGTGAAAGATATTTAAGAGTGATTCAAGAATATTGTGAACTGCTAAATGCTAATAATTTGAAATCTTAAGTTAATAGATATTTTTGACAACATAATACTTCAGAAATAGAAGTATTGACACTGAAATAGAAAATTTGTATAGATTAGTAACCACAGTAAATCCTTGCCCCTAAAATGATGTCTTTACAGGTGATTTCTACCATACTTCCAAGGAATATATGTCTATTTTACACAATTTATTTCTTATAGCAGAAAAGAAAAGAAATGTGCAACTCATAATTTGATGTGAGTGTAACTTTGGTATCTGTATCAGTCATAGTCCAAGCAAGAAACATACTCATACTGGGGAACAGAAGAAATTTTAATGAAGGTACTTGTTATAATGGCTTGGACTGTCTTTAGGAAAACCAAGAGAGAATAGTTTTGCACTCAGACTTACAAAAGAGGCCAATATCATTCTTTGACCTAAAGGGGTAATTTGAGAGAGTTATTTACAAAATCCAGAGTGGAACTGGGACTTTTGGTAGAAGGATGCATCAGACTTCAATCTATTAGAAAGGAACTTGAGAAGTCAATACCCAGACTTCATTCATATCCCTGCCCTTGCATCTCCTGCCAGAAGCATGTCATTGGCAGCAGTACCAGAAGCCAGAGGGCAAAGGAGCCCATTGATGGAAATGGCTCAGTCATGTTCCATGATACAGATCAGGGAGAAAAACAGAGAATAAGCTCAGAAGGACAAATGAAAAAATACCTATATTCCATATATGTGTGTTAATATACTGTATTGGTGTTTTTGTTTCTGGCTTACTTCGCTTTGTATAATAGGCTCCAGTTTTGTCCACCTCTTTAGAACTAATTCAAATGTATTCTTTTTAATCGCTGAGTAGTACTCCATTGTGTAAATGTACCACAGCTTTCTTATCCATTCGTCTGCGGATGGACATCTAGGTTGCTTCCATGTCCTGGTTATTATAAGCAGTGCTGCAATGAACATTGGAGTACATGTGTCTCTTTCAATTCTGGTTTCCTCGGTGTGTATGCCCAGGAGTGGGATTGCTAGATCATATGGCAGTTCTATTTCCAGTTTTTTGAGGAATCTCCACACTGTTCTCCATAGTGGCTGTACTAGTTTGCATTCCCACCAACAGTGTAAGAGAGATCCCTTTTCTCCACACAGGATAACGATAACCCTGTATACGAGACAACAGCAGAGACTTGGATGTGTGGAGCAGTCTTTTGGACTCTGTGGGAGAGGGCGAGGGTGGGATAATTTGGGAGAATGGATTGAAACATGTATAGTATCATATGTGAAATGAATCTGACGTGGCTGGGGGCTCCCCACCTCAACACTCTGTGGATTTAAGAGGCCGTTTCTTCCGGAAGTGTATAAATTAGCCTGGGATAGAAACTGCATGCTGAATTTACTAATTAAGAAATGAGAAACCAGAACTATAAAGGTGGCATAGAAATACAAGAAATTATTCTTAAGTAATTTTTTAAAACTTTGAACAGAGTTACAGAGTTTGCCATTTGTTATAAACTGCTATATGTAATTTAACCAGAACCATGAGAAAGCTGGTATTTTGTGAATTCTGAGGCACTTTCGACATGTTGTAGGAGTGATGTGGACTTTCTTGAGTTTTACACATTCATAAGTGAATGGTCTGTGTCTCGTGCCTTTGTTGGTTTTCTGTGAGCTGTAGTTTCTGGGAAATGAGCAGCTCTCATTCCTGTAACTCTTGTAACCCAGTCATTCGTGTGCCTCCTTCATGAGGATCCAGTGCGGCTGTGGTGCTGTTATCCCTCTGATAGGAACTCTAACTCAGTGTAAAGCCCCAAAGATCTGTTACTTATTTTTATTTTACATTGTGCTATGTTTTATTTATGGTGTTGTGTTTGTTTCGGGTGCGTAGCAGGGTGATACAGTCATATATATATATATATATATATATATGAATTAACAAAAGCAGTTCCCGTCTTTTGATGGGGAGCTCGTGGTTTATAATATAAATGGTATTATTTTGAGAGAGGGATAACTTAGGTAAGGCATTGGGTTTTTTTTTCTTTTTTTGCAGCTTGAAGCAGTTGTAAAATAACTTAATGTAGCTTTTTGCAACTGTGTATTCTATAGTATTTTTTTCATTTGGTGATATTTTAACTGTTAATGTTTATGGCATTGTGCTTTGTATTATTTATTAAATTTAGAAAAAAAAATTAAAAAAAAAATTAAGATAAGATGTGCCAAAAAAAAAAAAAGAAAATATACCTAGCAGAATATCAAAACTAGATGAAGAAACTGTGAGAAAATGAATGTATAAGTCAATTTCTTTTTTGAGCATAAATTAAATTTTTATAAATATTAATTAACCAACAAAATAAGCAGCACATTTTAAAAAACACAACATGAATCAAAGAGAATTTATCTCAGGAATGCAAGGACAGTCAATATCAGAACATGTAAAAACATAATTTATCACACTAATGGATGCAGGGGAAACATGATCATGTTCAAAATACACAGGAAAAACTTGTGATAATGTTCAAAATCACTTGAGCTTTTTTTTAAAGTTCTTTAAAAAACAGGAATAAAAGGAAATTTCCTTATTCAGATAAAGTCCATCTTTTCTATCCTCTCCTGATACCCATCCCCAATTGCAATATAAAGCAAAACAAGCAAATTACAAACACAAATCAACACTAAATGATACATTTAATCAAAAAATTTCAGAAGCTTCCTTGTAATATTAAGAATGAGGCAAAACTCTCATATACTACTATTTAATATACTACTGGAAGTTCTGTTTGATTAAATACAAAGAAAACAAAACATGTTTGTGAATTAAAAGGAAGAAAAATATTCAGTATTTGTAATTAATTGATCATTTACAAAGAAAACCTCATATAATTAGCAGACAAACTATTAAACCTACTAAGATAGCAAGATCAATATGCAAAAATCAATAGCATTTCTTTACCACAGCAATAAACATTTAGAAATTAAATAGAAAATAGGATACTATTTACAATCACAATAAACACTACAAAGCTTTTAGAAATTAAGCAGTCTTGTTTCCTTTTGCTTCCCACATCTAGCTCACTATTGTCTGAAATATTTCAAAGTCTGCCCACTTCTCTTCACCTCTATACTGTCACTTATGTTGAACCAGCCATCATGTCTACATTCTGTTCAATGAAGTCATCAGAGACAAAATTAAGAGCTGACAGACTGGGAGAAAACACTTGCAACATTAAAAGGAATCAACTTTTAATTTTAGAATTGTTTAGTTGCTAAGTCCTGTCTGACTCTTTGCGACCATATGGACTGTAGCCGGCTGGGCTCCTCTGTCCCTGGGATGTCCCAGGCAAGAATACTGGAGTGGGTAGCGATTCCCTTCTTCAGAGGATTTTCCAGACCCAGGGATTGAACCCAGATCTTCATTGCAGGCAGATTATTTACTGTCTGAGCCACCAGGGAAGCCCAATTTCTAATGCTTGATTATCTTTTAAAAAATATTTATAGTATCCTTATCTGTCAAGAATAGCTGAAAACAATTTTTGCTGAAATTTGAACTTGTGCTCAATTTTCATTTCCCTTCTGTGTGAAACTTGTCAGATTTAACATTTTTCTTGGATTCAAAGGGCTTCCTTGGTGGCTCAGAGGGTAAAGCATCTGCCTGCAGTGCAGGAGACCCGTGTTTGATTCCTGGGTTGGGAAGATCTTCTGGAGAAGGAAATGGCAACCCACTCGAGTACTCTTACCTGGAAAATCCCATGTGCAGAGAAGCCTGGTAGGCTACAGTCCATGGGGTCGCAAAGAGTAAGACACCACTGAGCGACTTCACTTTCACTTTAGATTCAAAGTTATTGTTTATCAATACCATGCAGCTTCTTTTTTATATGCAAAAGCTTACAGTACTAAAGAGTTCTCCTTGAATGTGCTGGCCTTCCTATGCTATTGCTATCATGAAATAAAGTTAAGCAATAAACAAAAAAACTCCTTCAACATTGATTTTTATTCTATAACATGTAAATTTCTTCTAGTATACAGTCTGAATTTTATTCAAACACAAAAATGTATTTCTTAATCTAGTTTATTATTTACTAAACATTTCCAGGTAATAATATATTCTGAAGATACATCCATGGTTGTATATAGAGATAGTCTTCTTTCCTCTGTACCATCACATTGTAATTAATTATGTGAATGTACTACTATTTATTCAACCAGTCCTCAAACAATGGACATCTAGAAGGTAAAAGTGGTCAGTATAGCTTTTCTAACTTCCAGGCATTAGAGCTCCTCTTCACTGTCCTTGTGAATTGTTCAGACATAAGGCCTACAGATATTCTAGTTTGTGGCCCTTCCTAACTCTCTGGACCTTCGTTTTCATCTGTATCAATTGTCCATGTTTTGCTAATTTGGGGAGCTATTCCAAGTGAGTTCTCCATTCATCTTGAAGAGAGCCCACCTGCCGGGGTCCAGCCCCAGCAGAGTCCAGGGATACCCTCAGGGTGAGCGGTGTCGGCGAGAAAAGAAAGAAAAAAAAGCGAGTCGAGTCTTGGTAGAGTGCAGAATTAAGACTGCTTAATTTTTCTACATCAGTGCTTATATACCCTAAAACCAACAATTCTAAAAACGGAGGAGGAGGGATTGTCGATAAAATTGTGCCAGGAATGCAGTCATAAACCATCTTCCAGAACAGTCAGTACCTTCATGCATAACTCTTAAACAATGGACTCTTAAGACATCAAGGCCACAAGGCATGAAAAATGGCTTTATTTGTGTATCAGTTAGTAAACTGTAAAAACTATTAGCAAGCTTTATCTTGGGAGCCTCAGTTCTGGGCAGATTTTGTGACTCCCTAGGTAGCGTGGTATCTGGTTTTGGGCTCTACCCCCATACATCTGCAGACACAATTTTCTACACTAATACTATATGCTTATTCATTTTGTTATCAACCTTTATCTCTATGTTTTCTTCTAGTGTACTCCCAGGCACACCATGGACAGGGGGCAGGGAGACATATCAGCAAGCACTGGTATGTGACCTTGAGGGCCAAGAGTCTCATGAGCTCCCTCCAGATCTCACTCTAAGGGGCCCTTCTAAACTCGTGAAAGGCTTTGTATCTATTTTGCTTGTGGAGTGTTTAGGCCTATTGTTAGCTGACTTAGTTTTATGCCAGGGGCGCTTTGTGCAGTCTTGAGCATTCCAAATTCTAAATTGACATTTATAACCCCAACAGGGCCAGAAGGGATAGGATGTTCTGTGTAATAATATTTTCTTCATTCCTGGCCTGTTTATAGGGCCCATACACCCTCAGGGACTGTATTGCTGCCATGCAAAGGCTTTAAGGGGGATATTTGAGCAGGAGTCAGAAGAAAGCACAGAGGACTACCAAGCATCAGAAAAAGAAGAGACGGAGGCCCAGGAGTAGATGATGGGTTGGCCCCGAGAAATCCCCAGAGGTCTGGACGGCCTTGTGTGCCAGCTCCTCAAGCCAAGACCTTGTCATGGGCAGGGTCTCTCATGCCGTCTCCCGACACCCACCCTAGTACACTAGCCTGCTCTAGTTCCTCTAAACCTCACTGCAGGCAACTTGCATTCATCTGAAACTTGGAGAGTGAGGGAAAATTGTCTAGTTTCAGTTGTCCTCCTCAGGCTTGCTGCTCTTTCCAGAGAGCATGGCTGGAATTCAGGAATGTTCCTATTCTTACACCTGTGAGTTGCCCATTACTGCCCTCTGTGACAAATGCTGATACTACATACATTGTACAGCTGTAGAGTTTGTCACCAAATTTAGCAAAAATGTTGTCAGGTTTAGCCAATAAATTCGGGACACCTAGTTACATTTGAATTTTAGATTAGCAATGTATAGTTTTCAGTATGGGCTTCCCTGGTGGCTCAGAAGCAAAGAATCTGCCTGCAATGCAGGAGACGTGAGTTCGATCTTGGGTTGGGAAGATCCGCTGGAGAAGAGCATGGCAACCCACTCTAGTACTCTTACCTAGAGAATCCCATAGACGGAGGAGCCTGGAAGGCTGCAGTCCATAGGGCTGAACAGAGTTGGACACAACTGAAGCGACTAAGCAGCAGCAGCAGTAGTTTTTAGTATAATTATGTTCTATGTAATATTTGGGACATGCTTGTACTAAACCGTTATTCAATTTTAACTGTGTTACAGTTTATCTGGCAACCTAACTGAGGTTTTCTGTTTTTTTATCCCTGTGGATAGATACAGAAAAGTAGTCACCATAAGTCATCAACACAGAATTCCTATTTTTTTTTTTAATTTTGGCCACATCTTCTAGTTAGTAAATGATCCCTTTTGCTTATTCACTTTTCATTTATTTGAATGAATATATGATTAGTACATTGTGCAATAACATCAGGTGTGTTTTCCAGGGATATTTGTACCTAAAGAGATGTTTGTGGCCCCCAAAATTCATATGTTGAGATCTTAATCCTCAATGTGATGATATTAGGAGGTGGGGCCTTTAAGAAGAGGTTAAATCGTGGATTGGAGTCCTCATGAATGGGATTAGTGCTCTTTATAAGAGACCTCAGAGAACTCTATTGCCTCTACTACCACAGAGGACACTGAGAGATGTCTTTGAACCAAGAAGTGGGTTCTCACTAGACACAGAATCTACCAGCACCTTGACCTTAGGTTTCCCAGCTTTCAGAACTGCAAGAAATAAAAGTTGTTTAAGCCACCAACAACTTCTGGTTGTGGTTTTCTGCTATAGCAGCCCAAATTGACTAAGACAAGATGCATTAGTTAAAAATCCAGCTCTGCTTCATATATGTGTGGTCAGGGTATTGATTTGGTTGGTGGTAAGGTCTTTTTGATAGGTCACTAATTTAAAGTAAAATGCAGTTTATTTTGAAGTAATATTTCCAATTTAATACATGTAATACTTTAAAGGAAGAATAGCCTTGAAAGGAGAGGAAGTATTAAGATAATATTTAAAAAATGAAAAAACAAAAACTGTCTTAGTAGGAAAGAACAAGAGTCCCAGCTATATCAGGAGCATTAATCATCTGTTCATAAATGGGTCCGGACAAGGGACCCAAGATAAGAGGACACAGCATTTTCAGCTCATAAGAAGAGAAAGGGATTAAGAGTTTTAACTAAACAATCAACAGATGTGTCTGTCAACAGTTAAAATGAGAAAGGGCTTTTAAAGGTCACAATAAAGTCTTGGGATATCAACCGATAAACACACACATTTGTGAGCATGCTGCAAGAGGTGAAATGTAGCTTCCCCAGAGTGCTAATTTTCTAGGCAAAAAGTGCTAATATCCAGATGAAAGTGAAAGAAAGTGAAATAGCTCAGTCATCTCCAACTCTTTGGGACCCCGTGGACTGTAGCCCACCAGGCTCCTCGATCTGTGGGATTTTCCAGGCAAGAGTACTGCAGTGAGTTACCATTTTCTTCTCCAGGTGATCTTCCCGACCCAGGGATCAAACCCCCATCTCCCGGATTGTAGGCAGACGCTTTACCGTCTGAGCCACCAGGAAAGTCAATGGGATTCCCTGGTGGTTCAGCTGGTAAAGAGTCTGCCTGCAATGCAGGAGACCCCTAGTTCGATCCTTGTGTCAGGAAGATCCCCTGGAGAAGAAAATAGCAACCCACTCCAGTACTCTTGCCTGGAAAATCCAACTGATCAAGGAGCCTGGTGGGTTATAGTCCATGGGGTATATCCAGATCACCAGGGAATATCCAGATGACCCCCCCGCTCAATGAAAATTACCTCCCATATTTAGGTAGGAAGAGTACTGCCATTCTTACATCAGAACTGTCTATCTCACAGCTAGTCAATACAAACAAGAAATAAGATTACAGATAAAAGTTTCTAAAATCAACAAACAGAAACTGTACAGAGCCAACTGCACATGAAATGGTGTCTGTGATGGACGGGAAACCAGTACAGAAGCATGATTCTCAGGTTTTTGGAATGGAGAAAACTAGGGAACTATATGAGATTGATAACACTGTAGAATTTACCTCAGAACGAATGCATTAAAAATCCTCAAGGTACACTGGGACTAACCACCACCCCACAATGTGCCCTACCACTGCAGGAGGTCACGCAACACAGTAAGAAAGAAAGGAGTCCAAGGAGTGGGAAAGCACTTGCAGACTGACTTTGACCTTTACAGTTCAGCATTTCAATAGCCACCATTAGAACTGTTAACATCCTCGTTTTAATTATACATAAACAAAAGAAGCCATACTTACCACATACTTAACAGTGTAAGCCAACATATACTATAGTGTTTTTTCCCTTGTAGTTTAAAGTTTAAGTTTAAAGTTTTAAAGTGTTAGACTGCAACTAGACTAGAGAATGCCAAAAAATAATAATTTCTCTGATAGTTAACAGTGCTTCCTACTAGTTTTAATGGTAACTTAGGTAGGCTCTAGATATTTTTAAGGCTTTAGCAGACTTCTTGAAATATTTTCAGTTGACGATAAAAATGAATTATATCAAACATCCATTTCAGGAGGAGGAGGGTCTGCACACAAAAAGTAATATTCTGGAATTCTCTAAAGTCTCGCCCTTACTGTTCTGATTGTCAAAGATACTATTGAAAGGGAAGGGACATTAAATGCTTTGCAAAAATCAGGGACACTGCTAGTAGAAATCTGAATTATAAGGGACAAGAGGTAGATCATTAACCATCTACAGTGTCACTTTATGACCAAGTTGAAAATCAATCTAAACGTAATCAAAGTACACCAGAAGAGTGACTACCTCCATAAGGAATAACAACTGAGATTTCAAATGGGAAGGTAAGGAGATTATTTGCTGATACTGCCTTTGTTTTTGTACTTGAAAAAATATGTTAAATATAGGCTTTGTGTGATAGGTAATGAATACATTTGTAACAATAGGTTAAAAATATTAGAACACGCTGATAGTCATGCCCACAAGAATATAATACTTTTGTTAGATTTGGCTGCATTAGCTATATGTGACTCTAAGGCACTTGAAATAAGGCTAGTCCAAATTGTGATCTGCTGTGAATATAAAATACACACAAGATTTCAAAGACTTAATATGGGAAAGACATAAAATAAATCAATAATATTTTATATTGATTATGGGATGGTATTTTGGATAAACTGAGCTAAATAAAATAAATCATTAAAATTAATTTCACCTGTGTGTAGTATAGAATTTAACCCTACTTAAAAAAAGCCTGGTCTTTGCAGTTAACTACTGGGGAGGTAATTTTTAAGCTCTTGGAATGTCCTATTGATAAGGGTGTCTTTTTACCTAGAAGTCTTGGGCACCAGCAGACCGTGTAACAGTGTGATTTATGAAGGCTTTGAGTCAAATGGCATCAGCTCAAACTTGAGAAGGTCTGGATATTGAGGTCAACCACATCGGCAGTCAGTTATGTATGTGATTGAGCTCCAATAAAAACTCTGAACACCATGTCTAAGGAAAGTGTCCCTGGTTGGCAATACTCCATGCATCTTACCCACAATGATGCTGGGAAAGTTAGCACTGTCCATGACTCTCCTGGAAGAATATAACCAGGAACTCCATGGGTGGAACCTTCCCAGACTCTGCCCTTGTATCTCTTCCCATGGCTGCTTTTAACTCTCACCCTTTCCCTGTAATAAACCATAACCAAGAGTATAAAGGCTTTCAGTGAGCTCCCTGAACCCCTCTGGCAAATTACTTATACTGAGAGTGCTCCCATAGCCCCTGAAGTTGCAACTGGTAACAGAGGTGAGGTGGTCTTGAAGACCTGCCTTGTAGTTGGTATTGGAAATGAGGATGGACTTCTGGACTGCTCCTGAACTTTGTACCTTGTATTGCTTTACTTTGTTTAATGTGGCTTCTAGAACTTTTAAAAAAGTATACATGTGTCTCATTTATGGCTTGCACTGTTTTTCTTTTGCACGGGGCTGGGATAAAATTGGTGTCTAGCAAGAAAGGTAGAATAAAAGCATGGTATCAGTTCAGTTCATCTGCTCAGTCGTGTCTGACTTTTTGGGACCCCATGGACTGCAGCACGCCAAGCTTCCCTGTTCATCACCAAGTCCCAACATTTACTCAAACTCATGTCCATCGAGTCAGTGATGCCATCCAACCATCTCATCCTCTGTTGTCCCCTTCTCCCACCTTCAATCTTTCCCAGCATCAGGGCCTTTTCAAATTAGTCAGTTCTTCATATTAGATGGTCAAAGTATTGGAGTTTCAGCTTCAGCATCAGTCCTTCCAATGAACATTCAGGACTGATTTCCTTGGTGACTGACTGGTTGGATCTCCTTGCAGTCCAAGGGACTCTTAAGTCTTCTCCAACACCACAGTTCAAAAGCATCAATTCTTCGGCACTCAGCTTTCTTTATAGTCCAACTCTCACATCCATACATGACTACTGGAAAAACCATAGCTTTGACTAGATGGACCTTTGTTTGCAAAGTAATATCTCTGCTTTTTAATATGCTGTCTAGGTTGGCCATAGCTTTTCTTCCAAGGGGCAAGCGCATGAGATACCACAGCTCAATGTAGGGAACAATTGTTTAAATGGCAGTTAGTTATTCAAGTACACACATTTGTTTGAATTCTAATCTTGTGGGTGGCAATAGTGTTAGTAGATGTCATGAGCTTGTTCCATGAACATGTTCAAAAGGAAACTTCAATGAGTTGCAAGGAAAGTAGTAAAAAATGTTGCTCTAACTTTATATGAATCATTCTGTTTATAAACAAAATACCCAATTAAACAAATAAGCAAGGCAACTTTTCAAATAAGCCAGAAATTAGTATAAGGAAGTAATCATTGTTTTCACTCTGCAGCTAAACTGTCCAGTTATTAAACTTATGTCCACCATTTGTCGGCTGTGTGAAATCAGGTAAGTTATCTAATCTTCCTGTGCCGCAGTTTAATTCTAAGTAATGGTGGGGGGATTGCTGTGAGGATTAAATGGCTTACTATAAAACAGGGCTTACAACATTGTTGGCACAGAGTATGCAGGAATAAGTGTTAACAGATACTGTTAACTGTTGGGCTTGTGTTAGGTTTATGAAGACTAGTACGCATGGTGGTCACAGTTTACCTGATTACTACCAATTCTCCTCTTTAACTCATGCCTGATATCCAGTGAATCTTCAAGGACTGTTGATTTTGTTGATTAAGGTCTTCCAAATCTATCACCTCTACTCAAGTCTCCCTGCACAGAACAAGTTCATGTCTTTATCTTTGCTTGGCTGGATCATTTCAAATTTCTTAGATGGTCTTGAAGAGTCCTCCTGTTTCTTCTCATCTTCTTTTTACCAGTAGGATGACTATATAGCTCTTTTCTGTAAAATACTCATATATCCCCATACTTTGCACAATAAATATAATACTACTGAATTTGGCATTCTAGCCTATCTTTGGCCCCATCATTTCCATTCACTTCTTTGTAATTCTATAGGTTTACTCAAATTCTGAAAACACCAAGTATTAATTTTCTTAATAATCCCTCAGCGGGGAATGTAACTTTTGCCTCACATCTTCCATTTGTCTTCCACGTTGGCTTTCCCTGCCATCGGAATCTGACCAGAGTTCTCTTTTGTTGGGTTGCTGTCCCCTTAGCATTTGGTTTACACGGCTGTTCTAGCACTTTCACATTGGATTATTTGTTTTCTCTGGATAGCTCCCTTGTGTCTCTCCAGGTCTACTTTTCATCCTTTTAGAGCCTAGAACATTGATCCATGTGGAATAAACAATGGGTTCCCTTGCTCTCTTCCTTTGGTTGGGTTTAACCAAGTGATTATCACTGGCAATAAACAAATAAATAAACCTGAAATAATGAAAAGAATAAGATTGCAGTATTTGTTTTTCCTGTGCTTCCTTCCTGCTGAGTTGCTCTGGGGTCACACCTCTCTGCCAAAGGTAATAGCCCCTGTCAAATAGCCCTCTCCACATAGCTATCTCTGAGGTTCCAGTAACTGCTCCTTCTCCTTGCCTCTCAGATTAGACACAGCAGTGACCTTCTGCTGTTAATGGGCCCAGTGCTTCTTTTGTTTCACTGAACCAACTCTTACAAGCTACATTACAGGAGAGTGTACCATCAGTTTCCTGCTTAGATCCCATGTGACACAAACGAGAAAGGAGATTAAGAAATTCTATGTTGGAAGGATTAAATAGGAAATAATTCAGATTATAAATTATTAATTTTATTTTTTTCCTTTACTGATAAAAGAAACAATTACATTTTATTCTCACTCATTTTCTTTTGTCTAAGGCTTTTAAGGCATATTTGATATGTTACCGTATTAATTTATGAGGCTAATAAATTAAGATTAACCAAGATTTATGAGGCATAAGAACAGAGTATTAACTTGAGACAGGATACAGAACCTACATAAAAGATGTGAGATGGGAAGCAGAAACAAGCATTTTAGTTTAAGGGGATCAAGATCTATATTAAGATAGGACTTTAAGTACCAATGTAATAAAAATGACAAACTATCTTAAAAATAGTTAGAGCCAGAGGATAAACTCAAGAAAAATGCTGACCAAACCAGAGATTATACATGATTTTCAAGGAGATCTCGGTGCTTGTCACACAGAAGGCATTGCATAAATATTTATTGAAAGAATTGGAAATAAAATAATAAAGGAATACCAGAAAAGAAAGCATTTACTGCTCCTCTATTCAGAATTTTTATCCAGCTGTCAGATCTTAATATGTGCCATTTAAGATACAGGAAGGGACAAACCCACATTTATTGATTGTTTAGTGTATCCTGGGAGAAGGCAATGGCGCCCCACTCCAGTACTCTTGCCTGGAAAATCCCACGGACAGAGGAGTCTGGTAGGCTGCAGTCCATGAGGTCGCTAAGAGTTGGACACGACTGAGCGACTTCGCTTTAACTTTTCACTTTCATGCATCAGAGAAGGAAATGGCAACCCACTTCAGTGTTCTTGCCTGGAGAATCCCAGGGATGGGGGTGCCTGGTGGGCTGCTGTCCATGGGGTTGCACAGAATCGGACACAACTAAAGCGACTTAGCAGCAGCGGCAGTAGTGTATCCTAGGCACATTTAATCCTTAATAAAATTCAAGAAGCAAATATTAAACTTTCTATTTTTATATGGTGATATCGAGAGTGAACTGAACTGATCGAGGCTCCAAAAGGAGTAAGTAGTCCAAATTGAATAATTTGGAAGCTTAACGGATTTTCCCAAATGCCATGCAAATCTTAGGTTGGTGGCAAGTCCATGACTAATAAAGAAATCTTTTTATTCTTATCCCCAGATCAGTATACATTTCCAGACATGACTGATTTCATATAAGTTGGAAATAGAGTGAAATAAGAGAAATGGCTACATGATATCCTATTATTTTCCTCTTGAATGCTGGTTCTTTTATGGGCCAAAGGGCAACATAAGACATTTAACTTGAAATTTAATCTAGAAATCTAAACAAATTCTAGTTTATTTGATTCTAAACCTGTGTGTGTGTGTGTGGAGGGGGGCTTCCCAGGTGGTGCTAGTGGTAAGAACCTCTCTGCCAGTGCAGGAGACATAGAGCTGCAGGTTGGATCCCTGGGTTGGGAAGATCCCCTGGAGGAGGACCTGGGAATCTGCTTCAGTATTCTTGCCTTGAGAATCCCCATGGACAGAGGAGCCTGGTGGGCAGGCCATCGGGTCACAAAGAGTTGGCCATGACTGAAGCGACTTAGTGGTACAGTACAGTAAATCTGCTGGGAGACTGGTTGTGCTATTTCTTGGATTCTTTGGGTGATATCATTCATTTTCTTCAAAATCTATTCAAGGAAGACAAGTTCTGCCTCTCTGCCTAGGCTAAACCCTTCATCAATTCTGTTCTCATCTTTGTTTAGGTTCTATTCCAGCAGCTTCTCTTTAGCATTCTTTTCCCCACAAGTTGTTTCTTCCAGCCAAGAACTATCCTTCTTTCCCTTGTCTTGAAAGGGCTTCATTTTAATCCTGATAATATAATCTCAATCATTCTCATCATAATCAAACTCTGTGGATGATTTCTGCTTATAGTCTTTTTCTGGACCTATTTTCCATCCTTTACTAACCAGTTTTACTCTCACATTAAAGTGACACAAATCTGGATTCACATCCAAATCCAAACTCTAATAGTTACTGGCTGTGTGCCCTTTGGTGACCAATTTACTGTGCATGAATCTCTATTTCCTATTTTGAAAAACAGAAATAATACTGCCAACATCCCATATAGATTGTTTTTACCAAGTTATACATTAATGTTTGATCTTTAGCTTTTAGTGAATACAAGTAAATTTGCTACTACCTTAATCTATTACATTTGTTATCAGGTGTGTCATTTGTGATATTAACCATTACATACTCAAGCTGCCTAATAAATAGAACTGTTTAACAAATCAATATGCTTTCTCAATTTTTTTTTCTTGTTGATAAATTCAGTCACAAAACTGATCACTTTTGCTTCCTCTAGTAAGCTGGTATCCCATATGAGTAAAATTTGTGTCAACTTTACTAACCCAGGGCTCTATGAAATATGTAATTAATTCCTAGTTTTCTTATTGATGTCAATACTATATGCTATATTTTCTCTACCTTGACTTTTTCCATTTACATTTTTATACAAGTCACCTTTTGGAATAATACAGGATGAGGACTTACAGATGAAAAACTAAATAGGTAGATGAGTAGACAGGTAGATTAGTGAGACAAGTATCTCTACTAACTAGGACGGGTTTGCTCCTACTATCATTTAGATTTGCAATACTATTCTCTGTCATCCAAGCCCATCAACATTATGTCTATCTTTTAGAATCTATCTAGTCTACCCTCTACCTACTCCTTTTAAACTTTTCTAACCTGTGGACCACACCATTTCTGTCCTTTATCGAGCCCATCTTTGCACAAAATGTTCCCTTGGTATCTTTAATTTTCTTGAAGAGATCTCTTGTTTTTCCTAATCTGTTGTTTTCCTCTATTTCTTTGCATTGATTGCTGAGGAAGGCTTTCTTATCTCTCCTTGCTATTCTTTGGAACTCTGCATTCAGATGCTTATATCTTTCCTTTTCTCTTTTCTTTTTGTGTCTCTTCTTTTCACGGCTGTTTGTAAATCCTCTTCAGACAGCCATTTTGCTTTTTTGCATTTCTTGTCCATGGGGATGGTCTTGGTCCCTGTCTCCTGTACAATGTCAATGATTGCAGCCATGAAATTAAAAGATGCTTACTCCTTGGAAGGAAAGTTATGACCAACCTAGATAGTATATTAAAAAGCAGAGACATTACTTTGCCAACCAAGGTCCGTCTAGTCAAGGCTATGGTTTTTCCAGTGGTCATGTATCGATGTGAGAGTTGGACTGTGAAGAAAGCTGATTACCGAAGAATTGATGCTCTTGAACTGTGGTGTTGGAGAAGACTCTTGAGAGTCCCTTGGACTGCAAGGAGATCCAACCAGTCCATTCTAAAGGAGGTCGATCCTGGGTGTTCATTGGAAGGTCTGATGCTAAAGCTGAAACTCCAATACTTTGGCCACCTCATGTGAAGAGTTGAGTCACTGGAAAAGACTCTGATGCTGGGAAGGATTGGGGGCAGGAGGAGAAGGGGACGACAGAGAGTGAGATGGCTGGATGGCATCACTGACTCGATGGACATGAGTTTGAGTGAACTCCAGGAGTTGGTGATGGACAGGGAGGCCTGGCGTGCTGTGATTCATGGGGTCGCAAAGAGTCAGTCACGACTGAGCAACTGAACTGAACTGAACTGAACCTGTGGACCAGAAGTGTTCTTTCCTCTGACCCGCGTATCACTCTGTGTGTTATGTTGTAACATTTACTTTAGTCCTCCCTGTGATTCAATCTCTGGTTACTCTGAGGCTTTTCTAATTCTCCTGTCCCTCTTGTAAGATTTTAGTGACAGGGTAGATGTTTTTGTCATTTCTATAATCCACAGTGCACTTAGCAGAGCATGGAATTGATATTCAACAAACACTCATTGAATTTTATTAAATTTAATTTGATGGGAACTTAACTTTTAAAGCTACCTCAAAATTTATTCAAACTATCTGTATAACCTAAACAGAAATACCACTTTTGGGGATACTTTTATCAAAAAATAACAGTTTCCTTTTATTCATTAATTTCCCCTAGATTGGGCCGAAAAATTTAAAGTTCTAGTTTCATATATGGCCATTTAACAAGTCATATTATACTTACCATCTTCCTAATCTTTGAATAAATAAATAACATGATTTGTGCAGAGTAAAATGAGAGTAACATGGGTTACAGTGAGAAAAAATGAGCATAGTGAGTATCTCCAGACAAAGAGACAGTAATTTTATAGGAAGAAGAACAAACTTTGGAACACAGAAATTTAAATTTATACAGTAGAGCTGTATCCATAATATAATGATCAGAATAGAGAAAACTGTTGAAAAACTGGGTAACAAGTACAGTTTTTAAGTGTTCACAGAAGTATTTGTGTTTATTAGGTCAGCATCTAAAAGATGAAAAGAGATGATTCACTGTGACTTGCAGATGTTGTAAAGGATGTTAAAAGAAAGAAGGATAGAGGGTTCTGGATTAACTATAGAGAAGGTAAATTGGCTGAAGCAATTTATTAGACCAGAATAAATGATCAAATTGAAAAAAAAAAAGGAGATTCTTATTAAAGGTGAAGGAAACACCTTGCTGTCCTTTCATGTTTCTAAATATTGGCTTCAGATTTCAGACAACCACACTATTGAGTTGGCTGCTTGGGCATGCGTACGCCTCTTTGTGCTTGGGGGTCCCCATACATCACAACTAGGCATGCAATGTCTGCAAAATGCGTGCTACAGTGGAATGCTAGGTCTCCATTTACAGAGCTCTCAGAGGAGCCTGGGGAGCTACAGTCCAAAGGGTTGCAAAGAGTCGGCCACCACTGAAGACACTTAGCACACATGCAGTCTATATCAATATCATAAAGGGTAGAACGATGCTTGATCTCGAGAGCTTTGTGGTAGATTTTAGAGAAATGGCCATGATATCTTTGGTCCCACGTGTTCTTCCAGAATGTTTCCACGCTCTTTCAAGCAGCAGAGTTCACATTTTCTCCCATTAAAATTGGGAGGGCTTTTGTTACTGCCTTGTTTAATAAACTATGATAGTAGTGATACTTTGTGATTCCTTATGTTAGGTTATAAAACACGATACAGCTTCTACTTGGTGCCCTCTTCTTGGGTTGTAAAACTTTGCAGCCCTGGGCCACCATGATGGAAAGACTACTTGGACTAACTACATAGAAAGAAAGAGAAAGAGACAGAGACAGAGAGAGAACAGAAAGCCCCAACTCTTCCAGCCCTCAGAAGGCTGAGCCTTCAGAGCTCCTGGTGATTCTACTCCCAGTCTGACTACAACCTGTAGAGGTATGAGCAAGAACCACCCAGCTGAGCCCAGAATGATCAAGTGATTATTGTTTATGCTACTAAGTTTTGGGGTGGTTTGTTGTGCAACAGTAGATAATTAGAACAGAATTTTTACAAATATATCAGGATGTGTATGTCTAGCCATGTAGAAGAGTGAACAGGAAAGCTAACTTGCTCTGGGTCACTTTGTAAATCTGTGTCATTGGTAGGCCTGGGATTCAAATTTAGTTTCCAGCTTTGTTCAAACCTCTGGTCCACTTCAGTTATGAGATATGGGAAACACAATACATCCTAACACTCACTGGCAAGAAAAGTTATAACACATAATGTACTTTAAAGCTAGAATTTTAAGAAGCTGTCTACTGAATAACATAGTGTACTATTAGCTCGATTTACACCTTATATCAGAATGCTCTCCCAGATTGAAGCATTGTGCTTTAAATGTATTTTTGAAGTCTGATTTGACTGGTGTTCTTTTTAAAGTGATGTCTGGAGGAATACAAATATCAATATTTTCCTGTTTAACAGTACAGACAAAAATTAAATAGTACCACAAATGCCTGTAAGTAGTCTCACTGCTAATTAGTCATGCTGAAGATAAACAACTAGCCCATCATCATTGCAGCTTCTTTTAAGTGTATGCAGAACACTGAATTGGAAATAAAACTGGAGAATGGTCTGTTTGCAAAGAATTTGTTATCTAGGTAGATATACTAAATAGACACATATGAAGGATAATTCAGAACACATTCAAGCCAAATATAAACAAACTGTTTTTCAGGCAAGCTACACTTAAGTGCTGAGGGAACCAAAAGTAAAGTGGTAGACAGAACTTTTTCCTGAAAAATTATAAAGATTTAGCATATTAAATATGCATATTTAAAATTCAAGTTGCAAATTAAGCATTTCTAAACATTTAAGCATTTTGTGATATGGTGCCAGATTCGTTGTCCTTATTCCTGAAAACTATTAAGTTCGACCATACTAAATTGCCAGTTTTGGACCATTTTTACAAAATTGGCTATTTCATGTGGTTCAGCCTCATCTATCAATTTGGTGAAGAGCCTGTCCCAGACTCAGACACTTAACCCCTACCAAGGACTTTAGTCATTTGACATATCTTCAGTCATCCTTTTAAAAAATCCCAATGAGAAGGGAAACACTTTTCTAGAAAATATATACTATATTAGATCAAATTACTGGCATTCCCATCCACGCTACATTTACAGTTTTTAATAGCAGATTACCTGAGGGCATTATATTAAAATTTTAATTGCTTCTTTTTAGATTTAAGATAATTATCATGTATTTTCCTATCTGAGAACCTTAGATTGAAGGATTACGTTTCCAAATCCAACTCAGTCTGTGTCCCCACTGGGGACCAGCATCACAGGAGATGTAAGGAACTGACAGTAACACTATTTCGGTTCCACAGTAACTTTCTTTGAGGAGCATCAAGTACTTACAGTCATTAGCTAAATAATCCTCTTAACAAACCTAGGAGGTAGGACAAAAACTTTAATAGTGCATTCAAATGATTGAATTCCTGCTGTGATTAATTTTTTAATAATGGTATCAAACTCATCAGTTAATAGCCAGTCATTGGTTAAAAAAATAATTTAAAGAAAGTTCATAATTTGGGGGCATTTCCAAAGGAAAATCTGACTTTAGAAATTAACATTACTGTGTCATATGTTTTGGAATTTGCTTCTCATCAGTGAAACTTTTAAAATTTCAGCACAGAATTGATAAAATTGATAAAATTTATATTGTGCATTTAATATACACAAGCTAAAACTCTTGAGAAACCTGTATGCAGGTCAGGAAGCAACAGTTAGAACTGGACATGGAACAACAGACTGGTTCCAAATAGGAAAAGGTGTACGTCAAGGTTGTATATCGTCACCTTGCTTATTTAACTTATATGCAGAGTACATCATGAGGAACGCTGGGCTGGAAGAAGCACAAGCTGGAATCAAGATTGCTGGGAGAAATATCAATAACCTCAGATATGCAGATGACACCACCCTTATGGCAGAAAGTGAAGAGGAACTCAAAAGCCTCTTGATGAAAGTGAAAGAGGAGAGTGAAAAGGTTGGTTTGAAGCTCAACATTCAGAAAACAAAGATCATGGCATCTGGTCCCATCACTTCATGGGAAATAGATGGAAAAACAGTGGAAACAGTGTCAGACTTTGTTTTTTTGGGCTCCAAAATCACTGCAGATGCTGATTGCAGCCATGAAATTAAAAGACGCTTGCTCCTTGGAAGGAAAGTTATGACCAACCTTGATAGTATATTAAAAAGCAGAGACATTACTTTGCCAACCAAGGTCCGTCTAGTCAAGGCAATGGTTTTTCCCGTGGTCATGTATGGATGTGAGAGTTGGACTGTGAAGAAGGCTGATCGCCGAAGAATTGATGCTTTTGAACTGTGGTGTTGGAGAAGACTCTTGAGAGTCCCTTATACTGCAAGGAGATCCAACCAGTCCATTCTAAAGGAGATCAATCCTGGATGTTCATTGGAGGGACTGATGCTAAAGCTGAAACTGCAATACTTTGGCCACCTCATGCGACGAGTTGACTCACTGGAAAAGACTCTGATGCTGGGAAAGGTTGGGGGCGGGAGGAGAAGGGGACGACGGAGAATGAGATGGCTGGATGGCATCACCGACTCTGTGGACATGAGTTTGAGTGTACTCCAGGAGTTGGTGATGGACAGGGAGGCCTGGCGTGCTGTGATTCATGGGGTCGCGGAGAGTCGGACACGACTGAGCGACTGAACTGAACTGAACTGAAACCATTTTTAGGCTCCTGGTTTATGTTATCTGAAGAGGCTTAGAGTCCATTCTGGATCAGAATATTATCCCCACTGCCCAGCTGAAAACTTTTATCCAGAATGTCTTAACCCTTTCCTCCCCAAGATTTGAGAGGTTAAGCAGTGTTTCAAGGAGGCAGCCAGTTGCGCAAGATGAAATACAAGGATATCTGTTGCTAAATTACCTCCAACACATATATTCCCACATACATACCATATATTAAATTACATGTGTGCATATATGCTCAGTTGCTTCAGTTGTGTCTGATTCTTTATGATTCCATGAATTGTAGCCTGCCAGGCTCCGCTGTCCATGGGATTCTCCAGGTAAGAATACTGGAATGGGTTGCCATGCCCTCCGGCCAGGGGATCTTCCTGACCAGGGACTGAACCCACATCTCCTGTGTCTCCTGCATTGCAGGCAGATTCTTTACCACTGAGCCATTGGCGAAGCCCGTAGGATTTCATAGCTATATCCAAAAATAGGACCTTTACGTGACACAAGGTAATATGAAAATGGCTTATACAAAAATTATTCATAAATATTGAGTACTTTTCATTTTCCAGTCATTAAGTGCTTAGATGTATTGAATCATAATCTATACATTTCATTACTTTGAGTATTAATAGTTTTATCAACTCTAGTCTTTAATAATGCTTCTATAATTTATAATATAGACCAAGAATTCATATGACATTATAGTAAGATATCTAAATTGCTAGAATATGCTATATAACAAATGCATCAAACACTGATACTGTAAGTTTTCTAAATACTTCATGTGCAACGTTTTTCATTCACAACATTATTAAATTCTCAAAACCAACAGGTGAGATTTGCGGGTTAGCTAGTTTTTATACTCTGCTTTCCAACTTTCTCCAGATTCTACAGCTATTGTTGAATCTGAAAATGGTCCTTCCCATCTTGCACTATCTGTTCTTTGACCCTGTTATGACAGCAAAAATCACTGCAGATGGTGATAGCAGCCATGAAATTAAAACACGCCTACTCCTTGGAAGGAAAGTTATGACCAACCTAGACAGCATATTAAAAAGCAGAGACATTACTTTGTCAACAAAGGTCCGTCTAGTTAAGGCTGTGTTTTTTCCAGTAGTCATGTACAGATGTGAGACTAAAAAGAAAGCTGATCGCCAAAGAATTGATGCTTTTGAACTGTGGTGTTGGAGAAGACTCTTGAGAGTCCCTTGGACTGCAAGGAGATCCAACCAGTCCATCCTAAAGATCAGTCCTGGGTGTTCACTGGAAGGACTGATGTTAAACTGAAACTACAATAGTTTGGCCATCTGATGTGAAGAGCTGACTCATTTGCAAAGATCCTGATGTTGGGAAAGATTGAAGCCAGGAGGAGAAGGGGACAACAGTGGATGAGATGAGTGGCATCACCGACTCAATGGACATGAGTTTGGGTAAACTCCAGGAGTTGGTGATGGACAGGGAGGCCTGGCGTGCTGTAGTTCATGGGGTCACAAAGAGTTGAACACGACTGAGAGACTGAACTGAATCCTTGTGATTAAGTTGATAGTGTTGGTGTTAATTTGGTAATTAATGGGGTCTGTGGCTTAGAACAAGACAGTTCTAATTATTGTATTTGATGTGATTCATGGGGTTGCAAAGAGTCAGACACGACTGAGCAACTGAACTGAACTGATGTTTTCTAAGTTCAGCAAAACAACTGCTCCAGCAGTGCTTGTCTCTTCCTTGCTTTCTATTCTCCTTTAGATCTGACTTATTTCAATCAGATTCTGTTCTCATTTTCCTGATTTTAATTGTGAAGGAATTAGTCTTATTTATCTCTGCAGTCTCCTTGCTGAGCCCAGTGTCTGGCACTCAGCTGGTGCTTTGTCATCCATATGTGATATGAACACCCTTCTATGCAGTTAGCATTCAACAGAGATTGACCGTCTTCTAAGGGCTAGGTATGATGCTGGGGATAGGTAGTGCAAATGGTTGTATGCCATACTTTATATCTGATGGGAAACAAGTGTGATAAAAATCAGCGTGATAAAATAACCTGTCCTTGTGTAAGCATAGGAACACCTGTGTGGGAACACCTGGTTTGTTATTAATCTGAAAAGATTAGGGAACTCGTGGAAAAGGAAAGGCATTCCCAGCCAAAAGAATCACCGGTAAAGACATTCTGTACCTGAGATTTGTACAATTTGGAGTTTGGCTGGAGAGTTTAGTTGGGGGAGGGGTGAGATTAAGAGGAGTGTGGGGATGGAAGGGGTTAAGGAAAAATGTTCAATCATGGTTGAAAGATTTCAAAAAAGTAATACATCATATGATGCAATTCCCTAAGAATTTCTAAGATGATTCATTTAGAGTACATATTTTAGGCTATTTCATCTTATAAGCATATTTTATGCAATTAAAAAGATTAAAATGGATTGCAACCTGATAATACAGGAGACCTCATATACACATATGCATATGTTTATACATCCACTTCATTACATTTCTATGGTCTATAACATACTTATCATTAGGGACACTTACCTCATGATAAATGAGCTTCATTAGTAGTGGTTTGAGACTTTATTATTCATTCGTCTATAAAGATTATAAAGCTTCTATTAATTCATTTCCCAAGAACGATTATTTTAAATTTTCAGGTGTTTTCTGATGTTAGCTTTTAAGTGAAGAAGGCCAAAATCAATTTTTCATCTTAATTTGACTGGTTTATAAATTTAGAGGAGGCTAGGATAAGAGGACTGCATGAAGATGGACAATTTACAGTCAGTTTTAAGTCTCAGACCTTCGGCAAATACACTATGTTCTTTCATTGGACTGAGAATGCTAATTACTAACTAATTAGTTAGTTAGTAATCTAACTTCAAAACTGATATAACATTTTCTGGGGATGTGGCTTACAGGGATCAATGAATTAAATATGGTTTTTAATACTCTAAACAATAATTTATTGCTTCTAAAAAATTAGAGTTTATTGTTTGTGTGTATGTTAAATTCAGAGAGAAGGAATCCTAAGTAGGCATACGGAATTTTTAAGACATGAAAATCTGTACATTATTTTGTTAATGGATAAGGTTCATCTATAATACTACAATTTGTGAAGCAATCTACTTGTGCCACAGTATACTTTTTCTCCTTTGAACTTTATATAAATTAATGATTCTTTATGTTTCTGAACACAAAGGATGTCCCAGGAGGAACAGGCAGAAGTGAGGTTCATTTGCCTCTCTATCCTCACTCTATCACAAACAATGCTGATCTTAAAAGACTGTACCTGTGTTGTGTACAAATGGAAATTAAAGTTAGCTTAAATTCTTATAATTTTCATTTGTGACCTGACTCTTGGGGTTAGATAACTAATAAAATGTAAACCATTTCTCTTGCCCTATGGAGCTGAAAAGGAAAAGGAGAGATTAATCAAAGGACAGGTTAAGATAGGAAACTAGGAACAAACAGACTAAGTTTCCTCCCTGGCTCCGTCCCTTCCTTCATAAACATTTATTAAGCATCTACTATGAATCAAACACTGACGAAATGAGAGAATCGTCGCGTTACCACAATCTGTGATTAGTTTTGTGAACTGAAATCAGATTTCAGTCTTAAAAATTCTTCAACTGCACATAGCGCGTGCAGTTAAATATGCAATGGTGACATCGGAATGTAATAGAGGTTCGTGCATTTCGCCTTTCACTTCAAAAAACCACGCTAAAACCACTACAAGAGATTCAACCCCCCTCCCCCGCTCCCAGTCTTTTGGCAATCAAAACCCTCCTGCCAACATTTGTCGTAATTTCCGATTAGGAGCCAAGCGTTTTGTTCTTTTTTTTTTTTTTTTTTAAATAATCCAAACCTCTAGCCCACTTCCCACCTTAATGCCAGCATAAAAAAAAAAAAAAAAAAAAAACAGTTTTACTGGGCGAACAAGGGCAAAGGGGGAAGAGAAGGACGGACGGAAGAAGGCAATGAAATGAATGAAGGAGGGAATGAAGGAGAGAGAGCTGGCCTTTCCCCGTTCGTGGTCGGTTCCCTGCCCGCTTCTCCCTGTCTCCCCACTCGCTGCCAAGTAGCATCACCTCCCGGCTCTGCCCTCGGCTCCGCCCCCTAGCGTCGGAGCCCCGCCGCCGGCGGCTGGCACCTATCTCTTTAAATGACAGCTGTGGCTCGGGTCCCAGTCCGGGGCTTGACGTCAGTTTCGCCTCCCGGGCGGTGAGGGGTAGTTAGCGCCACCGTCCGCGCTCAGGGCTCGCGGCGCGCTCGCAAGCTGCTGGGGCGGCGAGTTTTCTTGGCTCCGGCCCCTCCTCCCGCCCTCCCCGCGGAGAGCCGAGCGGCAGCCTAAGAGAACCTCTCGCAAGTCTCTCTCACACTTGCCCGCCTTCGCCCCAAAGGAGCAGCCGCTCCTCCCGGCGCCTCTGCTGCCGCCGCGGCGCCCGCAGAGCTCCTCTCCCGCGCACCGCTCCCCGATGGAGCCCGGGCGCCGCCGCCGCCGCCCCGAGCCCTGAACCGGGCCGCCTCGGCCAGAGGAACGTGCCGCCCGGCCCGAGGGCGCATCAAGCGCACACCACCGGGGGCGCAGTGCACGGGCTTCGGGAAAGAGAAAGTGCTGCTCTCCAGGGTCACTTGGCTGGCGGCGGGGGGACCATGGCTTTGAAGGACACGGGCAGCGGCGGCGGCACCATCCTGCCCATTAGCGAGATGGTCTCCTCGTCCAGCTCCCCCGGCGCTTCGGCAGCCGCCGCCCCGGGGCCCTGCGTGCCCTCGCCCTTCCCCGAGGTGGTGGAGCTGAACGTAGGGGGCCAGGTCTATGTGACCAAGCACTCGACGCTGCTCAGCGTCCCGGACAGCACTCTGGCCAGTATGTTCTCGCCTTCCAGCCCCCGGGGCGGCGCCCGACGCCGGGGCGAGCTGCCCAGAGACAGCCGGGCGCGCTTCTTCATCGACCGGGACGGCTTCCTTTTCAGGTACGTGCTGGATTATCTGCGGGACAAGCAGCTCGCGCTGCCGGAGCACTTCCCCGAGAAGGAGCGGCTCCTGCGGGAGGCCGAGTACTTCCAGCTCACCGACCTGGTCAAGCTGCTGTCGCCCAAGGTCACCAAGCAGAACTCGCTCAACGACGAGGGCTGCCAGAGCGACCTGGAGGACAACGTCTCGCAGGGCAGCAGCGACGCGCTGCTGCTGCGCGGGGCGGCGGCCGCCGCACCCTCGGGCCCCGGAGCGCACGGTGGCGGCGGCGCGCAGGACAAGCGCTCGGGCTTCCTCACCCTCGGCTACCGCGGTTCCTACACCACTGTGCGAGACAACCAGGCGGACGCCAAGTTCAGGCGCGTGGCGCGCATCATGGTGTGCGGACGCATCGCGCTGGCCAAGGAGGTGTTCGGCGACACGCTCAACGAGAGCCGCGACCCCGACCGGCCGCCCGAGAAGTACACGTCCCGCTTCTACCTCAAGTTCACCTACTTGGAGCAGGCGTTCGATCGCCTGTCCGAGGCCGGCTTCCACATGGTGGCGTGTAACTCCTCGGGCACCGCCGCCTTCGTCAACCAGTACCGCGACGACAAGATCTGGAGCAGCTATACCGAGTACATCTTCTTCCGTAAGTTTGCGGTCTCCGCGTTTCCCAGTTCTTCCCGGGCCCTCGCCGACCCCGCGGCTTCCGGCGGGTCTGGTGCCCTTCGCGCCCCGAGCCCAACGTGGCCGACTTATCTTGGTTCGCGCCTTGCTATCTCCGGTTCGGCGCCTCTCTTCAGCAGCTAGGAGCACTCTGTGCCCAAGTAGCCCTCTTCCTTAACTTTATTGATCTTGCCCTCCTGCCCTGCCCAGCTCTTGGAGGCGCTGGGTGTCCTATTACCCAGGGTTGGGAGGAGACTCAAGCGCAAGGCTGAGCGCATAAGCCCCCCGTCTGTCTGCCTCCGCTGTACTCCTGGGGATCAACTTATGTGGGTCCCGGTGGTGTCACTCCAGAGGGAGGGTGGGCATCACGGTATCGCCGCGCCCCGATGGCCTCCTGGTGGTCAGGGTCCGCGCAGGAGCGTCCCATTATGGGTGATTTCTGTAGTGGGCAACAAGAAAAGTGGCGATTAAGTCTGCAAAGCGCCTCAAAAGTCCGGGAAAAGAGGTTTCTATTGACCCATATAAACCTCAAATTTCCCCAGCGCCAGTAGTCTTCTGTAATTGTGTTTTGGACGGAGTGGGGTGGAGGGAAACGGACTTTGGTTGTCTGAGTGCTGCTCTCAGGGTTGGAGATTAGGAAGGGACGTGGTGTGTATGCGTGCACGTGTGTGTGTGTGTGTGCGCGCGCGCGCGTGTGGTTGTATTTCCTTTCTGGGCACCTCCAGTGCGAATGAGGGAATGAATTCACTTTCCCAGATGGAAATGCAGTGATTTTTCTGAATTTAGTGAATAAGAGAGAAGATTTGGAAAGCATCTGGCATGATGCTTTTTGTAATGCACTTAGGGTGGCGAGGGCGATCTGTGGATCAAGTTCAAGAACTCCACCAAGTATCACTGTGGCTTGGGGGATGGGAAGCCAGGGCGGAGACAGTTCACAGTGACGTGTATAAAGTGAGGAGGGCCACAACCCGAGAGCTGTTCGGACAAATGAAAAGCCATCTGCAATGGCAGCATCATTTGGCAAACTTTTTTTTTTTCTTTGTCAAAATACAGGAAGACTGAAAACTTTCCTGTAGTGTAAGGGAGAGTAGCATTGATAGCCTATGATGGAAATAAGCCCAGAGTTCATTGTATTTATTTGAGTCACTCACTGTTTGGGACTCAGGCAATTTTTGCACTTTGTTTTGACTGGGAAAGTGGAAAGGACCTTTCCTTTCGACTCTATTGGAAGTTGCTCATTGTTTGTATATTCTAGTAACCTTGAAGGTAAGGGTGACAAAATCCCCACACTAAGATTTAAGTGTTGATTTTCCTAAGAAAACCATCACAACAGAAAAGCAAAGAAAGTGTCCATTGAAGTGCTAGATAAAAAGCTAATTGTCTTAGAGAAAGATAAATATTATATCACTTATATGTGGAATTTTAAATCAAATAAGTCGATATACAAAACAGAAGCAGACTCTCAGACTATAAAATATAGTTACGGTTACCAAAGGGGGAGGGGAGGAGGCATAAAATTGGGGTGTGGGAATAACAAACCACTATACATTCGATCCCTGGGTTGGGAAGATCCCCTGGAGAAGGAAATGGCAACCCACTCCAGTATCCTTGCCTGGAAAATCTCATGGACAGAGGAGCCTGGTGGGCTTCAGTCCTGGGGTCGCAAAGAGTCGGGCACGACTGAGCGGCTAACACTAACACTAACACTATACATTCAATAGATAAGCAACAAGGATTTACTCTATAGCACAGGCAACTGTATTCCATATCTCGTAATAACCAAAATGGTAAATAATTTGAAAAAAAATTATATATATAAATGAATCACTTTGCTGTACACCTGAAATTAACACAATATTGTATATCAATTACATTTCAATAAAAATCTAATTGTTTTTAATTATATGAAAGTATTATTTGTCACACAATAGAAAGATCAATAGTCAGAAAAGCCACTCAAAGGAAGGGACCTTTATTGACACTTAACATCTAAGCATTTATGGCATTTCAATAAGGGTTTATTTCCAGGCACTTCAGAAGATGAGAGGAAATAACTTCTGACTTTTTAAAGTGACTTTTAGTTAGAGAAGATATAAGCATAAGTGCTCTGAAGTTAAGGGTCTTGCATTTCAGAATCTTTCATAGTTTTGGTCTTTTTCCCCTAGAAACTTGGGGACTTGAAAAATGTCTGTTACTTTGATTATGAAGAAGTAATAAAGGTTCTCTTTAAATTATGAAAAAATGCTCATGAGATAGTATATTGAAATTGGAAACTCAGCCAATTTAATTCAAAAGATGATTTGAGAGATTGTTTGGAATTTAGGATATTTCAGTTCTGGAGCTAGAAGTGAAACAAAATAAAATATTTATATTCTGAACAACTACTTGCAGAGTAATCAAGTAACAAATGAGTTCTGAGATTCATTCATAAAAGTCTCGGAAATCTAAGGAAGCAACTTATAGCATTTTCCATTGATTATCCTGTTGGGGAAGATACATAATTCCAGATTAAATATGCCTCTTTTGAAGCGGTATTCCTGTAGACCAACAGAATATAGTTGCCATTTTTTAATTTGTGATATAAAATTTATCTCAAACCCTGTTATACATACATTTATTTTATGCTTTGTATAGCTTGAAGCACATTTCACAAATTATATTGGAAGGGATTCCATTTAATATTGGTTAATGAAAATGCACAGCATTTCCATCATGTTTAGTATAAGTAATAATGTTATGTATACCCTGGTGGCTCAGCTGGTAAAGAATCCTCCTACAATGAAGGAGACCTGGTTTGATCCCTGGGTTGGGAAGATTCCCTGGAGGAGGGCATGGCAACCCACTCTAGTATTCTTGCCTGGAGAATCCCCATAGAGAGACTGGCGGGCTACAGTCCATGGGGTTGCAAAGAGTCAGACATGACTAAGTGACTAAGCACACACATATACAGAGTGTAGTTATCTTGTTTAGTACCATCTATTTTTAAAAGTCAGTGTTATTCATAAAAACAACAACATTGTGTGAACTTCTTTGACCACCATTAGAGGCTGACAGGGTCTGTTATTTCCCCTTTGATATAATTCTTTAAAAAATATTTATTTAATGTATAACACGCATGAATCAATTTAACAGCTTTTAAAATTCAAGCTACATGTGAATTTAGGAGTTTGAAACTGCTCTGAAAATTATAGAATTGCAGTTTGTACACTTGAATATTAATTTCAACTCTTCACTGCCTTTTCCCACCCCACTTTTCCCCTGAGTTTCTATAGAGATGGAAGGAGAGTGGCAAATGTTTCAGTAATCCCAGACACTGCTATCTGCCAAATGTGTAATATTGACTAAATTATTTCAGTTTTCTCACCTATTTAGATGAGATTATTATAGTATGAATTTTATAGAATTTGAGAATTAATGTGCAATGCTTAGTCTAGTGCTTGACCTATACTAAGAGCTTTAAAAACGTTAGGTGTTACAATTATAGTAAAGACTTTTTCTTGTCTGTATTAAATTTAAATTGTGTTTTTAGGTAAATATGCTGTGCTGTGCTGTGCTATGCTAAATTGCTTCAGTTGTGTCCAATTCTATGCAACTCTATGGGCCGTAGCCCACCAGCTTCCTCTGTCTATGGGATTCTCCAGGCAGGAATACTGGAGTGGATTGCCATGCCCTCCTTCAGGGGATCTTCCTGACCCAGGGATTGAAGTAGGGTCTCCTGCATTGCAGGCAGATTCTTTATCGTCTTAGCCACCAGAAGTATTGCTGATTTAATTATAAAGTTAATTACAAAATTGCTTTGCAATTAAGTGATAGCATAATACACTTTCAGAAGTTTGAAACTACCAATTTAATAACCAGATTCTTTCCTGGAACTTGAGTTTTTCAGGCCAAGTTCAAATCACCTAGGTTTGCCAATCATACTCCAGTTAGTTCTTTTGGATCAACTCCAATAGAATCCTTTTCTGATTCGGGGCCAAGAAGTGTTTTAATACTCTCCATTAGGAGTTGAAACTTTGGCAATATTTTCTGACAGAAACTGAGCTAGATTCATATCTACTTAAGTGCTTGTATCCAAGTCATTGGTTTCTAATGCTCAAGGTTATATACAGGTTATTAAAGATTTAATACCAGCCTCATTTGGCTACAGGGACACTTTTATCTATTATCAGTCATAACTCATTATTTTATCAAGACTTTTAGACTCTGCACCATATACAGTACTATGAAATTTTGTATTATTCTTCTCATACTGAAGATGGATTGTCTTTTCTTAAAGGAAAACAGTGATTTATTGTACTGTCTGTTGTTTTTTTTTTTCTATTGTTGTTTTGGAGAGGATGTCTGTTAAGTGTAATTAGGGCTGTTTTTAGCAATATTTGGAGTAGAAAAAAGATATTTCATTTTAGCATTGTATTCATGCATGTGTGCTAAGTCAGCTCAGTCGTGTCTAATTCTTTGTGACCCCATGGACCATAACCCTTTAGGCTCCTCTGCCAGTAGGAGTCTCCAGGCAAGAATACTGGAGTAAGTAGACATACCCTCCTCCAGGGATCTTTCTGACCCAGGGATCAAATCCGTGTCTCCTACGTCTTCTGCATTGGCAGATGAGATCTTTACCACTAGCGTCACCTGGGAAGCTTGTTATATTACATAGACAATAGATAATTTGCTTAGAATGTGATATGTAGACCACCCATAATTAAAATGAACATTATATGAATCCTTTGTTTCTCATTATCAGTGTGTTTACAAGAAGTATTGATTCATTGCTCTTCTCTTATAGTATTTGAGTTTTGCATTCTTTGTTGGTTGAATGATATGTGGTATAAAAGTATACATTTCTCTAGGTTTAATTGATATTCCTTAAATTTGGGATTTCCTTTTTTTAATTGTTGTGATGTGTAAGAGTGCCAGATCTCAGATCCAGTGCTATTTCTGATCTGGGCTGTGCATTCTATTGTCTTTAATGAATTTTTATATCTACTCTTAAATCTATTCTGATTTCACTGTGTTGGGTTGAAGAAAGCTAGGTTGAGTTGAAAATATTCAAATAGCTATCTAATTCTATGTTAGCAGACCTGTTGCATTAAAAGCTTTCTAAGAAACATCTTTAAAAACCACTCTATTTAGATGCATATACTTAAAATTGTACATTATTTTTTTGTCTAAAAATGCATCTACTTTTATCACCAAACACTGTTTTATGAAAAAATAACTTTGTTCCTCTTATTTTTTTTTAAGTTGGTTCTTTTTCTTCCGGAGGCTTAACTAATTATTTTTATAATTTCATGAGAAAGTTTCTCCTGAAACCACACGGCTGAATGACTTTCGAATCAATGGGGAACAGATAACTTTGTAAATACCAAGATTCTTATTTCATGCAGATAATTGGAATAAGGAGACTGAAGATGATAGAAAACCTTGGGTGCAAAAAGTTTGGAGATCATGTTATGGCACTGGCTACTGTTTAAGAGAATTAAACTTTTATATTTGACATAATACTATCTGTAAACTTGATCTCTTGAAATAGTGTTATGGTTTAGATTAACACTAGTAGTGTTTGGCTTTAATGTGTGGGTCAATCTTTAAGCATATAATGAAGCAAAAAGAATGGCACGATAAGCCTTATTTGGCAGTTCTTTCTCTTTTGTGACTTAGAGTGCCAGAACTCAAGATACGTGTATATGTGTGTGTGAGAGAGTGGACATATTCCTTATTTAAAAAGAAAAAAATATCTTTGGAAAAAAGAAATAATATGTATGAAGTTAGCACCAATTATTACCTATTCTTGCTGTAAGTTATTGGGTCAATTAGTCTAAAATATAAAAGTGATTGTCAATTTGTTGTTCAAAGGCAACTCTTTTTTGATAATGAAAGTAATACATGAAATTTTAGGAATTTTATAAAAGAAAAGTAAAATTAAAAATATCACCAGTAATTTCTAATAAAATGACTTCTTTCCTTCTAGCGTCTGTTCTAAATTATGAAGATGACAGACATACTTTTTGGAAGTTATGATGATACTATGTAGATGGTTTATATGCCATCTTTGCTTTGTTTGGTTTTATACATTTAATGCAGTTATACATTTAGTGCCATTTCCTATAAGACATTTAAATTTTTAGAGTTGGACACAACTGAAGTGACTGAGCACAGCACAGCTAGATAAAAGTATAATACATGTCCTTTATTATAAATAAATATTGATATTGAACATTTTCCCTATAAGCTTAGAAAGGAGTTGATTTTTTTCAAAGTGTAGTATGTGTAATAAAAAGAACATTTACTATGTACCTAGTTTTATGATAAATGTTTGAAGACATTACTTTGTTCACTTTTTTTTTTTTTAATATTCCTTTAGCTTGGCATTAGTTTCCTAATACTTCAGTTAGGAAACCATGATTTAGAGAGGTTAAATAAAATCTTTAGGTCATGTAACTGGTATGGGACTGAGCTGGAATTTGAATAGTTATGTCTTATTGCAAAACCCTTTCTCTTAAGTATTTAAAAATAATACCTGTTTAATGCAGTCAATTTGGCAACTGTATTTCAATGTCTAGTGAGTATTTATTTATTTTTTTCTTTTTCTTTTTTTTCTGGTTTCTTTTTTTTAAAATTATTATTTATTTATTTATTGGAGACTAATTATTTTACAATATTATATGGGTTGATTTTGCCATACATTGACATGAATCTGCCCCGGGTGTACATGAGTTCCCCTTCCTGAACCCCCCTCCAACCTCCCTCCTCCCTTTATCCTCCCTCTGGGTCATCCCCGCACACCAGCCCCGAGCATCCTGTAACATGCATCAACCCTGAACTGGTGATTTGTTTCACATATGACAACATACATGTTTCAATGCCATTCTCCCAAACCATCCCACCCTCACCCTCTCCCACAGAGTCCCAAAGGCTGTTCTATACATCTGTGATTTAGAAAGATGCAAATGATAACCCTGTATGCTGCTGCTGCTGAGTCACTTCAGTCGTGTCCGACTCTGTGTGACCCCATAGACGGAAGCCCACCAGGCTCCCCCGTCCTTGGGATTCTCCAGGCAAGAACACTGGAGTGGGTTGCCATTTCCTTCTCCAATGTGTGAAAGTGAAAAGTGAAAGTGAGGTCAGTCAGTCGAGTCTGACCCTTAGTGATCCCACAGACTGCAGCCTACCAGGCTCCTCCATCCATGGGATTTTCTAGGCAAGAGTACTAGAGTGGCTTGCCATTGCCTTCTCCGGATAACCCTGTATACGAGACAGCAAAAGAGACACAGATGTATAGTGAGTATTTAAAACAGCTCTGTAAGCAAAAATGAGTAGTGTGAGCTGTATATGAATGAAGCTAATATTTCTCAATTTATGTCAATTTTTTTAAGAATGTGGAAAATTCAATTGATCCTTAAACAAACCGAGTTTGAACTGTGAAGGTCCATCTGTACGCAGATTTTTTTTTCAGATGATACGTATTGCGATTGAATCCAAGGATGCAGAACCTCCAATTCAAGGACCAACTATAAATTTGTAAGCAGATTTTCCACTGAGCAGAAGTTGGTAGCCCGTATCTTGCATTGAAGATCCAACTGTGTATGTTTTGTGTCTTTACCTGATGAAAAGGTTAACTTTTAGTGATTAAGGCTACCACATTCATGGATAATTTTTAAATTAAATAAAATAAACAATATGACTTAATTTACCACTCTTTTGGGGGAACAAATAATATCTATCAGTTTGCTAGACTGACAGATTTAAACAGTGTTAAGGTAGTCTTCTGCAGAAAGTTTATTTTACCTTATAAAATAGAATATGTTTCATATGTTCTCAGAAAGTGACAAAGTGAAGAGGGCATTTTAGTTGAAATCACTTTTGTTAATTACTTGAAATTTATTGGTCCTAAGTAGTGATTATTGCCTTTGAATTCTATGCTTGATATAATTAAGTTAAAAAAAAATCAAATACCTAATGGGTATTGAGATTATTGGCTTCTGGTGTTTTTGAATCCTTAAAGTATTCTAGAATTATGTCTATAAATTTGATGTAATTGAAAAGGAGTGTTTAAGGTAACCCTTCAATCTGTGTTTAATTATAGTTATCATTTTTAAAACCTCTTTTAAATTAACTTCATAGTATTGTCAGCATTTAGCAGCTATAATCCTGCAGGAGAAGCTGGTGGCTTCTCTAATGGAGATCATTCTTTTAGTAGTAGGAGACTATGTCAATGGAGATTTTGCAAGGACTTACTTAAACATGAGAATAATTTTATTCACAGGATTTCAAAATTTCTCCCATAGGTAAGTTAAATCATAAGTTCTGAGGGTAATGGTGAACCTCTAGCTGCTTACTTGAATCTAGGTGTTCTGTGCCTACCGTCTGTATACTTCTCATTATTCATTTCTGCGAGGAAGCATGTCATTAAACCTAATTATCCTGTGAGGTTAGTTGTATTTTGTACTTTATTTTTTTTGTTAGATATTTTAAAATTTTATTTTATTTTTAATTGGAGGATAATTATTCCACAATATTGTGATGGTTTCTACCATACTTCAGCATGAATTGGCCATAGGTGTACATATATTCCTTCCCTCTTAAAACTCCCTCCCAGCTCCATCCCTATACCACCCCTCTAGCTTGTCATAGAGCACCAGCTTTGGGTTGCCTGGGTCATACAGTAAATTCCCACTGGCCAAGATAATCACGATGGTGTTTTCACTCACCTGGAGCCAGACATCTTGGAATGTGAAGTCAAGTGGGCCTTAGAGAGCATCACTACAAACAAAGCTAGTGGAGGTGATGGAATTCCAATTGAGCTATTTCAAATCCTGAAAGATGATGCTGTGAAAGCGTTGCACTCAATATGCCAGCAAATTTGGAAAACTCAGCAGTGGCCACAGGACTGGAAGAGGTCAGTCTTCTTTCCAATCCCAAAGAAAGGCAATGCCAAAGAATACTCAAACTACCACACAATTGCACTCATCTCACACGCTGGTAAAGTCATGCTCAAAATTCTCCAAGCCAGGCTTCAGCAATATGTGAATCATGAACTCCCAGATGTTCAAGCAGGTTTTAGAAAAGGCAGAGGCACCAGAGATCAAATTGCCAACATCCGCTGGATCATGGAGAAAGCAAGAGAGTTCCAGAAAAACATCTATTTCTGCTTCATTGACTATGCCAAAGCTTTTGACTGTGTGGATCACAACAAACTGTGGAAAACTCTGAGAGATGGGAATACCAGACCACCTGACCTGCCTCTTGAGAAACCTGTATGCAGGTCAGGAAGCAACAGTTAGAACTGGATATGGAACAACAGACTGGTTCCAAATAGGAAAAGGAGTACGTCAAGGTTGTATATTGTCACCCTGCTTATTTAACTTATATGCAGAGTACATCATGAGGAACGCTGGGCTGGAAGAAGCACAAGCTAGAATCAAGATTGCCGGGAGAAATATCAATAACCTCAGATATGCAGATGACACTACCCTTGTGGCAGAAAGTGAAGAGGAACTCAAAAGCCCCTTGATGAAAATGAAAGAGGAGAGTGAAAAGGTTGGCTTGAAGCTCAACATTCAGAAAACGAAGATCATGGCATCTGGTCCCATCACTTCATGGGAAATAGATGGGGAAACAGTGGAAACAGTGTCAGACTTTATTTTGGGGGGCTCCAAAATCACTGCGGATGCTGATTGCAGCCATGAAATTAAAAGATGCTTACTCCTTGGAAGGAAAGTTTTGACCAACCTAGATATCATATTAAAAAGCAGAGACATTACTTTGCCAACCAAGGTCCGTCTAGTCAAGGCTATGGTTTTCCCCCTGTGGTCATGTATGGATGTGAGAGTTGGACTATGAAGAAAGCTGATTGCTGAAGAATTGATGGTTTTGAACTGTGGTGCTGGAGAAGACTCTTGAGAGTCCCTTGGACTGCAAGGAGATCCAACCAGTCCATTCTAAAGGAGATCAATCCTGGGTGTTCATTGGAAGGACTGATGCTAAAGCTGAAACTCCAATCCTTTGGCCACCTCATGTGAAGAGTTGACTCACTGGAAAAGACTCTGATGCTGGGAGGGATTGGGGACAGGAGGAGAAGGGGACGACATAGAATGAGATGGCTGGATGGCATCACCGACTGTGTGGACATGAGTTTGAGTGAACTCCGGGAGTTGGTGATGGACAGGGAGGCCTGGTGTGCTGTGATTCATGGGGTCACAAAGAGTCGGACACGACTGAGCGACTGAACTGAACTGATGGTCATATATGCTACTATCTCAGATCATCCCACTTTTAAAAGAAAAAGTGTATGAAATATTTTATTCTGGATTTATACTGTTTAAAAATTTATTTTTTAGCTCATGAGTTTTTTAGTGCACCCCTGGTATCATGATCATGTCATACTGAGTGACCTCTTGCTGTCGAATCCTCCTACATTTAGCCTACATGTCTGTTTCTTCCTAGTACACTCAGTGCATTTCCTATAACTTGTCACAGTTTTTTTTCTTTCTTATTATATCCTAATTTTCCTAGCTTTGTTGAGATAGAATTGACATATGACATTTTGTAAGCTTAACAATGTGTTGATACACTTTATTGCAATTTGATTACCACTGTAGTGTTAGCTTCAGATATGCAGATGACACCACCCTTATGGCAGAAAGTGAAGAGGAACTAAAAAGCCTCTTGATGAAAGTGAAAGAGGAGAGTGAAAAAGTTGGCTTGAATCTCAACATTCAGAAAACTGAAATCATGGCATCCAGTCCCATCGCTTCATAGAAAATAGATGGGGAAACAGTGGGAACAGTGAGATACTTTATTTTTTTGGGCTCCAAAATCACTGCAGATGGTGAGTGCAGCCATGAATTAAAAGATGCTTACTCCTTTGAAGGAAGGTTATGACCAACCTAGACAGCATATTAAAAAGCAGAAACATTACTTTGCCAATAAAGGTCCGTCTTGTTAAGGCTATGGTTTTTCCAGTAGTCATGTACAGATGTGAGAGTTGGACTATAAAGAAAGCTGAGTGCGAAGAATTGATGCTTTTGAACTGTGGTGTTGGAGAAGACTCTTGAAGAGTTCCTTGGACTGCAAGGAGATTCAACCAGTCCATTCTAAAGGAGATCAGTCATGGGTGTTCATTGGAAGGACTGATGTTGAAGCTGAAACTCCAATACTTTGGCCACCTGATGCGAAGAGCTGATTCATTTGAAAAGACCATGATGCTGGGAAAGATTGAAGGCAGGAGGAGAAGGGGACGACAAAGGATGAGATGGTTGGATGGCATCACCAACTCAATGGACATGGGTTTGGGTAAACTCCTGGAGCTGGTGATGAACACAAGGCCTGGTGTGCTGATGTCTGTGTGGTTGCAAAGAGTTGGACATGACTGAGAGACTGAACTGAACTGAACTGTAGTGTTAGCTAACACTTCCATGTCCTCACATAATTACTGTTTCTTTTTTTGTGGTAAGAACATGTAAGATCTACTCTCTTAGCAACTTTTCAAGTATATAATGCTTTTATCTATAATCCCAATGCTATGGGTTATATTCCCAGAACTGATTCAACTGGTAACTGGATGTTTGTTCCCTTTCACCAGCATCTCCTTATTTCCTCCACCTCCTCATTCCTCTGGTAACAACCATTCTACTCTGTTCCTATGAGCTTGACTTTTTTAGATTCCACAAATAAATGATTTAATACAGTATTTTTCTTTCTATGTATGACCTTTTTTTAACCTAGCCTAACATAATGCCTCAAGTTCCATCCATCTTCTTGTAAATGGCAGGACTTCCTTCTTAATTATGGATGAATAATAGTCCATTGTTTTACACACCATACCTTCGTTAGTCATTCATTCGCTGACAGACACTTATGTTGTTTCCATATTTGGCTATTGTGTATAATGCTGCAATAAATATGGGAGCACAGATGTCTTTTAGACATCCTGTTTTCATTTCCTTTGGAAACAGATCCAGAAGTAGGATTGCTGGACCATATGATTACCTCTTATCATGTGGACTTTCCGCACTGGCCTACTTTCTCCTTGAGAATTCCCACCAAGTCTCACTTTTGTCTTCCCAGCCCCCAGTGCAGTGGCTAGTACTGCATTGAGAACTTAGTAAATATTTATTTTTTGAACAGAAATGCAAGTTAACAAATGAACCAATGATGCTGGAAATTCTATCAAGGTAGTTATTGAATTGAGATTTAGTTTCATTTCAGTTTAAGTTGTACCTGTTGAGCAATTACGAGGCTACAGCTTGAAACAAGAGATGAAAATGTGAATGACAGAAACTTTGCATTTCAAGTAATCATAGTAAGCTTTATGTAGTAGTGAATTATGTTGTAGAGGGTTATTTAGTGTGTTAGTAAGAGGCAAAGTAATGACATTAGAAGCTGTCGTATGGGCACCTATAAAGAATGAGAGTAGGTGAAATGTTAACTAAAACTTGGGATTGATTAAGATAATATTGTAAATGAAGTTGTTAGAACTGTAAACATACACACAGAGATGGACGCATGGAGACACACACATTGATTGGTTGATTGATTGATATTTAAATAATTGGTAGGATAGAAGGTATAAGGGATCAAAAATTAGCTGACTTATTTTTTTATGTATGAAAGATATTAGGCAAATGCTCTGAGTTGCAGCCTACCTTGCAACCATATTGTTGAGTACTTGCTTTTCAAAACATGTTAGAATGTGGAGTGGCTGCTACCTCCAGACATGGTCAGGCCCTACTGTGGTGTAATATAAGCTCAGAAAGTATCTGGCAATGTTAGTAGGTATTTGCAAATGTGAGGATCTAGTGAACTTCATTTTGTTATAGCTACTCTAGTTTTTAAAAGATATCTTGAAATGCATTGAAGAGATATTACAGTTTCATGCTTGATATATCAATATCAATTTTACTTATTAACCTTGGGTCAAGTTGTTAATAAAAGCAAGTCAACTTCACTGGCAATATTAGCACATAGCTTCATTCACCAGTTACACTTATTTTAATGCTTGTTCGGCAGTTGGAATGTAAACTTGGACTATAATTTCTACCATATTGTAACTACTAAATCATATTTACATGAGGGAAAATGAGTTAAATACAACAAAAGAATAAAAAATATATGTAGTACTGATTTCAGGTCACCAAAATTGTGAGTGATTTCACCATTCAATTGTGCTAGTTCCATTTCTTGCACCAGTTATAATAACAAAACCCTTGAGCATAGATGGAATCCACAGTATATGCTGTTTCCTTTCATCTTGTATAGTTAGACATGTTGCCTAATTTCTGATATAAGGAGACTAGGGAGAGGAATACCGTGTTTAGAAAGAGACAGTGCTAGAATCTCTTGGTCCCCACTCCCAAAAAGTCAAAAGCTTGAACTCTCTGAATGATTTCTACTTTTTAGTCACATTCCTTGAAAAATCTGGCTGTAGTTTTGAGAGCTTGGAAAATAATCTCCCTTCTGAAGGGAAAGTGAGAGAAACAGTATTACTTATAGGTTTATAATGAGGATTAAATGTAGTAATCCATATAAAACACTTAAAAGACTATCAGGTAAAATTAAATGCTCAATATATGCTAGTTAGTGTCACTTATTAAGATCCTCAAAATATCTATTTAATTCCATTTCTCTGCATTATCAATTCATAATACCAAATTTCTTTTTAGTTTTTAAAGGAAATGGATAGCAGTGCCTGTTCAGAGTTGTTCTGGAAAGGTCCTATTATCATTCAGTTCAGTTCAGTTCAGTTGTTCAGTTGTGTCTGACTCTTTGCGACCCCGTGAACCGCAGCACGCCAAGCCTCCCTGTCCATCACCAACTCCCGGAGTTCACCCAAACCCATGTTCATCGAGTCGATGATGCCATCCAACCATCTTATCCTCTGTCATCCCCTTCTCCTCCTGCCCTCAAACTTTCCCAGCATCATTAATGAAATTAAAAAAAGATATTGAAATCCTAAGTAGGAAATTTTTTGACTTCTCATACTGTTCATGGGGGAGAAATATCAACAACCTCAGATATGCAGATGATACCACTCTAATGGCAGAAAGTGAAGAGGAACTCAAGAGCCTCTTGATGAGGGTGAAAGAGGAGACTAAAAAAGCTGGCTTAAAACTCAACATTCAAAAAATTAAGATCATCGCATCCGGTTCCATCACTTCATGATAAATAGGTGGGGAAAAAGTGGAAGCCGTGGCAGATTTTATTTTCTTGGGCTCCAAAGTCACTGTGCATGGTAACTGCAGCCATGAAATTAAAAGACGCTTGCTTCTTGGAAGAAAATCTCTGAAAAACCTAGACAGTATGTTAAATAGCAGAGACATCACTTTGCCAACAAAGGTCCATATGGTCAAAGCTATGTTTTTTCCAGTAGTCATGTATGAATATGAGATTTGGACCGTAAAGAAGGCTGAGCATCAATTGATGAATTGATGCTTTCAAACTGTGGTGCTGGAGAAGACTCTCGAGAGTCTCTTGGAAGCAAGGAGATCAAACTAGTCAATCCTAAAGGAAATCAACCCTGAATATTCATTGGAAATACTGATGCTGAAGCTGAATCTCCAATACTTTGGCCACCTGATGTGAAGAGCTGACTTATTGGAAGAGACCCTGGTACAGGGAAAGATTGAGGGCAGGAGGAGAAGGCGGTAACAGGATGATATGGTTGGATGACATCACCTATTCTATGGATATGAACTTGGGCAAACTCTGGGGGATAGTGAAGGACAGGGAAGCCTGGCTTGCCTTAGTTCATGAAACTGCAGAGAGACACGATGTAGTGACTGAACAATGAACAAAGTAGAAAATTAATTGTAGTATATTATTAAAATAAGTTTATTCTAATTTGTTCTTCAGGTTTTAGGGGAAAAATGCATTCTTTCTGGTCTAGGGCTGGTCACCAGTTAGTTTTGTCACAAATAACACAAATACTGGTATTCAGTGGTTATTGTCTCAAACTATGGTAATTATTGGGGCAGAGCACCTCTAAACCACATTCTGTACTTATATTTCTGATTAAGCCTTTGGCTTTGATTTTCAGCAGTTTTATGCAAGAGAACAAATTAACACAGGCCCAGGGAGCTCAAACATTGCTTAGAGTTTGGGTATTGAACCAGAGGATTTCAGATTAGATTTTGGATTCAAATACTTATTCCCACAGCTTTTAGAAAACTGTGTTAGTCTTCACCTCAATCAGCTCCTATTGAAGCTACTCTACACATTTTGAATATAAGTGTTTTTGTTACTAAAAAGTCCAGCTATTTGAAGAAAGCATAGCGATGTAAGGGAGATGCTGGCAGCTATTCAGAGATAATTCTCCAATATTTTGGCCTCTTTCTTCTGGTTGGTAAAGGCTGCATCTCTTTGCAGGTGGAGGGTAAGTATTCATTCATAGAATTCTAAAGTGACTTCCAGTTTTGATGGAAAAGTTTCTACAGTGGCAATTTTATAGTGAATTGTGGGAAGAAGTGGTGATTGTGGTGATTTTTAGTTATTGGTGTAATTTATATGGTGATCTTTTGGGTGAATCCCTTTAATGTTGAACTTGACTTAGAATGAAAAAGAAAGAGTTGGCAATAGGTGTCTCTTGGCTACTGTCTTAATCTTCCTTGATATGGAGATTTGTTTTATTTTGGGCTAACTTTACTGTACTTCATTTTTCATGTAGAAAATGGTAGAAATTGATCTTTTTTTCATATTACCTCCATGGAATTCCATCAATAATATGTTCCAAGTAATCTGTGCTGAATAAAAATAGGTTCTTTTTTCTAATTTTAGTGTGTTGGATTTTCATTTCTTAAAGAGAATATGTTGAGTATGCCAATGTTAGCAAAACATTTATTGAGGGTGAAACCTTTTCCTGCACTGTCTTTTTTAATGATTTATAAAGAAACATTCAGAAATACAAAGACTACCAAACTAAGAGAAATCCAGTTTAGATTAATTTTATTACTGAACCATTTGTCTTATTTAATCTATTTATATTTATTCATGCATTTATAGTCGGTATTATATACAGAGAAATCTGTTAGATGCTGAAGATGTGTTAGGAAGCAATGGTGAACACATTTCCTGATTTTCATAATCAGGGCAATGACATACATATGTGCAGATTGCACACTGCTTACCTCTGCTCCTGCTGCTTAGTCACTTCAGTCGTGTCCGACTCTGTGGACTGTAGCCGGCCAGGCTCCTCTGTCCATGGAATCCTCTAGGCAGGAATACTCTAGTGGGTTGCCATGCCCTCCTCCAGAGGATCTTCCCCACCCAGGCATCGAACCTTGGTCTCCTGCATTGCAGGCAGATTGTTTACCGTTGAGCCACCAGGGAAGCCTATCTGCTTAACTCTAGATTGTACTTAGTAGGTCTAAGTGTATAACAATACAGTGGGTTGTGTATCGTACATGAGCAATACACACTTGTGAGCCTTTGAGTGATGATTCTACTTATGGCCAAAGACCAATTATGTCTCTAATACTTCTGACCACGAGAATATAGACCCATGTCTCTGTGTGTATGTGTGTGTGTACTCACATGAGCCTGCATAGAGATATGATCAGTATGACTCCACGAACCATTGCTGTCAATTAAAAACATTTGCCCTCTAACCTACGATTGCATAATGACCAGTATGTTTTTGAAAAATGTGACACTATTATTAATTTTGACCTTTGGTTGAAATTGCCTTTTTAGAAATAAACTCAGTGTTGCAAATGATAATCTTTCTGGTTTCTACATTATACATCACTCCCTTTTTGAGAAATTTTACCTCTTGAAGAAATGAAAAGTCTATTTAGGAGTCCAGATTTTGCCATACTACTTATAGATGTCTGTTGTATGTGAAGAAATCCTAAAGTCAAATTAAAATGAAGATTTTTTCTGGTTACCTTTGACAGATAATCTGTAATTAAGATTATATTTGAAATGAAAATGGTTATTAGATATTCCTTTTCATTTCAGTTAAGCAGACTTATGATGGATTGATTTAGCATGTTTCACAAACAGTGGTAAAAAGCTATATATTCGGTTGGCCAAAAATTCATTCAGATTTTTCCATGGGATTTTATGGAAGAACTCGAATGAACTTTTTGGTCAATTCAGTGTTTGCTTTGTAGCAAGGAATATGGAACTTATTAACAATTGCTAATATTACTGGGAAATGGAAACTTGAGTAAATATGCTAGGAAAGCCAGCATTGAAATTTCTATAGCTTTGAATAATTATTTACATCTCTTCTGCTGGACTGATATGTTTCTAAGGCATGCAAGAACCATTAAAATATTCCAGTTTTTACTGTGTTAGCATATTTGGATAGTAAACTTAGTTACTTCAAGCTGTCTTGTTTTATGGTTGACACTATCAAACTATATTTATCATTATTAAAACTTGGTACTTAGCACTCATACTGTGAAGCTTGGTAATAATAAGTATTTGGTTACCTCACAATTTTAGTGCAGGCACCAGACTCTAGAGACTAATGGCTATAATGTTTGTTAAACTGTATTTTATGGACTGAAATTGTGCCCCCCCTCACACTCCCCGCCAGAGATACATTGATTCCTTAACCATCAGTACTTCAGAATATGACCTTATATGGAAACAAGGTCTTTACGAAGGTAGTCAGTTTAGAATGAGGTCATTTGAGTGGGCCTAATCCAAAAGACCGGAGAAGGCAATGGCACCCCACTCCAGTACTTTTGCCTGGAAAATCCCATGGAGGGAGGAGTCTGTTGGGCTGCAGTCCATGGGGTCGCTACGAGTCGGACACGACTGAGCGACTTCACTTTCACTTTTCACTTTCATGCATTGGAGGAGGAAATGGCAGCCCACTCCAGTGTTCTTGCCTGGAGAATCCCAGGGACAGGGGAGCCTGGTGGGCTGCCATCTATGGGGTCGCACAGAGTCGGACATGACTGAAGCGACTTAACAGCAGCAGCAGCAGCAGCAATCCGAAAGACCCTGATGCTGGGAAAGATTGAGGGCAGGAGGAGAAGGGGACGACAGAGAATGAGATGGCTGGATGGCATCACCGACTCGATGGACATGAGTTTGAGTGAACTCCGAGAGTTGGTGATGGACAGGGAGGCCTAGGGTGCTGCAGTTCATGGGGTTGCAAAGAGTCAGACACGACTGAGCGACTGAACTGAACTGAATCCAATATGACTGGTGACCTTATGAAAAGGAGAAATTTTGGACATAGAGATATAAGTGTACATGCACACTGAGAGAACACCTCATGAGTGTAAAGGTGGAGATCACACTGATGCATCTACAAGAAAAGGGATGCTAAGATTGTCAATAAACCAACAGAAGTGGGGAGAGAAGTGCAGCAGATTCTTGCTCATATCTCTCAGGGAGAGCTAAACCTTCCAATACTTTGACCTCGGACATCTAGCTGTGAGAACTATGAGATAATACGTTTTTGTTGTTTAAGTCACCCAGTTTCTGGTATTTTGTTACAGAAGCTCTAGCAAAGTACCAAAGTAATTTTAAACTCATTATCTTGTAAAACATCTGGGAAAAGTTTGAAAGGCAATGGTAAATTCCCTGTATTTTTCAGCGATCTTAGTTGTAGACAGCACACTCCATTCTAGATAATTTATAGTGGAAAATGCATTAAGTATAATATCAATAGCACATAGATTGCTTGGGATGTCTAAGCTTCCAGAAATTCCCAGCCACACCACAGAATAGGGCTGCTAAGGTGTTTCTGCCTTGCAATGACGTGGGAGTTCAGAATTTGGCAACTGCCATGTAATTGCAGCATCCAGCCACACAATCTGCCATGTGCTGTGCTTAGTCACTCAGTCATCTCTGACTCTTTGCGACCCCATGGACTGTAGCCTACCAGGCTCCTTGGTCCATGGGGATTCTCCGGGCAAGACTACTGGAGTGGGTTGCCACGCCCTCCTCCAGGGGATCTTCCCAACCCAGGGATCGAACCTAGGTCTCCCACACTGCAGGCAGATTCTTTACCATCAGAGCCGCCAGGGATGCACAGCAAAGTAAGATCATCAGGAAACTGCCTGTCTCCCTTTATACTTCAGTTGACAAGTGTCTGGTTGTACAAACTGAATCACATATGGAACTCTGGCTATAAGAGAGTCTAGGAAATGTAGCTTTAAAAATAGATACATAATAAATCTTTATGGTACATTATCAACACTGGTCTGTTTTAATTATTTATTTGTTTTTACATTAACTTTTAGCAGAGTATAGTTGCTTTACAATGTTGTGTTAGTTTCTGCTGTACAACAAAGTGAATCAGTTATATGTGTGAAAGTTTCTCAGTTGTGTCTGACTCTTTGCAACACTGTGAACTGTAGCTTGTCAGGCTCCTCTGTTCATGGAATTCTCCAGGCAAGAATACTGAAATGGGTTGCTATACCCTCCTACAGGGGATCTTCCCAACCCAGGGATCAAACCTATGTCTCCTGTGTTTCCTGCATTGCAGGTAGATTCTGCTGAGTCACCAGTTAAAATAATAAAAAAGAAGGGATATATGTATATGTAAATATCCAGCTCAGCTCAGCTGATAAAGAATCTGCCTACAATGCGGGAGACCTGGGTTTGATCCCTGGGTTGGGAAGATTTCCTTGGAGAAGAGAATGGCTACCCACTTCAGTATTCTTGCCTGGAGAATCCCATGGACAGAAGAGCCTGGCAAGCTATAGTCCATTGGATCGCAAAGAGTTGGACACACCGAAGTGACTGAGCATGTACACAGCACAAGAAATTTGAACCATTGAGTTTTTTACAATTCATCCTCATAACAACCATTCTAATAAATTTGTTTTCATTTCTTTCTTTTTTTTCGGCCATGCCACTTGGCTTGTAGGATCTTAATCACCCAAGCAGGAATCAAACCCACGGCCTTGGCAGTGAAAGCATGGAGTCCTAACCACTTGACAGCCAAATGATACTTCATTGTTGTTTTAAATGTCCTTGCTCTAATTACTGATGTTAGAAATGCAATTATTAGCTCTTCAGTCATTGTAGATTAGAAGTACATTGAAAAGACCCTGAGTGAACTGGTCAAGAGGATCCATTTCAGTCTATCTCTTTGGTCACCTTCTTTTTCTATTAAAATTCCAACCATGGCAATAACATGATCAACACACGTTCCTCCTTAACCTGATGAAATTGCCTTTCATGCAAGTGAATATTTTCCCAACCTTTCTCACTAAAGGGCTACCCAAACTCTCATCAGCCGTGTCTCCATCTTTGGGTTATGTACAGTATGAGGTCTGAATGTGATTTCCTTGTGGAATGGTCACCTATATAAGTTAATATATTAATGTATGTTATTTGTCCTCAGTGCATTCAATAAACAATCACAAATAGGAGTAGGATGATTTCAGTGAAAACTTTTGCTCTAAAAATGGGAGAATAGGAGACACAGCACACAGCAGAGAGCAGAGACTCCCTTTACTAGCAACAGAATAAATTCCTTGTTAAACCCAGCTGGCAGCACCTGGTTCTGCCGTTGAGTGACATCCCCTTCGTCACCTGCTGTCATTTATGGTTCCTTTACCTTCTGGGGATTCTTTCCTTTTAATTGTGCTCTGTGGCCCGACTGAGGCAGACGTTGGCAGTGCATCCTCTTTGTAGCTGCTGAGATTTTACAGCTCACTTTCTGACTCTGGATTCGGGGGCTTGCGGGTTGCTTTAGGGTTAAATAGCCCAGGCTATTGCTGGGCAGTCTTGCAGTTTCTTGTGCAAAAGATTGTTTCAAAATTGAACTGCAGTTTTGTTCAGGTTCATGAGTGAATTAAGAGCAACAGAAATCTTGTGCCGTGTCATTTTTAGACCTGAAGACTTTAATTTGTGACCTGTGCGAATCACTCACTTCCCCCTCTCTTAAATCGATGGTCTAAGTGAATGGTGCCAGCTTTTTCAGCGGGTCAGTCACCCTTGTATGAAAGAGTAGTACTCCTGCTAAGGTCCATCTAGACAAGGCTATGGTTTTTCCAGTGGTCATGTATGGATGTGAAAGTTGGACTATAAAGAAAGCTGAGCACCGAAGAATTGATGCTTTTGAACTGTGGTGTTGGAAAAGACTCTCTTGAGAGTCCCTTGGACTGCAAGGAGATCCAATCCGTTCATCCTAAAGGAGAGATCAGTCCTGGGTGTTCGTTGGAAGGACTAATGTTGAAGCTGAAACTCCAATACTCTGGCCACCTGATGCAAAGAGCTGACTCATTGGAAAAGACCCTGATGCTGGGAAAGATTGAGGGCAGGAGGAGAAGGGGATGACAGAGGATGAGGTGGTTGGATGGCATCACCAACTCAATGGACATGGGTTTGGGTAAACCCCGGGAGTTGGTGATGGTCAGGGAGGGCTGGCGTGCTGCGGTTCATGGGGTCGTAAAGAGTTGGACATGACTGAGCGACTGAACTGAAGTGAACTGAACTATTACAGCAAGAACCACATTCTCTATTCTAAATCATACTCATCAGATCCATAAAAACAAAGGCAATCATTAGTTTGAGGTGAAAGGGATCTATTAATGTTATACATATCTCATAGAAACATAGGAAGGATGGAAGAAATAAATCTCAGGAAGGAAGACTTTAAATCACTCTGGGGAACTGGCCACCTATGTGGCTGCTGCCTTTGCCACAATCAGGGAACTGAGAGTAAGAATCTGCCAGCATAGCTGCAGACAGCTTCCCCTGCAAAACCATGATGCCCTGGTCCCTGCCTCCTCTGCATTCTGATGAAAGTCTGTAGGAGGACGACTGATTCAGGCAACAAGGATTACATCTAGAATCCCATCTGAGTGGAATCAGGAAATTCCATGGTTTTCATCTGCCTAGGCTTTTCCTGCTAGTGTACAGCAGATCCATCCATATTCTGTACAACCTGTGCCTCACTTATCTTTAAAAAGCACATATGAAAGGCAATACTTTTTCTTTTTGTCAAAATGCCTGCAAATATATACATATTCATCTTATCTATGCAAAGACATCATTGCATAACTCCTCTTATGGGAGTTCTTTTATATACTAAGTGTGTATGATAGAAATGAGACTAGTAATTTTAATGTCATCATTTCAGTGTGAGTTATCAATGAGGAACAGGTATAGGAATACTGGATAATAAAAAGAATACCCAAGGAAAAGATATATGTGTGTGTATATATATATATATATGTAGTGTATATATTTGTATGCTTGTGTATATATGTACATATGTGTATATATATATATAGTAGAAGCATGTAGTTTCAAAATATGCATGTTAGAGTCTAGGATAAATGAAAATATGCTAAATTGTTAGACATCTACCATTTAGTAATGTTGACATGTGTATGGATTCTGGCAAAGATTAAAGAAAATCAGAGGATCTTGGCTGACCTTTTGCTTCTGTCACTTTGTAGTTATTGATTGTATGAAAATCACTTAAATACTTTGAGATTATTTTCCCATCTTTCATTGAGGAATGGTTTGAGCACAGATGAGATGATACATATCCAGTGTTTTTAGCACCTCAGTTAAATTGCCCTGTATAAACTGAGCCAATAGTAACAACATATAGATTGCTTTGAGGTAAACTGTGAGAAAGAAGCTGGTAAAGGCACTATCTGATTTTCCACATCAGGTACGATGCAAGCTGAGGGTTCTACTCTAGCTACTTGCCAGATGGATAACTTTTGCCTGGCATCGGAATGTGAATTTAAGTCACTGAAGTGCAAGATATAGGGCGGATATAAAAACAGTTCTAGCAATAATAATGCCTGTACAATGTAATAGATAATCCTTCAAAAGCCCATGAGTGATGGGAATTACTAGGTAACTTTAAATTGCCAGAGAAATTAACTGTTAAACCTGATGCAGATATTTTTTGCCCATATAGTTAAGGGGATAATTTCACATTAAATATATTCTCCTTTCCTTATGAAATGAAGCCTCACACTGTTTGACACTCTGTCATTAAGAGTGGTATATACTAGTTTGGTTTCTTAAATGAAATTAAAACTGGTGATTTCTTTAGTTAGAGAGGGTGATTTTTTAAATTAGACTTATTTTCCATGCTTTACTCAGTGAAGTCTCACACTATGTGTGGCACCAAATTATCACTTAGCAAATGTTTGTTGATATAGTAAGGGAAGCTGTGTGATGGGTGAGTCGCTCAGTTGTGTCCGACTCTGCGAACCCATGGACTGTAGGGCATTAGGCTGCTCTGTCCATGGGATTTTCCAGGCAAGAGTACTGAAGTGGGTTGGGTGAATAGAGACATACTAAAACCGGTCTTAAGGAAGAGGGCTCTGGAGTAAACTAGAGCCGCGTTCATATTTTAACTCTTTTCATTAATAACTGTGTGACTCTGGGTAAGTCTTTTTTGTATCCAAACCATGGTTTCCTCTTTTGTAAATTATTAGAATAATAGTACATATTTCAGAGGCTGCTTTGGGAAGTAAATTGTATGATGCAAATAAAACACGTGGTGTAGCATCTTATTCGGTCAAGGTAATTGGTTATTTAAAGTGTACTGTATTACTTATTATTTATAAAGAACAGTGACAAGAGGAAGTGGCTATTACCTGAACTCAGTGGGGGAGAGGGGGTTGGTTCAGGAAAGGCATTTGAGAAAAGATAGCACTGAAGAGTATAGGCTGAACAGTGTACATCCATGTGAGAGTTTGGGGGCTTTGTTAGGTTGGTGTGAAGTATTAGAGAATAGGTTGGTCTGACTGGATATCAAGAAAAATGTTGGGGGAAAAATTTGGAAGTCTAGGCAGTGGAAGGCTGATGCTGTACATTTTATGTTAGCCAAAGGATATTAAACCAGAAAAGGCCATGGCTAAATATGCCTTTTCAAGAAGCAGCTACGGCAGCAGAGTGAGACATGGAATCGGGGAAATTGAAGTTACTTGGTTAGTTAGTGGTTATGGTAAAGGTTCAGGCTAGAGATAAACTGATGTGCTCCAGTACAGATGGGGAGTAAAAGATACATTCTATTGTATGGAGGTAGCACAGTCAATTGAACTTTGGGCTAAAACAAAGAGCTAAAGCATCTGGCAGCTTTCCAATGATTCATTTATCCCCTTTCCCAGGAGGATGCCTTGGGAGAAAGAAAAGAAGGCAGATGACTTGGTTTGATCTCCTTGTCAACTGGCTCTCCAAGTAAATACATGAGTGATCTTTCTAGGAAGAAAAGTTATCTAGTAAATGTCTTTACCAAATGACCCTAAGGGATGACTTACAGTGAATAAGTACAAAGTCTATATAGGGCATGGATCCCTGGAGGATACCAAATGGGCTATTCATTTTTCTGAGTACATAAAATATGGAAGATTTATCTGTCCTCGTTTGTGTGGGGAACCCCATAAAACTTCCCTTAAATTCCTCATTGATCATTCTGGGCGTGAGAGTGACTGTTCTGTGTGGGAAGGACGGAATGAAGGAGTCATTTGGGATGTCCCAGACCACTCTTGGTTTCGTCTTAGCCTCTCTGTTCTTTAATTGTTAGTAAAACTTAATACTCTGATCTGTTTCATGGGCATTAATGCATCATTTGATTTTTGTTCAAATGTTTTGACCTGTTGGATGTAGGGAAGAGAGACAAAGACATGTAGGGGATGACTCCAGCTGGTGGTGGCCATGACTGAGGTAGTGCATACTGGAGGAGTGAGGCCCATCCCTGAGAAGAAGACGATCAGACCAGCTTTAGACCTGTTACATTTGCGGTATCTGTAATTTTCAAGTGGAAACATCTCAGAATGCAGGCACTAGAGATTAGATAAATGATCAGTGAATTTGGAGAGAAAGAGAACTGTGCTGAGGCTGTTGAAGGAGTAGGTTGATAAAGAGGGGCCAGTGAAAAACATTGTGAAAGGCCAGTGGAACAGTGGAAGTTTCGAGAAAGAGAGGTGGTCGTGGAGTCTATGGGAAAAGCAAGTTTTAAGCACAAAAAAAATGAGTTAAAAATTTTTTTGTTTATTTATTTCATGGTCACACTGGGTCTTTATTGCTGTGCATGGGCTTTCTCTAGTTGTGGGGAGTGGTGTCTACTCTTTGTTGTGTGGTGCATGGGCTTCTTATTGCTGTGGCTTCTCTTGTTGCAGAACATGGGTGCTAGGGTGTATGGGCTTCAGTAAGAGTGGTGTGTGGGCTCAGTAGTTGTGCTCAAGGGCTTAGTTGCTCCATGACATGTGGAATCTTCCCTGACCAGGGATCGAACTCACGAGCCCTGCATTGGCGGGCAGATTCTTATTTGCTGTATCACTAGGGAATGAGTTTTTAAACAGAACGGTATAAATGCTTCAGAGGGTTGACCATTTATTAAGACCGAAAACATCAATTAGATTTACCAAATTAGGAGCTCATTAGTGATTTTAAAGATAATTAAAGAAAATTATAAATCATAGTGGTAACAAATTGCATGTTGGGAATGGGCTCTGATGTGCATGCAGAAGTAGAAAGGGTAGATAATGAGATTCATCCAGGCTTGTGGATTCTTAGTGTGGGTGCTCTGAAGAGCAGAGCTAGTGAAGGATGCTGATAAATGAGTAGTTGGTGCAACTAGTTGCTTCCTTTAGGTTGCGTAAAGAAATCAGTAAAGCTGTGATAATCTCGGGAACTTGTAATAACACCTGGGATGTTGCTTAAACTAGAATATTTGTTTCCTACTGAGTTAGAATCTCTGGGGAGTGGTGCCTGAGAATATTCTTCTTTCTGGATTCATGTTTAAGAACTTCCCTAATTATAAACATGTGGGTACTGAGAAAAATGATGGTCTTGCTAAAATAATAAGTTAAAAAATAGGACAGAGATCTGTATCATAGAATGCTGATAATTATATTAAAAAAAGATGCAAGTCAGTGTTCAGGCATTTGAAAGCCTGGAAGGAAATGCCCTTAGTTATTACTAGGTTGTAGGATTTTTAAATAACTTTTAATTTTGTAAACTGTTTACTTTCAGCTTATATTTTTATAATTTAAAGTAAATTGAAATTATTAAGAATTTGTAGCTAATAAATATTTCTAAGTACTAGATTATAGATACAGATATGATACTGTCTTAAAATGTTTTTAATAAACATAGAAGGAAAAAAGAACATTAAAAGCATTTTATCTCTGAATAAGGGAAATAGAGGGAAAGATAGCTGAGAGGAACATGGAGTAAAAGCAGAACTTTGTGTATGAAAAACAAATTCCATGTAAGACATAATTTTGCTGAGAGTGGCTCACCCTCTAACATGTAAAGGCCATAAATGTTCAGGTTCTACCCATTGTTTTAATCAAGACCTAAACTGTTCAGTTCAGTTGCTCAGTCGTGTCCAACTCTTTGCAGCACTCCAGGCTTCCCTGTCCTTCACTATCTCCCAGAGCTTGCTTAAACTCGTGTCCATTGAGTCAGTGATACCATTCAACCATCCCACCCTCTTTTGCCCCCTTCTCCTCCTGAATCAGTACAGTGATGTGGAAGGAACATCAGCCTGAAAGAAGCTGAGATCATGAATCCAGCTGAGTTTGGAAAATCTTGAAGGTAATATTAGAGAAATGGCTGAAATCTGCTGTAGGTTACTAGTCATTTGGGTGTATATCTGTCAAAGGGTATTCTGAAAAATATTGAGTATAGAAGGGCAGAATATTCCTTGGGAGACTTAAACTAAGGATTTTTTTTTTTTTTTTGTATTAGACTTTTGACAAAGCTGGTAGTGTACAGTGTATTGTCAGAGCCAAGTGACTGTGTCAAATTCATAAATGTTTATTGAGTAATTTTTATAAACTTGACTCTCTAATGGAGAGGGTAATGGCAATTCACTTCAGTATTCTTGCCTGGAGAATTTCGTGGACAGAGGATCAACAGTCCATGAGGTCGCAAAGAGTCAGACATGACTGAGCTACAAACACAAGACTCTCTAAAGAGGGATATCAAAATGGATGTATCATATATATCATCCTTAACCTCAGGGAGTGGATAATAATAGGTGGTAGTTTTATACAAGACCAATTAGATCTTTATCCTGAAGAAAATGGCAAATATTAAAGTTATGGTGGCAAAAGAATGCATGAAGGGAGTAAATTACAGCAAAAAGGGCCTTTGGGAGGCAATTGCGAGAGTCCAGGCATGCCATGGGTTGAGCTTGAACTGAGCTGATGCTAATTAAATGGAAAAGAGGTGGGGGATATGGAAAACATTGTCCAGAAATCTTACCTAGGGCTGTGGATTGAGTCCAAGGTAGGTAGGTAGGTAGAATCAAAGGTGACTCTAATGCTTCCATATTTGGTACCTAGCAGAACTCACAGGAATATGGAGGCTGAGAGGAAGGACTGATTTAGGAGCAGGAGGAGAATAATGAGTCTAGTTTATTTTAATCAAGTTGGTTATTATAGTCATAATAGTATGTGTAAGAGTTTGGACTTCTTCTCTATTAAAACATGTCTTCAGAGAGGACACTTCTGCCAGTTATGGAATAAATATGACTTAATCATATTGAATTTTATTTTAATATACCCTTTCATTTGGTTAATATTTACTTTGGCATTTGCCCTATTTATAATTGAATAGGCCTATAATTTTTTTTGCACAATCTTTAATTTTGTAATAAAGATTACATTAGCTGCATAATATGGACACCTTTCTCTCTTTCTACTTTTTCTTAAAAGGTAAGAATTATCTGTTCCTTGATAGTTTGGTGAAGTGCACCTGAGAATCAGCAAGACTAGGGGATATTTTTTCAGAGGAGACTTTGCTTTTCTAATTTATTTAATATATTAATCTGTTGGAAGTTTTTTGTTTCCTTTTATACTAATTTTACATTTTGTATTTTTCCAGAAATAAACATTTTATTAGGTTTGCAGATTTATTATCATATGGGTGCTCAGAATATTCTTTTACCACTTTAATATCTTTTTGTGTTTATACTTATTCCTTCTTCCTCACTTCTGGTTTTTATTTATATCTTCTTTTTCTCCCTCTCTCACCCCTCCTCTCTCCCAGAACTAATCGCCAGAGTCTGTTTATCTATTAATCTCTGAAAAGCTTTTACTTTTTTATTTTTCCTCATTTTTTGGTGGATTTTTTTTCTCCATGTCTTGATTTCTGTTAGTATCTTTATTATTGTCTTCCTCCTTCATTCTCTAGGTTTCCTATGTTGTTCTTTTTCCCACTTTCCAAATTAAAAGATTCAGTTCAGTTCAGTCGCTCAGTCGTGTCCGACTCTTTGCGACCCCGTGAACCACAGCACGCCAGGCCTCCCTGTCCATCAATTAAAAGATTGGGTGTCATTTTTTTCCTAACCCTTTTTGTTTGTTGATGAATGTACTTAAAATAACTTTCCCTTTACAGGTGTTGTATTAGTGTTGATATGCATCATTCAGTTTATATTATTTCATTTCTCCTTTCTGTTTTAGTATATGTTATCAAGTAGTATTTTACTTGGTACTTGATGTATATTTTCAGTTCCTCTTTTTTATTGGTTGCTTATATTGCTTTGGTTCAGATAACTTTCATATAGATTTATTTTTACCCTGTCCGGCAAATAGTGTGTGAGAGACAATGGTTCTTTTAAAACAGTATTTAGAAGAGGAAAGAGTGGGGTCCCTCCCAGAATTACCCTCTGACTCTGGGCTTAGCTGCATGGTGTTATAATCATGCAGTAGTTTTCTCAGCATTTTTATGTTGGTTCCTCAGGTCTGTGGCTCCTTCTGTCTTTTGTCCTAAGGATGCATTTTTTGGGAAAGAAACAGCAACCTGTGCTAGGCTGCCGTCTTTTCAGGAGCCAGGAGAAGATGGTCCTGTTTTCTATCCATTGACTGTTTCAGCATTCAGTAACTATGATTTGTTGTTGTTCAGTCGCTTGGTTGTGTCCAACTCTTTGCGACTCCCATGGACCGCAGCATGCCAGGCTTCCCTCTCCATCACCATCTTCCAGAGCTTGCTGTCCATTGAGTCGGCAATGCCATCTAATCATCTTGTCCTCTGTCATCCCCTTCTCCTCCCGCCTTCAATCTTTCCTGGCATCAGGTTCTTTTCCAATGAATTGGCTGTTCGCATCAGGTGGCCAAAGTATTGGAGCTTCAGCTTCAGCATTAGTCCTCCCAAAGAATATTTGGGGTTGATTTCCTTTCAGATTGACTGGATTGATCTCCTTGCAGTCCAAGAGACTCTCAAGAGTCTTCTCCAACACCACAGTTTGAAAGCATCAATTCTTCAGCACTCAGCTTTCTTTGTGAACCAACTGTCACATCCATACATGACTACCGGAAAAACCATAGCTTTGACTAGACAGACCTTTGTCGGCAAAGTAATATCTCTGCTTTTTAATATGCTGTCTAGGTTGGTCATAGCTTTTCTTCCAAGGAGTAAGCATCTTTTCATTTCATGGCTGCAGTCACCATCTGCAGTGATTTTGGAACTCAAGAAAATAAAGTCTGTCACTGTTTCCATTGTTTCCCCATTGATTTCCATGAAGTGATGCAACCAGATGCCATGATCTTTGTTTTTTGAGTGCTGAGTTTTAAGCCAGCTTTTTCACTCTCATTTTTCACCTTCATCAAGTGACTTTTTAGCTCTTCTTCACTTTCTGCCATAGGGTGGTGTCATCTGCATAACTGAGGTTATCGATATTTCTCCTGGCAATGTTGATCCCAGCTTGTGCTTCATCCAGCCTGGCATTTCATACGTACTCAGCTTAAAAGTTCAATAAGCAGTGCTTATAAATTGTTTAACTATTGATTAAGCAGTGATAATGTCCAGAATAGTTCTAGGTGCTGAGGATTAAATGGTGAAAATCCATGCTAAACCCCTTAGTGTGTTTTACTTACCTTTCATTGATAAAACCTTTTTGTTTCCAAGCCAAAATGAAATATCACTGTATATTTATGAATGCAAAACTAAGTGTTGGTCAGACTTAATATAAACGTGAGTATGTGATTCTCACCATCCAGAAGAGCAGAAGATTGGCTTACTACAGTATTTGCTCTATTTCTTTTTGTTCTTCCAGAGGCAGATAGACCAAAACTAGTAAATCACCTTTAATTGTGGAACTACTCTATAATAAGTAGGATTTTTTTCTTCTATTTTAAACACTTCTTAAAAATCCGAATGTTTAGGCTATTGGGTGTACTCATTTCTAGAGCTTCCATAACAGAGTACCACAGATCAGGTGGCTTAAAAAACAGAAATTTATTTTCAGTTCTGGAGACGAGAAGTCTGAGATCAAGGTATTGGCTGGGATCATTGAGATCATTGATTTCTTCCAAGGCCTTTCTCCTTGGCTTTAGATGGCTGTCTTCTGTTTATCCATATGGTCTTCCCTCTAGTATGCTGTCCTAATCCCCTCTTCTAATAAGGACACTGGTCATATCAGATTAGCTGCTGCTAAGTCGCTTCAGTCGTGTCCGACTCTGTGCAACCCCATAGACGGCAGCCCACCAGGCTCCCCCATCCCTGGGATTCTCCAGGCAAGAACACTGGAGTGGGTTGTCATTTCCTTCTCCAGTGCGTGAAAGTGAAGTTGCTCAGTTGTGTCCTACTCCTAGTGACCCCACGGACTGCAGCCTGCCAGGCTCCTCCATCCATGGGATTTTCCAGGCAAGAGTACTGGAGTGAGTCACCATTGCCTTCTGCATATCAGATTAGGGGCCACCCTATTTATTTATTCAACTTTATATCTTTAAAAAACCTTACATCTCCAATATAGTCACATTATAAGGTACTAGGACTTTGTCATATGAATTTTGGAGAGATACAATTCAGTCTATAACAATGGACTCAAAAAAGAATAACAATAAAATGTTTCTTAATATTATTGCAACAGATGTTATGGTAGATGTTCTCTATGATTAAATTAGCAGAAGTAGATATCATTTCCATAGCTTAATTTGGGGGTTGACTTTTTGGAGTATTTTAAATAATATGAGTATGTGTTTAGTTAGATTTTCAGGGCTAAAGTTAGAAGCAATTACTAAATTTATTTTTGGTGGACAAATCTGAATTATAGAGGGACAGCCTCACACAAAAATTGCTTTCAATTGACATTTCCCAAACACTATTTAAGAGTCTTTTACTTTTTTTGTAACAAGTATTATTCTGCTCCAGATTTCTCATTCTTTTGTACTAACTTTTGCTTGTAAGTGTAGAGGCAAAATATAGTGACAAAGAAGGGAGAATGGCTATATATGTTGGGTGTATGTGGGAATCTGTCTAATTATGTAGAAAATCAGGGTCATATAGTGGAAAGAACCCTGAGAATGTTGGGCTGGGAGTGAGGACATTTAGGTAAGACTCTAATAGCTGCTAGTGCCTGTTGAGACAAATATGGGTAAGTAGTTAGGCTGGTGAATGACCAGGGTACATGTTGGGGAAGATGGTGGGGGACCCAGAATAGTCTCCTTAAGGCCATAGATATGTCTTTAGAAAAGATTGGCCAACCCATATTGTTTAATAGTATTTATCTGGGTATGAATGGGAGACAGTGGTTATTGCATAAAATCAAACTGGAACCCATTTGGATGGTTCAAAAATGGATTGTGTTAGAGAAAACCTACAGAAACTGTCTACTTAGTGCTACTTTTTTGGGTATAGTTCAGTATGACATTATGATATCACTTATATATTGTTTTTACCATCAGCATCTGAAATTGTATAAACTCTCTCTGAGTGAATTTTACTATTAAGTCAAGTCACAAGGATTATTCAGAAGTCTCACTAATACTTATGGAAGAAATTAAAACTTTCTTTAGGGTAAAAACTTAAGAATATATAGAAGGTGTATGGATATGCTGATTACAGGACTCTCTATGTTATAAACAGCTCACCTTCTGTTCATATCTAGTGGGATTAAAAGGCTTATAATTTCTCCATTATTGTTGATTTATATAAATAATAATCTCATGGTACATTTATTACTACTTGTTTTCCCTGCTAACTTTCTACCCTCCATTTGTCTAAAGAATTCCTGCTTTTGCCTTTAAAGGGAGGTGAAGTTCATTGTCTCTTGTGGATCATTCTCAAGAACTTTTCCCAGCTTAAATTAACAGAGGAATTGGGTCAGTTTTTATTGAGCAGACAGAATGTAGACGTTCTCTGGAATCACAGCTGTGTCAATTAATGAACTGCAGAGAAGTTCTTGTTTCACTGATGTCTTGACAATTCACAAAATAATTAACAGCATAGCTGTTTTACTAATGGAATATTTTGTGTCCAAAGTGTTGAAATTACTTATTTCAAAAATTGCTAAAGAGTGGAGAGACATATACCCAGCTCTGTGTAATGGGTAGTCACTGAAGAAGCAGTGTAAGTGTGCCAACTTTACTAATTCAGGTCAGGGTTTCGCAACTTCAGTACTTTTGACATTTGGGTCCAATAATTCTTGTGTAGTCTGTTTCGTGAACTCCGGGAGTCGGTGATGGACAGGGAGGCCAGGCGTGCTGTGATTCATGGGGTTGCAGAGTCGGACACGACTGAGCGGCTGAGCTGAACTGAACTGAGGCTGTTTAGTAGTGTTGCTTGTCTCTGTCTAATCGATGTCACCGGCATACCCTATTGTTCCACTCTCCCGGTTGTGACTGTTAAAAATGTCCCCAGATACTGCCAAATATCCTTGGGGGCAAACTGCCCTAGTTGAGAACCACTGACTTAGATCAGTGTTAAAATTTACCCTGGAAACTGAAGCAGGCAAATTTCTGGTTGGTGGAATAGCGAGTAGTGGAAGGGTTGGTCTCTCCTGGTCAGAAACGCCACGACCACCACCAGCACCAACATTGCTAAGCCTTTGGGCTGAGGTTATGGAAAGGAATGTCTGCTGGATATAAACCAAGTACCAGGGACTATGTACTCGGTTTATAAAGGACTGCTAGGCTCTTTATGTTATTTCATTTATTTGTCCTCATAGCCCTGTGAAGAGAATGTTGTTGTTTTCATTCTACTCCCCTGTAAATTGAGCTCAGCATGATTCAGCCACTTTCCCAGGGACAAACACCCGATAGGTAGTGCAGTTAGGATGAATCCTAGCCAGATCCATCTCCAAATAAAATTTAGGAAGGAGCTCCTTTAAACAATATCTATTCTCTAAAGTATTTGAATACAGGTTCTTGGCTATGAGGTTGGTACTCCTACATACCCAGATTGAAAATCACACTGATTAATGCATCTCAAAGGTGCTCACTCCAACAATTGATAATGGAGAAAAGAATCTGTATTACAAGCACATTAAATCCTAAATTACAAGACCTTCTTTCCAATAACAAAGTTTGAAGACTTAAATTTAATATTTTTTTAATTTGTTTTCTTGGAGAGAGGAGTTTGACCAGCAACCAAATGGCTAATAAGTAGACAGAAAAACTAAGGAGGGGTAAAATTCTAAGTTAAAGATATGAATGCCAAGTTTGAGGTTTTTATTTTATCACTAAGGAACACAGTGTATTGCATTAGGCATAGACATTTAGAAAGATATTGCTAAGTAACAAAAATAAGAATGAATGGCACATATTTTAGGAACAGTTAATTAATGCCCATGCTCAGATTATGTAATTGCTGTTAAGCACAGAATAATTTATATAAAGAAAAAAAGAGGATCCATAGTTAAAATTGGAAACCATAAACATTATTATGAATAAGCCTTTGTGACTTTTTTCCATATTGTAAGAATTCTGGGCTTTCTCCCAATAGTAACTACATCAAATATTGAAACATCTGAAACAGATGTTGCATGTTTTTCCCCATAATTTCCAAGGATTTTATCTATTCCAAATGCTAGGTAGGGATAAGGGAGTCATGGCATCTCTATCATGAATATGTTGTGACTGAACTTTTGTGAATCTCCTTGGAGAGGTGCTCTCCAAAGTCTTATCTTGAGAAATTTGTTCTGTTCTTCGAAAGGCAATATATACTATGTGTCATACTTAGTAAATATTATAAAACCACAAGATATGAAAAAACATTTGCTTTCAGGAAAACTCATGTTTTATCAGTAGTCTGAGTTAACAAAACAAATGAAAAACAAAAGAAACCGATTTTAAAAACACCTTCAGAAAGGGAGTCTCTAAGTTCTTTGCCTTTCTCTTGGAAATTCACTGCCTATCATCTTTCCCCCACCTTCTCCTAAAAAGCAGCTTATATTTGTCTCTGATTCATCCTAGGGACTGAAGACCATTAACCCTGCTCTATTTTAAACTATTAACTTGAAATTCCTTTATAGCCTTCATTTTCTCACTTTTAATTAGTGTTCTAAGGGCTTCCCTCATAGCTCAGTTGGTAAAGAATCCACCTGCAATGCAGGAGACCCCAATTCAATTCCTGGGTCAGGAAGATCCACGGGAGAAGGGATAGGCTACCCACTCCAGTATTCTTGGGCTTCCCTTGTGGCTCAGCTGGTAAAGAATCCACCTGCAATGCGGGAGACCTGGGTTTGATCCCTTGGTTGGGAAGAGCCCCTGCAGAAGGGAAAGGCTACCCACTCCAGTATTCTTGCCTGGATAATTCCAGGGACTATACAGTTCATGGGGTCGCAAAGATTCGGACTTGACTGAGCAAGTGAAAACATTAGTTTCTCAGTTATGTCCAGCTCTCTGTTACACCACAGACAGTAAGTAGCCCACCAGGCACCTCTGTCCATGGAATTCTTCAAGCAAGGATACTGGAGTGACTAGCCATTCCCTTCTCCAGGGAGTCTTCCTGACCCAGGGATCGAAGCTGGGTGTCCTGCATTGCAGGCAAATTCTTTACCATCTGAGCCACCAATTATAATTCCTTTAGAGCCTTCATTTTCTGACTTCTTTTGGTTAGTTTCCCAACAGTTTTATAATTTTTCCTTACAACTCTAAAATATTACCTGAATTGTTAGTTTTATTTCATAAGACAGACTTTCTCAGGATTTTCCTGATGTTTTCTCTGAACACCTAGGAGAGAAGCCTGGGAAGGGGATATGAATGCTCTGTATTTGTGGCTCCCAGGGACTTTACTTTCTTGCCAAGGCACACTCAGTCTCAAGCAATAGACCATACATCCAGCCCAGAAGAAACAAACCATAGCCCCAGTTATTTATTTTTTTAAAATAAGCGTCCCTGTGATTGGGCCACCTTCATGCTCATTCATTTACCAATTAGCTATGTCTGTTTTTAACATAACTGAGTAGTTGTGACCCAGTTTTGTGACCTCCAAAGCTGAAAATATTTGCTATCTGGCCCCGTGAAGAAAAAGTTTGCCAACCTTGATCTCTTCTTATCAGTGTCCAGTTATACCTCAGTCAATTAAATTGCTGCTTATCTCTAGTCTCTTCTTGCAGGCACCTGACTCTCCTCATACTTTGGCCCCCTTGGTTGCCTTGTGACCTTAGCAATTCAGTTAAGTTCAAGTTGTCAACTTGCTGCTTATTTATTGCTATAGACTGAATATTTGGGTGCCCTTAGGTATTGAATCCTGATGCCCAATGTGATGATGTTAGGAGGTGGGGCACTTGGGAGGTGATAAGGTCTTGAAGGTGGAGTTCTCATGAATTAGATTATTCTTTTTATAAAAGTGACCTCAGGGGGCTTTGGCACCCCCTCTAGCATGTGAGAACACAGTGATATCTATGAACCAGAAACAGATCTTTACCAGACACTGAATCTGTCAGCACCTTGATCTTGGACTTCCCAGCCTCCAGACCTGCATGAAATAAATTTCTGTTGGTTATAAGCTACCCAGGCTATGGTATTCCATTGGTGGTGGTGGTTTAGTTGCGAAGTCGTGTTCAGCTCTTTGTGATTAATGGACTGTAGCCCACCAGGCTTCTCTATCCATAGGATTTTCCAGGCAAGAATATAGAGTGGATTGCCGTTTCTTTCTCCAGGAAATCTTCCCAACCCAGAAATTGAACCACATCTCCTGCATTGCAGGCAGATTCTTTGCCAACATTATTGCAGCCCAACTGAACTAAGACATCCATTAGTCAGTTCAGTCGCTTGGTCATGTCCAACTCTTTGTGACCCTATGGACTGTAGCATGCCAGGCTTCCCTGTCCATCACCAACTCCTGGAGCTTACTCAAATTGAGTAAGTGTTGGTGGTCAATGGTGATGCCATCCAACCATCTCATCCTCTGTCGTCCCCTTCTCCTCCTGCCTTAAATCTTTCCCAGCATCAAGGTCTTTTCCATGGAGTCAGTTCTTTGCATTAGGTGGCCAAAGTATTGGAGTTTCAGCTTCAGCATCAGTCCTTCCAATGAATATTCAGGAATGATTTCCTTTAGGATGGACTGGTTGGATCTCCTTGCAATCCAAGGGACTCTCAACAGTCTTCTCCAACACCACAGTTCAAAAACATCAATTCTTCGGCAGTCAGCTTTCTTTATAGTCCAACTCTCACATCCATACATGACTCCTGGAAAAACCATAACCTTGACTAGACGGACCTTTGTTGGCAAAGTAATGTCTCTGCTTTTTAATATGCTATCTAGGTTGGTCATAGTTTTTCTTCCAAGGAACTAGTGTCTTTTAATTTCATGGTTGCAGTCACCATCTGCAGTGATTTTGGAGCCCCCCAAAATAAAGTCACTGTTTCTATTATTTCCCCATCTATTTGCTGTGAAGTGATAGGACCAGATGCCATGATCATAGTATCATCTTTTATTTAACATTGGGGGTGAGGATTTTTTAATTCCCTAATCTTCAAGTGATGCCTGAAAGTCATCATTCTTTCTCCCCTCTTTTTTACGCCCACTTACAATTTATCTACTAAAAAACCTGGATAATCTGGTAGATTTTCCCCACAGTCTATTGTTTTTGTGTAGCTTTAAATAATCTGGTGCCTTGCTTTCTGATATTTCCTGGTTTGGTTCCCAAACTGTCGTTTCTGAGTTTTCTCATTTTGTCCCCGCTCTTGTCTCTCTTCTACTGTATTTTGATGCCATTCCTGGTAGTTTCTCCTTGGTTTGCGGTCCGAGAAGGCAGCTTGATTGTTTAGAAGTCATATGCGTTAAACTATTCCAGCTCCTTCATCCTTCACCATGGGACCCTACTGGAGTGGGGAAACCCCCTTCCTTTCAGTTGCAGGTCTTAAAACATGCCAGTAGCACTTTTAGGTGACTACCTAGTGGTTAATTTGGGGTTGTTTTGTTCTCAGGTCTTCAGTGGCTCTGTTGATTCCCTGTTTCTTTTCACAAAATGATGATACCAAAAAGGTCTTGTGGCTGTTAGTGGTTTGAAACTATTCACTTATATTCTGATGCTTTGCAGAGCATCTTGTCACCTATCTTTGTTAAATGTTGTCCAGGGTTCTTAGATTTGCAATGTAGTGACTTTCTATGTCTTTATATGGATATTCAGAAGATGCCAAATTATGTTTCCATAGCTGCCATCATTTTCCCAGAATTCCTAACTCCTTTTTTTGATTAGTTAAGTTTATTTGAATGTAGTATTGAATATGTTCAGTACTAACTATGAGTATGTTAGAATATTTGAGAATAATGTTAATATGAGTTTTTATTAAACACAGCCACATTTGGGTAATATGCAAGGTGGTTGTCAGGTGAACAAACTGGTAAAGCGTGCACTTAAAAATTATCGTAATAATTACTCTCTTTTGATCGTTTTCTGTGTGCATTGTCTTCCTTAACCTTAGGCGATACATAGAATTTGCTTTTTACCATTTTACAGATAAGGAAACTGAGCTTGAAGAGGTTAAGTATGACTGGCACAAGGTAACACACTTGTAATTGGGGAACTGTAATTCTAACAAACGCCTGTCTGAGCCCACAGACCATGCCTTGACCACAGTAATGCACTTGCAGTTGTTGAGCAATGTTTGTCTTATCCTTTCCTCTTCTCTCCATTTCCTGACCCACTGCCTTAATCTTCTCTAAAAGCTTCTAAAAATAATCCCCTGATCCTTGACCAGCTTCCTCCTTGCCTGCTGACATCAGTTTGATCCTTTGCTTAACCGTAAGAATCGAAAACAAATAATGTTGGACCATCTATTATAAGTTCTAATTGGTCAGAAAGATATATGAATGGATAATGTTACACTTCACATTTTATTGCCACAAAAATTTCAACTATTCCACCATTGGTTCTTCTTATTTTTTGCTCTGTTTCCAGTGACTGCCTATTACAGATCCTGTGTACTAGCCACATCAATCTGTTCAGTCTCTATATGCTACCAATTAGTTTCACCCTTGTGCTTTCTCACATTGCTGCCATCTCTTCATGAATGTCCTGTTTCCATTGCCTTCCTTTACAGCCAGATGCTTTGGTGGCCTGCTCTATGAAGCTTTCCGCAGTTTCTACCAATATGAGGGCAGAATTTATGGTTCCTTTGCTTTTGAACTGTAGTGTTGGAGAAGACTCTTGAGAGTCCCTTGGATTGCAAGGAGATCCAGCCAGTTCATTCTAAAGGAGATCAGTCCTGGGTGTTCATCGGAAGGACTGATGCTGAAGCTGAAACTCCAATACTATGGCCACCTCATGAGACGAGTTGACTCACTGGAAAAGACTCTGATGCTGGGAGGGATTGGGGGTGGGAGGAGAAGGGGACGACAGAAAATGAGATGGCTGGATGGCATCACCAACTTGGTAGACCTGAGTTTGAGTGAACTCCGGGAGTTGGTGATGGACAGGGAGGGCTGGCGTGCTGTGATTCATGGGGTCGCAAAGAGTTGGACACAACTGAGCGACTGAACTGAACTGAACTGAAGACTCTTGAGAGTCCCTTGGACTGCAAGGAGATCCAACCAGTCCATTCTAAAGGAGATCAGTCATGGTGTTCACTGGAAGGACTGATGCTAAAGCTGAAACTCCAATACTTTGGCTACTTCATGCGAAGAGTTGACGCTAAAGCTGAAATTCCAATACTTTGGCTACCTCATGCGAAGAGTTGACTCACTGGAAAAGACTCTGATGCTGGGAGGGATTGGGGGTGGGAGGAGACGGGGATGACAGAGAATGAGATGGCTGGATGGAATCACCGACTCAATGGACATGAGTTTGAGTGAATTCCGCGAGTTGGTGATGGACAGGGAGGCCTGGCATGCTGTGATTCATGGGGTCGAAAGAGTTGGACATGATTGAGTGACTGAACTGAACTGAACTGAACTGAATGGTCTTCATGGGCTTCCCTGGTGGCTCAGTGATAAAGAATCTGTCTGCCAAGCAGGAAACACGGGTTTGACCCTGAGTTGGGAAGATCCCCTGGAAAAGAAAATGGCAACCCAGTCCAGTATTCTTGCCTGGGAAATCCCATGGATAGTGGGGCCTGGTGGGCTACAGTCCATGCAGTCAGAAAAGAGTTCGACATGACTTAATGACTAAACAACAACAATGGTCCTCACACAGTCATTGGGAAGTATTGCTATCGTACCATTGATTCATCAGAGTGTGCTTCGGTGAGCTATAGTGAATCTGTCTGATCTCCCAGATTCTGAGTTTACAGGGAGAGGAGCATACTTTATCCATCTTTGTAACCCTAGGGCCTCTACAATGGCTGGAACATGGTAGTTACTTAAATCGGTTTTGTTAGATGAGTACAGTTAGTATCCATGAGATTATATAGCTAGTTATAATATATTCTTGGTTAGAAATCAAATGCTTAACAGTTGCATTCTTACCTTGCCTTGCTGTTATTACTTATCTAATAGCATATTCAAAACTATACTTATGGCTAGACAGGCAAACAGCAGTTGTTTGCCTATATTTGCCACAAAATTAAATTTTTCTTCTTGCCTGGCAGTTCTCTGAGAATTATCTTAGTGTAAATAGTATTTCTTCATCTAGATCATCATGCCCAGAAAATTAAATATTTTTAATTAACATTTATAATCAGCTTTTCCTATTCTTGGGTCTAGTGGTTTATATTCATTTAAACAAATTAAATTCACAGATGAATTAAACACTGCCTTTATAAAGCCAAATTCAGATTGATATTCTTTTTTCCAACCACACATGCTTTATCAGCTTACATTTCCATCATTCATTTATTCATTCACTAATTTAATAAATCACAGGTATAATGAAAGGTAATACTTATCACCTCTAGATCGGTCTAGCATTTGCCCAAGTCAGTCAGAGATAATAGACTTTTCTGGAAAACACTCTGCTTTGGTTTTTTAAATTACAATGAGACAGAAATTTCAGGATATCAGGAGACCCAGACTAGACAAAATGGTTTTACTGTTCATTTATTTTCTGGTCAAATTCAATCTTAAACAGTATTCAGAAGTTAACTACTTCTGGCCCTCTGCCTAAAGGTGAGGTTGTTCAGTGGGTCTAGGCATCAAATTATCCTTATTCTCTTAAATAACTTGCAAAGGGGTGATTTCTGGCTTCTCAGGTGAACAGGTATGGATCTTTGGATGACATTCAAGCATAATTTTTTATTAATACTTCAGTTGTGATGCTTCTGAGAAAATTTATCTCTATCTCTGTTTTTCTATTTTTAAATAGAAATACGAAGCCAAAAAATTTCTAGGAAACTAGAGGATATTTGGTGTTCTCCTTCATTATTGTATTATTCAGACTCTAGTTTTGGGAAATGGCACACAGACCTTAGGCAGCTTGTTTAGGACAGTTCAGTTTAGTCACTCAGTTGTGTCCGACTTTGTGACCCCATGAATCACAGCACGCCAGGCCTCCCTGTCCATCACCAACTCCCGGAGTTCACTCAAACCCACCTCCATCGAGTCAGTGATGCCATCCAACCAACTCATTCTCTGTTGTCCCCTTCTCCTCCTGCCCCCAATCCCTCCCAGCATCAGAGTCTTTTCCAGTGAGTCAACTCTTTGCATGAGGTGGCCAAAGTATTGGAGTTTCAACTTCAGCATCAGTCCTTCCAATGAACACGCAGGACTGATCTCCTTTAGAATGGACTGGTTGGATCTCCTTGCTATCCAAGGGACTCTCTAGAGTCTTCTTCAACACCATAGTTCAAAAGCATCAATTCTTCGGCAATCAGCCCTCTTCCCAGTCCAACTCTCACATCCATACATGACCACTGGACATTACTATTAGGACAGTAGGTACAAAATATATGTAGTCTCCTGGGCTTCCTAGGTGGCTCTAGTGGTAAAGAACCAACCTGGCAGTGCAGGAGATGTAAGAGACACAGGTGAAATTCCCTGCACCGGGAAGATCCACTGGAAGAGGGCATGGCAACCCAGTCCAATATTCTTGCCTGGAGAATCCCATGGTCAGAGGAGCCTGGTGGGCTATGGTCCATAGGGTCACAGAGAGATGACTGAAGCAGCTTAGCACGCACGCACCCATACATTCTACTAATGCCTCCAGCTTCCCACAGGAAGAAAAACTTGTTTCCAGTGGGCATTGTTGGTGTGCTTTTTAGGCTTCATGGGGGAGATTCTTCTCAAGAATCTACTCGAAATGCGGATACAAACTGAAGTCATCCCTCATTCTTTACCCCAGGTGGGATGTAATCTAACCAGGAAAAGATTTTCCCAATGATTATAAAACAGTGTGGCAAGTTCTTTCATGGAAGTACTTTGCTAGAATAGATAGTATTATCTTAAATGATACTATAAGATATAACACCAGTAAGACATATTATCTTAAAATAATTTTCAAGGCTAAAGTTTCACTGAGGAATACTTGAAATAAAGTACTATCCTAGAGTAATAGTTTATGAGCTATAATTTGCTCATACTTTTTAATAAGCTTTGTTTTCTAATTTCTGTGAGAAACATAAGTTAGATTTTGATAATATGATAGGAAAATCAATAGAATTATCATTCAAGAATTAAAAAAAATTAGCTCTTGGGGGCAATTTGTGGTGTGAGTAAAAAGCCATAAATAGCCTCCTATAGCATAGTTATAGTGATTACATTTTAGAGCTTGGGACTTTCCAGTTAGACACAAAGGGATTCAACTTCTGATTCCTTATTAATTGTGTGACTTTGGACAAGTTGCTTAGCTGCTCTAAGTATCATTTTTTGCACTGTGTGATGCCTCAGATACTGTTTTGAGAATTAAAAGAGATTACAACTTTAACAGTTCATGGTATAGTGCCTGGTACATAGTAAGCTCTCAAAATAGATTTGCAACAATATTTGTAGTTATTGTGATAATTCCCGAGTTCTTTAAATATTTATTTAGCTATCTAATGATTAAATATAGAATCTTTAAATATTTCAAATAATTTAGAGTATATTTAAGTAAGTGTCAAAGTTAAAAAGTGAGATGAAGGTGTTACAAAGGAGTCATGGCAGGGCTACCTGCGATGGGTGGCCATCACTCTAATCCTCAGTCATTGCGGTGGGAGGAGGCAGAGAGTTTATCAAGAGACATCTTTTTAAGCGGACTCAAAGGATAGGGAGACACCTTCTACTTTTGGCGCATTTATAGTGAAGAGAATGCCATTTTTATATTACAATTTATTATTCTGATCACTTTCTTTTTATTTTATATCCTGGATACCAGTTTGGTCACTAAAATTTTTCTTGGGAAGCAGTGAAGTAGATCAAAGGGAATTATACTGTTTTATGAAATTTTTTATTCAGGTTGCTTAAAGCCCTGTTAAAGTCTGGCCAAAAAGAGTGTACCTTTCCAATAACTAGTGCATTTCGGAGTCCATTTCCTTTGGTCATGCTGAACAAAAAATTCTTTCTACTATTTTGTTCTTCCTCAGTGTTTTTTTTCCTCACTCTGTGAAGACCATCATATTAGTTACCTATTGCTGCTTTGACATATTACCACAAACGTAGTGGCTTCAAACCACCTTCGTTTTACAATTTTGGCAGTCAGAAGTCTGAAATGGGTCTCATTGGGCTAAAATTCAGGTATCAGCAGGGCTGTGTTTCTTCAGGAGGCTCTAGTGGACAATCTGTTTCCTTGCTTCTTCCAGCTTCTAGAAGCCTGTGTTGGTTGTTTCTTGGACTCTTCCATCTTGTCAAGTAAGGTGACAGAGTCACAGGTTTGGAGGATTAGAGGCTGCACATTTTACAGAAGGCATTATTCTAACCCCAGCCACTACCCTAGATAGTCTTTCTGTGGATATGTTACCCCTGTTGATTACATAATGACATTTTTCACATTTAACAATGCTGCAATTAGTTTTCCAGAGTGCTCTTTAAGCACTGATTTAGGAGAAATCTGGTCCTTTAGGCACTTGGACATGAGTTTGAGTGAACTCCGGGAGTTGGTGATGGACAGGGAGGCCTGGCGTGCTGTGATTCATGGGGTCGCGGAGAGTCGGACACGACTGAGCGACTGAACTGAACTGAACTGAACTGAGAATAGCTCATGGTATTCTTTATGTGTTAAATTTACTAGTTCAACTTTTTAGGCTAAAACTATATTGAAGACAAGTACTTCTTTTAATTGACGCTTCTGTGGTTGCTCAGTGGTAAAGAATCCACCTTCAATGCAGGAGATACAGGTTCATTCCCTGGGTCAGGAAGATTCCCCTGGAGAAGGAAATGGTAACCCACTCCAGAATTCTTACCTGGGAAATTCCATGACCCTGGAGGACTACAGTCCATGGGGTCACTAAGAGTCTGACTAAAACAACTTCTTTTAATTACCAAGAAGTCATAAAGATGTAGGTCATATATTTATTAATTTCTGTTTGTAGGGGGTGAGGATTATTTTCCCCAAAGTTTATCTTTTCAAGTTGCAAGTTTCAGCCCTCCTAAAACTAAAAAAGGAACTACCATGTCATCCAGCAGTTCCACTGCTGAGTATATATCCAGAAAAAAAAACCCATTAATTTGAAAATATGCAAGCACCAGGTGTTCATAGCAGCACTGTTTATAATATTCAAGACACAGAAGCATCCCAAACATCCATCAACAGATGAATAGATAATGAAGAAGTATGTATATACATATATATAATATATAATGTATTGCTATATATTATATATACATATATGTACACACAATGGAGTATTACTCAGCTATAAAAAAGAATGAATTTCTGCTATTTGCAGTAATGTGGATGGACCTTGAGAATATTATGCTTAGTGAAATAAATCAGACAGAGAAAAACAAATACTGTATGATACCACTTACATGTGGAATCTAGAAAATAAAACAAATTAATGTATATAGCAAAACAGAAACAAACTGACAGATACAAAAATCAAATTAGTGGTTACACTGAGGAGAAGGAAGAGGATAGGGGCAATAGAGGGGTATGGGATTAAGAGGTACAGACAACTATGTATAAAATAGGTAAGCAACAAAGATATATTTTATAGCACAGGATCTAGCCATTAATAACTTTTAATTGTATATGATATGTAAAAATACTGAATTGCTATGCTGTATACCTGAAATTAATGTAATATTGTAAATCAACTATTCAATAAAGAGAAATAAAGTTGCAAGTTTCAGTTACCATGGAAATTTATTGCCACGAAATTGTTCATTTTATAAGCATGTTAATTCAGTTAAGGATTAATGTATCACAATAGAAGTTTGTTAAATTTAGCAATTACTTTAATCTGACTCTTAAATGTGCTCATGCTTTTCACTGTCGGTTTAGGTAAATTATACAATAAATTTTCCATTTTGAGGGCCTTCTATATATTGATGTTGGTCTGCAATGGCTTGATGAGATGTAACAGGTGCTATTATTATAAGATTTACTGTACTAAATAGCAAAACATAAGGACAGAATAAGCATCTTTTATCTAGGAGTGACTTTGAGATGGAATACAGGCAATGTTTTATTTTATTGTCTATTCATTATAGGTTCAAAACTAATGAATAAATTGCAGTAGTAGGAACACATGATCATGACAAGGTGAACATAACTGAAAGAAAGGACTTAGAAGAAAGAAGGATTTTTTTTTCTTTTTTCTTTTTCTTTGGACAAGTCCTGTAAATAAATAAAAATTACCTACATGAATTCTCAGACAGATAGCTTTATATCATATTAAATAATTTAGCTAATTGACAATATGGCTAGGAAAATGATAGCATTAATTTTAAATTGATCAAGTCTTGGATTGGAGAGAATTTGCTAGTATAAAGTAGCTAATGTAATCATATGTCTTCATTGCTTCCTATATATAAATACTATGTTTCTCACATAATCATCATGATAATCTTGTAAGGTGAGAGCTGGAAACCCTGCTTTCCACTTAAGAAACTGAATTTTAGACAGATGTTCAATTACTTACTTTAGTTTTTTAAAAAATATTATTAAAAGTAGATCTCAGTTAACCACATGAATATCTATTGTCAGTCAAGCCCCTTACTAAATTATTTCTCTGTCCAGTTATTATACAGTTCTTTACTCTGAGTATCCTAGGTTTTATCCCATGGTCAAGGTATCAATGTTTTGGGTGGGTTAACAAAGCAGAAACTTCTCTGAACAATTTTGGAGAAGTTAAAAGTCAAGGTAGTCGCAGGGCCATGATCCACGGAGTAGAATCATTCCGTGCCTGTTTGTTGTACGTGCTGGTGGCTGTCAGGCTTTAGCATTGCTTGGCCTGCAGCTGCAGCCTCTGCCATCACATGGCATTTTCCTGGTGTGTCTGTTTTCACGTGGCGTTCTCCTTCCTGTGTTTCTCCTTGTCTTATAAGGACACCAGTCAAATCAGAATAAGGGCCAACCCTGCTCCAGGGTGACCTCATCTCAACTAATTACATGGGTTACAACTATTTTTGAATAAGGTAATGTTCTGATGGCCTGGGGGTTAGAATCACAACATGCCTTCTTTGGAGGAGACAACTTAACCCATAACACCATGTATTTGGAACTGTACTGTACTGGATTTGGAAAAATAGAATTATTTTCATAATTTGTTGTTTTTGACATTATGTTCACAGCTTTATATCAAAGGACTAATGATTTATGAAAGCAATTATTGTACTTTTTTAAGGAAATGTTTCTCCAAGTTTATTCCAAGAAAAACTAGTTTTTCAAGATGCTTTAAGAAAAAATGGAGTGTGTGATCAAATAATGGTGGGATATATGGAATGGTAGTCTACATTTTATGCACCCTCCTTGGAGACCTAGTGCCCCTTAAGATATTAAATTCATTCAGAATTCCCTCGTGAAATCTGTTGAACTTAGCCTTAAGTTCTCTAAACATGTTCAATGTTGGAAACTTTTAATTATTTTAACACATTACTTTGTACAATTATCTTGGAAAATGACAAATTAGGAAATCACAAACTGTATACTCTTTTCCCTTTTCACTAGGGACATGGAGAGATTAACTTATGTTTGTATGCTTCAGTTTTCTCAACTGTAAAATGAGAATAATAATTTCAGCTATAGCATAAATTATTAAGACTATAAAATAAGATAAAACAAAGAACATGATCCAGTATTGGACCATAAAAAGTATTCTGTACATGTTTATCATGATTGTGATCAGTCTTACACTTAATATTTGTCACTGGGCATTAATCCAGAGTGATGTTGGGATCCATCAATCAAGAGGACCGTACTTATTAACTTGAACACAATTTATATATAATTTAGAGAATAAAGAGATCATATATTTTATTCTTGGAGTAGTTAAGTATTTTAGCTTTTTAAGCACTATCTCAAGATAAAAGATTATATTAGAATCTGTGTAATATGTATGTAAGGGAGGAAATTATGCAGTATGTTTTAGGAAGTTTTTCAGAGAATGAGTAAAATTAAGGTTCTTCATTAAGAATACTAGTCATTTTATTGTACTGTTATGCCAATGGTAAAGAACCTGCCTGACAGTGCAGGAGACATAAGAGACTTCGGTTGACCCATGGGTTGGGACGATCTTCTGGAGGGGGAGATGGCAACCCACTCCAGTAATCTTGCCTGGAGAATCCCACGGACAGAGGAACCTGGAGGGCTACAGTTCATGGGGTTGTACATTGTCTGACACATTTGAAGTGACTTAACGCACATGCACATTAATAAATTAAGTGAAGCTCCTGGAGCAATTGAAATATGACTGATAAAACTTGAAATAAGAGCCCTGGAATGCTGTGCTTTGGATTCTTATGTGTTTTCTCCTTTTCTCCTTTATGTCAGGTATTTAGTGGCCAGTTTCTTATTTCTGTTTCCTAGGTGTTCTATTCTACTACTGTTCCAAACCTTGCTGTTTTAAAACACACTATAAACTGGAAAACTGATAATGAGAATCATTCAGTTCTTTCCAAAATAGTAAAGATGGCTAAAAGCCTTTTTTTTTTTTTCTGTAAATTTTTGGGTATATTTTTCTAGGTGGTTGACATTGCTAGCTTCAAGATCTCTATCCAGTTGGTAAAATGTTACTGTATTATGTCCCTTAAAATGATTGTTTTTGTGTATGCTAAAGAAGCATCCAGCTCCTACTTCACTGTTTTTTCTCAGTTTCTGAGTGCCCCTCTGGCCCCATCAGTTTCTTATAATCACTCCAAGTGGGTGCCAACCTGGCTACCTCCATGCCTCTTATAGCTCGACCACTTGAGTCAGCAGCTTATCTTCCTGCTCATTAGAGGATGTGGACTGCTCTGCCAGCACATCTTTGTAGTGAATGACAGTTCTGTCTTGGAAGAGCTGCAGACTATGCTTGGGGTCTCTCTGGATATATAAAAATGTCACTCTCTTCTTTGTCAGTCATTTTACTCAGAAGGCTCATAATGCTAAAATGATGATTAGAAATCTTCAATTAACTTTCTGAATTCAAAAATCTTCACACTCATTCCTTCACTGTTAAATATATTAAATTTTGTCTGGCTCTTCATGGATGTGTAATTTGAGGTCATTATTATTTTGTTGTTGTTGTTGATGAATAATTCTGGTTAAATGCAGAAGATAGAGCAGATATATATTACCAAAGAGCTCATAGAGCAAGCCTGTACAGCAGTAGTAAAAGTTTGCTATGGAGATTTCTTTTTTGTTGGATAAATATTCAAGGAACATTTAGTGAGTCAAGATCATAATTTTAACAATGCTTTATTATTAAATTTGAAATATGGATTAGTGTTTTATAGTCTGCCAAGTAAAATCACTTGTCCTTGCTAGTAATTTGCGTGCACTTTTTCGTGTAATCTTTCATTGGCCATTTGAGTTTGACTTTATTATCCCCTGTATTGCATATAATGAAGTCAGAATTCAAGGACTTAACTTATTCAAAGTGGATAGATCATGGGGCTGACAAATAATCTCAAAGTTCCCTGAAACCTTAGAGCATATTTACCACATTATTATTCTGCTTCCAATGACATGAGGGTAAAGAAAAAAATCAAAGAGGTGAGACCAGATTAACTCTTGAAGTGTGAGAATCTGGTAGGCGGTGAGAAAGTAGGTAACTGTCTAGAAAACCTAAAATTGTACCTGTAGGTGGTAAATAATTACTGAAGAATTTGATCCAGGGAGATGGAATGTCATAGTGAAAATAGTGAATTAAAAAAATTAATATGATTGTATCAGGGTAACTAGAAAGAGGTAGTGTTTGAGTATTAAAATGAATTAGGAGTTTATTGTAGTAATTGAGATGAAAATGATGAGAACCTTGACTGAGTCAGTAAAAGAGCAGATTTTGAAAGGCAGTATCTTCACGACTTACTTAGGGATGAAAGAGATGAATGATGGAATGAAGATGCTGAAATTTGTGTTTTAAATAATTGAAAGAAATTTGATAATATTGATTGACTTAAAGAAACAATGTAAAACAGTATATTTTAGAGGAAGAAAATACATTTAGAGATTTGTGGGGTGATATGCAGATAATACAATGGATATATCTAGTGATCTATTAGACAGATGGAACTGAACTCAAGTATTGGCTGAGGATTAAGAAGATAAATTCGACTGTCATCAATATACACTTAACTTACAAGACTTGTGTTCTCATATTTATTTAGTTGTTACACTTAATTCAAACATTTAAATACCTAATTTGAGCTCTTAAAATTAACCTGAGAACAGAAACATTTGTAAATACAATATGTAAATTTGAGGATAAAAATAATGTGACAAGAAGCACAGATGGGATGCACTTGAATCACTTGAATTATTTTCATAAATTTTATTTCAGCTTTTTTTTGGTCATATCTGTCATTTTCATAGATATTTATTCTCCTAAATTCTTTTCTTGGATTTGATAGATCATGCTTGAGTTAATAAGGAGAAGAGTGATATCTTCAATACATAAACTTATGCTTTGAAATTAACTGTCCAGACTATATTTTGCTCTTGAAAGATATCCATTATATCCTCTGTATGCTCTGCTGAAGACCAAAGATTTGTCCATTTTCTATCTTAACCTCAGTATTCGTATCTACTGTATTTTTACCTCTTCATCCTTGGATGTTATCCTAGTATGGGGAGAAGCTATCCAGAATATAATGAAGAAAGCATAAATGTATCAATCTGGAAGAGACATATTACATTTTTCTGTTGACTATAACTTTACAAAGAAATGCAAAATGTAAACTGATCTCAAAAAAGCAGTGCTGCCAAAATATCATGCCAAACTTCTAGCAGAGCTTCCATTTTTTCTATTCTTGTTTACTTCCCTCCAACCGAAACTTGTTAGAATGGCTCAGTGTATAAAGACATACTTTGGAATGAGAAAAACTGTGCTATTAGCCTTATTTGGAGGATACAGGGCAAACTCTTCAGAATACTCGTAGCTAGAGAGATGATTGATTATAGTCGATCCAAATAACATTGACCACCAATAAGAAAAGAATCACCATTAAGAACCAACATTTCTGATTTTTATCTTGGGTTAAGATAAAAATGGATATATAATACCTTTGGTGTATGGGGCTATTTTAGTAGAGTTCCAGAGGAGAACAATGAAGAAAATTAGGAGAATGACACTATGATCATGCCGTGTTCTATTTTTCCTGATTTTAAAGGCCTAACTCATCAGATCTTTAATCTTGAATGTGCTGTACTTAGTCGCTCAGTTTTGTCTGACTCTTTGTCTGTAGCCCGCAAGGCTTCTCTGTCCATGGGGATTCTCCAGGCATGAATCCTGGAGTGGATTGCCACGCCCTCCTCCAGGGGATCTTCCCAGCCTAAGGCTCGAACCCAGGTCGCTCTCCCCCTTGCAGGCAGATTCTTTTGCATTTTTTTTTTTTTAATTTAAGACCACAGCCAAAATCTGATGAATCTTTGAAAAAGCAAGAGAGTTCCAGAAAAACATCTATTTCTGCTTTATTGACTATGCCAAAGCCTTTGACTGTGTTCAGTTCAGTCGCTCAGTCGTGTCCGACTCTCCGCGACCCCATGAATCACAGCACGCCAGGCCTCCCTGTCCATCACCAACTCCCGGAGTACACTCAAACTCATGTCCACAGAGTCGGTGATGCCATCCAGCCATCTCATTCTCCGTCGTCCCCTTCTCCTCCCGCCCCCAACCTTTCCCAGCATCAGAGTCTTTTCCAGTGAGTCAACTCGTCGCATGAGGTGGCCAAAGTATTGCAGTTTCAGCTTTAGCATCAGTAGATCACAATAAACTGTGGAAAATTCTGAAAGAGATGGGAATACCAGACCACCTGACTTGCCTCTTGAGAAATCTACATGCAGGTCAGGAAACAACAGTTAGAACTGGACATGGAACAACAGACTGGTTCCAAATAGGAAAAGGAGTACATCAAGGCTATGTATTGTCACCCTACTTATTTAACTTATATGCAGAGTACATCGTGAGAAACGCTAGGCTGGAGGAAGCACAAGCTGGAATCAAGATTGCTGGGAGAAATAGGAGTAACCTCAGATATGCAGATGACACCACCCTTATGGCAGAAAGTGAAGAAGAACTAAAGAGCCTCTTGATGAAAGTGAAAGAAGAGAGTGAAAAAGTTGGCTTAAAGCTCAACATTCAGAAAACTAAGATCGTGACATCTGGTCCCATCACTTCATGGCATATAGATGGGGTAACATGACAGATTTTATTTTGGGGGGCCCCAAAATCACTGCAGATGGTGATTGCAGCCATGAAATTAAAAGATGCTTACTCCTTGGAAGGAAAGTTATGACCAACCTAGATAGCATATTAAAAGACAGAAACATTACTTTGCCGACAAAGGTCCATCTAGTTAAGGCTATGTTTTTTCCATTGGTCATGTATGGATGTGAAAGTTGGACTATAAAGAAAGCTGAGCACCAAAGAATTGATGCTTTTGAATTGTGGTGTTGGAGAAGACTCTTGAGAGTCCCTTGGATTGCAAGGAGATCCAACCAGTCCATCCTAAATGAGACCAGTCCTGGGTGTTCATTGGGAGGTCTGATGTTGAAGCTGAAACTCCAGTACTTTGGCCACCTGATGCGAAGAGCTGACTCGTTGGAAAAGACCCTGATGCTGGGAAAGATTGAGGGCAGGAGAAGAAGGGGACAACAGAGGATGAGATGGTTGGATGGCATCACCGACTTGATGGACATGGGTTTGGGTGGACTCCGGGAGTTGGTGATGGACAGGGAGGCCTGGTGTGCTGTGGTCCATGGGGTCACAGAGTCGGACACGATTGAGTGACTGAACTGAACTGAGCTGTGAGTGTTTTAAATCCTTTAAAAAAATTTTTTTTTTTTGCTATGCCTTTGATTGAAGCAAAAGCTGTTATATTTGGTTATTAATATTAGATGCTATAAGGTAAAAATCCGTACCTAATCAAGAAACTCATGAAATTTATTTTGAAAAATAAAATTGCATTTTTTTTACTTAGGACTGTATTTTCTTTAGACTTTTCAAAGCAGCCTTGTCTTAAGCAACTCAAAATATTTTACTTCAAACCATGCCTTGTGAAGGTGAACTGTGATTATTATTAAACAAGAGAGGCATTTAGCACCTGAAATCTGACTTAAATTCTTCTCAACATTTCAAGTGTTTAAAGTGAGAATATTTGACAAGCTTCATTACTTTTATGTGACTTCAAACATGAAATTAAACATAAAATGTTAGCCTCCTGAAAGAGTTATGAGATTTCTAGAAATGTAAAATATGAGGATTTTATAAATCAGCTTTCCTATTTTTCTCTCTCCTTATTCCCCTGCTGTCTGTCAAACAGGCCAGCTCTTGAGGTCATTCATCTCATTACTCTTCTGGACTCTTAACTCCTTAGACCTAAGGCAAAACTTAGATCCTACTCAAGGGCGTGCTGATGATCCAGGAGAAAGTCTACACAGGTTTACACAGTTTAGTATCCTATTAAGAATGATATATAGGCTATAATATAGAAATGGAAAATGTCAGGCTTATTTGTCCTTTTGGCAAGGTCATATTCACGTAGATATTGGTGTCACTATGCAATGTTTTCTTCATTGGTATTTAAAACTTTTTCTACTTACACTTTTTATATAGAGAGGTGGGGAACAAGACATGAAATACAGTAAAAACACAGAAAGGAATTGAATGTCTGGATTTTAAGGACAGTTGAATATTAGGAAAAAACTTTATTTATGGCCTTTTATGAAAAAATTTCAATATATAACATTTCAGAGATGACTGTTTCTTTGCAAAATGCATATATATTTAATTGTAGTGGAAGCTGCTTGTTTTTCAATGTCAATGAAATTATTTCCTTTTTTGAGATTAATTGAATCCATAAAGATTGGAAGTGGATCTTGGTTTTGTAGGGACCAAATCCAGTGCAATATAGGGGGCAAATAGCTCTCTTGAAGAAATAAATAATAAATTATGAATAAAAAGTTTGGTTCAAAAATGAATATATTTTCCACATGAGAAAATAACTGGCAACAAATTGCACATTTAAAAAGACCTCAAATGCTAGAAACGTCTCAAAATCCATGGAAACAGTAAACTTAAAAATTATTAGTTGCCTACAAAAGTTACTTTTTTCATGACACTTTATGTTTGCATACTCTTAGTGTCTGTAATAGGCTGAATTGTGTCCCCCCAAAATTCCTATGTTGAGACTCTTACCCCTGGTAATTCAAACTAAAGATGGGCCTTTAAGTTAAAACTAGGTCTTTAGTGTGGGCCCTAAACCAATCTGACTGGTGTCCTTTAAGAAGAGGGAATTAGGACACACAGAGAGACACCAAGGATGTATGCTCACAGAGGAAAGATCATTTGAAGACTTGGTGATAAGACTGACATCTGCTGGGCAAGGAGAGAGGCCTAAGGTGAAACCAAACCTGCCAACACCTTGGCTTTGGACATCTAGCCTTCAGAACTGTGAGAAAATAAATTTCTGTTGTTTAAGTACCCAGTCCCTGGTATTTTATTATGGCAGCCCTATCAAACTAATAGTGCTTCTATCTTCTACCTATTGAAATTGTTTTATAATACATTCTACAGAAAAAAGCTTTTCCTCTTGTAGGACTGATTGAAATATATATTTTTTAAATTATTGAAATGCATAAACCATGCAACTTTACATATAGATGTACTCATATTATGATTAGTAAACAGTAATTTTTTAATTAATCTTCTTGGCCAAGCCACCTGTCATGTGGGATCTTAGTTCCCCAACAAGGATTCAACCTGTGCCCCCTGGATTGGCAGTGCAGTCTTAACCACTGGACCGCCAGGGAAATCTCATAGAGTAATTCTGATAAATTCTATTTTGCTCAACTGTAGCCCTCCCAAAATACGCCTTCATTCTTAGATATGCTTCACTGTAGAGTATCTTGACAAAATTGATGAAAGATATCTTCAGTTTTAACCATGTGTTGATAAATTTTCCATTTTCATTTTTACATAAAAATGTTTGATAAAGTATTTCCCACAGATTTGCTTCTGGTTCCATTCATTGCCAATCTGGTTTCTCCTTCACTGACCATGTACTTTCAGTAATGGCTGCAAAAGGACACTGTATCATGATAAAGTCTTCAGTCTATGCCTTTGTATTTCAAAGTTAAGTAAGTTGTGCAGGGTTCTTGGAAGCCATTTTTACACTCAGTTCAGTTCAGTTCAGTTGCTCAGTAGTGCCCTACTCTTTGCGACCCCATGAATCACAGCACACCAGGGTAATATAATGGAAACTACTTAAAATCATTTCAGTGTATCAGACAGCATGCATTCTTAATTCAGCTTCCCCTTAGCCAGATTTCTGAAGTGCTCACAAACACTTCATTGTGACAGAAATCAACATAAGAAAAGACAGCAGTTAGAATCAATTGTGATTAATATACCTTTTGCAAATTTTATGAAAATCTAAGTGTGGGTTGTTCAGTTGCTAAGTTGTGTCCAACTCTGCGACCCCGTGAACTGCAGCAGGCTTCCCTGTCCTTCACTAACTCCTGGAATTTGCTCAGACTCATGTCCACTGTGTCTGTGATACCATCCAGCCATCTCATCCTCTATCACCCCCTTCTCCTCCAGCCCTCAATCTTTCCCAGCATTAGGGTCTTTTCCAATGAATCAGCTCCTTACATCAGGTAGCTAAAGTATTGGAGCTTCAGCTTCAGTCCTTCCAATGAATATTCAGGGTTGATTTCCTTTAGGATTGACTTCTTTGGTCTCCTTGCAGTCCAGGGGACTCTCAAGACTCTTCTCCAGCACCACAATTTGAAAGCATCAGTTCTTTGGCACTCGGTCTACTTAATGGTCCAACTCTCACATTTGTACATGACCACTGGAAAAACCATAGCTTTGACTAGATAGACATTTGTCAGCAAAGTGTCTCTGCTTTTTAATACGCTGTCTAGGTTTATCATGAGCTTCCCTGTTGGCTCAGATGGTAAAGCATCTGCCTCCAATGTGGGAGACCCGGGTTCGCTCCCTGGGTTGGGAAGATCTCCTGGAGAAGGAAACAGCAACCCACTCCAGTATTCTTGCCTGGAGAATCCCACGGACAGAGGAGCCTGGTAGGCTACAGTCCATGGGGTTGCAAAGAGTCGGACACGACTGAGCGACTTCACTTCTTCAGGTTTATCATAGCTTTTCTTCCAAGGAGCAAGCATCTTTTAATTTCATGGCTGCAGTCACCCTCCAGAGTGATTTTAGAGCCCAAGAAAAGAAAATCTGTCTCTGTTTCCACTTTTTACCTGTTTGTCATGAAGTAATAGGACCAGATACCAGATATCTTAGGTTTTTGAATGTTGAGTACCTGACCTCAAAGAAGGCATGCCCTGGGGAATAGAGAACTTGTAGAGAAAGCATTCTTACATTTAGCTCCTTGGCTTGGAAGTGACACTTCTTACAAAAAAAAAAAAAAAAGAAAATCTAAGTGTGAATCCATTACTAGGGTTCCTCCTAGGACTTTGGAGGGAGCCTTAAGCTTTATTAGCATCTGGGTAAGTTGGTTTCTGGAGAAGGAAATGGCAACCCACTCCAGTATTCTTGCCTGGAGAATCCCATGGACAGAGGAGCCTGGTGGCTACAGTCCATGGGGTCACAAAGAGTTGGACACGACTGAGCAAGTCACTGCTTTTGGCTTCTGGGACTCAAGAGTTTTACTTAAATTCACATAGTGCTTAATGGTGACACTATGGCAGGTTTCTTCATGTTATTTTCTTTCTCTTTTCTGAAGCATGGATTTATACATTTTTCTTTTTAATATATATAAATGTCATATGATAATTTCAGTTAAACAGTAATTAAATACTGGTATTCTGTTAAGGATTCTAATGCCAAGAGGTAGTAGAGTCATGGAATATTTGCATTAGTAGATTATTGTTTATATTAATTACTCTGTTGAGCTAGGATCTCAGCAAATCTTAAGGTTAAAAGAGAAAATTAATATTTGAGCTTGACAGGCTTAAATTCAAAGATACTAAAATGAAAAATCAAATAGCAGCATGACTAAAACCTAAGAAGTTAAAAGTGTAACTCCTTGAATTATCCTTTATTTTGTTGTTACTCTCAGTTAAATCTTTTTTTTTTCTTTATATTTAAATGCCAGGTGTACTTTTCCTTTGTGAATTCAATTTTTGACTTAGAAAATAGATTTTAATTCTAAAATTTAGGATTTTTAAAAACAATTTGAGAGTCTGAAATAAGGGAATCTTGCGTTACCTTATGTTTTAGCATATATTTCAGTTTGTGGAAATTCATGGTCCTTTGTATAAAATTATTTTGAGAGAGCTATGCTGCTTTTGGCAGTATGAAAAACAGATTTATTTGTTCAATACTATAATAATGTTGCAGTTTCTTGAGGGAGCAGTGTAGGCATTTTGAGGCTTGGAGAGAATATTAAGGAAATGAGAATAAAAGGAGATGCTTAAATAGAGTAGCAATTGCTGCCATTAGTTAAGGGATAGTATGTACTCTGTCTTGTGTTAAACATTTTACTTGTATTAAGTCATTTCCTCCTTAAAATAACTGCAACATAAGCAGTATTTTCTTCTCATTTGATGAGGAGACTGACAGTCAGAGAGATAAAGTAACTTATATAAATGTGGCTTACACCCGCAGGTTTCTGTCTTGAAAGTTTCTGTGTTGAAAACCAGTACTACCTGTTTCTTTGGCAGTGAGTCAGTGACAGCACTAAGATGCGCACCAGAGAAACACGCTTAAAAATGCAAGGACGAAAACTTCAGTCATTCCAGAGAGTTCTAAAGGATTCATGCTTCTGATATGATGATTAGAGGAAAAGTACTGGAAGTGTGAATTGTAAAGTCTTGTTTAAAAGCACTCAGTGTGCAACATTTATTTATCATACCAAACTGAATCTTAAAAAACTCATGATCAAAACACAATCATGAAATTTATTCACACTGAACTGAAATAGAACAGCCATATAGTGAATTCCCATGAGACTGATTTGGCTTTTAGAATTGAAGGTGCTAGAAAAGAACTGCCTTTTTCTTTCTTATATTTTGAATTATAGTTGATGTACAATGTTATTTTAGTTTCAGGTGTACAGCATAGTGATTCAGTATTTTTATAGGTTATACTCCATTTAATGTTATTACAAAACAAGGGGTATAATTCCTGTGCTGTACAATATATACTTGTTTCTTATCTATTTTATATGTGGTAGTTTCTAGCTCCTGATCCCCTACCCCTGTATCCACTAGTTTGTTTTCCATCCACTAGTTTGTTTTCTCTATCTGTGAGTCTGTTTCTGTTTTGCTGTGTACATTTATTTGTTTTGTTTTTCAGATTGTATATAAGTGATATCATACAGTATTTCCTTTCTCTGACTTATTTCACTAAACATAGTATTTTCAAGATCCATTCATATTGTTACAAATGGCAGAATTATATTCTTTTTTAATATTCCATTAGCCATATAGAATGTTTTTAAATCCATTTGTCTGATGGGTTCCTTCCATATGTAAATAGTGCTCCTGTGAACTTTGGGGTGCATGTATCTTTTAGAATTAGTATTTTTGTTCTTTCTGGAAGTATACCCAGCAGTAGAATTTCTGGGTCATATGGTAGTTATATTTTTAATTTTTTGAGGACCCTCCATAGTGTTTTCTGTAGTGACTGCCCTAATTTACAATCCCATCAACAGGGTACTAGGATTCCCTTTTCTCCATATCCTCACCAATGTTTGTTATTTGTAGACTTTTTGATGATAACCATTTTAACAAGTGTGAGATGATATCTCATTGTTATACTGATTTGTCTTTCTCTAATAATTACCAATGTTGAGTATCTCTTCATGTGCCTATTAGCCATCTGTATGTCTTCTTTGGAAAAAAAATATCTGTTCAGGGCTCTGTCCAATTTTTAATCAGTTTATTTGTTTTTTTTAATGTTGAGTTGTATGAGCTGTTTATAAATTTTAGATATTAAATATTATACTGTCAATAACTGGATAGTAAATATATCATTTGCAAATATTTCTCCCATTCCATAGGTTGTCCTTTCATTTTTGATGGTTTCCTTTGCTGTGCAAAAGCTTTTAAGTGCAAAAGCTTTTAATTAGGTCCCATTTATCTTCGCTTTTATTTCTTTTGTCCTACGAGATAGAGCCAAAAATATTTCTATGATTTATATCAAAGAATATTCTGCCTCTTTTCTCATCTAGAAGTTTTATGGTTTTAGGTGTTACTTTAGGTCTTTAAACAATTTTGAGTTTATTTTTGTAAATGATGTGAAGGAAATGTTCGAATCTCATTCTTTTACATGTAGTTGTCCAGTTTTCTCAGCACCACTTATTAAAGGGACTGTCTTTCCTCCATTGTATATTCCTGTCTCCTTTGTCATAGATTAACTGACTGTAAGTACATGGGTTTGTTTCCGTGCTCTCTATTTTATTCCCTTCACCTATGTGTATCATTTTGTGCCACTACTATTCTGTTTTATTACCATAGCTTTGTAGTATAGTCTACAGTCAGACAATTTGATACCCCTAACTTTGTTTTTCCTTAAGATTGTTTTAGCAATTTGGTTTTTTTTTTTAGTGATTTCATATAAATTTTAGGATTATTCTTGTTCTGTGAAAAAATATCATGTATATTTCAAAAGGCATTGCATTAAATCTATAGATTGCTTTGGGTAGTATGAACACTTTAGCAGTGTTAATTACTCCAATCCAAGAACATGGGACATCTTTCCATTTCTTTTTATCATCTTCAATGCCTGTTATTAATGTTTTATAGTTTTCAGAGACTAGGTCTTTCACTTCCTTGTTTAAGTTTATTCCTAAGTATTTTTTAATACAATTTTAAACAGGATTGTTTTACTTTCAGTTTCTTATATTTCATTATTAGTGTACAGAAATGCAAGGGATTTCTATGTGTCAATACTGTATCCTGCTGCCACGTTGAAATTGTTTAATGGTTCTTGGTCTGCTATTCATTCTTTCTGTGTGCTTTCTGTGTCTGTTATTGAATCATTTCTGATTGGGTCTTTTTCATATTTTCCCTTGTTAAAATTCTCACTGTGTTCATCTGTTCTTTTCTCTGATTCAATTAGCATTCTTATTTACTAATGTTTTTAATTATTCTTCTGATAAATTATTTCTGTTTCATTATTTTTTGGGGGGTTGCCTTGCACTTTCTTTGAGGCTTTTTCAAGTTCTTCTGCCTTCTCATTTTAGTTAACTTTCTTTATCGCTATGAATTTAGATGAAATGGTTACCTACTACAGTCTTGAAGGGGTGTCCTTATGTGAGAGTATCCATATATGGAACATGTGTGCCCATAGCTTTTGATTGGAGAGCCAGAATTGATGTGGATGCAAGTCGCTTCTCTCCTTATGGTGTGCTAGCAGTTATTACTTTGGTAGAAGGCAGGGCTGAAAATGGAGGGACTAGAGTTGGAGCCCAGTGGGAGGCAGGGTTTCCCCTCTGCTCATTGGCTGTCACTGTTCAGGGTGTGGGGTCAGAGACTAAATTGCTGGGGCAGAGAAACTGAGGGTTGGGTCTGAGCTGGTCCTGTTCCCTTTAAGTGCTCCTCCCTGCCCTCCAGAGTGACCCTAGTGCCAGAGGGGAGCATCGCTGAAGCAAGAAGGGTACATGTAGCCTAAAAGGGGTGCTTTTTGATGTCTTTTTTTTTTCCTTTTCTCTCCTGTCTGATCTTAGTAACAGTATTCTAGAGAAGGTGGGAACTAGGAGACAGGAATATCGTGATTCTGATTTGACATCACTATCTAACTGAATCAGTGGGAAAGTAGATGAAATTTTATGTTTCAGATGCTCAACATTTGCTATGGAGTAGGGAATACAGGCCATTATTTTAACATTTGAAGGAATTTTACAGAGACTTATTTTCCGAAACTAAATATGACCAAGGAATTTGAGCCTGTTTTCTTTTAGTAAGAAAATAATACAGGTTTACTTGAACAGAGAAGGCAATTGAAATGTCCGGTATGCAGTTAAAAGATGTACTCTGAGCATTAAAGTTGGTGTTTATAGTAAATTAGTCTGTAGTGTGAGATATATTTTTATCACAGAAAAAAATGCTACATTAAAGAATGATAGTGGGAAATTCAAAGTAGTTTCAGAGGCCCCCTGAAAATGCGATGAGTTGGCTCATCTAAAAATAATATATTTACTTTCAGTGCCATCTAGAGTAGATGGTCAGTAACAAATTTATTTCCATTTCAGTTGGAGAGAGATAAAGATACTTCTACTTATATTTGGACTTTTTTCTTCTGTTGTGTGATTAATGCTATCCAACTTTAATGAGACGCTTGATGTGACTTGATTGTTTTTTCATCTTTTGATATTTAACAGAATATGTTACTTTTTCCTAAAGTCCTCAAGCCATACACTCACTGTGGCTTTATTAGACATCCTTTATCCTGCTGGAGGATCATCATTTGTGGATTATACTAGCTTTTTCTAATCCAATAAGATAGCCATTGGTCTCTTCTTTCTCCCTGGTGGCTCAGACGGTAAAGCGTCTGCCTGCAATGTGGGAGACCTGGGTTCGTTCCCTGGGTTGGGAAGATTCCCCTGGAGAAGGAAATGGCAACCCACTCCAGTACCCTTGCCTGGAAAATCCCATGGACGGAGGAGCCTGTCCATGGGGTCATAAAGAGTCGGACGCAACTGAGCGACTTTGCTTTTCTTTCCTTTTCTTCTTTCCTTGACCCTTTGCCCAGATTAACTCTCTCATCTCTGATTCAGATCACATCCCCTTCTGCCTCCTCTGTGATCTTGCTTATGTCCTCAGTCGTTCCGTGTTTCATTGGCTCTTTCACCTCTACTAGTATTGAAACTATTAATAAAATCTCCATATTCCAACAAATTTTCCATGTACGGGTCTGTCTTCACTGACATTTCTCTTTTTCCCTTCACTTGCAAAATTCACTTGTCTGAACTCTCTTACTAATCTTTTGTTATTTTTCACTCCCCTCCAGTCTGACTTCTGACTTTTCAGTATTTTATTGAAGCTGTTCTCATCTAATGGACAAATGGAATAACCTCCATGTTGTACCTGTAATGTTTGGCAGAACTCTCTTGGCTTCAGTGACAAAGTCCTATCTTGGTTATCTTCATTGTGCCCAAACTTGCTGGTTCTTTTTCCTTCTCCAGTGTACCAAATGTATGAAGTCATTCTTAAAGGTTTTATTATCAAATCTCTTCTCTCATTTGTTTGTTGATTTAAAATTAAATCTAATCTCCCAACCATAGACCCCAAGAATCTGCCTATTCTGGTCCTGGTTTCCTTTCTGGCCTCAACTAATATTTCTCTTATTCCAGTGACTCTGGCCTTCTTTGATTCCAGGAACCACACATGCTCCTTCCTCCATGTGTGTCTAGTAAATGCTATACCTGGCTCATCACATGCTTGGCTCTTTTTCCATGTGTAATTTTAAATGACTACCTTGTACAGAATAGGTCTGCTTTCTTGCTGCCCAGTGAAATCAGCTGTAAAATAAGTTTGTACTTGATGTCCTCTAGAGGTTGTTCTGGATCTTTAATTCTGTGATACACATAAATGATCTAAGACGATAGGGTTGAAAGACTGCTATAATGGCCATCAAGCAAAATATCTTCAAATATTCCCTTCATCAGCTTTGTGTCCTCAAGAGCTCGAATATAGTCAATGCACAGTGGATGCTTAATGAATAAATCAGTTATCATTGTGTGACCTAGGATAAGTCACCTCTCTTTGTACTTCATCTTTTATGTGTGTACTTTGGTATCGCTTTTATTTCTGGTGAGAAGTGACATAGAGAATCTTATCCTTTCAGCACTGAAAGTAGCAAGTGTTAGGGGGCACACATTAACTCCAACAACTGGGCACCGTTTTTTGCACATCTATGATTTAAAGGACTGTAATAGTTGACTTTTTAAACTTACTTCCAAGGAATAACTTTTAGACAATAAGTAAAACAGGTAAAAGACTTTGACCTCTAAAGGCATAGAGCTATATATATTCTAGCTTTTTACCTGACATATATTATTTTAAAGATTTTCTTATGACTATCTTGTAAAATGAAATAAAATACATTTCCAAATTTTATTGTTTGACCACAAAAATAAATATTTCAATTTTCTATCAATGATAATTCCTATAGGAACAGGCTGTAAAATGAATCCTTCATAATAAAAAAAAATATACCTAAGCAAAAGGAAATTTAGTTTCTTGTTTTAAATATAGATTTAACTATAATGGCCCAAGGGGTCACAAAGAGTCGGACACGACTGAGCGACTTCACATAATTCATTATGTTACAACTGCTTTGTAATCACAAATAAATTAATCCTTTGTGTTAGATACCATAATTTCAAAGAATTGTGCTAGAAACAACAGTCCAAAATTCTTATAGTGTTTTCTCACATAGTAAAAAGATTTACCAGTGTGTTTTTAGTTTTACCGCATTATCAACAATAAATCCTAAATGATTTCTAAAGACTGATTTCATTATTTTTCAGAAAAAGGCATAAGCTCATTATTTAAAGATAGATAAGCAATAAAGAAACATTCAAGAATAATAATAGAAAAGTTATTCAAATGTAACCTCCCAGAGAATACATTACCAATATTATGCAGATGAAATTCTGGTCATCTCTTTATATAAGACTTCAATGAACATACTCCTATTTACCAACTAATTGTTATATTCTGTGTATATATATTATGCTTAATTATGTATGTGTGAGTGAGTTATGCGCTACACACACAGACACACACTTTATATGTACATATATATCAATGTGAATAAATATATGTATATATATTAAATTTATATATAAATATCAGAGAAATGTGCTTAGATTTTCTACTTATGGTCAAGACATTCATAAGTTAATAAAAATGGTTTCACTAACTGGCATGTGATCTATGAAAAGGCCTATTGATTCTTAATATTTTTGTGATCCTCATTTTTATGTAAACTGATTTAGATATGTCATACTGTATCTTATTTTTAGTTAATACCAGTTCACAATCTGGCTAACAGACCCTGAAAACTATGGCTTGAACAAATGAAAGGGTTATTTTTCATTTATGTGAAAGGATCTAGATGGAGGCAGTATAGGACTGTAATGGAAGCCCTATTGTGTCCCCATAATTCAGACCCCTCCAAGCTTTTTCAAACTCTCTTCTTAGGATATGTTACTTCTTAAGTTAGCTAGAATTCAGCCACCAGATTTGTATTTCAGTCTGTGGGTAAAAGGAAGACAAAGGGTAAAATGGTTACACCAGCTGAATTGGTTCCTTTCTTTTCTTTTTAAAATTTTTATTGGAGTATCCCAGGTGGTGAAGTGGTAAAGAATCTGCTTGCCAATGCAGGAGACACAGGAGACAAGGGTTCTATTTTGGGGCTGGGGAGATGCCTTAGAGGAGGAAATGGCAAAACACTCCAGTATTTTTTTCTGGAAAATTCTATGGACAGAGGAGCCCAGTGGATTATAGTTAAGGGGGTCACAAAGAGTTGGACATGACTGAGCAACTGAGCACACAGGCACATAGGTGGTTTACAGTGTTGTGCTAGTTTCAGATATACAACAAAGTGAATCAGTTGTACATGTACATATATCCACTCTTTTTTGGATTCTTGCCCTGTATAGGCCATTCCAGAGTTTTGAGTAGAGTTCCCTGTGTTATATGTGTGTGTATGCTAAGTAGCTTCTGTCGTCTCTGACTCTTTGCAACCCTAAGGGCTGTGGCCCACCAGTCTTGTCTGTCCATGGGGATTCTCCAGGCAAGAATACTGGAGTGGCTTGCCATGCCCTCCTCTAGGGGATCTTCCTGACCCAAGGATCAAATCCACATCTCTTTTGTCTCTTGCATTGGCAGGTGGGTGAGTTCTTTGCCACTAGCGCCACCTGGGAAGCTCCTGTGTTATACAGTAGGTCCTTACTAGTTATCTCTTTTATATAATAGTATGTCAATCCATCTTCCAATTTATCCCTCCCCTCCTTACCCTCTGGCTCAGCGGTGAAGAATCTGTCTGCAGTGCAGAAGACACAGGAGATGTGGGTTTGATCCTTGGGTCAGGAAGATCTCCTGGAGGAGGAAATGGCACCCCATTCCAGTATTCGTGCCTGAAAAAAATCCCATGGACAGAGGAGCCTGGTGGGCTGCAGTCCAAAGGGTTGTAAAGAGTTTGGCATGACTGGTGACTGAGCGTGCATGTAGTTCTTGAGGCAAACACTGTAGTTGAATGACTCAATGCCCCTCTCCCTCTGCCTACTCTTCTTCCTGTCTTTTCTATAGAGTCTGGAACGCTGAACACTCTCTATCCCCACATTTATTGCTGGTAGAGTTGGAAAGCTTGCACAGTTCTTTCTAGCTACTAGATGTTGGAGGAATTCTGCTAGGAATGTGCCCAAGAAAGTTTTGTTTTCTCATTACAAAAGGGAAAACCAGAAGATATTACTCCTTTCTCCTCATTCTTGCTGTAAGCACAGCTCTGATGACTGAAAGCTGAGCAGCCACCTTGAGAACATTAAGGACTATGAAAGAGGGAAAAGTCTAGGTAACCGCAGAGTTGAGTCCTAACATGGCTGAGTCATTGAATCAAGACCTGTGTTATAATCTAAATACCTTGTTAATATGAGAAAATATTTGTCACTGTAAGATTTTCCACTATTTTCAGGTAAACACTCAATTGATGCAGTATCTATTCCTTCACTGACTCAAATTAAGGTTTTTTGTTTTTGAGACTTTGGCTTGGTTTGGAGTTGTAATCAAAAGCTCCTAGAGGGAATGATTCATCTGTCTATACCATGGATGCAACACATAAAAGTGTGTGCTCAAGTTACCTGATTTGAACTCCAGGTGATTTTACGTTGCCAGACAGAGTTGAGTTTGAAGCCAGGATTTAATCTTGAGGATTTAAATTTAAAATAGGAATAATAATGACTACATTATGTGTTTTTTGTGACATTAAGACCATAATATGGGAATGCATAATGCACAAATATTGGCTTTCTCTTGGAGTACTTAAAAAAAAGACAAGATTTATCTTTTCCTTTCTGAGTTTACATTTTCTTTGGGACACATAGATGATTTTTACATTGGGATTACAGAATTTGAAAGCTCAAAGAAGATGAGCACTCAAATTCTACTTCTATGAATTGAAAGCTTGGTCTCATTATGTGATCTTCTTGACCCTCTTGTTTCTTTGCCTGCATTGAAGAGCATAGTAGCACATATCTTCAACTGAGACAATGACTGAAAATTCTTGGTCTTTGCCATGCTATTGGACAATCAGTAGATACTACTTTTTTTTCTGATTAATTTGTGTTTTCTACTTGTAATTATATTTTAGAGTGAATGTTCCATATTTTGAAATAAATATTAATTTTAATACTTTTTAATGACAAGAGGAAGTAAAGTAGTGACAATAAACTAAACATACTCAATGGTCAGGAAATGTATTCTCTTGAACTCTAAATTCTCATTGACCACACCCATGTTACATTGATCAAATTCAAAATAAGTGGAGAACTATAAATATAATTAACACTGGCATACTAAATACCACTTATTTTTACATTAATAATTCATAAGATACTTTAATATTCTGCCAGTTACCATCCAGACACTTCTTTGTTCATTCATAGTACTTTTCTAAGAATTTTGAATTTTATCACTAAGAATCTAAGAATTTAGATTTTATCTAAGAGTTTTGAATTTATTTGAATTTTATCACTGAATTTTTTTTTTGAGGGGTGGGGCACCGTGTGGCAAGTGGGATCTTATTTCCCAGACCAGGGATTGAATTGTGCCCCCTGAAGTGGAAGCATGGAAACTTAACACCCGGACCACCAGGGAAATCCCATATGACTGATTTTTAAATTGGCCTTTTAAACATTTATTTTTTCAGAGTGACCATCAGTAGCTACTCTGTTTTAAAAAGAGAGTACATTTACTAAAATTATTGGAATGATTTTAATTTCCTAAATTTTGTTTAATTACATACTTTTAGTCCACTGGTGAATAACTTGTAATTTTAGAATGCTTTGACACTAATTTATAAGGAATATGTTATTTGCAAGACAAAATCTGTATTCTTCTTTAAACTTTCTTTATAACTTTAGGAAAATTGTACAACCTTAATTTTCGTCCCTACCTTACCTCCTTTACTAAAACCTGATCCTCCTTTTGACAAACCAACAAAGCTACGGTTTGCTGTTATATGCTCCTAAAAATACCATTCTCATTTAAGGCTAAGGAACTGTGCTCACTACAGTCAATGCTTAAATATGGAAGGAGTACAACTTTGCATTGTCACAATATTGCATCTTCCCCTTATTGTGTGGCATAAATATTTCCAGCAGGAATTGAAATTCAGTGTCAGCACTTTTCCCAACTATGACTTTAGCAGTGATCAGTATTCTTGCTTTGTAGGCTGGGAGGAAAAGTGCTTCTTTGTCCTTATCTGTTCTGACAATTTGATATATTTAGGTTTATCTCATGAATATCATTTGGTGATATTTTTGGTGTTTAGTAAAAATAGATGTTTTTCAGCTGTATGGAGCTATAATTTATAATAAACTTTATATTGCAGTGTTCAAAGAAGAAATTATGATAAATTGAGACCATTCTCTGCATGAAAGCCAAATCTCACCATTTTATACTTTTCCTCATTTAGCCTAGAGAGGAAGTTGTATTTACCATTTGGGATTATCTCACCTGACTATTCTTAGCTCCAGAAGTTTCTCATCAGCAGCTTGATTAAAAGTATTTAGTAAGCATCTTTTTTTCTTTTTTTTATGTTACTTTGTATGAGTGAATCAACCTCTAACCTTTGGATGCTCATGAATATTGGCAGGGAAAACCAAGGTGGATTGGAGTAATTCAGAGTCCTTTCCAAGTACACCCAAAATATTTAACTAAGATTTGACCTGACTCAGCTCAACTTGTGATTATTTTTTTTTTTTTGATTCAAAAGATGTAATCAAGAAATATCTTATTATTTTATATATAGATATGTATGTATATATATGTAAAATAAGGCTTTGTATATGTGTATATATATATAAAGCCTTATTTTGCAGAAGAACATACATCAGTGTAGAAGGCTTCTGTAATTCTGCTGCGATAGAAAAGGGCCACACCATATACCCACTCATAGGAGGAACACTCCTTCTGTAAACCTTAATGTCCTTTCTCAGCACCAGCTTCAAGTAAAGAAGAGGCTTATTTTAGTTTTAGGGACAGTATAAACCTCTGGGTCTGATTCTGTGATTATTGGAATGAGTACTGGTCTAAATAGTAAGATCTATGTGTGTTGAAGAAAGGCAATTAAGGTTGCTTGATCAAAAGCTTGTTCTCAGACTGTCTGCCAAAGTTTCTGAGGTTTCCATAGTTGGCAAGACTCTGTAAGAGTCTTCATTTCAGCTTGTACTGAGATTTGGCATAGGCCTTGAAATTTAGTCTACACCTGCTGCCTGGCTTTAGCATCAGGCTTCAGTTCAGTTCAGTTCAGTCGCTCAGTCGTGTCCGACTCTCCGCGACCCCATGAATCACAGCACGCCAGGCCTCCCTGTCCATCACCAACTCCCGGAGTTCACTCAAACTCATGTCCATCGAGTCGGTGATGCCATTCAGCCATCTCATTCTCTGTCGTCCCCGTCTCCTCCCACCCCCAATCCCTCCTACCACCCCCAGTCCCTCCTAGCATCAGACTCTTTTCCAATGAGTCAACTCATCGCATGAGGTGGCCAAAGTATTGGAGTTTCAGCTTTAACATCAGTCCTTCCAATGAACACCCAGGATTGATCTTCTTTAGAATGGACTGGTTGGATCTCCTTGCAGTCCAAGGGACTCTCAAGAGTCTTCTCCAGCACCACAGTTCAAAAGCATCAATTCTTCAGTGATCAGCTTTCTTCACAGTCCAACTCTCACATCCATACATGACCACGGGAAAAACCATAGCCTTGACTAGACGGACCTTTGTTGTCAAAGTAATGTCTCTGTTTTTTAATATGCTATCTAGGTTGGTCATAACTTTCCTTCCAAGGAGTAAGCGTCTTTTAATTTCATGGCTGCAATCAGCATCCGCAGTGATTTTGGAGCCCAAAAAAATAAAGTCTGACACTGTTTCCACTGTTTTTCCATCTATTTCCCATGAAGTGATGGCACCGACTCTGTGGACATGAGTTTGAGTGAACTCCGGGAATTGGTGATGGACAGGGAGGCCTGGTGTGCTGTGATTCATGGGGTCGTGGAGAGTTGGACACGACTGAGTGACTGAACTGAACTGGACTGAACTGAACTGAACTGAACTGATAGGACCAGATGCCATGATCTTTGTTTTCTGAATGTTGAGCTTCAAGCCAACCCTTTCACTCTCCCCTTTCACTTTCATCAAGAGGCTTTTGGAAGATTTATTTGCTGAATGCCACCACTGTGTCATTTCTGGCGACCTTGAACTTATGTGGAATCATGTGGACTGCTGTCATATGATGGTACATTGAATCAGTTTAACAGTAGTACAAACTATGCCATTTGTTTTGATTCTGAAGATCTGAACATATGTTGATTATTTTTAAGTTTTTAATTGTTGTAAAATACACATAACATAAAATTCACTGCCTTAACCATTAAATGCACAGTTTAATAATGTTAGGTGCACTTGCATTGATGTACAGGTGTCTTAGTTAATTTGGGCTGCTATAACAAAATATTGTAGGCTGCGTGGCTTACGATATAAACAGAAATATACAGAAATATAAATGGAATAAACAAATTTATTTCTCACAATTCTGGTGACTGGGAGGTGCAAGATCAAGTCACCGACAGATTGAAAGTCTGGTGAGAACCTACCTCCTGGTTCATAGACTGTGTTTGTGCCCTGTCCTTGTGTGGTGAAAGGAACAAGATTGCTCTTTTAGTCCTCTTTTAGAAGCACACAGATTCTTTCATGAGGGCTCCACTGATCAAGTTAAGGATTTTGAAATGGGGTGGCTATCCTGGATTGTCCGAGTGGGCCTAGTGTAATCACAAAAGTCCTTATAAGAGGCAAGAGCTGCCTCTCTGAGAGCTTCTAGAATGGAGCCCTGCTGATACCTTGATTTTAGCCCACTGGGAGTAAGTTTGAACTTCTGATCTCTAGAATCATTAAGATAATAGATTTGTATTGTTTTAAGCCACCAAGTTTGCAGTGGTTCACAGCTGGAGGAAATGTGTGTTTACCGTAGCTATGGGAAACTAATTCAACCCCAGGATATTTATGTGAATTTCTTTGTGATTGCTTTATTAGTTAAAAAGATCCTTATATTGTTCTTTGTAGTCACTAATAGTTAATTTAAAATAATGTTTAATCAAGGATATGTGAACATTATTATCCTAATATCTTGTTCATTGATTAATATGCACACATATGCTGTGTATGTGGGTTCTATGTTACATATATATGTATAAAGAAGGATATTTGATTATAATTGTTACCTGCATGTGGTCTGTAGTAGGAAGCCTCTGAGATCATCAGCATTTGATCATCAGCCCTTGTATAAATACCCTTTCCTTGAGTTTGGCCTGGACTTAGTAACTCCCTTCTAATGAACAGAGTACAGCAAAAGTAATGGGGTATCACTTCTTGGATTAGGTTATAAAAGGGTAGTGACTAGAACATATAATTTCACAGTTTTTATGGAAATGCAAAAAACCTTGAATAGCCAAAGCAATCTTGAGAAAGAAGAATGGAACTGGAGGAATCAACCTGCCTGACTTCAGACTATGCTACAAAGCTACCATCATCAAGACAGTACAGTACTGGCACAGAGATTAAAATATAGATCAATGGAACAAAATAGAAAGCCCAGAGATAAATTCATGCAACTATGCACACCTTATCTTTGACAAAGGAGGCAAAATATACAATAGAGAAAAGACGGTCTCTTTAACAAGTGGTGCTGGGAAAACTGGTCAACCACCTGTAAAAGAATGAAACTAGAATACTTTCTAGCACCATACACAGCAATAAACTCAAAATGAATTAAAGATCTAAACGTAAGACCAGAAACTATAAAACTCCTAGAGGAAAACATAGGCAGAACACCCTTTGACATAAATCACAGCAAGATCCTTTATGACCCACCTCATAGGGTAATGGAAATAAAAGCAAAAATAAACAAATGGGACCTAATTAAACTTAAAAGCTTTTGCACAATGAAGGAAACTATAAGCAGGGTGCAAAGAGAGCCTTTAGAATAGGAGAAAATAATAGCAAGTGAAGCAACTGACAAAGAATTAATCTCAAAAATATACAAGCAGCTCATACAGTTCAATACCAGAAAACTAAATGACCCAATCAAAAAATGGGCCAAAGAACTAAACAGACACTTCTCCAAAGAAGACATACAAATGGCTAACCATCTTAAGAAAAGATGCTCAACATCACTCATTATCAGAGAACTGCAGATCAAACCCACAATGGGGTACCATCTCATGCTGGTCAGAATGGCTACCATCAAAAAGTCTACAAACAATAAATGCTGGAGAAGATGTGAGGAAAATGGAACCCTCTTACACTGTTGGTGGGAATGCAAACTAGTACAGTCATTGTGGAGAACAGTGTGGAGATTCCTTAAAAAACTGGAAATAGAACTGCCATATGACCCAGCAATCACACTTCTGGGCATACACACTGAGGAAACCAGAATTGAAAGAGATACGTGTACCCTAATGTTTATTGCAACACTGTTTACAATAGCTAGGACATGGAAGCAAATTAGATGTCCATCGGCAGATGAAAGGAAAAGAAAGCTGTGGTACATATACGCAATGGAATATTACTCAGCTATTAAAAAGAATGCCTTTGAGTCAGTTCTAATGAGGTGGATGAAACTGGAGCCTGTTATACAGAGTGAAGTAAGTCAGAAAGAAAAACACCAATACAGTGTATCAACATATATATGGAATTTAGAAAGATGGTAATGATGACCCTATGTATGAGACAGCAAAAGAGACACAGATATGAAGAACAGAGTTTTGGACTCTGTGGGAGAAGGCGAGGGTGGGATGATTTGAGAGAATGCATTGAAACATGTATATTACCATATGTGAACTAGATGACCAGTCCAAGTTTGATGCATGAAACAGGGCACTCAAAGCCAGTGCACTGGGACAACCCAGAGGGATGGGATGGGGAGGGAGGTGGGAGGTGGGTTCAGGAGGAAGGGGGACACATGTACACCCATGGCTGATTCATGTCAATATATGGCAAAAAACCACCACAATATTGTAAACTAATTAGTCTCAAATTAAAATAATTTAATTAATAAAAAAAGAAATATAAAAACTCTAAAATTCCATTCTGGCCTTCATGTTGCTAAGATTTTCTATTTGTAAATGTAGGAGGCTAGAACATATTTTATTTGTGCATGCATGCTCAGTCATATCTGACTTTTTGCAACCATATGGACTTTAGCCCACCAGACTCCTCTGTCCATGGTATTCTCCTGGCAAGAATACTGGACTGCCATTTCCTCCTCCAGGGGATCTTCCTGATCCAGAGATCTAACTGGTGTCTCCAGTTAGATTGCATTGCATGTGGATTCTTTTACCACTGAGCTACCTGGGAAAGCCCATAGGGTCATTTGTTGTTGTTATTTAGTAGCTAAGTTGTGTCTGACTCTTTTGTGACTCCATGGACTGTATCCCACTAGACTCCTCTGTCAGTGGGATTTTCCAGGCAAGAATACTGGAGTGGGTTGCTATTTCCTTCTTCAGGGGATCTTCCTGACCCGGAAATCAAACCTGCATATCTTGCATTGTCAGGCAGATTCTTTACCACTGAGCCACCAGGGAAGCCTGCATTTTATATAGGAGTAGGTTATCTTGATTTATACATTTTAAGTATTTAGGCATATGGTTTGCAGGCTTAATTTATATTTATACTGTGGGTCTTGCAATTCTTAGTGTCACGTCTTTTCTCCAAGATTATTTACCCATGGTTCTCTCTCATTCCATGTGCTGCAGACATATCTAGTCCATGACAGATTTCTCAGCTTTCCCTTGCTATCTGATGCTTTTGCATGTATTACATCCTCTGCCAGGAATGCTCTTTTCTGCTTTTTCATCTAAGAAACCTGACGCACATTCCTGAAGACCTGGAATGAAAGTTATTTCCAGGCTACCTTGACCACAGTTAACCATTTACTGACTGCTGCTCCCTTTGTTCCTTTTAGTCTTTTAATACATATATATATATATATATATAATTTTATTCTGTTTTTTAAAAATTAATTTATTTTAATTTGAGGCTAATTACTTTACAAAATTGTAGTGGTTTTTGCCATACATTGACATGAATCAGCCATGGGCGTACATGTGTTCCCCATCCTAAAGCCCCCTCACACCTCCCTCCCCATCTCATCCTTCAGGGTCATCCCAGTGCACCAGCCCTGAGCACTCTGTCTCATGCATCAAACCTGGACTGGTGATCTATTTCACATATGATAATATACATGTTTAAATGCTATTCTCTCAAATCATCCCACCCTCGCCTTCTCCCACAGAGTCCAAAAGTATGTTCTTTACATCTGTGTCTCTTTTGCTGTCTCGCATATAGGGTCATTGTTAGCATCTTTCAAAATTCCATATATATACATTAATATGCTGTATGTTTATAGCTCACATCATTGAGTTTGAATGTGAGCTCCTCAGTGGAAACAGCTACATTTTATTCACATCTGTATTCTCATTGCCTTGCTCATAGCCATTATTAGCAAGGGAAAACATATTTTGTGTTTCTAACATATATTGTGGGATGAGATTAAAATTGCTTAATTTTTTTCTCGTTGTGGTCCTAGCGGATAGAAAATGTTAACGTTAAATGCATTAGTAATTAGACTGAAAAAAATCAGCATTATAAATGAAGCCCACATCAGTCCAAAGTGCATGCTTTTCTGGTGAAATTAGGTTGAGAACGTGACTGTGTCTTGAGGCTGAAGAGGGGCTGGGGGTCCTATTACTTTCTCCTTAATCTCTGCCTTGGGATTCTTTGTAGGGAGAGCCTCTGGCTACATTTACCATGTAGCCATATGGGACATTGGAGATCCTCCTGTACCCATAGTAGATGAGCTAGAGAATACCAAGAGAGCTTCAGTCTTACCTCAGGAGTGAAGACATTGCTCCTGTTTCTATAGCCTCTAATGTCTGCTAAAATATAGGCAAAAGTTCTTCTTATACGTGCCAGTGTACTCCTCTTTGTTAATTATTCTTTCTTCTCCAGGAGCACCTTTGTATACTTTTTTGCATTAGTCTATACTTTGAATTTGGGCCTCCCCATCAATTTATAGTAAAAACCTGTCTGATCATCTAGAAAATTATAGATACTCTTGGCTAGCACATATTGAGCATTTTATACTTGAAATACTGATTTCAAAGATTGCTCCAGTTCTTCTGAGAAGACTGTAATCTTCACTTACCTTTCTTTATTTTTTTTTTTTTGTAGTTAATTTATTTTTTATTGGAGGCAAATTATTTTACAATATTATATTGGTTGGTTTTGCCATACATTGATGAATTTGCCCCGGGTTTACATAAGTTCCCCCTCCTGAACCCCCCTCCCACCTCCCTCCTCCCTTTATCCTCCCTCTGGGTCATCCCCGCATGCCAGCCCCGAGCATCCTATAACATGCATCGACCCTGAACTGGTGATTCGTTTCACATATGACAACATACGTGTTTCAATGACATTCTCCCAAATCATCCCACCCTCACCCTCTCCCATAGAGTCCCAAAGACTGTTCTATACATCTGTGTCTCTTTTGCTGTCTCGTATACAGGGTTATCATTTGCATCTTTCTAAATTCCATATATATGTGTTAGTATACTGTATTGGTGTTTTTCTTTCTGGCTTACTTCACTCTGTATAATAGGCTCCAGTTTCATCCACCTCATTAGAACTGATTCAAATGTATTCTTTTTAATGGCTGAATAATACTCCATTGTGTATATGTACCAAAGCTTTCTTATCCATTCGTCTGCAGATGGACATCTAGATTGCTTCCATGTCCTGGCTATTATAAACAGTGCTGCAATGAACATTGGAGTACACGTGTCTCTTTCAATTCTGGTTTCCTCGCTGTGTATGCCCAGGAGTGCGATTGCTGGATCATATGGCAGTTCTATTTCCAATTTTTTGAGGAATCTCCACACTGTTCTCCATAGTGGCTGTATTAGTTTGCATTCCCACCAACAGTGTAAGAGGGTTCCTTTCTCTCCACATCCTCTCCAGCATTTATTGCATGTAGACTTTTGGATAGCAGCCATTCTGACTGGTGTGAAATGGTATCTCATTGTGGTTTTGATTTGCATCTCTCTGATTATGAGGGATGTTGAGCATTTTTTCATGTGTTTGTTAGCCATCTTTATGTCTTCTTTGGAGAAATTTCTGTTTAGTTCTTTGGCCCATTTTTTGATTGGGTCATTTATTTTTCTGGAATTGAGCTGCAGGAGCTGCTTGTATAATTTGGAGATTAATCCTTTATCAGTTGCTTCATTTGCTATTATTTTCTCCCATTCTGAAGGCTGTCTTTTCACCTTACTTATAGTTTCCTTTGCTGTGCAGAAGCTTTTGATTTTAATTAGGTCCCATTTGTTTATTTTTGCTTTTATTTCCAATATTCTGGGAGGTGGGTCATGGAGAATCCTGCTGTGATTTATGTCGGAGAGTGTTTTGCCTACGTTCTCCTCTAGGAGTTTTATAGTTTCTGGTCTTACATTTAGCTCTCTAATCCATTTTGAGTTTATTTTGGTGTATGGTATTAGGAAGTGTTCTAGTTTCATTCTTTTACAAGTGGCTGACCAGTTTTCCCAGCACCACTTGTTAAAGAGACTGTCTTTTTTCCATTTTATATTCTTGCTTTCTTTGTCAAAGATGAGGTGTCCATAGATGCGTGGATTTATCTCTGGGCTTTCTATTTTGTTCCATTGATCTATATTTCTGTCTTTATGCCAGTACCATACTGTCTTGATGACTGTGGCTTTGTAGTAGAGCCTGAAGTCCGGCAGGTTAATTCCCCCAGTTCCATTTTTCTTCCTCAATATTGCTTTGGCTATTCGAGGTTTTTTGTATTTCCATACAAATTGTGAGATTATTTGTTCTAGTTCTGTGAAAAATATGGCAGCTTGATAGGGATTGCATTGAATGTATAAATTATTTTGGGTAGTATACTCATTTTTACAATATTTATTCTTCCAATCCATGAACATGGTATATTTCTCCATCTATTAGTGTCCTCTTTGATTGCTTTCAGTAGTGTTTTATAGTTTTCCATGTACAAGTCTTTTGTTTCCTTAGGTAGATATATTCCTAAGTATTTAATTCTTTTCGTTGCAACAGTGAATGGAATAGTTTCCTTAATTTCTCTTTCTATTTTCTCATTATTAGTGTATAGGAATGCAAGGGATTTCTGTGTGTTGATTTTATATCCTGCAACGTTACTGTAATCATTGATTAGCTCTAGTAGTTTTCTGGTAGAGTCTCTAGGGTTTTCTGTGTAGAGGATAATGTCATCAGCGAACAGTGAAAGTTTTACTTCTTCTTTTCCAATTTGTATTCCTTTTATGTCTTTTTCTGCTCTTATTGCTGTGGCCAAAACTTCCAGAACTATGTTGAATAGTAGTGGTGAGAGTGGGCACCCTTGTCTTGTTCCTGACTTTAGGGGAAATGCTTTCAGTTTTTCACCATTGAGGATAATGTTTGCTGTGGGTTTGTCATATATAGCTTTTATTATGTTGAGGTATGTCCCTTCTATTTCCACTTTCTGGAGGGTTTTTATCATAAATGGATGTTGAATTTTGTCGAAGGCTTTCTCTGCATCTATTGAGATAATCATATGATTTTTATTTTTCAGTTTGTTAATGTGGTGTATTACGTTGACTGATTTGCGGATATTGAAGAATCCTTGCATTCCTGGGATAAAGCCCACTTGGTCATGATGTATGATCTTCTTAATATGCTGTTGGATTCTGATTGCTAGAATTTTGTTAAGGATTTTTGCATCTATGTTCATCAGTGATATTGGCCTGTAGTTTTCTTTTTTTGTGGGGTCTTTACCAGGTTTTGGGATTAGGGTGATGGTGGCCTCATAGAATGAGTTTGGAAGTTTCCCTTCCTCAGCAATTTTCTGGAAGAGTTTGAGTAGAATAGGTGTTAGCTCTTCTCTAAATTTTTGGTAGAATTCAGCTGTGAAGCCATCTGGACCTGGGCTTTTGTTTGCTGGGAGAATTTTGATTACAGTTTCAATTTCCGTGCTTGTGATGGGTCTGTTCAGATTTTCTATTTCTTCCTGGTTCAGTTTTGGAAAGTTGTATTTTTCTAGGAATTTGTCCATTTCTTCCAGGTTATTCATTTTATTGCCATATAATTCCTGATAGTATTCTCTAATAATCCTTTGTATTTCTGTGTTGTCAGTTGTGATCTCTCCATTTTCATTTCTAATTTTATTGATTTTGTTCTTCTCCCTTTGTTTCTTGATAAGTCTGGCTAGTGGTTTGTCAATTTTATTTACCTTCTCAAAGAACCAGCTTTTGGCTTTGTTGATTTTTGCTATAGTCTCTTTTGTTTCTTTTGCATTTATCTCTGCCCTAATTTTTACAATTTCTTTCCTTCTACTGACCCTGGAGTTCTTCATTTCTTCCTTTTCTAATTGCTTTAGATGTAGAGTTAGGTTATTTAGTTGACTTTTTTCTTGTTTCTTGAGGTGTGCCTGTATTGCTATGAACTTCCCCCTTAGCACTGCTTTTACAGTGTCCCAGAGGTTTTGGGTTGTTGTGTTTTCATTTTCATTCATTTCTATGCATATTTTGATTTCTCTTTTGATTTCTTCTATGATTTGTTCGTTGTTCAGCAGCGTGTTGTTCAGCCTCCATATGTTGGCATGTTTAATAGTTTTTCTCCCATAATTGAGATCTAATTTTACTGCATTGTGGTCAGAAAAGATGCATGGAATGATTTCAACTTTTTTGAATTTACCAAGGCTAGATTTATGGCCTAGGATGTGATCTATCCTGGAAAAGGTTCCATGTGCACTTGAGAAAAAGGTGAAATTCATTGTTTTGGGGTGAAATGTCCTATAGATATCAATTAGGTCTAACTGGTCTATTGTATCATTTAAAGATTGTGCTTCCTTGTTAATTTTCTGTTTAGTTGATCTATCCATAGATGTAAGTGGGGTATTAAAATCTCCCACTATTATTGCATTATTGTTAATTTCCCCTTTCATACTTGTTAGTAATTGTCTTACATATTGCGGTGCTCCTATGTTGGGTGCATAAATATTTATAATTGTTATATCTTCATCTTGGATTGATCCTTTGATCATTATGTAGTTTCCTTCTTTGTCTCTTTTCACAGCCTTTGTTTTAAAGTCTATTTTATCTGATATGAGTATTGCTACTCCTGCTTTCTTTTGGTCTCTATTTGCATGGAATATCTTTTTCCAGCCCTTCACTTTCAGTCTGTATGTGTCCCTCGTTTTGAGGTGGGTCTCTTGCAGACAACATATATGGGGGTCTTGTTTTTGTATCCATTCAGCCAGCCTTTGTCTTTTGGTTGGGGCATTCAACCCGTTTACGTTTAAGGTAATTATTGATAAGTACGATCCCGTAGCCATTTTCTTTATTGCTTTGGGTTCGAGTTTATACACCCTTTCTGTGTTTCCTGTCTAGAAAAGATCCTTTAGCATTTGTTGGAGAGCTGGTTTGGTAATGCTGAATTCTCTCAGCTTTTGCTTGTCTGTAAAGCTTTTGATTTCTCCTTCATATTTGAATGAGATCCTTGCTGGGTACAGTAGTCTGGGCTGTAGGTTATTTTCTTTCATCACTTTAAGTATGTCTTGCCATTCCCTCCTGGCCTGAAGAGTTTCTGTTGAAAGATCAGCTGTTATCCTTATGGGAATCCCCTTGTGTGTTATTTGCTGTTTTTCCCTTGCTGCTTTTAATATTTGTTCTTTGTGTTTGATCTTTGTTAATTTGATTAATATGTGTCTAGGAGTATTTCGCCTTGGGTTTATCCTGTTGGGGACTCTCTGGGTTTCTTGGACTTGGGTGATTATTTCTTCCCTATTTTAGGGAAGTTTTCAACTATTATCTCCTCAAGTATTCTCTCATGGTCTTTCTTTTTGTCTTCTTCTTCTGGGATTCCTATGATTCGAATGTTGGAGTGTTTAACATTGTCCCAGAGGTCTCTAATATTGTTCTCATTTCTTTTAATTTGTTTTTCTTTTTTCCTCTCTGTTTCATTTATTTCTATAATTCTATCTTCTTGCTCGCTTATCCTGTCTTCTGCCTCTGTTATTCTACTGTTTGTTCCCTCCAGAGTGTTTTTGATCTCATCTATTGTATTATTCATTGTATATTGACTCTTTTTTATTTCCTCTAAGTCCTTATTGAACCTTTCTTCCATCTTCTCAATCCTTTTCTCCAGGTTATTTATCTGTAACTCCATTTTGCTTTCAAGATTTTGAATCATTTTCACCACCAAAATTCGAAATTCTTTTTCATGTAGATTCCCTATATCTTCCTCTTTTGTTTGTGTTGGTGGGCATTTATCTTGTTCCTTTACTTGCTGGGTATTTCTCTGCTTCTTCATCTTGCTTATAATGCTTTGCTTGGGGTGGCCTTTCCCTCTTCTGGCCGTTTGTGGAGTTCTCTTTATTATGTAGTTTCCTTGCTGTGTGTGGGGTTGGACAGGTGACTTGTCAAGGTTCCCTGGTTATGGAAGCCTGTGTCGGTGTTCTGGTGGGTGGAGCTGGATTTGTTCTCTCTGGAGTGCAATGAAGTGTCCAGTAATGAGTTATGAGATGTCAGTGGGTTTGGAGTGACTTTGGGCAGCCTGTATATTGAAGCTCAGGGCTAGTTTCCTGTGTTACTGGAGAATTTGCGTGGTATGTCTTGCTCTGGAACTTGTTGACCCTTGGGTTTAGCGTAGGTATGGAGACGTTTGATGAGCTCCTATCGATTAATGTTCCCTGGAGTCAGGACTTCTCTGGTGTTCTCAGGATTCGGGCTTAAGCCTCTTGCCTCTGGTTTTTGGTCTTATTCTTGGAGTAGTCTCTAGACGTCTCTATCTGTCATTTCCAAGGTGGTTCCCTCTGTTTTAGCTTCTGTCTGCTGGTCTCCTCAGTGTCTAATTTCCGCCCTGATACTAGGGGGTGGGTGGACACTTTTTAAGGCTCAGTTGTTCAGTCCTGTTCTGGGAAGGGAGGAACGCTGCAATCGATTATCTCTGGCGTCTGTGGGGAGTGCTCGCAGCGTCTCGGCCACACTGGGTTTGCCCCCGCTCACAGCACGTATGCTGTCCCAGTCTATACTGCACAGGCTCTAGGTTGCTCTACCGGGAACTGTCCGAGGCCGGCGCCAGGTTGAAGGACTTCCCAGGTCTGAGCGGCTCAAGTTCAGGTTCTCAGGTACTCCACAAAGGCGCAGACTTGGTTGGGCCTGCGTTTTGTGCCTTCCCCAGTCCGAGCAGCTCAGGGGCCCAGGTGTTTGGCGAGCGCGGTCTCTGCGACTTATCGCCTCCCCAGTCCCCGCCACTCAGTTTTCTGGGTGTACAACCGGCGCACCTTCTCAGGGGGATATCGACCGGCCCGAGCCCAAGAAGTCCTGAATAGCAACAAGCCTGCCTGCAGTTTGTATCGGATGCCTTTCTGGGGCCGCGGTTGCCCCCTCCGGCTCTGGCTGCGCTCCCTGCCTGTCTCGGCGGGGAATGGGGGATGGGCCGACCGCAGCCGGCTCGCTCTGCTCAGTCCTTTATTCTGTGAGTGGGGCTGGCCGAGTCATAGGTTAGAGCTTTCCGCCTTTTCGTGGGGAAGCTATCCCACAGTCTGCTTTGCTCTCCCCAGTTCTCTCAAATTGTTCTCGCGGCATTCAAGCCCAGTCCTCTCTCTAAGCAGTTCAGCCGGCTCCTCCCTGCCCAGCCCCCGCTTGCTAATGGCGTATGCAGGCGTCTGCGCTGCTTCTCCGCTGGGAGTTACCGTTTGGCGGGTAATCTGTGGGTTTTAAAAAAATCTTAAAAAAAAAAGAGGGTTATGTGGCCCTCTGAGCTTCCAAGGCTCGCCACAGAATCGCCAGTGAGAATGTTTCCTGGTGTTTGGAAACTTCTCTCTTTTTAAAGCCTCCCTTCCCGGGACGGAGCTCCGTCCTTACTTCTTTTGTTTCGCTTTTTATCTTTTATGTTTTTTCCTACCTCCTTTAGAAGACAATGGGCTGCTTTTCTGGGTGCCTGACGTCCTCTGCCAGCATTCAGAAGTTGTTTTGTGGACTTTACTCGCGTTCAAAAGTTCTTTTGATGAATTTGTGGAGGAGAGAGTGGTCTCGCTGTCCTATTCCTCCGCCATCTTGTTCCTCCTCCCACTTACCTTTCTTTATAGTTGTCTAAACTATTTTGTGTTATTTCTAAAGAATGTTAATTAAGGAAATATAAACTTATCTTTAGCTAAGCCTTACCTTTTAGTCTAGCAAATGAGGTATGTAAAATTGCATAGGTTCTAATCCAAGAACTTTATAATATCTTAGAGTATTGATTGGATGTCTGAAATGTGAGTGAAAGAGGAAGAAAGAATAAAAAAGAAGTGAAAGGGGCTTCAGTCTGGGAAATAAGGAAGGAAAATAGGCAGAACAGTGGAAAGAATGGGATGGGAGAAAAATTTCTGGTCTATGATTTTCTTCCATTCCTTTAGTCAACACAGCACAATTTATTATAAGTTTGGGGCCAGGAGTGATGTTAGTCTTGGGCAAACACTGTTAAAATATCTAAACTTGTATAATACTTACTGTAGGTCAAGTCACAGAATAAGTACTTTAAAACATTAAATCACTTTATCTTCATTACAACACTGTGGAATAAATATTGTTGTAATTTGCATTTTACAAATCAGGAAGCTAGGGAATAAACAGGTTAAGTTGTTCAGTCGCTCAGTTATGTCCATCTCTTTGCAACCCAATGGACTACAGCACAGCAGGCTTTGCTGTCCTGCACCATCTCCTGGAGCTTGCTGAAACTCATGTCCATTGAGTCAGTGATGCCATCCAACCATCTCATCCTTTGTCGTCCCCTTCTCCTCTTGCCTTCAATTTTCCCCAGCATAACGGTCTTTTCCAATGAGTCAGCTCTTTGCATCAGGTGGCCAAAATGTTGGAGCTTCAGCATCAGTCCTTCCAATAAATATTCAGGACTGATTTCCTTTAAGATTGACTTGTTTGATCTCCTTGCTGTTCAAGGGACTCTCAAGAGTCTTCTCCAACACCACAGTTCAAAAGCATCAATTTCTTTGGCACTCAGCCTTCTTTATGGTCCAACTCTCACATTCGTACATGACTACTGGAAAGACCATAACTTCGACTTTATTGGCTAAGTAATGTCTCTGCTTTTTAACACGCTGTCTAGGTTTTCTTCCAAGGAGAAAACTAGAAGAAAATCTAGCTTTTCTTCCAAGGAGCAAGCATCTTTTAATTTCATGGCTGCAGTCACCATCTGCAGTCATTTTGGAGCCGTACCATCATGAAACCACTGAGTGGCAGAGCTGGGATTTGACCGGTCCTAGATAGCCCTGCTCTGGAGCCTTGTCTCTTAACTATAACCTTGTACTGAGCCTTCTTGAGGGTCTATAGTCCATGAGCACTGGAAGTGTAGTGAAGGACAAGGACAACTAATTGGTATGTTTTAGGATGAGGAGCATGGGAAGATAAGGAAGCCAACATGGAAGATTTCTCTCCCAGGTTCCAGAGTTAGCAAAGGATTCCAGAGAAAGTGAGGTTTATGTCTTGCTAATAGTAGAGATCAGCCACATGAGGGGAGGAAGAAGCAAAGCTCAAGGATGGGTGGGCTCTATTAGTAATGGCAAAGATTTTGCATTTATTTTATATAAAATATTAGCATTATGCAATAGATGCATCATTCTATATTATTGAATAGAGAAGTGTCCCTCCATATTTTACTAGCCCCTGAAACTTATCATATGGATGGACTTCCAAAACCATTTATAAGGCTGGGATTTCAATTATAGTTAGGCTGTGTTGAAAGATAATGTGGGGCTTTTTTTTACTGCACTAAGCATACACCTTATAATAGTGCATCAGGTTTTTAAAATGATTGAAGCAATGTCTCTGAAATGTGGCCTGATTTTGAGAAGCATGAATTAAGATAAAAATCTGTGCCTGGAAAGTCATCTTATTATTGATTTTTAAGAGCTTTCCTTTATGACACAGTGAAGGTTGTTTATTAATCAGAAACTTACTGGATTTGGAAGATGGTTTGTGAGTAAAGTGATTGAAGGAAAAAGTGCCCCAGGCTTCTTTCGATAGAAATGTATAGTCACTCGAAATATATTCTCTTTTTATTGTTCCTGAGTGCTTTACCTCCCTTCCCTCCCTTTCAGAGTCCACCTGTGTGTGTATCACCTTATCCATAAAGCCGCCTTCATCCCTCCTGGTCTAGCTAATACTATGACCTTCCTCCACGCTTGTGCCCACACTCTCATTGTAGCTTTAGTGCCACTGTGTCATGTGCTTATAGTTTGAGTACCTCTGTTTGTCTTTTTCTGCACTGTGAAACCCTTGGGAGCAGGGACTTTAGTATATTATTCTAATGGACTGCATGACATACTGTACTTATTAAAACTCACCTAACACCACTAAAATATTATCGAGTGGGGAATCATGCTATTTCGATAGGAAAAGAAAATGCATGGCTCTGTAGAATTACAAAAATCATCACCAATGTTCACCAATTGTTCCCTTTTTTATAAACCATTTCTCAGTCAGGATTGACCTCCAATAGAGTTTCAGCAGCATAAAAATTATCTGGAGCATAATTTCGAGAGAATCAGTCAGGAAAACAAAGCTAAAACAAAATTTTAATACTGGCCAGGAAACTAAAAGAAAGAAAGCAGTTTGATGTTACCAAATTTACAGTGAAGATACTAAGGTACAACAAGGTTACTCACAGTAATACTAATGAGGGAGAACCACTTTAACAATATGGAGTTTGTATTCAATCTTATTTATATGTATATGTTTCAGAATTAGGGTCACAGAATATATTGGTTTGTACTCTGCTTTCTTCATATATTTTTTGGGAACAATCCCAGGTGCTCTTAATATCCTTTGAAAAATATATCTTTTTTTAAAACTATGTTAATTGGAAGCTAATTACTTTATATTATTGTACTGGTTTTGCCAACATTGACATGAATCTGCCCCAGATGTACATATGTTCCCCATCTTGAATCCCCCTCGCACCTCCCTCCCCATCCCATCCCTCTGGTTCATCCCAGTACACCAGCCCCAAGCATCCTGTATCATGCATTGAACTTGAACTGGCCATTCATTTCACATATGATAATATACAAGTTTCAATGCCATTCTCCCAAATCATCCCACCCTTGCCCTCTCCCACAGAGTCCAAAAGACTGTTCTATACATCTGTGTCTCTTTTGCTGTCTAGTATACAGGGTTATTGTTATCATCTTTCTAAATTCCATATATGTGCATTAATATACTGTATTGGTGTTTTTCTTTCTGGCTTACTTCACTCTGTATAGTAGGCTCCAGTTTCATCCACCTCATTAGAACTGATTCAAATGTATTCTTTTTAATTGCTGAGTAATATATGTACCAAAGCTTTCTTATCCATTCATCTGCAGATGGACATCTAGGTTGCTTCCATGTCCTGGCTATTATAAACAGTGCTGCAATGAACATTGGAGTACATGTGTCTCTTTCGATTCTGGTTTCCTCGGTGTGTATGCCCAGAAGTGTGATTGCTGGGTTGTATGGCAGTTCTATTTCCAGTTTTTTAAGGAATCTCCATACTGTTCTCCATAGTGGTTGTACTAGTTTGCATTCCCACCAACAGTGTAAGAGGGTTCTGTTTTCCTCACATCTTCTCCAGCATTTATTGCTTGTAGATGTTGGATAGCAGCCATTCTGACTGGCGTGATATGGTACCTCATTGTGGTTTTGATTTGCAATTCTCTGATTATGAGTGATGTTGAGCATCTTTTCATGTGTTTGTTAGCCATCTGTATGTCTTCTTTGGAGAAATGTCTGTTTAGTTCTTTGGCCCATTTTTTGATTGGGTCATTTATTTTTCTGGAATTGAGCTGCAGGAGTTGCTTGTATATTTTTGAGATTAATCCTTTGTCATTTGCTTCATTTGCTATTATTTTCTCCCATTCTGAAGGCTGTCTTTTCACCTTGCTTATAGTTTCCTTTGTTGTTCAGAAGCTTTTGATTTTAATTAGGTCCCATTTGTTTATTTTTGCTTTTATTTCCAATATTCTGGGAGGTGGGTCATGGAGGATCGGAGAGTGTTTTGCCTATGTTCTCTTCTAGGAGTTTTATAGTTTCTGGTCTTACATTTAGCTCTTTAATCCATTTTGAGTTTATTTTTGTGTATGGTGTTAGGGAGTGTTCTAGTTTCATTCTTTTACAAGTGGTTGAGCAGTTTTCCCAGCACCACTTGTTAAAGAGATTGTCTTTTCTCCATTGAATATTCTTGCCTCCCTTGTCAAAGATAAGGTGTCGATAGGTGCATGGATTTATCTCTGGGCTTTCTATTTTGTTCCATTGATCTATATTTCTATCTTTATGCCAGTACCATAGTGTCTTGATGACTGTTGCTTTGTAGTAGAGCCCGAAGTCTGGCAGGTTGATTCTCCCAGTTCCATTCTTCTTTCTCAAGATTGCTTTGGCTATTCAAGGTTTTTTTTGTATTTCCATACAAATTGTGACATTATTTGTTCTAGCTCTGTGAAAAACACCGTTGGTAGCTTGATAGGGATTGCATTGAACTTATAAATTACTTTAGGTAATATATTCATTTTCACAATATTTATTCTTCCAATCCATGAACACGGTATATTTCTCCATCTATTAGTATCCTCTCTGATTTCTCTCACCAGTGTTTTATAGTTTTCTATATATAGGTTTTTTGTTTCTTTAGGTAGATATATTCCTAAGTATTTTATTCTTTTTGTTGCAGTGGTGAATGGAATTGTTTCTTTAATTTCTCTATTTTCTCATTATTAGTGTATAGGAATGCAAGGGATTTCTGTGTGTTGATTTTATATCCTGCAACTTTACTATATTCATTGATTAGCTCTAGTAATTTTTTGGTAGATTCTTTAGGGTTTTCTGTGTAGAGGATCATGTCATCTGCAAACAGTGAGAGTTTTACTTCTTCTTTTCCGATTTGGATTCCTTTTATGTCTTTTTCTGCTCTGATTGCTGTGGCCAAAACTTCCAAAACTATGTTGAATAGTAGTGGTGAGAGTGGGCACCCTTGTCTTGTTCCTGACTTTAGGGGAAACGCTTTCAATTTTTCACCATTGAGGATAATGTTTGCTGTGGGTTTCTCATATATAGCTTTTATTATGTTGAGGAATGTTCCTTCTATTCCTGCCTTCTGGAGGGTTTTGATTATAAATGGATGTTGAATTTTGTCAAAGGCTTTCTCTACATCTATTGAGATAATCATATGGTTTTTATTTTTCAATTTGTTAATGTGGTGTATTACATTGATTGATTTGCAGATATTGACGAATCCTTGCATCCCTGGGATAAAGCCCACTTGGTCATGATGTATGATCTTTTTAATGTGTTGTTGGATTCTGATTGCTAGAATTTTGTTAAGGATTTTTGCATCTGTGTTCATCAGTGATATTGGCCTGTAGTTCTCTTTTTATTGTGGCATCTTTGTCAGGTTTTGGTATTAGGGTGATGGTGGCCTCATAGAATGAGTTTGTAAGTTTACCTTCCTCTGCAAATTTCTGGAAGAGTTTGAGTAGAATAGGTGTTAGCTCTTCTCTAAATTTTTGGTAGAATTCAGCTGTGAAGCCGTCTGGACCTGGGCTTTGTTTGCTGGAAGATTTCTGATAACATTTTCAATTTCCGTGCTTGTGATGGGTCTGTTCTGATTTTCTATTTCTTCCTGGTTCAGTCTTGGAAAGTTGTACTTTTCTAAGAATTTGTCCATTTCTTCCAAGTTGTCCATTTTATTGGCATATAATTGCTGATAGTAGTCTCTCATGCGGAAAAGGCAATGGCAAGCCACTCCAGTACTATTGCCTAGAAAATCCCATGGATGGAGGAGCCTGGTAGGCTGCAGTCCGTGGGGTTGCTAAGGGTTGGACACGACTGAACGACTTCACTTTCACTTTTCACTTTCACACATTGGAGAAGGAAATGGCAACCCACTCCAGTGTTCTTGCCTGGAGAATCCCAGGGACGGGGGAGCCTGGTGGGCTTCCATCTATGGGGTCACACAGAGTGGGACACGACTGAAGTGACTTAGCAGCAGCAGCAGCAGTCTCTCATGATCCTTTGTATTTCTGTGCTGGCTGTTGTGATGTCTCCCTTTTCATTTCTAATTTTATTGATTTGGTTTTTCTCCCTTTGTTTCTTGATGAGTCTGGCTAGTGATTTGTCAATTTTATTTACCCTCTCAAAGAACCAGCTTTTGGCTTCGTTGATTTTTGCCGTGGTCTCTTTTGTTTCTTTTGCATTTATTTCTGCCCTAATTTTTAAGATTTCTTTATGACCACCTGTATTCCGTTTATTTATCAATGCATTCATTCATCATCACTCATTGAACATTTTTGTGTGCCAAGCATTGAAAGGCAAGAGATAAAGTTCCTGTTCTCATTTAACTTATCTCAAAGATGTAGTTTGTGTGGCTATTACTGTTGGTTGCTTACATTTCCACCTCTTTCTACTTCTAGGAATTGAGGATGGAAAAGAAATACTAGCCTTTAGCCCTTGATTTCTAGCTAGGGTCAGCAATATAACTTATTTAAGGCCTATAGGATTTCAGTAGAAGTTTCTTTCTGGATTTCTTGGAAGGTTTAGCTAAAAAGGACTGATATGTTGAGATTTTTTTTTACCATTATCCCCTTCTTTCTACCTTGAAAGAGGTCTGAGCTATGTCTGCCATCTTGTAAGTATGAGAATGAGACTTTCTAAGGATGTTAGGTTAGAAATATAGAAAAATCCTGATGGTGTTTTTGAGCACCTAAAGCATTATGAGTCACTGCTTTCCAGTAGACTAATTATGTGAGGAAAATTAACTCACATTATCAAGTCTGAATTAGTCAGATTTCCTGTGATTTGCAGCTACATAATTGCAGATGTTACTGTTATTGAGCCAACCTCCTATTTTGGTGTCTTTAGGTTGTTTCACTCATTTTCAGTTTTCAAGTAATGCTATAATAAATAATATGATATGCAAGATGTTGAGTCCATTTCTAATTATTCTGATAAGATGAATTCTAGAGGTATAGTTCTAACGGTATGACTTTGTATACATTTTGACCATACTTACATCTTGAAGGTCTGAAACATTCTATAATCTCAAATACATGATAACATCAAGTTAAAATGGCTGGTACTTCTTAGCCGTAGATTTCAACTCACTGTATCTTTTTAATGATAGTAAAGGTAGATTTGAGTTCAGAAAATAATGCCGTCTGCTATCTATGAGAAAGCAGGAATGAGAGAGAAATAGTCAAACCCAATGTTTATTTCTAAGATGCAGAAACAGAACTGCAGTGTTTGGAGACACTTGTTCTCATCTAACTTTTTTTTTCTTCATTATTCTGAAGTAGCTGAGTAATTTTTAATCCAGAAAGTGTGTTGAGAATTTGTGTAAATTCCAGGGAAATTTCAGTCTGTAGGTATGATATTATTTATTAAAACAAACAAACAAGCAGACAAAAAACATGCAGATACTCAGGAAGTAAGTGCCCATAAAAGCAACTGTGCTTATCTATTGTCATCTTTCTCCTTTTATTTAAAAAAGTGATTATCTACTCAGTTCAGCAAAATTCAAAAAGCTTCACATGTTGAATGCTCTGCAATTTGCAAACTCCTTCATATTAAATGTGTCAACCCTGCCAGTGGGTTGGTAAGGTTATTTTCTCTTAGACATACTGTTATCTTGTTTTGAACCATGAACATCTATTGAACTAATCATTATGCTCTGTTCTCCTACATAGAAGGCCAAAAACTTTCCTTTGGGAATCATTTTCTGGAATGCTAAACTGGACCTAATTAGAAGTACAGGTAACACTAAAGGAGCTTAAATAATCTCCAATCAATTACAGAAGACTGTGCTAAGGGAATACTTCTCCTTCTTCAATGCATTGCTAAGTCTTTTAATGCCAATAAATGCTCCAGTTTCCCCCCCTTAACCAGAAAGGAAATTTTCATGTTATACCTTTCTTACACTGGTGTACGTTCAGCTACTACTTGAGTAGTATCCCTGGTGTAGAAAACCTGGATGATCAGCTTGCATGTAACTGCAAAAAAAGGACAGAAGGAGCTGAGCAGAGGCTATGCTGGTGACTCACTGAAGTCCAGTCATGTGTAAAATCAACTTAGAAACAGCCCAGCCCAGATACTGAATTGTGCCAGGAGGTAAGATTTCTAGAAAGTGTGTTTTCTCAATGATTATGAAACCTCAATATTTTCTCCAAATATCATCATTTGCCCTTCATAGATAATTATGACTCTGGATTTATGTTGCTTTCAATGATTCTGAAAATACTTTGAGGTGCAGATGCATCTAACAGGGTTTACTGTTTGTTATCTCTGAGGTTCCCTCTTTACTTTTTAGTTTACATAACAGCTTTTCCCCTAAAAAAATCTGTTCCCTTTCTGGGTGCCAAAATCCATATTTATCTTTCTGCTGCTAATTCTAGCAGTCAAGGGATCTAAAAGCTAGCTTGTTCTATCCATATTTATAGGATTTTTTCATACACTGAAGGTGGTGCTTCACTTAATCTCACCAAAAACTAATTTTATGATTGAACATTCTGCTCTTAGTGTCACTGAATTTCAGTAGTCATTGGCTGAATTCCAGAGTAAGGCTCATGCAGAATCTGATTTGCTTTTAAGAAAGATACAAACCAGACACTGATAAACTGTTCAAGAAACTCTGGTTGATGTCTGTGAAATCATGGTTTTATCTTTAATCTCAAAGTATGGACATGACTGCCCATAATATCAGAGGATTTCTGCTCAAGGCCATCTTGATAAAACAACGGAAAGATTTTTTTGAAGAAAAAAATTTCTTACTTTGTCAGTTGATTTCCCCCCTTGGGTCTCTATACATAATTTAAGATAGCAACCTATGGTGTTAGCTTTAAGGAGTATGAAATCTTGAATATCTTTAGATGGTTTCTGTTGTTCCATTTCCTGTATTTTATGCACCAAATAGCTGGAAAGGAATTTGAAAGATGATCTGCCTTAGATCATCAAACTTATAGCCAGTAAAAAAGAGACACCACCATTATTTTGTTTTCCTGTAGCCATGTCAGAGATTTTCAGTAATGTCGATTTAGTTAGTTGAATAGATTGTGGCATTATTTCTAATTTCAAATATGCTGAGCCCCTTTGTCTCTTGCATAAAAAGTTAAATATTGAAAGACAATATGTTTTACTCTCATTTTACTGGTATTTAAAACATTTCTTAATTTTTTTCTTCTTAATATTCTAAAAATATGACTTTATAAGTTTAGTGATAGTCTGTTCATATGATTCTTTGTTGTAAACTTAATGTACAGTGTAAACATTGCAGCCTAATATGCTAAACTGGGTCCTGTAAGGGGGATGGACCTCTAAGAATTCTGTTAGCTTTGATATTGATTGATTGATTCACTTATTTATCTATTCCGTGAATGATTTATTGAGTTCCTTCTAGGTATCAAGCTGTGTGCTGGCAATGCAATTGTAAACAAAAATAGACATGTTCCCTGTACTTCTTAAAGCACGCTGTGAAGTAGGGGAGAGAGGCATTAATCAGATTTATCATACATTACAGCCATGTCAAGAACAGTAGAAGTAACAATGTTATGTGACAACCTAATGGAAGATTTCACCTAGTCAGGAGGTCAAGGAGGACTTTGGTAAGAACCATGCTTGAAGTGACATGTGGAGGAGAAACAATAGTAAAAGAGGAAGAGGACAAGGAAGGGAGCCCAGCAAGTCTAAGGAGCTGAAGGAAGAGAGGCACGACTGGAGTGTAGAATAGAATGTAGCCTATTGTAGAGTTGGAGCAGGTAGGGAAAAGCCATCAGGTAGTGTCCTAAAGTGTTTTATCTTTATCTTAAGAGCCATGGGAATTCATTAAAGAATTTTTAAGTTGGTGATTCAGAGAGCAGGATAGACACATTATAATGACATAATAAAAATTCCGTATCTAAGAGGAACAATCATGCTGTAAGGTTGGAAAGAAGTAAGAGGGTGGGAGGTATATATCCACCATCTGGTTAGGGTTTCTAGGACTTTCAGTTCAGTTCAGTTCAGCTAAGTTGGTCAGTCATGTCCAACTCTTTGTGACTCCAGGGACTGCAGCCTGCCAGGCTTCCCTGTCCATCACCAAGTCCCGGAACCTACTCAAACTCATGTCCAGTGTGTCGGTGATGCCATCCAACCATATCATCCTCTGTTTTCTCCTTTTCTTCCTGTCTTCAATCTTTCCCAGCATCAGGGTCTTTTCCAATGAGTCGGTTCTTTGCATCAGGTGGCCAAAGTATTGGAGTTTCAGCTTCAGCATCAGTCCTTCCAATAAATATTCAGGGCTGATTTCCTTTAGGATGGACTGGTTGGATCTCCTTGCACACTCTCTCAAGAATATTCTTCAATGCAACAGTTCAAAAGCATCAATTCTTCAGTGCTCAGCTTTCTTTATAGTCCAGCTCTCAAATCCATACATGACTACTGGTAAAACCATAGCTTTGACTAGATGGATTGTTTTTGGTAAAGTAATGTCTCTTCTTTTTAATATGTTGTCTAGGTTGGTCATAACTTTTCTTCCAAGGAGCAAGTGTCTTTTAATTTCATGGCTGCAGTCACCATCTGCAGTGACTTTGGAGCCCCCCAAAATTCTCTCACTGTTTCCCTTGTTTCCCCATTTATTTGCCATAAAGTGATGGGACTGGATGCCATGATCTTAGTTTTCTGAATGTCAAGTTTTAAGCCAACTTTTTCACTCTCCTCTTTCACTTTCATCAAGAGGCTCTTTAGTTCTTCTTCGCTTTCTGCCATAAGGGTGGTGTCATCTGCATATCTGAGGTTATTGATATTTCTCCTGGCAATCTTGATTCCAGCTTGTGCTTCACCCAGCCTGGCATTTCATGTGATGTACTCTGCATATAAGTTGAATAAGCAGGGTGACAAGATACAGTCTTGACGTACTGCTTTCCCAATTTGGAACCATTCTGTTGTTCCATGTCCAGTGCTAACTGTTGCTTCTTGACCTGCATACAGATTTCTTAGGAGGCAGGCCAGGTGGTCTGGTATTCTCTTCTCTTTCAGAATTTCCCACAGTTTATTGTGATCCACACAGTCAAAGGCTTTGGCGTAGTCAATAAAGCAGAAATACATGTTTTTCTGGAACTCTCTTGCTTTTTTGATGATCCAGCAGATGTTGGCAATTTGATCTCTAGTTCCTCTGTCTTTTCTAAATCCAGCTTGAACACCTGGAATTTTATGGTTCATGTACTGTAGAAGAAGCCTGGCTTGGAGAATTTTGAGCATTACTTTACTAGTGTGTGAGATGAGTGGAATTGTGCGGTAGTTTGAACATTCTTTGTCATTGCCTTTCTTTGGGATTGGAATGAAAACGGACCTTTTCCGTTCCTGGGGCCACTGCTAAGTTCTCCAAATTTGCTGGAATATTGAGTGTGGCACTTTTATAGCATCATCTTTGAGGGTTTGGAATAGCTCAACTGGAATAGCTCAACTCCATCACTTCCCGTAGCTTTGTTTGTATTGATGCTTCATAAAGCCCACTTGACTTGGTATTCCATGATGTCTGACTCTAGGTGAGTGATCGCACCATCGTGGTTATCTGGAGTTTACAAATGACAAAAGGGAAGTTAGAGGAAGACTGGGTTACTTATTCTGGGGTCCAGAAATTGATCATGAGTGTAATTCCAAATCCTGTTACAATGACTTATGGGTACAATGTTTATTATTATGATAACTATTAGTGAAGTTGGCTACTCCATATGGCCAAGTCTCATCTCAGGAAAGTATTCCTAAATAAGTTCTCTGATTTTGTTTTTGTTTGTTTGCTTGCTTGCCTGCTTGTTTTGATTATTTTTTCCTAGATCTACTATATTGTTAAAAAGTTGAGATGTAAAAAATAAAAGCAAAGATTCCTTCTCAGCCCTCCCTCTTTGTACATACACACACACACACACACAAGTGAAACACAAATAAATAATCTATGCAGACTATATATAATTTCGTATAAATTGTGTTAGAAGTATAATTTTACAAACTGCTTTTGAAACTCAGTTTTTAAGCAAGATATTTCCTTGTCAATGAGATATACAGCAGCTCCACTTTGATAATTGCATGGTAATGTATTGTAGGGAGCGACCAGAATTTATTTAATAAATTTCCCTCTATTATGATTTCCCTTTAAGTGCTACCTCCAATTTTTCCTATTATATGTGAAAATAAATATTTGGAAATAAATGTTTTTCATATTTAATTATCTTAGAATAAATTTCTAGGTGATACAAACTGGATCAGTTTTTATAAACATTTAAAATTTCAATATGTTTATGAATTCTGTACGCTCCTAAAAGATTGAGACAATTTAGTCTTTATCAGTTTTGGAGACAATGTCATTTGACCATGTCTTTATCAAGTTTTCCCCCAAGTTGTTTTCTAAGAATCTTAGTTTTGTGTTTTACTTTTAGGTTTGTGATCCATTTTGAGCAGATTTTTGGGAAAGGTATAAGGGCAAGGTTTATATTCACCATTTTTTTTTTTTTTTTGGTGTGGATATCCAGTTGTTCAAGCACCACAAATTTTTGTTTTTGGGTCCATGCTTGGAACCCTGAAACATCCCTGTGTTATTGATTCTAAGATATAAATGTGGCTAAAGATTTAAATGTAGATCTGAATATTTTCTACTTCTGAATAGTCTGCTTGAAAGCCGTTAAAGTAATTTCTATTTATTCTGACTCTAATTTAAGATGAATTCCATGGCAGAAACACTTCCATAATGTCCAATTGTAATATAACTGGTATATTGTTTAATAACACACAAAGGACTGTTCAGAAGTTAGTGCAAAATTATAGGTGTTGCCTAGAAAAGGCACAATTATGTTTTCTAACATCTCCCCTCTCTGCCCTGGTCCTTATTTCAGCTTCTCATTTTGCTTAAGTCTGTGATTTTTGAATTTGTTGGCTTGTAGTGAACTTCATTCACTGATGCCAGAGGCTGAGTTTTCAGTTAGATGCCCTAGCTGCTGATCCATACTCCTGGAGCCTAACTCTACTCTCAGTATTAAAATGTGCAGGAATACATCAAAGACACCTTTTTTTTCCCAACATCCCCCTTTAACCTAAGAATAAATAACGTGGAAGTATTTCTTTTAGTTCCTAAGCTTTGATATGACTTACAATGGGATAAAAAGACGTCAAAGTTTCAATTCCTTTTAATGTTTCTCTTCTAATAGTTCTATGATTTGATACCATGGTGACAGGCATCAAGGAAATACTTAGAATTAATGATGCTTTTAGTTGATTTCAAAAAGAAATGTATTTTTAATTCCTCTAGCTTCTTGGTTAAATTACCATCTTGCATACAAGCTCGTTTCTGGCATAAATGAATTGAAAATATTGATTTCAATAATTATTTTAATCCATACAACACCATGCTTATTTTTGTCTAATTTTACCAGGTTATTTTAACCCAAATTATAGGAACAGAAAAGTAAAGCAGATGGCTTAAATATTATAAGTACATCTTATAACATTTTTGGTATTTAGAGAATTATGTTTGGAATTGGTGAGCTATTTCTTAGTATTTAAATATCTGCTGTTTCTTAATTTTGGGGGGTCGGTCTTAACTGGGTTAAAATTTCAAATAATTTTTAAAAAAATTCACCTTTCAGAAAGAAATAGTCACTTGAAGTTATTGTGATATTCTTTTATAATTCAGTTAAGAAGCTGTGTGGATTCTTTGCAGTATTGTTTGAAATATTTCTTTTCCATTATTTTCCAAAAGGTTGGGGGTGGGAGGAGAAGGGGACAACCGAGAATGAGATGGCTGGATGGCATCACCGACTCTGTGGACATGAGTTTGAGTGAACTCCGGGAGTTGGTGATGGACAGGGAGGCCTGGCGTGCTGTGATTCATGGGGTCGCGGAGAGTCGGACACGACTGAGCGACTGAACTGAACTGAACTGAACAGTTACTACAGGTTTACATTTCATCTCATCTGGACCATTTCTATAACAACTCCATGGTGTTTCTGACTTCAGTCTTTTCCTTCACTGTTTCGCCGCCTACTCTACATGTTGTTTGATTGTCCAAACACTGCGTTGCTCATATTATTGTAGTCACTTCTGCATTGTTGTGTAGAAAAGAATATGGATTAGGGAATAAAGACCACTTCAGTTTTGGACACACTCATTAATCTAAGTTTCAGTGTCCTTAACTGTAAAATGGGGCTTTATCAACAAGCTCATAAAAGTTGGCATTATGATTAAGTGAAACTAATTGTTTTATTAACACTTCTCAAATGTCTGATGAATAAAGTCCAAACTTCTTAACTTGGCATACAAAATCAACCGAAGTGTGAGCTCTAACAACCTCTCAACACATTACATCATCCATATATGGTCAACATTTTAGCCAAAGCCCATTCAAAAATCCCCTCTTCCATCCTCGGCCTCTCTCTTCCTGTACCTGCACCTCTGTGTTTCTGTTACCTGAAATTTCTTTCCTCTGTCATCACGTATTGCAATGCTACCAATTCATTAATGTAAGCTGATACAACATCTTCAAATTCCTGATCAAATGTAGGCAGCCTCAAAAATGACCTTTTTCTTCCTGTTACTTGTAGGGTCCTTATTTTTGCTTTCTTATGACACCTAACACTTACTGCACTGAATAGTAGTTACCTGTGTAAAGGTCTTTTCTGAGACCATGATATACTCAGTAGTAATGCCGTGTTATAGTCATGCAAGTTCATATACTTAGAACTTCATCAAATACAAAGTTTTCAATAACTATTTGGTGAATTAAGGTATCCTTTATCTGTTTAATATTCATAATTATCATATTATTTTAGGATTATCTCTTAGAGATATTTTTTCCTCATTAAACCATTAAAAAATGCACAGAATCTGGGATAATTGTGTTTTTACTTTATTGACTCAGGAGAATTCTTAGATGATTTCAGCAATGCAGTGCGCATTTCACTTTGAGTACATTTATTATGACTATTTTATTATTTTAAAAATTAGCTCATGTTAGCTATAACAGCAGAAATGTCCCCTCATGTATCAACCTTTGACAAATCTATTCCCATTATGGAAAGAACAAAGGCATTTTTAGTTGATACTTTGTATTTTTAGAATATCTAGTTTATTTCTGACCCCAAACCATCAGAATACATAAGATTCTGTTGTATTACTATTTAGTGTCCTGTTGTTCAGGCAAGCATGTTAAAAAATGCCCCAGATAATCACATAATATCTCATTATACACCATAAGACCAAAAAAGGCTTCTTACACTGTCTAATACATTTTTCATTTTTTCAGGCAAGTTTTACCTAAAGCATTTCTGTCAGGAAGACAACTCTTCTAGTGTTAATTATCCCAAGGGAATATGATTTCATAGCCTCCCTTATAGAATAAGGATCTTAGCAAATGAATATGGTAAATGAACCTTAGAGCTATTGCAGTGACAGATGAATTATGTCAGTAAAAACTTGGAATGATTAGAAACAAGGAAGAAAAATCTCACCTTGTGTGAGATCAGATAAGCAAAAGGCATATACAAAGACTTTTAATGATGTCTCTTAGGAACATTCTGCTTTGTTATAGAGAGTGAAGAGATTGTAATGGACTTTGATGGAAGGGTAGAGGGAACAAAAAGAGCCTTTGAGGAAACTGAAGAAGAAATATTAGAAATTAAATGGAAAAATAAAACCCCACGGAAAGAGATATGTATTTTGTGTGCATGCTCAGTTGTGTCTGACTCTTTGCAACCCAATGGACTGTAGCCTGGAGTAGAGGAGTATATAAACCAAACACAGATTTTGTAGCTGTTTAGAGAATTTGTAAGGATGTGTATGAAGCAATCTAGATGATCTACTTTTCCATTATATTATATTTATGATATATATGTTCCAAACTTTTCTTTTTATGAATAAAATATTTTATTAAATTATAAAATAAGACATATTTAGGTGTTGGATTGCTAAGGGTAAATAGTTTTGCTCCTGTATATGCACTCTCAACGTAATAATCAACTGTGCTTTTAATCCTGCTGGAATAATACATTATTGGTTATTTTTTAAAATGCCATATGTACATCTATTCATTATGCAACACAAAGTTAGAATAAGAATGTATGATTTTGTTAATCTGTCCTATCTCAAAAATATTTGGGGGAGAACCGCATGCAAATTTTTAGTAATAAATTTCTTCTCTATTATTGGTCTGGTCTTATCTGATCTCAGACTTGAATTTATTCAGAATGGTCTTTATTGCTAGAAATTTTGTTTAAAACAAGAGGAAAGATAAATATTCTACATGGGTTTAAACTTTTAATTAAACCTCACTAGCACAGGAGCCAAATAAAAGTTAAATAACTAAAGAAGCCAATGATATTTGCATAAAATGAGTTAACTGTGCTGAGGGTTTTGAATAGTATTTTACCTCAGTATATCAGAAAATACATAAGAAACAGGTGCACCGGTATTTCCTACATATTTTGTTTCCTTCTCGGTCTCTGAGGTGTGCTAACTGCCCAATCTGCAAATAATTGATTACTTGGATGATCAACAAATTTTGTAAATGATATATTCAATATTAATTTTATTCCTATTACAGAATTTATCCTGCCCTTAATTTCAATAAAATATCAATAGAGTAAGAAAATAATATAATTTGTATGTTAGGGAAAGCCATTTCTAGGAGAAGGAACAATGTGTTAAAATCTTGCTAAATACATGAATCAAAGCAGGAAATAAATAATAAAATAATAAAACAAAATTCCCAGTGCTCTTTTATTAATATATGTGTGGCCCTCTGCTTTTTTAAAAATTGCCATTTGGAGAGTAACTTTTGTTTTTATTTCTCTTTCAGTTTTTAATTTGAATTTTTATTTCCATGACATATATTCTGAAAAATCTCTAAAGCAAAATTATCTGCTGTATTTCTATTGCAAAAATATAAATATTTCTATTAATTTCTATGCAACTGCATGCAGGACAGGAAATAGATCTTTGCCTTCCTGATCACCATCTGTGCCTTAGCCTCCTAAGTCAATTTTTTTGCTGACCATAAGCTTACTAATTTAACGTCGTTAATTTTCTTGCTTTTCTTTATAGTTTTAACTGTTAAGTATGCATCCCTAACCATGTTAAATTCACCGTTTGTTAAAGAAATGGAATCATGTACTATGTGTCCTTTCATGCCTAGCTTCTTTCTCCCAATGTGATATTTGTGACATGTAGCCATGTTGTGTGTAGCTGTACTTTGTTCGTTTTTATTGCTATGCGGTCTGTGTGTGTGTGGCAGTTTTACACTTTTAAAATCCGTTCTCTCTTCATGTGCATTTGAACTGATTCTAGTTTTTCTCCATGTCTCTTGGGTGATACTTAAGTGTGGCTGCTCAGAACATGTGTCTTCAGCTTTAGTATTGCTGCGTATTGCTGAATTGCTTCTGATGTGATACAACTGTGCACTCCCATTTGATATTTTGCCATTACTTCACATCCTTACCAACTTTGGTATATGTCAGGTTTTAAAACTCTAGTTACTCTGATGGATGTGTTTACAGTTTCATCAATAAGTCGTGTCCGACTCTTTTGTGACCCTGTAGATTGTAGCCTAGCAGGCTGCTCTGTCCATGAAATTTCACAGGCAGGAATATTGGAGTGGGTTGCCATTTCCTTCTCCAGGGGATCTTCCCACGCTAGGGATTGAACCTGCATCTCCTGCACTGCAGGTGGACTCTTTACCACTGAGCCAGTGGAAAGCCCAATAGTCCCATTGTTGGTGTTGTTCAGTTGCTAAGTCATGTCTGACTCTTTGTGACCACATGGATTATGGCACGCCAGTCTCCTCTGTCCTCTACTATCTCATGGAGTTTCCTCAGATTCATGTCCATTGAGTCAATGATGCTATCTAACCGTTTTATCCTCTGCTGCCCCTTTCTCCTTTTGCCTTCCATCTTTCCCAGGATCAGGGTCTTTTCCTGTGAGTCAGCTCTTGGCAGCAGGTAGCCAAAGTATTGGAGCTTCAGCTTCAGTATCAGTCCTTCCAATGAATATTCAGGGTTGATTTCCTTTAGGATTGACTGGTGGATCTTTGGAGAAGGCAATAGCAAGCCACTCCAGTACTCTTGCCTAGAAAATCCCATGGATGGAGGAGCCTGGTAGGCTGCAGTCCGTGGGGTCGCCAAGGGTCGGACACGACTGAGCGACTTCACTTTCACTTTTCACTTTCACACATTGGAGCAGGAAATGGCAACCCACTCCCGTGTTCTTGCCTGGAGAATCCCAGGGAAGGGGGAGCCTGGTGGGCTTCCGTCTATGGGATCACACAGAGTTGGACACGACTGAAGTGACTTAGCAGCAGCAGCAGCAGGTGGATCTTTTAGTCCACCAGACTCTCAAAGAGTCCTCCAGCACCACAATTCAGAAGCATCACTTCTTCAGTACTCATTCTTCTTTATGGTCCAACTCTCACATCCAGGCGTGACTACTGGTAAAACCATAGCTTTGACTATGCAGCCGTTTATCAGCAAAGCGATGTCTCTTCTTTTTAATATGCTGTATATGTTAGTCATAGCTTTGTTTTACCAAGAAGCAAATCTTTTAATTTCATGACTTCGGTCTCCATCCTCAGTGATTTTGGAGCCCCAGAATACAGGATATTTTTAATTTTCATAGCTAACTGATTAGGTTGGGTTCCATTTGGGCACGTGTGTTCCATTTGGGCACTTGTGAAGTTTTGTTTAAATCTCTTGCCATATTTTTCTATGATATTATCTTTTTTCTCTTTTCTATGGATTTGTTTGATTCACACACACACACACACATACCTCTCACACACTGTATTAAAAAAACTATGTTTTCTATGTTTATTATAAATATCTTCTTCCAGTATATAATTTACCTTTTTATTTTCTTAATGCTGGAAACAAAATAATCTATTTTTATGTGGTCCAGTTAATTAGTCTTTTTCTCCATTGTTTTTTTTTTGTGTGTGTTTTGTTTAAGAAATCTTTCACTTCCCTATACAAAGACACTTCCCTGTGTTATGTCCTAGAAGCTTTATTGTTTTACATGCCACATTTTTCTAAATAGTTTACTTGGACTTGATCTGTATGTATTATGTATAATGGATGTCAAACTTTATTTTATTCTATGTGGATATTAAATTGTCTTACAATCATTTGTTGAAAAACTGTCCTTTCCCCACTGTATAAAGTAATAACTTTGTTAAAAATCAGTTGTCCATATATGCATCCATGTGGTAATGAACTCTCCATTTCATTCCATTTGTTCACTTGTCTGTCCTTATACCAGTACAACATTGTTTTAAAAATAGTGCTTTTAAAATAGCTCCCGATATCCCATTGAGCAAGTCTTTTTGCCTTGTTCTTCCTCAGTAGTGTCTTGGCTATTCTTGGCTCTTTGCATTTCCAGTTAGTGGCAACTTGGTTACAAACATACATACATACACATATCATACAAGTTGTGATCTTTATTTGGATTTCATTCAGTCCTTAGAGAAAGTTGGGGAGAATTAACACCTTAAATTTTTGAGACTTCAAATCTGCAAATATGATATCTCTCAAGTTTTTAAGGTCTTGTTTTTTTTTTTGCTTTCTCTCAATAAAATGTATTTTTCTCTGAGAGATCATCTTATCTTTTATGTGATTTAATTCTAGTGTTTGATTGGTTTTCCCACTGTTGTGAATAGCATGTTTTTCAAACTACTATGTATCTAGCACCATTGTAAAAACTAGGTCTCTGGCATATGTGTAAATCTTTCTAAAATTATTTTATATCAAGGTTAGTAATTCACTGTGTATCTCAATTCAGTACTGTAACTTTGTCATTGGCCTCTGATTATCTGTGGATGTTGGCTGCCAGCAACAGAAACGAATTTTGGCTAATTTATGGAAAGAAGAACATAAAAGAGAATAGAGGTGAAAGAAGAGATTTATAGGTTTCTGGGAATCTGTTTTGAAAACAAGTGGGAATCAAGGCAACCCCAAAGTTCTATGAGCATGAACATGAAGTCTGAAAGCATGCTTCCTCTGTGGCAATTTTTCTGTATCTGTTCTTACTTTTTCTGGTATCTTTCCCGTAAGTGTAATACTCAGAGCACAGAGCATTTAATTCAATAAACTTAGATCACTTCCTGACTCTCCTCGTGTAGAGAGATGGAATATTTGGTCTTTGGGTTTTTTTAGGAGAGATTGGTTCCTGAAAATTATCTTTGAACCAATGTTCTGCCCAGTGGGAAAAAGAGAGTAGAGTATAATCTCTCAAAGAAAACAGTGCTTTTAGGAGAGGTTATGAATGCTAGAGAGAAAAACCAACAAATAAATAGTCATTCTCCTTAGAGGAAGGTCATATAAGACAGTCTGGTGCCTATCAGGCAGTTCTTTTATAAAGTTTTGTAGCAAATGCTTTGCTAACTATGGATTTATACTAAAATAGGATTTCTGGAGCCACCATATTCTCTCTATCTATCTATATGGGCTTCTCTGGTGGCTCAGTTGGTAAAGAATCCACCTGCAATGCAGGAGCCCCAGGTTCAATTCCTGGGTCGGGAAGATCCCCTGGAGAAGAAAATGGCAACCACTCCAGTATTCTTTCCTAGAAAATCCCATGGACAGAGGAGCTTGGTGGGCTACAGTCCATGGTGTCACAAAGAGTCTGACACAATTTAACTAAACCAATATATCCCAATGTGTGTGTGCGTTATATATATGTATATATATAGCCCACTGAATGTGTATGTCTTACATATATGTGTGTGTTTCACTGTTATCCTTTATTGATTTTAATCTATCAAAGCATTATAATTTATTTAAAAGAAATTTACAGAGACCAAAGATTAGAAAATTAGGAAGTCAAGTATTGGTATAACTATTGTTAGTATTTTTCCATAGAAATTTGTATTATTATGTGAATGAAGAGAAATCTATCCTGTAACTTGATTTTTCCAGAGGTTAAAATAAGATGCATAATACTGTTTTTTTTTTTTTGGCAGGGAACTGAAGTTCAGTTAGGGTTGATATTTAACCTTTTTCCATTCACAGAGAGGCCTCCAACTTCGACCAAGTATGTTATTCACAAAATGAGTCACTTCCTATGCAGGTGTTTCCAGATGTGTTAGGCTCCTGGGGATTAATTGGGTTTAGAGTACTATTTATATAAATGTAGGACTAAATGTAATAATGCCATGTTAGTCTGTTGTACCTCAAAGAGACGTCAGAGATATTTTAGTTCAAACTAAAGAGGGAACTTGGCCTATATGTCTCTGGAATTTAATTGTCCATTGGAAAGCATTCTGAGATGAAGACTGGTACTCTTGAGGACAGCTTTCTCCTGTATCAATTCTTTAAGAATCCATGACTCTTATTCTTCTCTACTTTTTTTCTAAATGTTATTTTTATTCTAAAAATAATACGTTTCTTTTAAAAAATCGTGTAGGTAGTAGAGAATTATATGAAATAAAAAATGAAAGCTTTAGAAGTTTTTACACTGCTTAAATCATTCTTGCTGTGTGCTATTTCCTCACATCTGACTTAGTTTAGCCTCTGGAGCAAGACAATGTGTGTCTGTCTGCTCTTCACCTGACAACGCTGCAGGTGTCTGAACACAGTTAACTTGACCCCATTAAGTGGTGGTTTTATTTTTTCCCTGTTTTTTACAGTACCATATATTTTCAATTGTTAAATGTTTTAGATATGTTAGGGAAATTAAATGGAGATAGTCTTGTTCAAGCTTCAGAGCCAAGAAAGCAGATCAGACCTCTGACCTTGTTTCTGACCTGCCTGATTACTGCCCTGACTACCTGCCTGCTCCTGAGTGCACCTATTGTTACCAGTAAGCCAGGGACACTATGGGTAAGATAAGGGGTGGATCTTGAAAGTGTTGAGCCCCTGGAGGGGGTCTGGCCAACCAAGCCAAGGGTTTACAACATTCCAAGACAAAACAAACAGCATTGTAATAAAGATTAACATAAAACCAGAGCTGCAATTTGCTTGCAGACTGATGGTGCTATCATTTTGTAGCCTGGGATTATAAGCAAGAATCCCACAAACTACATCAAAACTGCAGTTTGTTGCAGTCTCACCCATGGAGTAAGCACAGTGCCCGGGACCTTTTTCTAACTGGGACCCAAGATTGCTGTTACGTGGGACTGCCCAGCTCTGCTTGAGTCTGGACGTTGGTCTGCCCAATTTGGTGATATGTGTGCTGTTACTCTCCTTTACTGTTTCCATTTCTGTTTTCTTTTAATGTTTATATTGAAAATAAGTTAAATACTTCTTCATTAAATGTTGAAATTGTTTATTTGTGTGTAACAAGTAGTTTCTTTTGTTAACGAATCCTTCAAACCTGAGACGAAAGTTAAAACTTTTGACAAAACAAGGTATATACAAGACATCTTTAAAAGAGAAAATGAAATTGCTTAATATACTTCCTTAGTAATATTTGTATGATGTTTGTGCAATTTGAATTTATTTCTAAAATTCAGGACAGCACTGAATCAACTGACAACATTCTGAATTATGTTTCAGCTATTACTGTATTGAAGTTTTACATAAAACCTCAATACAAATGCCTGTCAGAAGACTACACAAATGGCATTTTTTGTTTTGAGAATAGGGATTTGATAGAAAGAAACATCACTTTGTCATTAAAATGTTATGTGTTTATGTTGTTAAAGAGTTTCTAAATAATGGAACTTTATTATTTAGGATTTAATGATGAAATATTTAATATTCCATTATTTAATATTAAATATTATTTGATAATGAAATATTATTTAGAATTCTAAATAATAATCATCACCTTCCTTTGGATAAAATAAGTCAAAGAAACATTAATTTGTAAAATCACTTCATTGAAAGATTTTTGAAGTGCCCATATCAGTACATGCATCCTCTTATTAATGAGTAAAAGTATCATTTCAAGGTCACATACATGTACTCTAATTCCCATCCAAAGAATTGATAATAAATATTATCACCTTTTCTAAGAAAGAAGTTCTTATTGAGAAGACATAATATAATTCTATTACGGAGTAACAGAATGGAGAATAAAATTAACTTAAGCCCATGGTTGTATCACTGAGATATATTTAGTAATATTTTCCTCCTAACTCGTATAATTTAAAAGAAGATGATCATAATATATAATTACTCAACCATGTATTTTTAAATAGTAATATAAAATTTTATTTATCTATTTTTTTCAAAAAGCTATTTCATAGCTTGGATGTTCTAAAAATTAGTTTATCCTTACCCCTTTTAATAAGTATATAGGTTTAAAAATTATTTACAAAAAATAATGTTGCAAAAAACTTCTTTGAAAAATGTATTTGAATATTTCTATAACAGAACCCTTACCTGGAATTGTTGGGTTCAGAGTATGTACTTTCAGTTTTTGACATAAAATGTCAAATTATTCTCTGATAACATTATGATTTCCAGTCACGTCAAGCATGTTGTTTTGGAGTACTTACCTCACATTCTCTCCAATACTGAATAACAGTCACAGTGATTTTTGGGCAAATTGATATTCAAAAGTGACATCTCATTTTAATCCATTTTTTATTGAGATTGTGACTTGGGGCAATTTTAATGCCCTTTCCTGGGAATATTCTCTCCTCTTTTTGTTCAAAGAATGAATTAATTTAATTTTTACTGGAGTATAGTTGATTCACAATGTTGTGTTAATTTCAGATGTACAGCAAAGTGATCCAGTTATATGTATACATACATCCACTCTCTTTTAGATTCTTTCCCATATAGGTCATTACAGAATATTGGATAGAGTTCTCTGTGCTATACAGTAGGTTTGTTAGCTATTTTATACCATAAAATATGTGTATATGCCATTCCAATTCTCTCAGTTTATCCCTCTTTCCCTTCCCTCCTGGTAACCATGCTTGTTTTTTACATCTATGACTCCATTTCTGTTTTGTAAATAAGTTCATTTGTAAATTTTTTAGATTTCACATGTAAGTGGTATCATATTATATTTGTCTTTCTCTCTCTGACTGACTTGACTCAGTCTAACAATCTCAGGGTTCATCCATGTTGCTGCATATGTCATTATTTTGTTCTTTTTATGGCTGAATAATATTCCATTAAAATTTAAATATAGTTGATGTACAATATTATGTTAGTTTCTGGTGTACTACATAGTGATTGGACATTTACATACCTTATGAAGTAATTACCACAAGTCTAATAACCATCTATCCCTGTACAAAATTATGATAAACTTTAATCAGACTCAGCAATAAAAAGAAAAGATTCAAATTAATAAAATCAGAAATGAAAGATAAGAAATCACAACCCATACCACAGAAATACAAAGAATGGTAAGAGATTAATGTTAACAATTGTATGCCAGTAGAAATGGATGACCTCGAATTAAGGGATAAATTCCTAGAAGCATAAGCAATCTTGCAAGACTGAATCAGGACAAAATAGAAAATATGACCAGAACAATTACTAATAAAGAAATTGAATCAGTAATTCAAAAACAAAAATAAATCAAAAGTCCAGGACCAGATGGCTTCATACGTGAATTCTACCAAACATTTAATGTAGAATTAATGCCTATATTTCTCAAAACTATTTTGAAGAAATGAACAGGAAGGGATGCCTCTGAACTGATTCTGTGAGAGCATCATGACCTTGATACCAAAACCGGAAAAAAAGAAAATTATAGGCCCGTATCACTCTTAGAACCACTTTTGCTGTGTCCAGATTTTGGATGGTTTTGTCTTCATTTTCGCTTGTCTAAGGTGCTTTTTGCTTTCTTTAATGACACGTTGGTTGTTCAGCAGCGTATTGTTTAGCCTCCACATTTGTGATTTTTTCAGTTTTTTCCCTTCCTTTCCTTTGCAGTTGATTTCTAGTTATTTACCATTATGAAAAGATATTTGATATTATTTCAGTCTTTTAAAATTTATTGAATCTTTTTTTGTGGCAAGCGTGTGATCTATCCTAGAGAATGTTCCATGTTCATTTGAAAAGTGTTTTCTGTTGCTTTTACTGGAATATGATATAAATGTCTATTAAGTTCATCTGGTATAGCATGTCACTTAAGGCCTATCATGCCTTATTGATTTTCTTTTTAGTTGATCTGTCCAAAGATGTAATTAGGGTGTTAAAGTCTGGTAATGTTATTGCTTTATGGCCAATTTCTCCCTTTATATTGTAAATATTTGCTTTATTTATTTAAATGCTCCTATGTTGGGTACATATACATTGATAATTGCTTTATCTTTTTGTTTGAAAAACCTTTCTATCGTTATATAATGTCTTTGTCTCTTGTAAAATTTTCCATTTTAAAATCAATTTTGTCTGACGTAAGTATTGCTAATTTACCTTTCTTTTTTGTTTCCATTCCATGGAATATCTTTCTTCATCACACATCATTTTTCAATCTCTGTGTGTCTCTATATCTAAAATGTGTCTTTTATAGGGAATATATATATGGATTTTGTTTTTTACCCATTTAGCTACTCTGTGTCTTTTAATTGGAGAATTTAGTCCATTTATATTTAAAGTAATTAGTGACAATCATTTGCTTATGCCATTTTATTGTTTTCTGATTGTTCTGCAGTTCATTTTTGTTCCTTTCATTTTTGCTTGAGATTTGGTTACCATCTTTAGCATTATGTGATTAAGTTCATCTGCTAATTTCAAATGCATTCTTATAATGCTACATTTTTATTCCTCATCTCCATGTTTAATGTTTTTGAAATCATATTTACATGTTTTTGTTTTGTGTATTCTTTAACTATTTATTGTACATAAAGATGTACTACTTTTGTCTTTTAACCTTTCTACTAGCTTTATAACTGACTGATCTACTACTTCTACTGTATGTTTGCCTTTACAGGTGAAATTTTCCCTTTCATAATTTTTATGTTTCTAGTTATGCCCTTTTTCTTTTCTACTTAAAGAAATTCTTTTAACATTTCTGATAATGTCATTTCAGTAATGCTGAACTCTGATCATTTTTCTTTTTTTGTCTGTGAAACTCTTTATCTCTTTTTTAAGTATGAATAATATCCTTGCCAGGTAGGGTATTCCTGTTTGTAGATTTTCTTTCTTTAGAGAATATAGCATATTTCTTCCTTCTGGCTTGCAGTGTTTCCCTAAAAAGTTAACTGATTTTCCTATGGCAGTTTTCTTTTATGCAACTAGTTGCTTTTCTCTTGCTGCCTTTGTGAAACATCCTTTGTCTTTAACTTCTTTCATTTTAATTATAATGAAGTTATAATTAATTTCTTGGTGTGGACCTCTTTGGGTTGTAATGTCTCTGCTTTTTAACATACTGTCTAAGTTGGTCATAGCTTTTCATCCAAGGAGCAAGCGTCTTTTAATTTCATTCCTGAAGTCTCCATCTCCAGTGATTTTGGAGCCCCCCAAAATCAAGTCTCTCACTGTTTCCATTGTTTCCCCATCTATTTGCCATGAAGTGATGGGACCGGATGCCATAATCTTAGTTTTCTGAATGTTGAACTTTAAGCCAACTTTTTCACTCTCCTGTGTCACTTTATTCAAGAGGCTCTTTAGTTCTTCTTCTGCCATAAGGGTGGTGTCATCTGCATATCTGAGGTTATTGACGTTTCTCCCGGAAATATTGATTCCAGCTTGTGCTTCCTCCAAGCTGGCATTTCACATGATGTACTCTCCATATAAGTTAAATAAGAGGACAATATACAGCCTTGACATACTCCTTTCCCAGTTTGGAACCGGTCTGTTGTGCCCTGTCCAGTTCTAACTGTTGCTTTTTTTTTTTTTTCGAGCATCATATTTATTTTTAAAAATTTTTTTCCATTTTTTTTATTGTAGGCTAATTATTTTGCAATATTATATTGGTTGGTTTTGCCATACATTGACATGAATCCGCCCTGGGTGTACATGAGTTCCCCTTCCTGAACCCCCCTCCCACCTCCCTCCTCCCCTTATCCTCCCTCTGGGTCATCCCCATGCACCAGCCCCGAGCATCCTGTATCATGTGTCGAACCTAGACTGGTGATATGTTTCACGTATGATAATATACGTGTTTCAATGCCATTCTCCCAAATCATGCCACCCTCGCCCTCTCCCACAGAGTCCAAAAGACTGTTCTATACATTTGTGTCTCTTTTGCTATCTCGTATACAGGGTTATCATTACCATCTTTCTAAATTCCATATATATGAGTTAGTATACTGTATTGGTGTTTTTCTTTCTGGCTTACTTCACTCTGTATAATAGGGTTCAGTTTCATCCGCCTCATTTGAACTGATTCAAATGCATTCTTTTTAATGGCTGAGTAGTACTCCATTGTGTATATGTACCAAAGCTTTCTTATCCATTCGTCTACAGATGGACATCTAGGTTGCTTCCATGTCCTTGCTATTATAAGCAGTGCTGCAATGAACATTGGAGTACATGTGTCTCTTTCAATTCTGGTTTCCTTGGGGTGTATGCCCAGGAGTGCGATTGCTGGATCATATGGCAGTTCTATTTCCAGTTTTTTGAGGAATCTCTACACTGTTCTTCATAGTGGCTGTACTAGTTTGCATTCCCACCGACAGTGTAAGAGGGTTCCCTTCTAGCCACATCCTCTCCAGCATTTATTGCATGTGGACTTTTGGATAGCAGCCATTCTGACTGGCGTGAAATGGTATCTCACTGTGGTTTTGATTTGCATTTCTCTGATTATGAGGGATGTTGAACATTTTTTCATGTGTTTGTTAGCCATGTTTATGTCTTCTTTGGAGAAATGTCTGTTTAGTTCTTTAGCCCATTTTTTGATTGGGTGGTTTATTTTTCTGGAATTGAGCTGCAGGAGCTATTTGTATATTTTGGAGATTAATTATTTGTCAGTTGTTTCATTTGCTATTATTTTCTCCCATTCTGAAGGTTGTCTTTTCACCTTGCTTATAGTTTCCTTTGCTGTGCAGAAACTTTTAATTTTAATTAGGTCCCATTTGTTTCAGTTCAGTTCAGTTCAGTCGCTCAGTCGTGTCCAACTCTTTGCGACCCCATGAACCATAGCACGCCAGGCCTCCCTGTCCATCACCAACTCCCAGAGTTCACTCAAACTCATGTCCACCGAGTCGGTGATGCCATCCAGCCATCTCATTCTCTGTCATCCCCGTCTCCTCCTACCCCCAATCCCTCCTAGCATCAGACTCTTTTCCAGTGAGTCAACTCATCACATGAGGTGGCCAAAGGATTGGAGTTTCAGCTTTAGCATAAGTCCTTCCAATGAACACCCAGGATTGATCTCCTTTAGAATGGACTGGTTGGATTTCCTTGCAGTCCAAGGGACTCTCAAGAGTCTTCTCCAGCACCACAGTTCAAAAGCATCAATTCTTTGGTGATCAGCTTTCTTCACAGTCCAACTCTCACATCCACCCATTTGTTTATTTTTGCTTTTATTTCCAATATTCTGGGAGGTGGGTCCTGCTGTGATTTATGTCATAGAGTGTTTTGCCTATGTTCTTCTCTAGGAGTTTTATAGTTTCTGGTCTTACATTTAGATTAGATCTCAATTACAGGAGAAAAACTTTTAAAAATGCCAACATATGGATTCTGAAAAACACACTGCTGAATAACGAACAAATCATAGAAGAAATCAAAAGAGAAATTAAAATATGCATGGAAATGAATGAAAATAAAAGCACGACAACCCAAAACCTCTGGGACACTGTAAAAGCAGTGCTAAGGGGAAAGTTCATAGCAATACAGGCACACCTCAAGAAACAAGAAAAAAGTCAACTAAATAACCTAACTCTACACCTAAAGAAATTAGAAAAGGAAGAAATGAAGAACCCCAGGGTTAGTAGAAGGAAAGAAATCTTAAGAATTATGGCAGAAATAAATGAAAAGAAACAAAAGAGACCATAGCAAAAATCAACAAAGCCAAAAGCTGGTTCTTCGAGAGGGTAAATAAAATTGACAAACCATTAGCCAGACTCATCAAGAAACAAAGGGAGAAGAACCAAATCAATAAAATTAGAAATTAAAATGGAGAGATTACAACCGATAACTTGCTTCTTGACCTGCATATAGATTTCTCAGGAGGCAGGTCAGGTGGTCTGGTATTCCCATCTCTTTTTCCACAGTTTGTTGTGATCAAACACAGTCAAAGGCTTTGGCATAGTCAATAAAGCATAAATAGATGTTTTTCTGGAACTCTCTTGCTTTTTTGATGATCCAGTGGATGTTGGCAATTTGATCTCTGGTTTCTGTACCTTTTTAAAAACCAGCTTGAACATCTGAAGTTCACAGTTCACGTATTGTTGAAACCTGGCTTGAATTATTTGAGCATTACTTTACTAACATGTGAGATGAGTGCAGTTGTGCGGTAGTTTGAACAGTCTTCGTCATTGCCTTTCTTTGGGATTGGAATGAAAACTGACCTTTTCCAGTCCTGTGATCACTACTGAGCTTTCCAAATTTGTTGGCATAGTGAGTGCAGCACTGTTACAGCATCATCTTTTGGTATTTGAAATAGCTGAACTGGAATTCCATCACCTCCACTAGCTTTGTTTGCAATGATGCTTCCTAACGCCCACTTGACTTCACATTCCAGGATGTCTGTGGTCATACCATCGTGGTTATCTGGGTCATTAATCTTTTTTGTACAGTTCTGTGTGTTCTTGCCACCTCTTCTTAATACTCTTTGCTTCTGTTAGGTCCATGCCATTTCTGTCCTTTATTGTTCCCATCTTTGCATGTAATGTTCCCTTGGTATCTCTAATTTTCTTGAAGAGATCTCTAGTCTTTCCCATTCTGTTGTTTTCCTCTCTTTCTTTGCATTGATCACTTAGGAAGGCTTTCTTATCTCTCCTTGCTATTCTCTGGAACTCTGGATTCAAATGGGTATATCTTTCCTTTTCTCCTTCGCCTTTCACTTCTCTTCTTTTCTCAGTTATTTGTAAGGCTTCATCAGACAACCATTTTGCCTTTTTGCATTTCTTTTTCTTGGGGATGGTATTGATCACTACCTCCTGTACAGTGTCAGGAACCTCTGTCCATAGTTCTTTAGTCACTCCGTCTATCAGATCTAATCCCTTGAATCTTTTTCTCACTTACACTGTATAATCGTAAGGGATTCAATTTGGGTCATACCTGAATGGTCTAGTGGTTTTTTTTCTACTTTCTTCAATTTAATTCTAAATTTGGTAATAAGGAGTTCATGATCTGAGCCACAGTCAGCTCCTGATCTTATTTTTGCTGACTGTTTAGAGCTTCTCCATCTTCAGGTACAAACTATATAATCAAGATATCAGTATTGGCCATCTGGTGATGTCCATGTATAGAGTCTTCTCTTGTGTTGTTGGAAGAGTGTGTTTGATGTGACTAGTGTGTTCTCTTGGAAAAACTCTGTTAGCCTTTGCTGTGCTTCATTTTGTGCTCCAAGGCCAATTTGCCTGTTCCTCCAGGTATCTCTTGACTTCCTACTCTGCATTCCAGTCTCTTATGATGAAAAGGACATCTTTTGGGGTGTTAGCTCTAGAAGGTCTTATAGGTCTTCATAGAACCATTCAAATTCAGCTTTTTCAGCATTACTGGTAAGGACATAGACTTAGTCTTTAACTTTGTGGAGATATTTTTTATATAATTTTTTTCTATTTTTAATCTTTCATATATTATAGCTCATGGTTTTCAGTCATGTATATGCCAGCCTTTTCTGCCATAATATGATTATAAAGCATCATTTACTATTTCTCTTAATGATAAAGTTTCTCTTTTAAAATGCCAAAATAGAAAAGAATACAGCATAATAGTTCTTAATATATATTATTTGGTGCTTGCTGTGTGGTGAACAGTTTTCTAAGATTTTCACATTTCGAATTTATTTTATCTTCAAAGCTATCTTATAAAATAGGTTTTCCTTACTTGGTAGATAAGGACATTGAAGCACAGAGAGTTTTAGAAACTTATCAGAGGTCACTCAGCAGGTAGGTGGTGAGATCGGAATTAACCCTCTACAGTCTGCCTCTTCGGAGAAGGCAATGGCACCCCACTCCAGTACTCTTGCCTGGAAAATCCCATGGATGGAGGAGCCTGGTGGGCTGCAGTCCATGGGGTCGCTAAGAGTCGGACACGACTGAGCGACTTCACTTTCACTTTTCACTTTCATGCATTGGAGAAGGAAATGGCAACCCACTCCAGTGTTCTTGCCTGGAGAATCCCAGGGATGGGGGAGCCTGGTGGGCTGCCGTCTATGGGGTCGCACAAGAGTTGGACACAAGTGAAGCGACTTAGCAGCAGCAGCAGCAGCAGTCTGCCTCTTGAACTTGTTCAGTAAACCATAACTAATTATTCACAAATACCAATAGGTTTACTTAAGAGTGATATTTTAATATCTATATATTTCTAGTACTGCATTGCAGTCTGTAGGAAATAAGGTAGAAATTTACTTCTTCCTTCAATATGAATTGTAGAATGAAGAAAGTTTTTTCTTGAGAATGCAAAAGGAAACAAACCACTCATGGTACCAAGCAAGTAGAAAACAAATTGTATACTTTAGAAATTAGAAGCTCTTGGTGATGAAATTCACAGGTCCTAAAACTGGAAGATTTTGGTTTTGGAAGTCCTCCTTACCTTTCTCTGAAACATCAAAAATACATGGAATCAAGTGGTAGATTTGGACAAACAGAGCTCACTCTGTTTTTGATAGAAAAGCAAAACAACAAAAACTTCATCTCAAATAAGAAAAAGACAGTGGTTAAATGTAATACACCATAGAGATCATCTGAAACAATCACTTTATTTTAGCAAGGAAGAAAAAGAGGAAAGTGATGTGAAAATGTCATTTGGTAGTGGTTCTAGGACCAGAACTCAGCTTGCTAGCTTTTAAATCAGCATACTTCCCACTGCCTCCAGTTATTCTGCTGTAAATCTTTATATTATAATGGCCTTGAAAAAATAAGTTTTAAACTGCTCATTAAGTACTGCCCTACCTTGATATTTTGAGCAACATGTTTATGCTCATATTAGGTTACAAGAAGTGTATACCTTCAGGAGAGGGGGAAGAAAATCAGCTCTGACCTTGTGAAGTCCTTCTTCTATGGATTTGGTAGACATTTCCAACCAAGCTTCATCTTCTATATTTAGATACTTTAATAGCATTCAAGGTTACCATAAGAAAATATTTATAGCAGTATTCTTTTACCTCATTTTATTTTACTACACCACGAAATAGAAACAAATAGGTGAAATCTAGATCATCTAATTTAAGGATATTTATATATTTAGAGAATATTTTGACTATTGTGCCAGATTTAATTAGTCTTTAACTTTCATATTCTTTTATTTTGATGGTACCAGAGGATTGCATTTATTCAAACAGAAAGTAAATGTATCAAATAAAATAAAATACCTACTTAAAAGTATAGAGCTTCCCGGGTGGCTCAGTGGTAAAGAACCCACCTGCCAATGCAGGAGACAAGAGTTTGATCCCTGGGTCAGGAAGACTCCTGCAGAAGGAAATAGCAACCCACTCCTGTATTCTTGCTTGGGAAATCCCATGGACAGAGGAGCTTGGCAGGCTGCAGTCCATAGGTCACAAAAGAGTTGGACGTGACTTAGCTACTAAATAACAACTTGAAAGTATATATAGAAGTTGATTTTTTTTCTCTTACAGTTTTATGTAATTTTATAATGATGGCCATTATATGTAGTGGTCCCACTTGTATCCTCTAAATGATATACACAGTTGGACGGTTTCTTTGAGCAGAACTTCTCATAGACTTGTACTTGATATTCCTTGTTTCTTTTTGCTGGGGTTTAACTTTAGGAGACAGAACTGCCATTAAATAGTGATGTTAAAAGAACCCTTCCTCTGAGTTGTTCTTATAATATACTTCAACCATTTGTTTTTATGTGCTGAGAGCCAATATAGTTATTTTATGGAATTATCTGTGCCTTGAATTTTCTTGAATCAAGAACAGAAGAATGCTCATGGATTAGAGTTACTTAACGTGGAAACACTGTATCATTGTTCATAATAAGGAAGAAGACCCAAGGAGCAACCTGTCCAGCAGTAAAGCAAATGTCTTTATCGATCTCACTTAAGTACTGAAGGCATGACCTTATAACTGCATAGTTTAGTAATCAATATTTTTGATGACTTCATTATAAAAGAAAGAATAAGTGGTATTTTGGTATTCCCTGTTTTGAAGAACAGAGGAAAGCATGTGTATTTCAAGAATTTTCTCAATAATAATTAGTAACTTAATGTATATATTTTACATAAAGGGTAAGCTTTATATGGAAACAGAATTTCCATCATAACTAGCAGTTATTGAATTCTTCTCAATTGACTCAATTTTCATGAACTTTTACACTCTGGTTTTTCATTTTAATAAAAGAATTATGCAAATAAATTGTTCAGGCAGCTAAAAATTATTATTTATTGCCTGCTTCCTTGTGTTGTTTTTCATTTCCCCAAAATCATACTAACTTTGAAAAGAGAATCACATTTTATGGCTTTTATTTTTCACTCAGTTTCTTTTCCAGAGAAGTCACAAATACTGTACTTTGCCTAAACTATTCAGGGTCTTTGCAAAGCCACTGCCCCTCATGGGGTTTATAATACAGCAGTAAGAATGTGCTCAGTAAAACAACAGAACACAGTTTTTACAAGTAGTATAGCTTGAAAGCAAATTAATTTACATGAACACTTAGAAAAGTAAGTGGCACATTCTAAAGGCACAATTAGTTGATAAAATAAGAATATATTATAATGGTTCAGAAAAAGGAGGTTACGTCTATCTTCTTTAGTCTCAATGAAAAATATAGTATCTCAGACAGATGTTAAAGATGTGATTTTGACAGGCAGAGAAGGCAACGTTCTGGAAGAGGCAGTTGTTTCAGATGGAAAGAGCTGTGGCTCACAGATGGGACTGTGTTCGTATTTAGGGAATAGTCATCCTGTTACACAGGTATGGAAAATAAGCATGAAGGAATAGGATTAAACTGCTGTATCTAGACACATTATGTTTAGGTCGGAGAATGGGAGGGCAGCTGGACCAATTTGAGAATTCTTTTACTTAATTTAGAAATTACAAAAAAGCATGCATTAAGCCTGAAAGCTGATATGATTAAAATTCTATCTTAGAAAATTAGTAAATTTAGTTTTTTTTTAAGAGATTGGAGGAAAAGATACATGTATGTTATTAAAAAAAACTGTCGAATAAAGTAAGTTAGTGATAGTAAGAATGGTAAAGGAGGAGTCATGGTTGGATGTTAGAAAATTATTTTTTTCTAATGTTGGTTGCAGAGTGACCAGTAACAATGCTTAGAATAACCCAGAGCAAGATTTCCAACCTTGGCACCATAACTGGGGCTAGAGTACTTGTGTGACAATACAAGTAGACAGTAGAATACTGAATAAAATAAGCTGAATAAATGGTTTTGAACATTGAGCATTGGGAACTGTGGGACTATGATCACAGAGAGAAGAGAAAAATAATGAGAGCCTTATGATCAGTTTGGCTTTTTCCCTGAAAACATATTCCTAACCATGGTACAAGGTGGAAGAGCCCAGGCAGAGTTCAGAGGGTCTGTTTGAGCTGAACTGAGAGAAATAGAGTTTGGGGAGGCCAGAATTGCTAGAGTTTACAAAGCAGGAGGGAGTTAAGGAGAAAAAGAGCTCCCAGACTCTGAATAGTTGTATCATTGAGTCTGTTGGTGAATCCCAACTAGCCAGGTATAGAAGGAAATTCCATGCAGCTGATTAGGGAGTGAGTAGAGAGCTATAAGCGGAGAAGGCAATGGCAAGCCACTCCAGTACTCTTGCCTAGAAAATCCCATGGATGGAGGAGCCTGGTAGGCTGCAGTCCGTGGGGTCGCTAAGGGTCGGACACGACTGAGCGACTTCACTTTCACTTTTCCCTTTCACACATTGGAGAAGGAAATGGCAACCCACTCCAGTGTTCTTGCCTGGAGAATCCCGGGGACGGGGGAGCCTGGTGGGCTTCCGTCTATGGGGTCACACAGAGTCGGACACGACTGAAGTGACTTAGCAGGGAGCTATAAGATGATCAATCTTCAGAGATCACACAGGGCTAGGGGGTGTTTTAGTTAATAACAGGCCTGAGTAAGTACTGTTTGAACCCCTGGGATATTACGGAGAGACTGCCTAATGGTCACCCCTTAGAAAAAGATGTCAATTTAGCTTAGAATAAAGACTATATAAACCCTCTCTGCAAAAAAATATCAACCCCCACACAAAACCTAAAACAGTTCTAAAAAGGATCTTGCTGGTCTGCACATAACTGCTTGTCAGAGAAAAGTCTAATACTTTTTTGAAAAAGCAGAAGTCAGTACTCAATAACATAACGTTCAAAATGTCTAAAAGCCAAAACCAAAACAAATATGAGATATGCAAAGACCAACCAGTGTGACCCCTAATCTCTTTAGGAAAAAATATGATAATAGAAAGGAATGTAGAAATTACAGAGATGATGAAAATAGCAGAAAGCAGTTTAAATCATTTGCTGTAAACGTGCTGAGGATTTAAAGACAACCATGAACAGAATAATATTAGAAATATAAGATATGAAAGAGAATTAAATGGAACTGACAACTGAAATATAAAGTAAGATGAAAATTTAATAGATTAGATTAATAGTTATTAATCTGATGCTTTTCCAATCTTTTTATTACTGAATTTCTTGTCCCTGTCAATCAAGGGAGCTATGCCTTTTCTAACCATCATCATATATGTCACCCAGTTAACCACAGGTCAACATTTCAGTGCTTTTAAGGGAATGAAGAAAACGAACAATTCATTGATAAATGTGTGAGATGTTGGTGTAAGCTGAAAAAAAAAGTTCAGTAGGCTAACAAGGTTCAGTTTTTGGAAGCTGGCTTCATCTTAATGGACCCTGGCCTATATCGAGGGTGGTATTCCAAGATATGTGAGGAATTAAGGATTCATGGTATTAAAGAATAATGTTTCAGTTCAGCTCAGCTCAGTCGCTCAGTCGTGTCCGACTCTTTGCGACCCCATGAATCACAGCATGCCAGGCCTCCCTGTCCATCACCAACTCCCGGAGTTCACTCAAACTCATGTCCATCGAGTCAGTGATGCCATCCAGCCATCTCATTCTCTGTTGTCCCCTTCTCCTCCCGCCCCCATTCCTTCCCAGCATCAGAGTCTTTTCCAGTGAGTCAACTCATCACTTGAGGTGGCCAAAGTATTGGAGTTTCAGCTTCAGCATCAGTCCTTCCAATGAACACCCAGGATTGATCTCCTCTAGAATGGACTGGTTGGATCTCCTTGCAGTCCAAGGGACTCTCAAGAGTCTTCTCCAGCACCACAGTTCAAAAGCATCCATTCTTCGAATAATGTTTATGTTCCTGGTAATGACCAGGCAAGAAGTTTTGCAGATCCATAGGCCCATTTTCTTCCTTAAAATACATAAACTATTTTATTTTTTCTTCTATTCAGACTATGCCTGTATAGGCAAAGATGAATGGACATCTAATGGAGCTTGACTTTGCTGAATAAATTGAAACTAAAGATCAATTGAATATTCAGTTCAGAGAGCTATCACTAATGCCAGCCTTTGTTCTCAGCAGTTTTCTAGGTAAAGAGATAATATAAAGTTATGGAAAAGTCACATTCAGTGATCTTATGATTCCTTTGTCCTATTATAGCATATTGATACTTTATATTAATGATGTTTCCTGGCCATGGCATTCTTAAAGTAATAAAACTTCATTTTTTACACTACTTTATCCGAAGGAAATATATGAGCCTCCAATCCAAGAAATTAAACAATGCAGGTGAGATGGGAGGGAATATGAGCCTGAAATACTTGAAGGCCAGGACTCGGTGTCTCACTCATCGCAGAAGATTCCACAGCGATCCCGGGTTCTTGCTGAGACCCCCAGACGCTCTCCAGACTTTATGGTTCAGAAGCGCACAATTTGAAAATCAATGACAAAGATAATTTTGCAGCAATCTGCATTATTTTTTCTGAGGAAATATCACCGAAATAATACAGAAATCTAAGTTTCAATACTAAATTTGGGCACTTTTAATGTAAAAAGTCCTTTTCTTTAATAAGTAAAAGTCAAACTAATTTCAGTCCTGTGGTGAAAATATCAGATCACCTAACCCCATAATGTTGTTCTCAGGCCATCCATCATGCAGTTTCCCCCAAACTTGATTGTTTTGTTTTTCAGTCTAAATTATGGAGCTACATCTGCCTGGGGTGATCATAAGGTTTGTACTATAAGACTTCAGACGATGGGTAGGATTTTATTAGCTGAGAAGGTATTGGGAAAATGGTATGCTGCAGAAAAAGCATTTAAGGCATAGGCAAAAAAGCATGAGACATATTAAAGGCCGTGGTAAATGATCTGATTGGATACTTACAATACAATTGGATACAGAGGAGAAATAAACAGTAAAAGGGAATGAAAATGTGTTGTTTTTTGTGCCCTTTAAGATTATCTCAATATATTTTCGAAATTCACCCCACATATTCTTAGTTTACTAGTGAGAAAATTAAAGTGAAAAGAAGTCATGTATCTACTGAGTGGTGAATATAATTAGCATTCCAAGGCATATCTCTCTTGCTCTGACATGTCTTTTTTACTGGATATCACTGTCTCTTTGTAAGGCCATAAAGAACCATTGGGCCCAGGTATTGGTTGGCCTTTGATACAGAGTTAAATATCTTCAATTTCAATTTATTTGAATAATAAATATATAAAAATGATAGCAAATAATATTCAAGTCTTTTTGAATAGACACTGTTACAGTCAGACTTTTGCTTTGGAAAATTAATCTGGTGGCTGCATTTAGAACTGACTGGGATGTAGAAAGAAATAATATTAGAACACACCAGGCCCAAGTAAAATGTAGTCATGTTAGCAGAGTTATTAAGAGTATGGCAGCCATAGAGGTATGCTGCTTGGCTCTCCTTTTCAGATAAAAACCCTCCTGGTCAGCTGCTGCAAGTTGTACAGTTAGTGGACAGATTTCTTCTGTTTAGTGCTGTCAGGATTCACATTGGTTTTGGACCAAGGTCATGCTTTTTCCTGGGCAGCTATCTACCATTGATGACTGAGCATGTCAGGGGCCCTAGATCCTGGTCACCTCTGCCCAATGCACGTCTACTGTAATGAGAAGTCCTTGTTCCAGAGCTCCCTACTGGGTTATCCAAGACTTTGTTAGATCTTTATTGTGGTTTGGGGCTCTCTGCCAATCCTTTTCCTCTTTTCCCCACAAATCCTTCTCTTAAACATTTTTCAGATCTGTATCACAGTCTGAAGGCCTTCCCTACCCAATCTTTCCTTTTCCCCTTCTTAAATTTCACAGATGTCATCCCCAACAAATCTCATGTGCTCCTAACTCTGTCTCAGAAGCAGAGATAATTAAAGTGTGGAAATCAAAAGGTGAGAGATCTTAGAGCCCTTTGCAGGATGATGATGGTAATGATGAGGATAAGACTGATCTTTGCATCACTTAAGTTTTTCTAGAGTCTCAGCCAGAAATAGTTTATAAGTGTGCAGTTCCTAGAACTGACAGGGTATCCAAAGAGGTGTCATCTAAGACAGAAAAAGTTAGAAAAAAAAGTGTCAAGGGTAGTAAGAGGAGAACTGTGCCAAGATAGAGAAGCAAGTTTTAGTAGGAGGAGGGAATCAATACCCTAAAAACTGTGAAGCTGTCAAAGGAGGATCAACACAGCAAAAAGATTGTGTTGCCTGTTTTTTTGTTTCTAAAATGTGACTCTGAACTTCAGTATGAGTGTGTGAGTGTGTGTGTGTGCGCGCGCGCGCGTGTGCGCTAGTCACTTTAGTCTGATCCTTTGCAACCCTGTGGACTGTAGACCGTCAGGCTCCTCTATCCATGGGATTCTCCAGGAAAGAATACTGGAGTGGTTGCCATTTCCTTCACCTCAATATGAGCATAAATGGATGGAAACAACAAGGAGCAAGAAGGTTCAGTAATCTTGAACTTGGGTCTAGAACTGAGCCCCAAAGAAATATCACTTCTCCCTGAAGCAATAAGTATATAAATATTTTTGGTAAGGAATTGGTATAAGAATAATAATCAGTTCTTATTAAGGCACACAGATATTTACTCTTAGAATGAATACTGTTGATCACAAGAGTAGAAACTTTGAAGATACACATTCACACATTTGGTTTGCATTTGTCTTTGTGCTTCTGGCTAGTTTGCATTCATTTTCCACCCTGGGTGAAGCAAATGGAACTAAACATAATGTCTGCTTATTTTCTAGAGTGTGTCTTTCAGGTCGGTGTTACACATGTCGTCAGCATTATGGCGGTTATGTAAAACTATGTTAAGGTGAAGTCAAACACATGTACACTCCGGGCAGATTCATGTCAATGTATGGCAAAACCAATATAATATTGTAAAGTAATTAGCCTCCAGTGAAAAAAATTTAAAAAAAAGAAAGGGGAAGTAGAAAAATAGGACTTTGAATAATGGCTTTATTTGTCTAATATTTTCTATTTGTCTATCATTTTCTTTAGTGGTTTTCACTAAAGCTGACCTATAGTCTTTACTATACAAAGTCGTGTGCTTTTTTATGTAATACAATCATTTTAATTAAGATCTTAATTCTATCCTTCTATGTTGTTTGAAGCTAGACATACTCATTAGGAAGGAATGGTGTCTTTCCAAGTAAAATTGGGCTATAATTTCTGTACCTGCTGTGTGTATTCAGAGAAGAGTTCTCCAACTGTGACATTAATATTACATTATTTATCTTGAAAGAAACTTGCCGACTTATCTTAAATGAAAGGCCAAGAGTATACCCTACAGGGATAATAATGGCATTTTTTTTTTTTTTGCATAAAAGTATTGATCTAATTATTTCTTACTGGCACCAGAAGAAATACATGACTACCTGCATTATCGTTAGCATCATTCAAGCTTATTCATATAATATTATTATATTTAAACTAATTTTAAAAACATGCAGCTAAAGAGTTTTATATAAAGTTCTTTTATTGATCATTAATGTCAGAATGTTGATAATGCTGATGTATTTTTTGTCTAATATAATTTTCTCATTAATTTCACTAAGGACATATACCAAAATTGGAACATAAAATACCTTACTTATTAATCATTGACTAAGGCTTTTAATGCTAACTAAGCATGTTTAATTAACTAAGCAAATTTAGGACTTCCCTGATAGTTCAGACAGTAAAGAATCTGCCTGCAATGCAGGAGACCTAGGATTGATCTCTGGGTGGGAAGATCCCCTGGACTAGGAAATGGCAACTCACTCCAATATTCTTGCCTGGAAAATTCCATTAACAGAGGAGCCTGGTGGGCTACAGTCCATGGGGTTGCAAAAGAGTCGGACATGACTTAGCAACTAAGTAGCAACAACTGGTGGAGAAGGAAATGGCAACCCACTCCAGTGTTCTTGCCTGGAGAATCCCAGGGACGGGGGAGCCTGGTGGGCTTCCGTCTATGGAGTCACACAGAGTCGGACACGACTGAAATGACTTAGCAGCAGCAGCAGCAGCAACAGCTGGTTGGCATGATATTCACTTTAAGAAGGGCTGCAATTATATTTTTATTTACAGCATCAGAGCAGCAACCTCTACTTGGACAGACATCCCTATTCAGGACATTGTTGTATGTGATGCTATGGGCTATAGTATCATCTGAGATAATGTGTTCTGGAGGATCTAAAGCAGAAGAACCCTAGAGAGCCATTTGGTACAGTGCTTTCATTTTCACATTTCCTGCTGAGCTCGTGAGAGATTTAGTCCAGGTCTTAATAATCTTCTTCTTTCCCTTCAGATATGTTCTTTGCTTCATATATTTATGGGCTTATAAAGCCAAAGTTAAAATCCCAATCAGTTAAGTTCAGCTGCTGAGTTGTGTCCAACTCTTTGTGACCCCATGGACTGCAGTATGTCAGGCTTCCCTGTCCATCACCAACTCCTGGAGCTTGCTCAAACTCATGTCAATTGAGTTGGTGATGCCATCCAACCATCTCATCGTCTGTCGTCCCCTTCTCCTCCTCCCTTCAATCTTTCCCAAAATCAGGGACTTTTCTGATGAGTTAGTTCTTTGCATCAGGTGGCCAAAAGTACTGGAGCTTCAGCTTCAGCATCAGTCCTCCCAAAGAAAATTCAGGACTGATTTCCTTTAGGCCTGACTGGTTAGATATTGAAGTCCAAGGGATTCTCAAGAGTCTTCTCCAACACCACAGTTCAAAAGCATCGATTCTTCTGTGCTTATATTTTGTTATGGTCCAACTCACATCCATACATGACTACTGGAAAAACCATAGCTTTGACTAGATGGACCTTTGTCGGTAAAGTAATGTCTCTGCTTTTTAATATGCTGTCTAGTTTGGTCATAGCTTTTCTTCCAAGGAGCAAGTGTATTTTAATTTCATGGCTGAAGTCACCATCTGCAGTGATTTTGGAGCCCAAGAAAATAAAGTCTTTCACTGTTTCCATTGTTTCCCCATCTATTTGCCGTAAAGTGAAGGGACAGAATGCCATGATCTTCGTTTTTTTAAATGTTGAGTTTTAAGCCAACTTTTTCACTCTCCTCTTTCACTTTCATCAAGAGGCTCTTTAGTTCCTCTTTGCTTTCTTCCATAAGGGTGGTGTCATCTGCATATTTAAGGTTATTGATATTTCTCCCAGCAGTCTTGATTCCATCTTGTGCTTCATCCAGCCTGGCAGTTTGCATGATATACTCTGCATATAAGCTAAATAAAATCCCAATACCTCCTACTAAAGATGAAGAAATCTATTTCTTTTAAATAAAATATTGTATATTTTGTTAGAAAGGGCTCAAGCTCAATGAGAGTCCCAGTTTATGATGACTTGGAGAGCTAAAGAGGGCCGGCCAGCATGACAGGTTTCTCTTTGTGCCACTGCTACGCAGTCATTGGATGCTGAAGCTGGAGCTCCAATACTTTGGCCACCTGATGTGAAAAGCCGACTCGTTAGAAAAGACCCTGATGCTGGGAAAGATTGAAGGCAGGTGAAGGGGATGACAGAAGATGAGATGGTTGGATTGTATCACTGACTCAATGCATATGAGTTTGAGCAAGGTCCAGGATACAGTGAAGGAAAGCGAAGCCTGGTGTGCTGCAGTCCATGGGGTCACAAAGGGTTGGACACGACTGAGTGACTGAACAACAGTCCAGTTTCTTTCATTCAATGTCAGGTGAAGTGACATTTGAATCTATTCATTTTTGGTTTGACATATTTTCATTCTTTCTCTGAAGCTTGAGGTCTGTCACTAAAAATGACCTCTGATCACCTATTAATTAGTTCAATCATGTGATATAGTTACTTTGGCTGATTAACAAGCCACCCAGAGGGAAACTGACGAAATCAGTTAGTGGCTTCACCTAAGATGTAGAGGAAGTCAGTGACTGGTTGATTTTGTCACTTTTATTAGCACCATAAGAAGGTTTAGGGTTGGAATTTAAAATAGTTACAGAATGTATTAGATGTAGGGAAGTAAAATCAGTCAATTCTGATAGTTTGCTATGACATTTCCCAGTAATTATCTTTGGAGTGAGGACCAGAGTCTCTGGTTACAAATTTCAGCTAAGACCCTGGACTGAATGATCTTGCAATCCTAAAGTCATTTTGGCAAAACCAAGCCTTTAAGGTATATAAATGTGTATATAATCATTTGAAAGAGAGATTGCAAATGTCTGTAGAATTCTCAAGTGGAGTCCTGTAGAGATCTGAGTCTGTTCAGCTATTCAAATGCAGATCTATCTAATGTTCATACCTTTCCTTTAATATGGTAGCAAATTGTTAATATTAAAGCATAGCCATGTAGTCTATGAACTGAATTAAATTGACACTAGTAGGGTATAAACCCTCAAATTATTCTTTTATTTTCTTCCTTGTCTTTCCCTTGGCTCCCAGAATTTAGTCTTTTGAACAGATTTTTTGAAACCTCACTTATGATACTGGAGAAGACAGTGGCAACCCACTCCAGTACTCTTGCCTGGAAAATCCCATGGGTGGAGGAGCCTGGTAGGCTGCAGTCCATGGGGTTGCTAAGAGTTGGACACGACTGAGCGACTTCACTTTCATTTTTCCCTTTCATGCATTGGAGAAGGACATGGCAAACCACTCCAGTGTTCTTGCCTGGAGAATCCCAGGGATGGCGGAGCCTGGTGGACTGCCGTTGGATCGCACAGTCAGAATTGACTGAAGCGACTTAGCAGCAGCAGCAGCAGCACTCATGATACACAATTGCTAAAAGGTCTATTTTGTTTTTTATCTAGGTAACATATAAATCAGTTTTAATTTTAGTAATACAGTGTGTCTTCTCCCCAGTGTTCTGCTTTGTGGAGAATCTTGTACTTGAGAATACAGTCTTGTCTAGTTGAAATGACAAGAAACAAACAAACAAAGAAAACAAACCAAAGAAGCCAAAAAATACTAAATGCTTTTGACCAGAGGAGAATATGCTTATGTTTGAGACATAATAAAAGGGTGAAGACTTGATCAGTACATACACTAAATATATAAAATTTTCTATTCTTTATAGTAAATTGAGCTGATCCTGATGATATTCTGTCTCTACAGAACTTAATTTAATGTTTTATGAACACTGTGTGATAAATTGTGTGTGTGTGTTCAGTTGTGTCTGACTCCTTGCGACCACGTGGACTATGGCCCGCCAGGTTGCTCTATCTATGGAATTTTCCTGGAAAGAATACTGGAGTGGGTTGCCATGTCTTTCTCCACAGGAATCTTCCCTTCCCAGAGACTGGACCCGAGTCTCCTGCATTGGCAGGCAAATTCTTTACCACTGAGCCACCTGGGAAGCCTATATAGTAAATTCAGTTCAGTTCAGTTCAGTTCAGTCGCTCAGTCGTGTCCAACTCTCCGCGACCCCATGAATCACAGCACGCCAGGCCTCCCTGTCCATCACCAACTCCCGGAGTTCACTCAAACTCATGTCCACAGAGTCGGTGATGCCATCCAGCCATCTCATTCTCTGTTGTCCCCTTCTCCTCCCTCCCCCAACCTTTCCCAGCATCAGAGTCTTTTCCAGTGAGTCAACTCGTCGCATGAGGTGGCCAAAGTATTGGAGTTTCAGCTTTAGCATCAGTCCTTCCAATGAACACCCAGGATTGATCTCCTTTAGAATGGACTGGTTGGATCTCCTTGCAGTAGCTATATAAATGGTCACTTAGATAGCTAAGACCAATGGCATATTTTTGTTTAAGCTATCCATCTTGGTTGAATATACCTGTAGAATTTATTACTTGATTGTTAGTTCTCCTGTTCACTTTGTATAAGTCTAACCAAAGAGTACTTTTGAAACTAATTACTTAGGGCATTTTATTCTAATCTGCCAAGAACCTGTTTGAGAACATTTCTAATTTTCTTTAGTATGTTTGAATCTATCCGATATTCATTTTCTTTTGTATTTATTATTCATGAAAATTGTTATACTAAAAGTACAATTTTGAATGTTAAAAATAGTTTCTATGATAAAATTAAAAATTAAAGGTTAATTTATTGTTCCTAGTACTTAATAAGATATTCTCAAACTTAAGTACTGACTTACTGGAAATGAACAAAACCTGAAGAAATATCGAATAAAGTAGTAACTGTCTAAACCATCCAGACCTGAGAAACATGCCAAAGTAGTTCAATTACAGTGTGTCCTAAAAGGTTTAGAAGAGGCAGTGAAGTGTTTTCTTGGGACTCAATAAAAGAACACAGAAACAAGAACAGAATAATGTGAACCGAAGCAAGGCATATGAACAGTGAGGGTAGGGGACGGGGACACATTCCACTGCTTTCTTCCTTGTTGCCTGGAAAAGCCTGTGTTGGTAGTAGAAAGGGAAGGTTTATAGCACTGTTTCTCAAACTAACCTATAGAGCACTGCTGTTTCACATATTTATAGGAATTCCTTAGTATTAAAATTCTGTGTTTTTAATTCAATGATAATCTTTGGAAAATTACTGTAAGAATATTCTCAGTCAATGCTTGGCCTTTGTGTTAGAATGACTGGTTCTATGTCTGTATTTGCATCGTTTTTTAGGTCTGTGTTATCCACCTGCTTTAATTTTGTAGCCAGTAACAGAGGAGAGAGGGTGTACTTAAGGTGTAAAGGATGCAATGCATGTCTAACTGATAAATAAATCCTAATAGTGTCATGTGATTCCATGTAATTGGAAAGTTCATAGTAGTTTGAATAGAGAAAAGTAGAACTAGTTAGTAATCTGCACGTAGATATATTGAAGTCAAAAGGGGGGGATCTTTTGTGGTAGCTGGTTTAATTTTCAGGTGAGTAAACTAATTTAGTTCAGCATAACCACAATATCTTTGATTTATGTTAATACTAATATTATAGTATTTTATCGTGTAAACTATATTTGTGTTTTGTATGTTCTATAGTTGCTAAAGACCTGAAAGTTCAGTAGGTCTATATTATTTATTTTAGATTTAAAATTTTATTTAGATAATATTCACATGCAATGAACTAGAACTTATTTTATGTACAATTCAGTGAGTTGTGACAAATATATACATTTGCATAATATACGCCTCTATTAAAATACAGAAGTATCACACCAGGAAATACCATCCTGCCTTTCCTGTCAATTCTGACACCATCACTCCTTCTCCACGGCAAGCACCCTTCAGACTTTTATCATCATAAATTAGTTTTGACTGTTTTTGAGCTTCTTATGATGGGATTATATAGCCTGTGCCCTTGCATCATCATCTTCTTTTGCTCAGCTTATTTGTCCATATTGTTGCGTTATCAACTCAGTTCTTTTATTTTTGTTTAAAAAATAATTTTTGTTTTATAGCAAAATTGAAGGGGAAGGAGTAGAGATTTCTCATATAACCCCTGTCCCCATACATGCACAGCCTTCTCCATTATTAACATTTCCCACCAGAGTGATATATTTGTTACAATTAATGAACCTACGTTAACACATCATTATTAGCCCATGGTCTAAGTTATTGTTCAGTCTTGGTTTTGTAAGTTTTATGGGTTTGGACAAATGTACAATGGAATGTATCCACCATTAGGTTATTTTCACTTCTCTGAAAATTCTCTGTGCTCTGCCAATTCACCTCTCCCCTCATCCTCCAACTCCTGGAAACCACTGATCACTTTACTGTCTTCAGAGTTCTGCCGTTTTCAGAATGTTACTTGGAATCATACAATATGAAGTCTTTTCAGACTGGCTTCTTTTATTTAGTGGTACATATTTAAGTTTACTCCATGTCTTTTCATGACTTGTTAACTCATGTTTTCTTAGCATTGAGTAATATTCCATTATCTGGAGGTACTACAGTTTACTTATTTATTCATCTACTGAGGAACATCTTGGTTGTTTACAAGTTTTGGAAGTTATAATAAAGTTATGGTAAACATCTGTGTGTGGGTTTTTGCGTGGACATGAGTTTTAAACTTCTAATGGTAAATACCAGAGAGTGACTGCTGGGTCATAAGGTAAGAGAGTATGTTTAGTTTTGTAAGAAATTGATAATATGTCTTCCAAAGTTTTCCCCACCGTCAATAGGTGAGATTTCCTATTGCTCCCCATCCTCACAAGCATTTGGTGTTGTCACATGTTCTGGATATTGGCCATTCTAATAAGCGTGTGGTGGTGTCTTATTACTGTTTCAATTTGCATTTCCCTGGTAACATATGAAGTGGAACATCTTTTCATATGCTTATTTGCCATCTGTGTGTCTTCTTTGGTGAGTTATCTGTTAAAGTCTTTAGACCATTTCTAATTAGGTTTTTTGTTTTTTTATTGTTAAAGTTTTAACAGTTTCTTATTTTGGCTAATAGCTCTATATCCGATGTGTCTTTTGCAAATATTTTCTCCCAGTCTGTGGCTTGTGTTCTCATTTTTTGACATTGTCTTTTGCAGATTAGAAGTTCTATATTTCAATGAAGTTTAGCTTATCCATTATATCTTTCATGTATCATGCCTTTGGTGTTGTATCTAAAAAGTTATCCCCAGAAAGATGGTCAACATTTGGACAAATGAAGAAGTAGTAACCAAGTTCTTTCAGGTTTTCTCCTATGTTATCTTCTAGGAATTTTATATTTAGGCCTGCAATCCATTTTGAGTTAACTTTTATGATAGAGGTAAAGTATGTGTCGGGATTCATTTTTTGTCTGGATGTTCATTTGTTCTAGCATCATTTGTTGAAAAGACTGTCTTTACTTCATTGTATTGCCTTTGCTCTTTTGGCAAAGATTTGTATATGTTTATGTGGGCTTTCTATTCTGTTTTGTTCATCTATTTGTCTATTCTTTTGCCAGTACCTCACTGTTTTGATTATTATAGCTTTGTAGAAATCTTAAAATCTTTGTGTAGTTTCAATCTTCCAACATTTTCTTCTCCTTCAATAATTTATTGGCTATTCTATGCCTTTTTGCCTCTTCCTATATGCTTTAGAATCATTGCTTGTTCTACAGAATAACTTTCTAGAGTTCAGTTCCTTTTATTGCTGAATAGTATTCCATATTTGGATATGCCAGTTTGTTTACTCATTGATCTTTATGTGGACATTTAGAATGCCTCCAATGTCTGTTTGTTATAAATAAAATTTCTAGCATTCTTATATATTTCTTTATTCAGACATGTTTTGTTTCTCTTCTAGAAACCTAGGAGTAGCATTATTGTATCAAATTATGTGTTAATTTCATAAGAGCATGCTAAACAATTGCTCAAAGTGACTGTACCATTTTCAGTTTCATCAACAATCCAGAGTTCCAGTTTCTTGATGTCCTTTCCAAGTTTTGTCACTCTCAGTCTTTAAATTTAACTAGTTTAGTGAGTTTGTGTGGTATTTGTGGTTTATTTTTTATTTATCTGATGACCAATGAAATCGAACGCCTTTTGTGTGCTTGTTGAACATCTGTGTGTTTTATTTTTGAAATGTCTTTTCAAGTAGTTTTTCCATTGGGTTTTGTCTTTAATTATTTGAATAATTCTTTATATTTTGTACAACTATTTCATTGGGCAGATATGAAACAATTATTGGATATTTAATTTTCAAATACTTGGCAATGATCTGAGATATATTTGTTATTGTTTTTTATTATTATGATCAGGGAACATAGTTTATATGATTCAGATTCTTTCAAAGTACTGGTCTATCTTGGAATATGTTCCTTCTCAATATTTTGGTGTAATGTTTTAAATTTGTCAATTATTCTAAGTTGGTTAATAGTGTTGTTAAAATCTTATATATCCCTGTGGATTTTTTGTCTCCTTGTTTTATCAATTACTGAGAGAGGAGGTTTAAATCCTTCAACAATAATTATGTAACTTTTTCTTACTTTAGTTGTGTCATTTTGTTTTATATATTTTGAAGCTCCATTGTTAGGTCTGTATGTATTTGGATTTATGATAAATGATGAATTGATCCTTTTTTCATTTGAATTGTATCTGTTCATTTTTATAGTACTCCTTACTTGGAGATTACATTTTCTAAAAAACCACTACAGTTTTCTAAAGATTACTGTTAAGAAGTTGTATCTTTTGTTATCTATCTACTTTTAAGTCATCTCAGTGTTTATATTTAATATGTGGAAAAGATTGCATATACTTAATTCTTATTTTTATAATTGTAATTTATAATTGTTCATTTTTAATAAAAATATTAGTAAGTTTATGATTAGTGTAATGACTGATATAGTTGTTTGTAAGCCTGTTTTGCTGTTTTGTCCTTATACTTGTGTCTTTTGATTTTTAACTTTTTCATCTTTTTATATTCTGTCTCCTGAGTAGTTTTCAATATTCCATTATATCTACTCTAGTAACTTTATATATATTTTAAATATATATGATAAAATTTACTCTTTTTGGTTTATAGTTATGTAGATTTTAAAAATGAATGGAATTATGTCTGTCACCACAATCAATATATAGAACATATATAGCATAGAATCTTAACTCTATAGTCAGCCTTTCTTCTCACATCCATCCCCAGGTAAGCACATATCTGTTCTCCATCCTTGTAGTTTGTATTTTTCGTAATATGACACAAATAAAAATATATAACATATAGCCTTTTGAGTCTGATTCTTTAACTTTGAAAAATGCATCTATGAGTCATATTGTATGTATTGATAGATCATTCTTTTTTACTGGTACTATATGAATGTACCAGGGTTTTAGCCATTTTTTTGGGTAAAATACAGTAGGGCTATTAACCGGTTTTGGTGATTATGAATAAGCAGACTGTCAATATTCCCATACATATTTCTGTGTTAATATAAATTTCCACTTCTCTTCAATAAAGAACTGTGCAATATTCACAGTACCTATGAGAGTGAGTGACAGATATCTTGTCTCAAAAAGTATTTTTACAAGAAGTTGCAGAATATTTATTTTTAATTCATCTTCTTATTATTTTATTCATATTTATAAATGTCAATATTTGAAGTGTTTTATATTTTATTTATTTAAAAATTCATATGCTGTTATGGTCTGCAAACTTTAAAGGGTATTAACTATTCTATTAAAGTTCTAATTCTCAGTCTATGATAACTCCAGTAAAATATTTGGACCACAGAGCCTCCAAAACATGCAGATGACACAAAAGCAAATTTGCTGACTATATTAACAGGTAATATGTAACATTTATCATAGTATTAAAACTACAAGATTTATTTCCAGGGATTAGGGTTTGAGTTTCATCTCTACATTTTACTAGTTGAGTGAATTTAGAGAATTTATTGTATCTCACTAAGCCTCAGTTTCCACTGTTTCCCCATCTATTTCCCATGAAGTGATGGGACCAGATGCCATGATCTTCATTTTCTGAATGTTGAGCTTCAAGCCAACCTTTTCACTCTCCTCTTTCACTTTCATCAAGAGGCTTTTTAGTTCCTCTTCACTTTCTGTCATAAGGGTGGTGTCATCTGCATATATGAGGTTATTGATATTTTTCCCAGCAATCTTGATTCCAGCTGGTGCTTCTTCCAGCCCAGCGTTCCTCATGATGTACTCTGCATAGAAGTTAAATAAGCAGGGTGACAATATACAACCTTGAAGTACTCCTTTTCCTATTTGGAACCAGTCTATTGTTCCATGTCTAGTTCTAACTGTTGCTTCCTGATCTGCATACAGGTTTCTCAAGAGGCACGTCAGGTGGTCTGGTACAGTGGAAACAGTGTCAGACTTTATTTTTTGGGGCTCCAAAATCACTGCAGATGCTGATTGCAGCCATGATATTAAAAGACTCTTACTCCTTGGAAGGAAAGTTATGACCAACCTTGATAGTATATTAAAAAGCAGAGACATTACTTTGCCAACAAAGGTCCGTCTAGTCAAGGCTATGGTTTTTCCAGTGGTCATGTATGGATGTGAGAGTTGGACTGTGAAGAAAGCTGATGGCCGAAGAATTGATGCTTTTGAACTGTGGTGCTGGAGAAGACTGTTGAGAGTCCCTTGGACTGCAAGGAGATCCAACCAGTCCATTTTAGAGGAGATCAATCCTGGGTGTTCATTGGAAGGACTGATGCTAAAGCTGAAACTCCAATACTTTGGCCACCTCTTGCGACTAGTTGACTCACTGGAAAAGAGTCTGATGGTAGGAGGGATTGGGCGTGGGAGGAGACGGGGACGACAGAGAAGAGGTGGCTGGATGGCATCACCAACTCGATGGACATGAGTCTGAGTGAACTCCAGGAGTTGGTGATGGACAGGGAGACCTGGCGTGCTGTGATTCATGGGGTCGCAAAGAGTTGGACACGACTGAGCGACTGAACTGAACTGAGCTGAAGCCTCAGTTTGTTTATTTGTAAGATATGGATAAAAACCAAATCTACCATAAGAGCTTCCAGAAGGTTAAGTAAGATAATACTAGTCACACATTTTGGATAACACTTGGCATTCTATGTAGGTTAGTTATTATTAGTATTAGTAGTAAGTATACTTTTTCAGTTCAGTTCAGTCGCTCAGTTGTGTCCGACTCTTTGCGACCCCATGAATCATAGCATGCCACGCCTCCCTGTCCATCACCAGCTCCCGGAGTTCACTCAAACTCATGTCCATCGAGTTGGTGATGCCATCCAGCCATCTCATTCTCTGTTGTCCCCTTCTCCTCCCACCCCCAATCCTTCCCAGAATCAGAGTCTTTTCCAGTGAGTCTACTCGTTGCATGAGGTGGCCAAAGTAATGGAGTTTCAGCTTTAGCATCAGTCCTTCCAGTGAACACCCAGGATTGATCTCCTTTAGAATGGACTGGTTGGATCTCCTTGCTGTCCAAGGGACTCTCAAGAGTCTTCTCCAGCACCACAGTTCAAAAGCATCCATTCTTCAGCGATCAGCCTTTTTCACTTTTTAGATTATATTATTTGATGATATTTAATAAATGATTCATATAAATGGTTTATAATCAGTTAGTACTTTGAAGTATTTGATAGAACTTGAGAATTTTATGATTGTCCTGTGTTCTCTCAAATGAGTTTTAACATTTTCTCTAAGTGTGCAAATTTATATTAATTATCTGCTATTGCCAAAACAAATTAACACAAATTTAGTGGCTTAGGCAACATAAATGTATTATAAGTCCATAGATCAGAATCTCAGTAAGGGTTTCATGGAGCTAAAATCAAGGTGTTGGCAAGCCAACAGTCCTTTCTGATGGCTCTAAAGGAGAATCTATTTCCCTGCTCATTTGGGTTTTTGGCAGAATTAAGTTTCTTATGGTTGTAGAACAAAGGACCCCTTTTTTTTGTTGGCAGTACACAGAGGTCATTTCTAGCTTCTAGAGGCCGCTGGCATTCCTTGGCTTGTAGCCCCATTTTCTCCTTGTTTTAAGGCCTGCAACAAGGGCTTCCCTCATAGCTCAGTCAGTAAAGAATCTGCCTGCAGTGCAGGAGACCAGGGTTCAACCCCTGGCTTGGGAAGATCCCCTGGAGAAGGAAATGGCAACCCACTCCAGTGTCCTTGCCTGGAAAATCCCATGGATAGAGAAGCCTGGTGGGCTGTAGTCCATGGGGTCGCAAAGAGTCAGGCACGACTGAGTGACTGACACTTCACTTCACTTCAAGGCTTGCAGCAGTGGACTGCGTCCTCATATTACATCTCTGACCCACTCTTCTACTGTTTTGAATTTTAAGAATGCATTTGATTAGATTGGGCTGACCCAGATAATCCAATGTCATCTCCACAACTCTAGGACCTTAAACTTACATCAGCAAAGTCTTTTGTTCTCATTCAACATAACCACAGGATCTGAGGATTAGGTAGGTCTAGGCTTTTATTCAGAGAAGGCAATGGCGCCTCACTCTAGTACTCTTGCCTGGAAAATCCCATGGATGGAGGAGCCTGATGGGCTGCCGTCTATGGGGTTGCACAGAGTCGGACACGACTGAAGTGACTTAGCAGCAGCAGCAGGCTTTTATTAAAAAAATCGTTTACAGGAAGAGAGGTATTATTCTGGCCTACCACAGATTCTAAAAACTTTAGGAAATCTGTTAGTTCAGGACTCACATATAAGACATGGCACCTCAAAGTTGATAGACTTTGCTTTCTAATGTCCTTTTCCACTGAAAGTACTAATTGATGCCGTATGTCCTATTAAAGGAACTAATAGTTTTCTGATCTTTGTTGTATCAAAGGTTGGCTGAGCCACTGTCATTGTAGTAAGAAATGGGGAAGAAAAAAGAACAGATACGGGATTGAACTAACAAGATAAAAGGAACAAATATATGTAAAGAGTGCAAAAGCATTTGGTTTTTGTGTGTTTGTGTGTGTGTGTGATCTTGGCCTTGGAGTACAGAATGAAGCAGGGCAAAGGCTAATAGAGTTTTTCCAAGAGAACACACTGGTCATAGCAAACACCCTCTCCAACAACACAAGAGAAGATTCTACACATGGACATCACCAGATGGTCAATACCGAAATCAGATTGATTATATTCTTTGCAGCCAAAAATGGAGAAGCTCTATACAGTCAGCAAAAACAAGACCAGGAGCTGACTGTGGCTCAGATCATGAACTCCTTATTGCCAAATTCAGACTTATATTGAAGAAAGTAGGGAAAACCACTAGACCATTCAGGTATGACCTAAAGCAAATCCCTTACGATTATACAGTGGAAGTGAGAAATATATTTAAGGGACTAGATCTGACAGACAGAGTGCCTGATGAACTGTGTACGGAGGTTCGTGACATTGTACAGGAGACAAGGATGAAGACCATCCCCAAGAAAAAGAAATGTAAAAAAGCAAAATTGCTGTCTGAGGCGACCTTACAAATACCTGTGAAAAGAAGAGAAGCAAACGGCAAAGGAGAAAAGGAAAGATATACCCATTTGAATGCAGAGTTCCAAAGAATACCTAGGAGAGATAAGAAAGCCTTTCTCAGTGATCAGTGCAAAGAAATAGAGGAAAAATAGAATGGGAAAGACTAGAGATCTCTTCAAGAAAATTAGAGATACCAAGGGAACATTTCATGCAATGATGGGCTCAGTAAAATACAGAAATGGTATGAACGTAACAGAAGCAGAAGATATTAGGAAGAGGAGGCAAGAATACACAGAAGAACTATACAGAAAAGATCTTCACGACACAGATAATCATGATGGTATGATCACTCACCTAGACATCCTGGAATGCAAAGTCAGGTGTGCCTTGGGAAGCATCACTATCAACAAAGCTAGTGGAGGGGGTGGAATTCCAGTTCAGCTATTTCAAATCCTAAAAGATGATGTTGTGAAAGTGCTGCACTCACTATTCCAGCAAGTTTGGAAAAGTCCACAGTGGCCACAGGACTGGAAAAGGTCAGTTTTCACTCCAATCCCAAAGAAAGGCAGTGCCAAAGAATGTTCAAACTACCGCACAACTTCGCTCATTTCACACGCTGTTAAAGTAATGCTCAAAATTTTCTAAGCCAGGCTTCAACAGAACATGAACCGTGAACTTACAGATGTTCAAGCTGATTTTAGAAAAGGCAGAGGCACAGAGATCAAATTGCCAACATCTGATGAATCATGGAAAAAGCAAGAGAGTTCCAGAAAATCATCTATTTCTGCTTCATTGACTATGCCAAAGCCTTTGACTGTGTGGATCACAATAAACTGTGGAAAATTTTGAAAGAGATGGGAATACCAGACCACCTGACCTACCTCTTGAGAAACCTGTATGCAGATCAGGAGGCAACAGTCAGAACTGTACACGGAATAACAGACTGGTTCCAAATAGGAAAAGGAGTACGTCAAGGCTGTATATTGTCACCCTGCTTATTTAACTTCTATGCAGGGTACATCATGAGGAACGCTGGGCTGGAAGAAGCACAAGCTGGAATCAAGATTGCCGGGAGAAATATCAATAACCTCAGATATGCAGATGACAGTACCCTTATGGCAGAAAGTGAAGAGTAACTAAAAAGCCCCTTGATGAAAGTGAAAGAGGAGAGTGAAAAAGTCGGCTTGAAGCTCAACATTCAGAAAACTAAGATCATGGCATGCAGTCCCATCACTTCATGGTAAATAGATGAGAAAACAGTAACAGGTTTTATTTTTGGGGCTCCAAAATCACTGCAGATGGTGACAGCAGCCATGAAATTAAAAGACGCTTACTCCTTGGAAGGAAAATTATGACCAACCTAGACAGCATATTAAAAAGCAGAAACATTACTTTGCCACAAAGGTCCATCTAGTCAAGGCTATGGTTTTTCCAGTGGTCATGTATGTATGTGAAAGTTGGACTATAAAGAAAGCTGAGTGCCGAAGAATTGATGTTTCTGTTTTTGTGTTTTTTGTTTTTATTTTTTCCTTTTTTTTTAAATTGGAGGCTATTTTACAATATTATATTGGTTGGTTTTGCAATACATTGACATGAATCTGCCCTGGGTGTACATGAGTTCCCCTTCCTGAACCCCCCTCCCACCTCCCTCCTCCCCTTATCCTCCCTCTGGGTCATCCCTGCACACCAGCCCCAAGCATCCTGTAACATGCATCGACCCTAAGCTGGTGATTCGTTTCACATATGGTATATACATGTTTCAATGCCATTTTCCCAAATCATCCCACCCTCACCCTCTCCCACAGAGTCCCAAAGACTGTTTTATACATCTGTGTCTCTTTTGCTGTCTCGTATACAGGGTTCTCATTTGCATCTTTCTAAATTCCATATATATGCGTTAGTATACTGTATTGGTGTTTTTCTTTCTGGCTTACTTCACTCTGTATAATAGGCTCTAGTTTCATCCACCTCATTAGAACTGATTCAAATGCATTCATTTTAATGGCTGAGTAATACTCCATTGTGTATAGGTACCAAAGCTTTCTTATTTGTTCATCTGCAGATGGACATCTAGGTTGCTTCCATGTCCTGGCTATTATAAACAGTGCTGCAATGAACATTGGAGTACATGTGTCTCTTTTAATTCTGGTTTTCTCGGTGTGTATGCCCAGGAGTGCGATTGCTGGATCATAAGGCAGTTCTAGTTCCAGTTTTTTGAGGAATCTCCACACTGTTCTCCATAGTAGCTGTACTAGTTTACATTCCCACCAACAGTGTAAGAGGGTTCCCTTTTCTCCACATCCTGTCCAGCATTTATTGCATGTAGACTATTTGATAGCAGCCATTCTGATTGGTGTGAAATGGTATCTCATTGTGGTTTTGATTTGCATTTCTCTGATTATGAGGGATGTTGAGCATCTTTTCATGTGTTTGTTAGCCATCTTTATGTCTTCTTTGGAGAAATGTCTGTTTAGTTTTTTGGCCCATTTTTTGATTGGGTCGTTTATTTTTCTGGAATTGAGCTGAACGGGCTGTTTGTATATTTTGGAGATTAATCCTTTATCAGTTGCTTCATTTGCTATTATTTTCTCCCATTCTGAAGGCTGTCTTTTCACTTTGCTTATAGTTTCCTTTGCTGTGCAGAAGCTTTTGATTTTAATTAGGTCTCATTTGTTTATTTTTGCTTTTATTTCCTATATTCTGGGAGGTGTGTCATGGAGGATCCTGCTGTGATTTATGTCGGAGAGTGTTTGGCCTATGTTCTCCTCTAGGAGTTTTATAGTTTCTGGTCTTACATTTAGATCTTTAATCCATTTTGAGTTTATTTTTGTGTATGGTGTTAGGGAGTGTTCTAGTTTCATACTTTTACAAGTGGTTGACCAGTTTTCCCAGCACCACTTGTTAAAGAGACTCTTTTCTCCATTTTATATTCTTGCCTCCTTTGTCAAAGATAAGGTGTTCATAGGTGCATGGATTTATCTCTGGACTTTCTATTTTGTTCCATTGTTCTATATTTCTATCTTTATGCCAGTACCATACTGTCTTGATGACTGTGGCTTTGTAATAGAGCCTGAAGTCCGGCAGATTGATTCCCCTAGTTCCATTCTTCTTCCTCAAGATTGCTTTGGCTATTCGAGGTTTTTTTGTATTTCCATACAAATTGTGAGATTATTTGTTCTAGCTCTGTGAAAAATATCGTTGGTAGCTTGATAGGGATTGCATTGAATGTATAAATTACTTTGGGTAGTTTACTCATTTTCACAATATTTATTCTTCCAACCCACGAACATGGTGTATTTCTCCATCTATTAGTGTCCTCTCTGATTTCTTTCACCAGTGTTTTATAGTTCTCTATGTACAGGTCTTTTGTTTCTTTAGGTAGATATATTCCTAAGTATTTTATTCTTTTCGTAGCAACAGTGAATGAAATAGTTTCCTTAATTTCTCTATTTTCTCATTATTAGTGTATAGGAATGCAAGGGATTTCTGTGTGTTGATTTTATATCCTGCAACTTTACTGTATTCATTGATTAGCTCTAGTAGTTTTTGGTAGAGTCTTTAGGGTTTTCTGTGTAGAGGATCATGTCATCTGCAAACAGTGAGAGTTTTACTTCTTTTCTGATTTGGATTCTTTTTATGTCTTTTTCTGCTCTGATTGCTGTGGCCAAAACTTCCAGAACTATGTTGAATAGTAGTGGTGAGAGTGGGCACCCTTGTCTTGTTCCTGACTTTAGGGGAAATGCTTTCAGTTTTTCACCATTGAGGATAATGTTTGCTGTGGGTCATATATAGCTTTTATTATGTTGAGGTATGTTCCTTCTATTCCCACCTTCTGGAGGGTTTTTACCCTAACTTGGAAGAAATGGTCAAATTCTTAGAAAAGTACAACTTTCCAAAACTGAACCAGGAAGAAATAGAAAATCTTAACAGACCCCATCACAAGCATGGAAATAGAAGTGGTAATCAAAAATCTTCCAGCAAACAAAAGCCCAGGTCCAGATGGCTTCACAGCTGAATTCTACCAAAAATTTAGAGAAGAGCTAACACCTATTCTACTCAAACTCTTCCAGAAAATTGATGAGGAAGGGAAACTTCCAAACTCATTCTATGAGGCCACCATCACCCTAATCCCAAAACCTGGTAAAGATCCCACAAAAAAAGAAAACTACAGGCCAATTTCACTGATGAACATAGATGTAACAATCCTTAACAATATTCTAGCAATCAGAATCCAACAACACATTAAGAAGACCGTACATCATGACCAAGTGGGCTTTATCCCAGGAATGCGAGGATTCTTCAATACCCACAAATCAATCAGTGTAATACACCACATTAACAAACTGAAAAATAAGAATCATATGATTATCTCAATAGATGCAGAGAAAGCCTTCGACAAAATTCAACATCCATTTATGAATTGATGTTTTTGGACTGTGGTGTTAGAGAAGACTCTTGAGAGTTCCTTGGATTGCAAGGAGATCCAACCGTTCTATCCTAAAGTAAATCAGTCCTGAATATTCATTGGATATGTTGAAGCTGAAACTCCAATACTTTGGCCACCTGATGCGAAGAGCTGACTCACTTGAAAAGACCCTGATGCTGGGAAGGATTGAGAGCAGAAGGAGAAGGTGATGACAGAGGATGAGATAATTGGATGGCATCACAGAGTCAATGGACATGAGTTTAAGTAAACACCGGGAGTTGGTGATGGACAGGGAGGCCTGGGGTGCTGCAGTCCATGTTCTCAAAGAGTCAGAATACGACAGAGAGACTGAACTGAACTAAATATTTCTTTCTCTTTCTATAACATGGATAAAATGATACACACACACACACACACACACACATACACTCTCTTTGAGTTAATCCAGTTTTCACATTTGGCTTCCCTTGTGGTTCAGCTGGTAAAGAATCCGCCTGTAAAGTGGGAGACCTAGGTTTGATCCCTGGGTTGGGAAGATCCCCTGGAGAAAGAAATGGCTGCCCACTCCAGTATTCTGGCCTGGAGAATTCCATGGACTGCATAGTCCATGGGTCAGCAAAGAGTCCGACAGGACTGTGCAACTTTCACTTTAATTTTCACATTCTTTGAAATACTGGTACTCTTAACACAGGTTTTTCTCCTGCTTTTAATTTGTTTGGGTATTTTGTTAGGGGTCTTAAACACTTTGGAAGAATCAATAACACAACCATTTAAAATTCCTTTTACAATTTGACTGACTCTGGGCTTCCCTGGTGGCTCAGCTGGTAAAAAATCTGCCTGCAATGCGGGAGTGGAGAAGGAAATGGCAACCCACTCCAGTGTTCTTGCCTGGAGAATCCCATGGACGGGGGAGCCTGGTGGGCTGCCGTCTATGGGGTCGCACAGAGTCGGACAGGACTGAAGTGACTTAGCAGCAATGCGGGAGACCTAGATTCAGTCCCTGGGTTGGAAAGATCCCCTGGAGAAGGGAAGGTCTACCCATTCTAGTATTCTTGCCTGGAGAATTCCATGGACTGTATGGTCTATGAGGTTGCAAACAGTTGGACACGACTAAGTGACTTTCACTCACTTCACTTCCACTATACACCCAAAACAATTTCCAGATTCTTGCTGTGTGTAGTGTGTTTCTTCTTTCCTCAATAAGTAAAGCATGAATTGTATGAAAATACTTTGAATTAAAAAAAAAAAACTTTTGAAAATTTTAAAGCAGACTATATTCAGTTCAGTTCAGTTCAGTTCAGTCGCTCAGTCATGTCCGACTCTTTGCGACCCCATGAATCACAGCACACCAGGCCTCCCTGTCCATCACCAACTCCTGGAGTTCACTCAAACTCATGTCCATCGAGTTGGTGATGCCATGCAGCCATCTCATTCTCTCTTGTCCCCTTCTCCTCCCACCCCCAATCCCTCCTACCATCAGACTCTTTTCCAGTGAGTCAACCCGTCACATGAGGTGGCCAAAGTATTGGAGTTTCAGCTTCAGCATCAGTCCTTCCAATGAACACCCAGGATTGATCTCCTTTAGAATGGACTGGTTGGATCTCCTTGCAGTCCAAGGGACTTTCAAGAGTCTTCTCCAGCACCACAGTTCAAAAGCATCAATTCTTAGGCGATCAGCTTTCTTCACAGTCCAACTCTCACATCCATACATGACCATGGGAAAAACCATAGCCTTGACTAGATGGACCTTGTTTGGCAAAGTAATGTCTCTGCTTTTTAATATGCTATCTAGGTTGGTCAATACTTTCCTTCCAAGAAGTAAGCGTCTTTTAATTTCTTGGCTGCAGTCAGCATCTGCAGTGATTTTGGAGCCCAAAAAAATAAAGTCTGACACTGTTTCCACTGTTTCCGCATCTATTTCCCATGAAGTGATGGAACCAGATGCCATGATCTTCATTTTCTGAATGTTGAGCTTCAAGCTGACCTTTTCACTCTCCTCTTTCACTTTCATCCAGAGGCCTTTGAGTTCCTCTTCACTTTCTGCCATAAGGGTGGTGTCATCTGCATATCTGAAGTTATTGATATTTCTCCCGGCAATCTTGATTCCAGCTGGTGCTTCTTCAAGCCCAGCGTTCCTCATGATATACTGTGCATATAAGTTAAATAAACAGGGTGACAATATGCAACCTTGACGTACTCCTTTTCCTATTTGGAACCAGTCTGTTGTTCCATGTCTAGTTCTAACTGTTGCTTCCTGATCTGCATACAGGTTTCTCAAGAGTCAGGTCAGGTGGTCTGGTATTCCCATCTCTTTCAGAATGTTCCACAGTTTATTGTGATCCACACAGTCAAAGGCTTTGCCATAGTCAATAAAGCAGAAATAGAAGCTCTTCTGGAACTCTCTTGTTTTCTCCATGATCCAGCGGATGTTGCCAATTTTATCTCTGGTGCCTCTGCCTTGTCTATATTACAAGTATTAACTACCCTTTTAACTGTATGTTTCTGCATTATCTTTAGTTTAATCCCATTAAGTAATAAATTAAGTAGGTAATATCTTCATTTTGTATATAAAGTCAGTGAGGCTCAGAGCTGCCCAGCACTAAAGTATAGATTCAGGATTTAAACCTGTTTGTTTCCTTGCCTCTAAAATGCAATGGTACTGGAAAATAGGAAGAAATCGCATTTTTTTCCTGCTTTAAAGTTTGAATGTACCTCTCTATTCAAAAAAGGCCTCAGTTGTCTATTTATCTACTTTGTTTTATTGTGAATATATATAAGATCTTATGAAGAGAAATTTTTCTAAGTAAAATTTATTTTCTTCACCATTTTCTCTTCTTTCCTTGCTCTAAATAGTTCAATTCAAAATATATACTTTTGAAAAATTCCTCTGATTAACTCTATCATAGTTAGATTAATTAATTTATAATTGTAATTTGCTTTACATTTTAATTTATTATTAGATTGAACATTTAGAGATGTTTATTACTTGTGCGTATTTTTCTTTCATGACATATTTGTTCAGATCCTTACCTGAATTAATTCGTTTTTTTACATACATAATTAAATATTTCTGCTTTTGGCATTTTAATTTTATTAAATGGATTTTCCTTATCACTTCTTCAATCCTGTTTAAAAATAAAAGACTTCTCTCATTCAGGGATTTATTGTGTACTGTTTTTATTTAATTCTGTTTCTTTTGATATCAGAACCGACATATAATTTTATTCATTTTTTAAATAAGTGCTCATCAATTATTTTTATATCTCCTAATTAAGATAGGTCATTTTCTCCAAGTGGATATCACACATTCAGTGCTTGGAATATCTTAATTTTATGATATTATGACTTTATATATTTTCTGTTGCTGCTATAACAAAGTTTGCACTTTTATCTTCTCAGCCAGTTGAATGTTTTTTACCTCTAATTTTTCAGTTAATATTTTGTAAACAGTCATACTTTCTCTTATAATTGTAGCTTTTCTGTATGTTTCATTTTCTGTTGTTTTTTTATAGACCAGAAATAACAACAATTTGGGGGTCTTTCTTTTGGATGGGTGCCCTCAGTGACTCAACATAAATAAAAATAAATAAATGATATCTATGTGAGTATGACATGATTCTTGACTGTAAGGAAGTTTTCTTTATGAAACTTACCTTATAAATTTTAAATTCTATGAAGATGATCTTTTTCCTAGCTGGTTTTATTGATGATATGTTATTTTAGAGTGTAATATTAAGCTATTTCATACTTATGAGCTGAATCGTTGTTGGTATTTTTGACTTATGGTTTTAATATTCAGTTCAATTCAGTTTGCTAATATTTTATTCAAAATTTAAAATTTTTATTTTCTAATTCTTCAATAATTTCTTCTGTTGTGGTCAGCGGTACTTTGAAGTTATAGTCTTCTCATTGACTTAGGATCATTATCATCTTTTCTAGTCTCTAAAAGACTATTGTTTTTCTTGTATCTGTATTGCACCTTAACAAGTATCTAGTCTGGAAAGCATAAGAAATTCAATAACAATTCTCAATTCAGTAATAAAACTGTCATTCCTGCAGAAGATTCTTTCATCTCTTTAAAATGTCTTCTGTGACTAATGGTCTTTTCAGGGTTTTAAAATTTTTCTTTGCTTATTTGTTCTTGTTAAGTATTTCATTTAAAAATAATTTTCCATTTCATTGAGATAATTGACTTTGTTAACACAGACTGGTACATAGTATCATATTTCCCAAATATTTTTATATGTCTTATATGTACATTTTTTATTCCTAACTTTATATAAATATTAGATAGATAATTAAAAAATGTTTGCCAGAATAATTATTGTATTTAATTGTCTATTTGAATACTTCTATTGTTATCTAAAACCTTTTTTCCTGGTATTATCCCTTGTCTGTTGAAAAGTCTTTAAACATTTTTCATATATGTTTTGCTCATTTTGGATATATTCCAGGTAATCCGTGTTTGTATGTTTGGATTTCACTTTGATTATGAAACAATTGAGCCAAGTACTTTAAAATTTCCAATGTGTATTTATTTATTTAATATCTTCAGTTCCAAATATTTATGGTTGTCATTTTGATGTTTTATTCCTTTGTGATCAGAATATGTACATTAGAGTGTATCTTGGATTTTTTTATTCTTATGCTTAAAGAGTTCCTCATATTATTACATATACTCCTCAAACTTATGTTTTAAAAGGTTGTGTATTATTGCATCATATGGATTTTTGAAATTTTTTCCATAAATTTACAATTCAAATACTATGAAGCTTTTATTAACGTAGTTAATGCCTTGGTAAATTTACTCTTGCAGCTAAATCTGCATGCCTATCTCTGTTTATTTTCTTAATGTAAACTTCCAGAACTAATAATACTAGACAAAATTGGCATTAACATTTAATTTAGAAAAAGAAAAAAGACTGATGAGGTTTTTGCTTGAATATGTCTTATTTAATTTATTCCTATATAATGTTGTAGTTAAAAATGTATGTACTTGGAATTTTTTGAAGGTTTCTTGGTGGCTTGATGCAACAGATGTATGCTATATACATACAAAAGAGAATTTTTCTTTTGTTCTTTGCTGTATTCCAGTTACTGGAGGAATGCCTGGAATGTAGTAGACACCTAATGTATTCAGTTAATTTTTAAAAAATGTTCATGGCTTATTGGAATAAAAAGTATTAATGTAATATCTCTCTGTAGAATGCTAAGTTCAATATACTGTAGCTATTAACTCAACTTTATTAATTCTATTCCTCAAATTCTGTCCTAATTTCTGCATTTTCATTTGACAGTAAAATTGGTAGGGCTATCCAGAGTTGCATTCTGTTCAGTTTTTCTCATACTTCTGATATTCTTTGCACCATATATTTTGATGATACCTCTTTTAGTGTGTTAAGGATTATGAATATTTTATTTTTCTATGCATATTAATTTTGACTATATAAAGTGATTGAACTTTGTAAAAAATTTATCTGGCAACTAATAATATAGCCACTACTCCTTTTTACATTTGGATTTGACTTGTGTTTTTGCCTTTGTCCATGTTTATATCATCAATCTCATCCACCTTCATACACCACATCTCTAACTCAGCTGCTATATTATCTTCACTTTCTCATCTCTTACATATTATCAGATGAAGTGATCATTTCATAAATGTCTAGAGAAATAGATGAGTGATGGCGTCAGCTTCGAGTAATCACCAGGACCTCCCTTGAAGGACTGTCAGTTATGTATTGTCCTTAGGTATTCATTGAAGACTTGACTTTAGTTACACCCAACTTGTGCTCAGTTCTGCCCTTGACAGTTGCACTACTGCTGTGCATCCCTTGGAGGATATGGTAAAGCACAGTATTTGAGAAGTATTGAGTTATATCTTTAAGATGGTAGCAAATGTTTTTATCTAGACTATCTCCAACAAAAGGCTTCCTTAATTTACTGGTGACTTAATTTAAGCATCTGATGCTTTCTATATAGCCTGCTGTTCTGTATAATTAATATTCATTATAGGACTCACATCTTCCCTGGTCTTTGTATTAGATTTCCTATCCTTATCTTCAGTTGCCAATGAAAAGATACAGTGTTTTACAAGGTCTAATAAGATCCAACCAGTGCATCCTGAAGGAGATCAGTCCTGGGTGTTCATTGGAAGGACTGATGCTGAAGCTGAAACTCCAATACTTTGGCTACCTGATGCGAAGAGTTGACTCATTGGAAAAGACCCTGATGCTGGGAGGGATTGGGGGCAGGAGGAGAAGGGGACGACAGAGGATGAGATGGCTGGATGGCATCACCGACTCGATGGACATGAGTTTGAGTGAACTCCGGGAGTTGGTGACGGACAAGGAGGCCTGGCGTTTTTCAATTCATGGGGTTGCAAAGAGTCGGACACAACTGAGCGACTGAACTGAACTGAACTGAATAAAGTACCTGTGTATTCTATGATATACTCATTCCATTGTCTCCATATGGGTAAAATGAAAAGGCTTCAGTGCATTCAGCTCATTATTTGGGCCATTTAACAGCAACAACAACAGCAGGAAAAGAATGGCATTGTTCTCTGTTCATTTGTGTAAATAATTGAGAATATTGTAAGCATATTAAAATGACTTAGTCATATATTACATTTGGTCTCAGTGTTTGTCTATCAAGTGGCTCTCAACTAGGGATTATTTTTCTCCCCAGGAGATATTTGACAACATCTGAAGACATTTTAACAGTTTATAGCAATGGGGGTAGTTTATAACAGTGTTTAACTATAGTTTATAGTTTATTTTAACAGGTTATAGCAATGGGGATAGTTTAAAAAGTATGTTGAGGGTAAAGGCCAGGGTGCTGGTAAACATCTTATAGTTCATAGGACAGCAAAGAATTATCCAATCCCAAATGTCAGTAGTGCCAAGGAGGAGAATCCCTGGTCACTCATATAAAACAAAAGGCATTTTTGAAAGAGTGGAATGAGTATGGAACATGTGTGTAGTGTTGTGTGATAAAAATATAATCATTCATAATGGAATTATTATGATGAATTTGTTTTTTCTTAACTATTGAAAACTTTTTAAAGAGAAAGATGAATACAGTAAGAAGGAACCTGCTGCTGCTGCTGCGGTCACTTCAGTCGTGTCCGACTCTGTGTGACCCCATAGACAGTAGCCCACCAGGCTCCCCCGTCCCTGGGATTCTCCAGGCAAGAACACTGGAGTGGGTTGCCATTTCCTTCTCCAATGTGTGAAAGTGAAAAGTGAAACTGAAGTCGCTCAGTCATGTCTGACTCGTAGTGACCCCATGGACTGCAGCATACCAGGCTCCTCCATCCTTGGGATTTTCTAGGCAAGAGTACTGGAGTGGCTTGCCATTGCCTTCTCCTAAGAAGGAACCTACTCCTCTTTTATTTATACTTGTCTTGCCTACTTAATAAGTGGAAAAGCAAGTGAGAGAATGGGAAACTGGAAGTGCTTTGTAAGTAAAATAGTATTAAATGTAAGATAGAATTGCAGATAAAGACCATTTATTAAGCACTTAGGCTCTATCATACCACTGAGAGTAACATTTGAATAATATTCCATTCTCTTCTGTGTTGAAGGACTGAAATTCATAAACTTGTGATGAACAACTTTTAGAAGTGGAAATACTTGATTTGAAACAACATTTAAGGTATTTGTGTAATAGCTGTGTATGACAAGTAAGGCTGTAGGTACTGGATTGTGTTTCTCTCATCTTCTTTCCAATAGAGCAAATCCACTCTCATCTGTTAGAAACTTATAGAAATTCTGTGTAGACTGTGCTTAAAAAAGAGGATTTGACTGTTAAGGAGAACAGTTAGAAAAAAACATCTGTTGATCTAGTCCAAGTCCTTCTATGAAAATTAAGAATATTGAAATTTAGAAGTTGTGACTTACTCAAGATTGTGTAGCTATAAAATAATTGAATGGTGAGTGAAATTTAGATCTTCTGACTCATTCGAGTGTTTTTTTTAGCATATTTATTGCTTTAATCTTTATGTCTCTTAAAGCATGATGATCTGACATAAATTTGGTCTGTGTTTTACTTGAGGGTTCATTAGTTTCTGTGGAGTAACTATATGGACACTTATTTGTGCCTTTTTCCCCTGTAAATTGCTATCTCCAAATCAACAAGAAAGATGAACAATGAATTTTTCTATTCAAAAATGGCAATGGCAGATTAATTTAAATTCACATGGTGTCACATTTATTATATCAAGAACAACATGATTAGCTCATCATGAAGACTCTGAGATCTGTTTTCTCTCACTGAATCCAAATCATTTTCTCATTGCTTTTTAATAGAATAGAGACTATTATATTGAGTGCATATGTTTTTCTAAAAGAAGATAATTATAAAATACTATGATTGTTAATGTGTATAGGAGCTAATTTTATTCCTATCATCATTGAATTAAAATATCCCCAACTAGGAGTGTGTCTGTATGTTATTAATACTCTGGCTCTTTGTTTTTCTTGACATCATGAAAGGATGTAAAATTAAGAATATGTATTAATTTGTATGTAGTAATGTACTAATAGTAAAATTTAATAGTACAAATTAATGTATTAAGAGTTCTTACAATTAGAGCCATTCTTTCCATCAAAATTCTATTGCCAAACTGAGAAGAAGCAGATAACTCCAGAAATGTAATTTTTTTCATGGACTTTCTTTAGAAGTCATGTAAAACTACCATGTCTTCTCAATTTGTAATGAATTTGGGATTATAGAACAGTTTCTCTATTGATGAAAAATGTTTAACATGGATAATCCACAAAAAGTCTTCCTGTCTTTCCATGACATATATGATACTTTAATGACAGGAGATGAGGATGGTGTTGGAGGGTCAGTGTCACAACGTCGTCTCTGCTCTAGGAGAAGGAGAAAGCCCTCCTTTCTCTTGCTCAAACAGGAAAGTGATTGAAACTCTGAATCAGCATCACCAACACATTGTCTTTGTCCTGTGTACCAGTGCCTTGCATATATTACCTTATTTAACTTTCACATATCTGGTGTGACTCTCTGGTGGCCATTTTTTTCGTACCTGCTATATAGACAGAGTCACTGAGGCTCGCAGTAGTTAGGTAATTTAGCTCAAGTGTACACTTCTGGTAACTGTCAGACTGTGATTTGTACCCAGGTCAGTCTGATTTTCAATTCTAATTTTTTTCTAAAAATGCATCCCACAATTAACTGAAAGCTACTACAAAGATGGTCTGCAGTCCCTGCACAATAGATGAATGTTCTGATATTGATATAGATAATGATATTGATAACATCCATGAATAACAAAAACTTATGGAAGCTAGAGTAGGAAGTTCAGAGACATAAAATTTCTAGAAATTCATAAGGTAAGAAGATAAATTGATGTATTTGAGAAAGGCAGAACTAAATAAAACATAGGAATGAACGAGTGACAGTGTTATACAAAAGTAAAGACAGCACTGACCTGAGGTTTCAAGCAAATAGTTGAGTGGGCATAATTTTTATAAGTGAAATATGTTCCTGAGGTTTGACCCACATTTGTAAATCTTGCAGGAAGTTGTAACAGTGTATCACTGGTGGCTGAAAGACTAACCAAAAGATTCACACAACTGCTGTGATTCTGGAATGTTTGTGTCTATGTGTGTTAGTTGCTCAGTCGTGTCCAACTCTTTGTGACCCTATGCACTGCAGCCTGCCAGACTCCTCTTTCCATGGAATTCTCCAGGCAAGAATACTGGAGTGAGTTGCCATTATCTTCTCCAGGGGATCTTCCTGACCCTGGAGTTGAAGCTGGGTCTTCTACATTGTAGGTGGATTCTTTACTGTTTGAGCCACCAGGGAATCCTGGCATAGCTAAACTGAAGTGTGAGGCTTTTAGTTACACTGAAAAGTCCAAAGACAATAGAAAAAGCTGACAGGCTCATGTGCATTTTTTCTGAATTATTGGGGCTTTTCTATATAGGATATAAAGTACATGCAGTAGCCAGATTGTGAGATATTGAGCCATGAGGTGTCATAGTGTATTTCTCATGGTATTGCTGGGAAATGCCAGTAGATGGAAGCTGCCATGGTCTTAAATGAAAAATTGAAGTTATATTCACTCTAGTCTCCTCTACGCTAAAATCTGTGAGGTTAAATTTAGAATGGACATTTAAATTTTTTGTAGTAAAGCTAATTCCAAGATATTTAGAAAGTTATTTATTTGGATTACTAAGAATGATTTCCAAATTTAGTGCATTCTGCTTCATGAATGTTTCCCTATATGACCTGTACAAAACACATTATTGGATTTAAAAAATCTACCTTCCTCTTTTGCTGGCTGTCACTATCCATCTGTATTGGCATTGTAACATTGAAGAACAAAAACTAATAATTTGAGTCCTTTGTATCTTAAGAAAATTATGTATTAGAATACTATTAATATTGACTTCCCTGGTAACTCAACTGGTAAAGAATCTGCCTGCAATGCAGAAAACCCCGCTTTGATTCCTGGGTTGGGAAGATCCGCTGGAGAAGGGATAAGCTACCCACTCCAGTATTTTTGGACTCCTCTGGTGGCTTAGCTGGTGAAGAATCTGCGTTCAAGGCGGGAGACCTGGGTTTGATCCCTGGGTTGGGAAGATCCCCTGGAGAAGGAAAAGGTTACCCACTCCAGTATTCTGGCCTGGAGAATTCCATGGACTGTATAGTCCATGGGTTCTCAAAGAGTTGGACACGACTGAGTGACTTTCACTTTCATTATTAATATTATGCTTAGAACAGGTGCTTTATAATCTCAACTCACTTTTTTCTTGTTTCTTTATTGAAATATTGTTGACTTTTATTGACTGAATATATTAGTTTCAGGTGTGCTGCATAATGATTTGACATATGTAAGGTAATGATCACCGTGATGTCTAGTAACCATCTTTCCCATATAAAATTGTTACAATATTATTAACCATATTTCCAATGCTATATATGACATTCTGTTGTTTGCTTACTGTATTGCTGGAAGGTTGACCTCTTAATCCTCTTCAGCTATTTTGCCTCATCTCACCCCGTCCCCGGAGAAGGCAATGGCAAGCCACTCCAGTACTCTTGCCTAGAAAATCCCATGGATGGAGGAGCCTGGTAGGCTGCAGTCCGTGGGGTTGCTAAGGGTCGGACACGACTGAGCAACTTCACTTTCACTTTTCACTTTCACACATTGGAGAAGGAAATGGCAACCCACTCCAGTGTTCTTGCCTGGAGAATCCCGGGGACGGGGGAGCCTGGTGGGCTTCCGTCTATGGGGTCACACAGAGTCGGACACGACTGAAGTGACTTAGCAGCAGCAGCAGCGCCCCATCCCTTCTGGCAAATACTTGTTTCTCTGTATTTCTGAGACTCTTTCCATTTTACCTTATTTTGCTTTTTAGATTTCATATACAAATGAGATCATGCAGTACTCGTCTTTCTCTGTCTGATCTATTTCACTTAGCATAATACCCTCTAGATTCAATCATGTTTTCCCAAAGGACAAAATCTCATTATTTTTATGGCTGAGTAATATTTCATCATGCAAACATACCACATCTTATTTATCCATTCATCTATGCTGGACACTTACATTGCTTCCATGTCTGGCTATTGTAAATAATGCTGCAGTGAACATTGGAGTGCATGTATCTTTTGAATTAGTGTTAGTGTATTCGTTGAGTAAATTTGCTTTTGTTTTTCATTCAATAGGTATGCATTAGTTGTCTATAATCTAGTACAAAAGTTTGTATTGGAACTCTTGTTTTTTTTTTTTTTTTCATTTTTATTGGAGGATAATTGCTTTATAATGTTGTGTTGGCCTCTGCCACCTGTGGCTGATTCATGTTGAGGTACTCATGTTTTTAATCTAATTGTAAAGAGAAAGCTCAAGGTTAATTGTATCTCTGGAGTGAAGAACACGAGAATAATGGCTGTGTTACATCTCTGTTGAACTTTACAATTTACTAGCTGCTTTCAAAAACTGTTAAATTTCATTCTTTCAACACTTTTCAAAGTTTAATGTGCACAGAAATTACTTAGGGATTTTGTTAAAATGTCAGTTCTGATTCAGCAGGTCTGAGCTTGAGTTTCTAGATTTCTTACAAGGTCCTTGGTGATACCAGTGTTGTGGTTCACTTCCAGCAGTGAGGCAGTTTTACCATATTTTCCTTCTTTGCTGGTGAGGTAATTGAGGCTGGACAGTTGAATGAATGACTCACAGTCACATGATGGTTTGGTCAAGCCAAGAGTAGTTCATGAGAAACTTGATTCAGACCAGTACCAGTTCCACCTCACGTAATGACACTGAAATCATTTTTTACAGAAAGACCCTCTAAAAAAGAATTAGGAGGGAATGTATTACAAACTTATTAAGAAACATGTAAAATGGAAGCACTTTTTCTCAAAGTCTTCAGGATACTGTCTACAAAACTTCACTGTTGTCAAAAGTGCAATTAATTTGTGAATGATCATTTTTATAGTTACACATTTTAAATAAAACATTTTAGAAGAAAAATAGTGAAATTGTTTTCTCTCTTAAAAAAGAAATAGAGAATTTATCCTTAAAACTATTGAAATCCATTGGGGGGTTCCCTGGTGGCTCAGAGGTTAAAGCGTCTGCCTTCAATGTGGGAGACCTGGGTTCCATTCCTGAGTCGGGAAGATCCCCTGGAGAAGGAAATGGCAACCCACTCCAGTATTCTTGCCTGGAGAATCCCATGGACGAGGGAGCCTGGTGGGCTACAGTCCACGGGGTCGCAAAGAATCGGACACGACTGAGCAACTTGACTTCACTTCAATTAGTGTAAGACCTTACAGGAATATTTGCTTCTCTGATATAATGTTCCAAAGGGAACATTCTGGCTCTTATGGTACCTACCCTGTATCCAACATTTAGCAAGATCTTAAAAGAGATATTTTAGTGTCAGTATGCAGATGGAAAAACAAAAGCCCTGGGATGATAAGTGATTTGCACAGTATATCAAATAAGTGACTACATAATGGGAACCAAAACACAGCTCTCTTTTTTTCTACATTCTTCTCCTTAGCTGCCAGGGAATGATGGGCAAACTCAGTTTCCACTGACAGTCAATAATGAAGTAAATCTCAGAGCTCTCTGAAGATTAATGGATTTCCCAAAGTAACTTGTGGGTAGTTAAGATTCGACTCAATAAAAGCTGGAACCATTTCCCCTAGCTGAGTTCAGCCACATCTATTAGTTGTTGAAGCTTAAAAACAACTCTCTGGATAGCACTGATTATTTAGTAACTTGATTCTCATGGTCTTTGCTAGCATAAAATAGTTAATTTTCTTGCATTTCTAATGGAAAGTCTTCTAAAATTATTTTTATTGAGTACTTACTCTGCATAATAATATCTGTATATTGTATGGATGCCTTCCATGTGAAAATTGCCATAAGCTAAGAGAAAATACGTGCAGTAGAGCCAAATCATTGGGTTTGCCAGAGTGTATATTAACAAACTGGTTATGCTATTCTCAGATCTCCCTCTAATTCAAATATATTAGTAGGTATAAGGAAAAATTCTTTAAAGATAAGTCAATTGCAATGATTATTTTTATGTTAATCTTTTATCAGTTGTGATGTGCCTTCTAAAACAAATAAATCTAGTTATTAAGTATTTGAGAATGAAGAAAATACATAGGACAGTTAAATATTAGTAAAAGTACTCAATTATTACTTGATTACAGGTAGTGGCATTGGGCTTCCCAGGTGGCACAGTGATAAAGAACCTGCCTGCCAATTCAGGAGACACAGGAGACCTGTATTTGATCCCTGGGTTGGGAAGATCCCCTGGAGGTAGGAAATGGCAACCCACTCCAGTATTCTTACCTGGAAAATTCCATGGACTGAGGAGCCTGATGGACTATAGTCCAGGGAGTTAGACGTAACTAAGTGACTGAACAGAGGGACAGTGGCATTACTTTATTTTCCTATGAGAAAGTATCCCTGAAAGAGTGTATAAATTCCCAGTGTGCTTTCTAAATGAATATTTTAAAACTTAAAGTTACAAACTTTGAGGATTATAAATTGTTTTGCATAGTGTCTGAGGCAAAGCAAGTGTTCAGGAAATGACTACTGTTTGTATTGATGCACTAAACCTCCACAGTGTCTATATGAGTTAGGACCTACTTTATTTACTGCCCCTTTATTTACTGGCCTTATTCAACACATGAGGCTATCAGGGCATAGATATGCTGAGTAACTTGCCCAAGATACCACAGCTAAACAGCTAGGAAGTGGTGAAACTGGTGTGAGAGTACAGAAAGTTTATCTCCAGAGACTGTATTTTCTTTATTTTTCTTAAACATTTATTAACTTGGCTGCATTGGGTCTTAGTTGAGGTGCATGGGATCTTTTTTGAGTGATGCTAGATCTTTCTGGTGCGCGGACTCTCTAGTTGTGGCTTGTGGGCTCAGTAGTTGTGGCCTTGGGCATAACTGTGTCGTGACATGGGGGATCTTAGTTCCCCAACCAGGGGTTGAACCAGTATCCTTTGCATTGCAAGGAGTATTCTTAATCAATGAACCACTAAAGAAATCCCTGTATTTTCTTAATTGCTATCTTCTGTAAGCATTTAAATAAAATAACGATAATTATAATTATTAATGTTAATAATAACAAACTTTATCTCAGACTTTTGTGTTCTTTCTGAGCCTTGATTATGTCACTATATCCTCAGGGTTTGCTCTCAGCTCCAGTATTTATAAAATCTCTTGCAACCAGAAATACTGTGGAGAACATTATGCAAACATTCTTTATCAACCTCGTGTATTAATTAGAAAATACTTTATTTGCCACAACAAGTAAAGCAGAGACCTATCATTATAAGAAAATAGACATGGTGAGGTTGAAGTTAACGTGCGTAATATTTTACTTAGAAAAAATACTGGATTCTGAAACTAGTATGTATGAAACACTGACATCAAAACCAAACTAAATTTTGAATTATTTTCTGATGAATTACTCAAACTGTTAGAAGTAAATCACAGCAAAAATTGTGCTTGTGATTTCACTTCATATGGAGTTTGAACTTTTTGCCATAAAAATAAGGAAGTCTTTTGACCCATGACTTTTTATGCTTCACTTGTTTGAACTGCATTTTTATTTTCTCACAAATTAAAAACCATATCTTTCAGCAAAGAGCCCATTAAAGGAACAAATCTTCCTTGAAAATGTTCTGAAACAGGCTTCATTTTCATCCTTGTGTAATTTTATTTCCAAACTGAGAGCCAACTGGAGCATGTCAGAAACAGCTGATGAGTAGATGAAGTAATGACTTCTTACATAACAAGATTAGTTTTCTCATTTGGAAGAATAAAGGGATGAAGAATATGAGGTGGTTAATTTCACTGTCAGACTACTGTTACTCATGCATGGGAATCTTTCTGGAAAACAGCTTGCTTTCAAATGTTCAGATATTAGAAAGACAGGAGTATCAGCCATGGCCACCCGTAGTAAATAACGAATTCAGAGAAAGCTAACTAGACAAACAAATAGGGCTTAAAGCCGAGGAGGAAAGACACAACCTGTTTATACAAAAAAATCATAAGCTAAAATGTGAAAAATAAAATGGTGCTTAAGTTTTAAATTGTTGAGACAAATGCAGTGAAGGTTGAAGGAAATTATCTTGGTAATTCAGGTCCCAAACCCTGTAAGTAAATAAAATATTTGGGAATAGACCTGTGTTTTTTATATACTGAGGGATTTAAGTAGTCACTTTCACCAAATCAAATTGCTTTAATCCTAATTCTAAACCCATGGAGGTTAAAGGCAAATGACACAAAGTAGAATCCTGTTTTTTATTTTAATTTTCTTTTAGAAAAATATTAATCCAGGTGGTGTAAACAGCTGCCAAAATACACACACACACACATAATCGTGTTAAATCCTAGTGTGATTGGTGCTGTGCTGTTATTCCTGAAAGTAAAAATGACCCAAAATATGAAGTGTGAAAGGTTAAAAATATACAGAAGGCTCATCATGCATAGAAGATGTCCAGTGTACTTAAAGAATGGAACAAACAAAAGACCAGAACGGTACAAAGGTGTGAATGGAACAGAAGCAGCAATGGCATTCGAGGATTATGCATTTCAAACTAAATGTTTTAGACCACAACTCCTGTCTGGCCATTAGCACAATGTCTGCCTTGTTCACATATTTGTTTTTCCTTTATATTCAGAGATTCTATTTTGAGAAGTTGTGTATTGACTCTAGAGTTTTCCTACCTCACCACTCTCTGAAGCAGATGCTAGGTTTATCTTTGTATCTGTACATGTTTCTTCCTGCCCTGTTTCAGATGTGCCTTATAGCACAAGGTTGACTGTGTACCCCATGAATTAAGGCATTGAGTGTACACCTCCTTCCGTAGGGCTGTTTATAAATATTTCCTAAGCATAGGGAGAGACTAAGATTTATGCCAGCTGCTAACATTTGCAGGTGCAGAGAATTATATGTATGAATATTTAGTTGTATATCTAATTAACAAATCATTAAATAAGACAGATTTTACCTTCATACTTTGACTAATATATTTTTACAAAAACCCTAGAATGGCAGGTTTAAATTTATAATTATTAAATGCCTAATAATTCTATTCTGGAAAACGGCGGTGCTAGGAAAGCTTGACCTCAACTTCATCCTCTCATTACAGTTTTTGAACCGTTCTCTTCACCTTGGATTCTTCCTGGCTTTTTCAGGAACCTTACATACACACATGTGAGGCATCTCAGCTTATCTGTCCAAACTATCTGCTACCTTCCAAAGAGGTAATTGTGGCTAGGTATCTGCATTGGCTATATTCAAACAGACAATTGTATTTATGGTTCTTTATTCCAGAATTTTAGAAATTTAGAGGTAAGCAACACTTAGAAATTCTGCCTTAACCAAGATTGTTCCTTTCACCTTACTTTTCATCATACCTCTGTAATCTGATTTTTAAAACAACCTTGTGTGATAGCTTGGCAGATATATCATTTCCCTGGATGGAGAAATGAGTTCAGGGATGTCATGTGAGTTGTCTAAAATCACAGTTAGCATTGTAAAGCCAGCCTCAAATTGGACCATTTTGATTCCAAATCCTTGTACTTAAAAAGAGAATAAATTAGTAAAGTGTTGGCTTATGTTAAGCAACCATTCAGAAATCTTAACAATTCTTAGATTTAGAAAATAATACATTTACTAATATTTCCAGGGGGAAGCCAATATCAGTATAGGACATTAGCAGAAAAATCTTTATTCCTATTGCACACTACGTATTGTCTATTATATCTACTCTTTGTCAGTATTTTCTGACTATACTTATGTTCCAGGAACTCTTGGGAAAAAATGGGAATGAAATTGTTTTCTGAGTGTTCAACTGTGAAGTGAACATGTGACAGATCAGATCAGGGATATGCAAAGTTGTCTTAAAGAGAAATATCAGCTTCTTGAATTACAGGATTAAATTTAATTTAATTTAACATGGTAAAATGTAAAGAGTATCCCTCAAAAAAGGATTTAGTCAGAAAAGGAAGTATAGAAAAGACAGGGTCTTGTAATTGAGTTGACTTTGTCGGTTCAAATATGGTCTAGAGAAAAAGATGCCTTTTTCAACAAACTTTGAATATTCATATATCACTGGACAAGTCGTCCCTAAAGTGAAGATGTGTACATTAAGCTGTCTTATTCTGCCGTTACATTGTTATTTCATTTATCTATCTCTCTTCTTTTTAACTCAGTGCTCTCTAGGCCTTTTCTGATAAAGATTTTGTTTCCCATGTAGGACAGTCTCTATAGCTGATTATGCCTGGTGGGGTAACATAAACAATGTGATGATGATTTTTTGCTGTTGTTATATATCAATCAAGAGACATTCTAATGTGTATAAAGACTTAAATCTCTGTCCAGACTTCTTACTAACAGAACCACTAACAGAACTTTTCATGATATTCCCAACAAATAAAAAACACATTTTACAATCTCTGATGCAGGATGCTAAACTAAGTCTGGGAAAACAGAAAAATCCAAGGATTTTAGGAAAATGGTAATGTGGAGTTGTCACATCTTTTCTGAGCTATTACTTATCTCTGAGCACTTTGTTATATAAGAAAATAAAGTAAAACAACTGTATCCTTTGGATAGGACACTGTGGGGTCTCTGTTGCCTGCACTCAAATACAAGTGCAGTGACACACTTTACTGAGTGACACAGTAAATTTTAAGTGAACCTTTGGAAGATTGTTCTTATAAAGTTGAGGCTGGTAGATTAAATCAGCAAAAGATAATCAAGTGCATGCTGTGTATAAGGTTCATGGTGGACATTTTTACATAAAACAGCCTTGATGCTGATCGAATTGCTCATACAGTAAAAATGGGGGTTAAAGAGAAAACAGAGAAAGTTAGAATAAAAAGTACAAGTAAAACAGGTATTATGATAAATATTTTGAAGGAAATGTACCGAATGATAAGCAAAACAGGTTGGCAAGTATTTACTCAGGATGATTGATGAAAGCTGCTGTGAGTAAATGGCACTTTTGGAACAAAAATGGAACAAAAGGAGCCTTAACACTGTAAGGAACAGTTTCTAGGAATGAGGAACAGAATATGCAAATCCAGCTGGGAATGGCATTTTATGAAGCCCATGGTTCTGCTGTCAGTTTTCTCTTGGCACTCTAAACTTGTTGTCCTTTTGCGTACATTCTTAAAATGTCTTAAAATGCATTAGTAAAGCAGAAGTATCTATGAGCTTTAAGAATCAGGAATAAACCATGAATTTTGTTTCATTTTCCTCTCTTCCATTTTTCAGTCACCATTGCCCAGGGATTGTTTATAGATTCCGTAAGCTTGTCTCCATTTTCTTGCACACAACTGCTGCTTGACTGTTGTGCATCCCAGTCTTTCACTTTCAAAACCTTTCCTGAAACGAATTCTAGCAGAGTCCTCTGAGACTATAATTATGCTTCCAAAATAAAAATGCTTTATTGGGAGAAGTCTGTTTTTCAGTGATTCTCCCTACACCAGCAAAATGTATAAAGCTTTATTTCACAATATTTATGGGGAAAAGGTACCTGTGACTAGGCATTAGCTATATATCTGAATCATAACCTGCATTCCTAGGGCAATATAATAATTTAGGGCAGTACCAGAATCTAAAGTGAGATTTCTATTGAAGAAAATGTTGAAATATCCTTTTCTAAGTGCCCCTTAGAAAAACCTAGTTGCAAATAAAAAGTCCCCCCAAATCTGAAGGGCCCAAACTTTCCCACAAAGAGACCATTTTCTTTATATGAAATCATGTATGAAAAGATGGACAGAAAGTATAGGAATGGATAAGAGTAACTTGCTATGGGATTTGATGCTTCATGGGAAAGGACATAGGACTGTCATTCTCTTGCTGGCCCCCTTTTCATTGGAAATATCACGGAGACACAGGAAAAACATGAAGAATATAGGATTGATTTTACAAACACCAAATTTTAGATTTATCACCTTTTGGTATTCTGTGTAACCCTGTGCAAGTTGCTGTTCTTATGTGTGATTTTCTTATCTCTGAAAGAAATTACCTAATAATTATTCACTTTGAAGTAAGAATTTAATTAGAAATTTATTTCCATATCTGCAAGAGGGTCATGGCATAGGAATGCATTTCTTTATTATTTTAAATTAAAAAATGATTATGTAGTCATAGAATCTTTTCCTGCAACTCTCTCATTCTATATTTATACATTATTTTGAATTTTTAACCACAGAAGTACATAGTCCCTAAATTCTCTACCTTTCTTCCCTATCCGTCATCTCTTATTTTTACTCCCTTCCTACTCATCTTAAGCATTATAGTCAAATTTCAGATAGTCTTTACAAAATCTTCCAGTTCCTTACTGGATAAAACCTTAACTATAGATAAACCTAGCTGCACCCTTATTTAGATTGCTGAAAACTATTACAGAAAATTACAGACTGAAGCTTGTGTTACTGTAGAAGAATGGAACCCACCCTCAGTTGGATCCTTGATACTTCCTTTGTACTTCAGTGTTATCCAAATTCTCTCTCTTCCATTATCTGTGGCAGCTATTCCAACCCTCTCTGAATTTCCTAGGCTAGCTAACACATAGCATATATTCTCAGCTGGTATCTCACATAGAAAATAAAAATGACAAGGAAGAAGACCTTTGTGATTTTACTGCTGTCGATTTCCAGTCTATATCCACACCTGTCCTTCGCTCCTCTCTGTCGGCCATCTTATCTAAAGTGAATTCTTCCACCTCTATCCAGGATTCTACTCTTTTCTGCCTATTCAAGGACACATTTCATGAATTATACCCTCTCCTTTCCTTTCTTTCTTCCAATAAAATGTTTCTACCTAAAAGTTTCTTTCACTGCATTTTAAGCGATATAGTAACTTCTATCTCAAAAAAAGAAACGTGGCAACAATAAACAAGCAGTCAGTTTAGTCACTCAGTCGTGTCCAACTCTTTGCAACCCTATGGACTGCAGCACACCAGGCTTCCCTGTCCATCACTAACTCCTGGAGCTCACCCAAACTCATGTCCATCACGTTGGTGATGCCATCCAACCGTCTCATCCTCTGTCGTCCCCTTCTTTGCCTGCCTTCAATCTTTCCCAGCATCAGGGTCTTTTCCAGTGCATCAGTTCTTTGCATCAGGTGGCCAAAGTGTTGGAGTTTCAGCTTCAACATCAGTCCTTCCAATGAACACCCAGGACTGATCTCCTTTAGGATAGACTGGTTGGATCTCCTTGTGGTCCAAGGGACTCTCAAGAGTCTTATGATCCAGTAATCGCACTCCTGAGCATACACACCGAGGAAACCAGAATTGAAAGAGACACATGTACTCCAATGTTCATTGCAGCACTGTTTATAATAGCCAGGACGTGGAAGCAACCTAGATGTCCATCTGCAGACGAATGGATAAGAAAGCTTTGGTACCTATATACAATGGAGTATTATTCAGCCATTAAAAAGAATACATTTGAATCAGTTCTAATGAGGTGGATGAAACTGGAGCCTATTATACAGAGTGAAGTAAGCCAGAAAGAAAAACACCAATACAGCATACTAACTCATATATATGGAATTTAGAAAGATGCAAATGATAACCCTGTATACGAGACAGCAAAAGAGACACAGATGTATAGAATAGTCTTTGGGACTCTGTGGGAGAGGGTGAGGGTGGGATGATTTGGGAGAATGGCATTGAAACACGTTTGTTGTCATATGTGAAACGAATCACTAGTTCAGGGTCAATGCATGTTATAGGATGCTCGGGGCTGGCATGCGGGGATGACTCAGAGGGAGGATAAAAGGAGGAGGGAGGTGGGAGGGGGGTTCAGGAGGGGGAACTTATGTAAACCTGGGGCAAATTCATGTCAATGTATGGCAAAACCAACCAATATAATATTGTAAAATAATTTGCCTCCAATAAAAAATAAATTAATTACCAAAAAAAAAAAAAGAGTCTTCTCAACAACACCACAGTTCAAAGTATCAATTCTTCAGCACTCAGCTTTCTTTATAGTCCAACTCTCACATCCATACATAACTACTGGAAAAATCATAGCTTTGACTAGATGGACCTTTTTCAGCAAAGGTCTCTGCATCTTAATATGCTGTTTAGGTTGGTCATAGCTTTTCTTCCAGGAATAAGCGTCTTTTAATTACATGGCTGCTGTCACCATCTGCAGTGATTTTGGAGCCCAATAAAATCAAGTCTGCCACTGTTTTCATTGTTTCCCCATCTATTTGTCATGAAGCGATGGGACTGGATGCCATGATCTTAGTTTTCTGAATGTTGAGTTTTAAGCCAACTTTTTCACTCTCTTCTTTCAGTTTCATCAAAAGACTCTTTAGTTCTTCTTTACTTTCTGCCATAAGGGTGGTGTCATCTGTGTATGTGAGGTTATTGTTATTTCTTCTGGCAATCTTGATTCCAGCTTGTTCATCATCCAGCCTGGCATTTGCTTGATGTACTCTGTATATAAGTTAAATAAGCAGGGTGATAATATACAGCCTTGACATACTCCTTTCCTTATTTGGAACAAGTCTGTTGTTTCATGTCCAGTTCTGTTGCTTCTTGACCTGCCCACAGATTTCTAAATCCATAATCTAGTCATACTTTCCTTTTCTCACACAGATATTTATGACCTATATCTCTCCTCTCTTTCATGATCAAACATCAGAAAGTTGTATATATGCACTATATTTATTTCTTCAAATCTCAATCATTCCCCAAGCTACTGCTCTCTGCTCTCTCCCCCTACTACTCTCCTTAACATACTGTATCCAAGGTGACCAGTGACATCCTTGTTTCTCTATCTAGAGTCACTTTTCCACCCCCATCTCATTTCAATTCTCAGAAGTATTTAGCAGTATTGATTATCACTTCTTGTAAAACTTTTTTCTCTTGGTGTTTCGTATACCCGATGACAGCTTGAGCACAAGAATCTAGCTCATTTACTTCAAAAGCTTTCATAGGTCATTCAGAAATTTCATGGAAACAGAAGAGAAATACAATTATAATGATAATAAATAAGAAATAATTTGATTCAACAATGAATCAGAAATCCCATAACTTGGAATATAGAACACATATAGCATAAGATTAATGTAGAATATCCTATGCTGCTACTGCTGCTTCAGTAGTGTCCGACTCTGTGCGACCCCATAGACGGCCGCCCACCAGGCTTCCCCGTCCCTGGGATTTTCGAGGCAAGAACACTGGAATGGGTTGCCGTTTCCTTCTCCAGTGCATGAACGTGAAAAGTGAAAGTGAAGTCGCTCAGTCACGTCCGACTCTTCGCGACCCCATGGACTGCAGCCTACCAGGCTCCTCTGTCCATGGGATTTTCCAGGCAAGAGTACTGGAGTGAGTTGCCATTGCTTTCTCTGAGAATATCCTATAGATAACAGGATTAAGCAAGGACTTCCCTTCCCAACTCCAGAGGTGCTCCAGGTTGAGAGTTAACAAATTCAAAGACAGCTAGGAACAAACCAGGTAATTTATTAAGTAAACACCATTAGAATACCTGTTACACCTGCCTTTCTTCCCTCTTCCTGTTGTACATTAAGTATCTAATGATTGGTGTTTTTAACATAATGATAAGTACTGAAATTTCTTTCTTAAACACAGAAAATGATCTACCTGAACACAGCTACTAGTGAGCACTGAGGATGAAAAAGAAGTATCACTGGCTTAAGGATACCCTAGATGAGGAGTTGCCAAACTTTTGCCAGGCAAAGATCTTCATAGCGAACATTTTAGGCTTTTCAGACCATATAATCTTCTGATGCAACTACTCAATTCTCTTGTAGCATGAAAGCAGGTATAAACAGTACCGAAATGAGCATGGCTGTGTTCCATTAAAATTATTTATGTCAACCTCTGCTCTAGACTCACACAAAAAAATGAGAGAAATGAAAAGAAATGTACTTTGATTCAGTAGTAAAAGGATTGTCTCCACTGCCAAACTGCTTACTCCTTCTGGTAATGTGGATGTCTGTCTTCCTTTTTCTTATCTGTGAAGCCTATAGGAATATTATCTGTTGACATGCACAGTTATTTATATTAACAATTGCAGTTGATCTTCCAGTAGAAGAAACCTATTACCTGGAAGAAGCATACATAATTGATGAGAAAACAAATTTTATCCATAAACGCTTAGTATTTCATTTATATTTATAGTGAACACGTGACTTCTGGAAAAGATCAACATCACCAAAGAGAAGAAAAAAAAAAACCAACCAAGATAAACCAAAAGAAAAATCAGTCTGGAGGATTAGAGATAATTCAGAGAATGAAGGAAAACTTAAAGATAAATTTAGTGTCTTTATTAAGATTTAGGTGTAAATTAAACTATTGGAATGATTACTCATAAATTTAAAAAATGAGTATGGAAATGAAAACGATAATGTATGAGTGGTAAAAACAGGCATAGTTAAGGGGTATTGATGGAAGATATATTAAAAAAAAGGAACAAATCATCTGGAAAAAAAGATCAAGAAATCTGACAGAACTAAGACAAAAAAGAGACATATGAAGATTAGGAGGAAAATTAAAGAAAAGTAAGGTCCATCTAGTCAAGGCTATGGTTTTTCCTGTGGTCATGTATGGATGCGAGATTTGGACTGTGAAGAAAGCTGATCGCCGAAGAATTGATGCTTTTGAACTGTGGTGCTGGAGAAGACTCTTGAGAGTCCCTTGGACTGAAAGGAGATCCAACCAGTCCATTCTAAAGGAGATCAATCCTGGGTGTTCATTGGAAGGACTGATGCTAAAGCTGAAACTGCAATACTTTGGCCACCTCATGCGACGAGTTGACTCACTGGAAAAGAGTCTGATGCTAGGAGGGATTGGGGGTGGGAGGAGACGGGGACGACAGAGAATGAGATGGCTGGATGGCATCACCGACTCGATGGACATGAGTTTGAGTGAACTCCGGGAGTTGGTGATGGACAGGGAGGCCTGGCGTGCTGTTATTCATGGGGTTGCAAAGAATCGGACACAACTGAGCGACTGACCTGACTGAAATGAGAAAAGCCCAGCGCATGTCCAAATGAGTTTTAGAGGAAGAATAAAAAGACACTGATTTGCCTTAGCTGATGATTTGAATACATTGGTAAAAACTGGTTTTTCATTGCTGAGCAAGATGAAAAGATCCAAAAGAATAAAATTTTAGAATATCAAGGTTAAAGAGACAAATCCTAGAAATCATCCAGAAAGAAATGAGACAAAGCAAAATTATGCTAATATATGTTGATTTCAAAGAATTGGCACTCACAGAGACATCAGACTTCTCAGCAACATCAGACCTTGGAACAAAAGCTTCCTAAGTCTGAGGGAAAATGTTTTGAATCTAGATATCTGGATATACTGTCAATCAAATGTGGAGTTAAAATACATACTTTTGCAGGAATAGAATGACTCAGAATTTTTAGTGTATGTATTTATTTTATGAAAAAAGAAAGTCACTTGAGCAAGTATTCCAGCAAATAAGAAGAAAAACCTCCCCTCAAAATGGGAGGAGGAAGGACACTGTGGACTAAAAAAGTATTATAAAAAAGTTGGAAAAGGAGCTGGAAACAAGAGTTTAAATAATGAACTCTTAAATAAGTTTCTATGAGTTCAATACGCTTTTTGATTCTATAGTACATAATGTTTACATAATTGCACATTAAATTCTGTACAATGGTTAAACAATTTTAGTACTAAGCTATAGAAATAAAGAAAATTACTTTTAGAATTTATATTTACAGAAGAGAATGCAAAATTTTGATCCTAAAATAATTTATGCCAAAATCTTTGAGAAATGGAAGAAAGATGGGCAAAAGCTAAGTAGCTAGTTTTCTCTCTTTTTGATTGGAGGGTAAATAAATAATACTTAAAGTGATAAACAACTCAAGAAAAGTAGATTACAATCTCTTACATAAGTGAATGAAAAATGCAAACCCTAGAAGAAATTAAAATTATTAAGTAACAAAGATTTGGATGTAGAATGCAAGAGAAATGAGAGGCTGCATAACTTTCCTATTTTTCATCTTTTCCAGGTGAGGTATAATAGAAATATAAAGTTGGTGAATTATATAGCATAATTTTAAGTGTAATACTTGGAAACAATCTTCAGATATCCTAAAAGACTAACAGGGGTTGATTCTAGATGAGGATGGAGATTTTAAGTTTTTACTTTTATTTTTTATTATTTTTATATTGTCCTTGAATTATTCCTAGAATAAGAATTTAAATATAAAATTTAAATGATTTACTCATGGTATCTTCATACAATAGAATATGATGCCATTCAGATAGTAAAATATATCCAGAGTCTAATAAATAAAACAAGTTGCAGAATATAGTATATGATCCCTCTGTATAAACATGGGTATAAATGTTTTATATTTATATATATCTAGACAATGTCTGGTGTCATACACACCAAAGTGTTACCAATGACTTCTGAGAATTGAGATTGCATTGGTGAAGAAAACAGAGTTCATTTCTTACTTAACACACAGCTCACTGCTTGGATCAGATTATAAGGAACTGTAACTTACATAATTAAAAAATTGAATCTATTATTTGACTTTCATGACACTATTTTTTTCTTTGTCTTACTATTTTTCTGTTGATTTGTCATATGTCAGCTATGTTCTTTATTTACTTGGGCTCCAAAATCACTGCAGATGGTGATTGCAACCATGAAATTAAAAGATGCTTGCTCCTTGGAAGAAGAGCTATGACCAACCTAAACAGCATATTAAAAAGTAGATACATTACTTTGCCAACAAAGGTCCATCTAATCAAAGCTGTGGTTTTTCCGGTAGTCATGTATGGGTTTGAGAATTGGACCATAAAGAAGGCTGAGCACTGAAGGATTGATGGTTTAGAACTGTGGTGTTGGAGAAGACTGTTGAGAGTTCCTTGGACTACAAGGAGATCAAATAGTCAATCCTGGGGGAAATCAATCCTGAATATTCATTGGAAGGACTGATGCTAAAGGTAAAGTTGCAATACATTGGCCATCTGATGCAAAGAGCTGACTCATTAGAAAAGACCCTGATGCTAGGAAAAATTGAAGGTACTAGAAGAAGGGGATGACAGAGGATAAGCTAATTGGATGGCATCACCAACTAAATGGACATAAGTTTGACCAAGCTCTGGGAGGTGGTGAAGGACAGGGAAGCCTGGCATGCTGCAGTCCATGGGGTTGCAAAGAGTCAGACATGGCTGAGTGACTGAACATCAACTACAAAAGCAACAACAGCTATATTCTGATGGTTTCAAACCTAAATTACATATCTCCTGGGACTTCAACCTAATATATGTCAACTCCTACCAGCTGCATGAACTTGTATGTCTCACATCACTTCAGACCCTCATTTCCTAAACAGAATGCATGATCTCTTTGTGTTTTGTTTCACCAACCTACAGAAAGCTGTAGTGTTGTCTAGTTTGTCTTTCTTTATGATTCAAGAAGGGTGCTCAAACTAGATTTTGGGATAATATCATTAATTCTTCATCTTCTCCAACTAGTCACTGGATTCTATCCATTTAATCTTCTGGTCTCTCTTGAACTTATAAAAGTTTCTTTCTTCTAAAACCTAGTTTAATTTAGGCCAAAATGCTTACCATATTTTACATGACCATTTGTATCTCTCCATTGGTTTACTTTTTCAGCCCTATCTCTCATGACTTCTTGCTTGCTCAGTTGGTTTCTTGAAGGAAGAGCTGCCTTCATTTACCTAATTTTGGCAGGTTTCCTTACAGGTTTTTGCAGATATTGTTTCTGTATTTGAATTTTCTTTCCTCGCGTCTCTACCAGGCCAAAAATTAATATACTTTTCAGGTCAGAAATTAGTCTCTGTTCCAGAGGACCCTATGCCTGTTCTTGTTTCTTTGTCTCAGATATTTGTTTGTCTATATCTCCTAGTATGATATCATTGTATCTTCATTACCTAAACTTCAGTTCAGTTCAGTCGCTCAGTTGTGTCCGACTCTCCGCGACCCCATGAATCACAGCACGCCAGGCCTCCCTGTCGTCACCAACTCCCGGAGTTCACTCAAACTCATGTCCACAGAGACGGTGATGCCATCCAGCCATCTCATTCTCCGTCGTCCCCTTCTCCTCCCGCCCCCAACCTTTCCCAGCATCAGAGTCTTTTCCAGTGAGTCAACTCGTCGCATGAGGTGGCCAAAGTATTGCAGTTTCAGCTTTAGCATCAGTCCCTCCAATGAACATCCAGGATTTATCTCCTTTAGAATGGACTGGTTGGATCTCCTTGCAGTATAAGGGACTCTCAAGAGTCTTCTCCAACACCACAGTTCAAAAGCATCGATTCTTTGGCGATCAGCTTTCTTCACAGTCCAACTCTCACATCCATACATGACTACGGGAAAAACCATTGCCTTGACTAGACGGACCTTGGTTGGCAAAGTATTGTCTCTGCTTTTCAATATACTATCAAGGTTTGTCATAACTTTCCTTCCAAGGAGCAAGTGTCTTTTAATTTCATGGCTGCAGTCAGCATCTGCAGTGATTTTGGAGCCCAAAAAAGTCTGACACCGCTTCAACTGTTTTTCCATCTATTTCCCATGAAGTGATGGGACCAGATGCCATGATCTTTGTTTTCTGAATGTTGAGCTTCAAGTCAACCTTTTCACTCTCCTCTTTCACTTTCATCAAGAGGCTTTTGAGTTCCTCTTCACTTTCTGCCATAAGGGTAGTGTCATCTGCATATCTGAGGTTATTGATATTTCTCCCAGCAATCTTGATTCCAGCTTGTGCTTCTTCCTGTCCAGCGTTCCTCATGATGTACTCTGCATATAAGTTAAATAAGCAAGGTGACAATATACAACCTTGATGTACACCTTTTCCTATTTGGAACCAGTCTGTTTTTCCATGTACAGTTCTAACTGTTGCTTCCTGACCTGCATACAGGTTTCTCAAGAGGCAGGTAAGGTGGTCTGGGATTCCCATCTCTTTCAGAATGTTCCACAGTTTATTGTGATCGACACAGTCAAAGGCTTTGGCATAGTCAATGAAGCAGAAATAGATGTTTTTCTGGAACTCTCTTGCTTTCTCCATGATCCAGCGGATGTTGGCAATTTGATCTCTGGTGCCTCTGCCTTTTCTAAAACCTGCTTGAACATCTGGGAGTTCACTAATACCTTGTAAACTATAGACAACAGTAATTTTGTCCTATATGGGTTAATCAATGGTATACATCATTCTTGTAGACAGAATCTGAATTATAGATAAGCCAAATAAATTACAAGCCAACTCACTGTTAATTAATGGGAAGGTGAAAATTTCCACTGGGGAGTTGATTCTGAGCCAGAAAATACTATTTCTTCAAATTAAACAAAGTACTAAATTAGAGACCAATTTCATTTAAGATTATAGGTATCCTCCCAAAGGCAGTTGACTGACCTGCTTTAGTACCTCTATAGCACAGAGGCCCCTGGACCCCATGGCCATCACATTGACTATAACCTCCTGTAGCACTCGAGCTGTATCTCCATCTGCTGGTGTGCTCATTTAAATGCTTTTTAGCCAACATGCACCAGTTGGTTCTCACCTCACATTTGAAGTCACTGATGCACAGAGATTTGGGGAACATAAACTAGGAAAGTGTTCCCTTTCTCTGACTGGGACTTGTGGGCAGATCACAAATACATATAAGTCTCTAGTTTTCTTGGAATTCTGCAAAAATATTGCTTGGGCCGGGCACAGCTGGGTATATCATAGGACTGTGTTACAAGAAAGTGACCCACCAGGCTGCTGCTCTCATTCGATGTGAGATGAGTCTGAGTGTGACCTCAGAATTGGGAGAAAACAGTCTGAGTTTGGATATACAGTCTGAAATAGATTATCAACTAGTAATGGTGTGTTAGAATGCCACCTGCCTGCCAAATGGAGCCTTTGGTTAAAATGAAGATTCTGCATAGCAAGTCAGATGATCTGATATTCCAATCTCTTTCAGAATTTTCCACAGTTTATTGTGATCCGCACAGTCAAAGGCTTTGACATAGTCAGTAAAGCAGAAGTAGATATTTTCCTGGAACTCTTGCTTTTTTCATGATCCAGTGGATGTTGCCAATTTTATCTCTGGTTCCTCTGCCTTTTCTAAATCAACTGGAACATCTGGAAGTTCACAGTTCATGTACTATGAAACCTGGCTTGGGGAATTTTGATTATTACTTTACTAGAGTGTGAGATGAACGGAATTGTGTGGTAATATGAGCATTCTTTGGCATTGCCTTTCTTTGGGATTAGAATGAAAACTGACCTTTTCCAGACTTGTGGCCACTGCTCCATTTTCCAAACTTGCTGGCATATTGAGTGCAGCACTTTCACAACGTCATGTTTTAGGATTTGAAATCGCTGAACTGGAATTCCATCACCTCCACCTGCTTTGTTCATAGTGATGCTTTCTAAGGCCCACTTGACTTTGCATTCCAGGATGTCTGCCTCTAGGTCAGTGACCACACCATCGTGGTTATCTGGGTCATGAAGGTCTTTTTTGTATAGTTCTTCTGTATATTCTTGCCACTTCTTAATATCTCCTGCTTCTGTTAGGTCCCTGCCATTTCTGTCCTTTATTGTTTCCATCTTTGCATGAAATGTTCCCTTGGAATCTCTAATTTTCTTGATGAAATCTCTAGTCTTTCCCATTCTATTGTTTTCCTCTCTTTCTTTGCACTGAACACTGAGGAAGGCTTTTTTATCTCTCCTTGCTATTCTCTGGAACTCTGCATTCAATTGGGTATATCTTTACTTTTCTCCTTTGCCTTTTGCTTTTCTTTTTTTCTTAACTATTTGTAATGCCTTTTCAGGCAACCATTTTGCCTTTTTGCATTTTCTTTTCTTGGGGATGGTTTTAATCACTGCCTCCTGTACAATGTAGTGAACCTCCATCCATAGTTCTTATGGCACTCTATCAGATCTAATCCCTTGAGTCTTTTGTCACTTCTACTGTATAATCATAAGGGATTTGATTTAGGTCATACCTGGATGGTCTAGTGGTTTTCCCTACTTTCTTCAATTTAATTCTGAATTTTGCAATAAGCAGTTCATGATCTGAGCCACCATCAGCTCCCAGTCTTGTTCTTGCTGACTTTATATTGCTCCTCCACCTTTGGCTGCAAAGAATATAATCAATCTGATTTTGGTATTGACCATCTGGTGATGTCTATAGGTCGTGTTTTCTCTTATGTTGTTGGAAGAAGTTGTTTGCTATGACCAGTTATTCTCTTGGCAAAACTCTGTTAGCCTTTGCCCTGATTCATTTGTACTCCAAGGCCAAGATTCCCTGTTACTCCAGGGATTTCTTGACTTCCTACTTTTGCACTCAAAAAAAAAAAAAAAAACAAAAAACAGCAAAGAAGAACTAAAGAGTCTCTTGAGGAAAGTGAAAGAGGAGAGTGCAAAAGATGGCTTAAAACTCAACATTCATAAAACTAAGATCATGGCATCCAGTCCCATCACATCATGACAAATAGATGGGGCAACAATGGAAACGGTGAGAGATTTCATTTTTTTGGTTTCCAAAATCACTACAGATGGTGACTGCAGCCATGAAGTTTAAAGATGTTTGCTTCTTGGAAGAAAATCTACAACCAACCTAGACATTATATTAAAAAGCAGAGACATTACTTTGCCAACAAAGGTCCATCTAGTCAAAGCTGTGGTTTTTCCAGTAGTCATGTATGGATGTGAGAGTTAGACTATAAAGAAAGCTGAGCGCCGAAGAATTGATGCTTTTGAACTGTGGTGTTGGAGAAGACTTGTGATTTCCTTGGACAGCAAGGAGATCCAACCAGTCAATCTTAAAAGAAATCAGTCCTGAGTATTCATTGGAAGGACTGATGCTGAAGCTGAAACTTCAATACTTTGGCCACCTGATGCAAAGAACTGACTCGTTGGAAAAGACCCTGATACTGGGAAAGATTGAAGGAGGGCAGAGAAGGGGACAATAGAGGATGAGATGGTTGGATGGCATCACTGATGCGATGGACATGAGTTTGACTAGGCTCCAGGAATTGGTGATGGACAGGGAAGCGTGGTGTGCTGCAGTCCATGGGGTCGCAAAGAGTTGGACACGACTGAGCGACTGAACTAAATTGAGAAAGATACCTGGGCATTGATATCCCGTGATTCATGTCCTGACTTGAATGGCTTTTCTATTTTCAAATGCCTTTAGAAAGTCTAGTCAGTTCAGTTTAGTAGTCCAGTCAAATGAGTTATCCCCCACATTTGTTGAGCACCTAAATATGTTTTAAGAAACAAAGATAAGTAAAATACCCCCTCCACTCTCAAAGCATTCCCAAAGAGCAAAACATATCATTTCAAAAATCTTTAGAGAACATTTTCCAAAATTTAATTGCATGAAAATCTGAAAGTATACCTCTCCTCACAGTCACATTTTATCTAACTTAAAGAAACGACAAATCAAGACACCTGAAATTCAAGAGAAATTGGTTTTGGAACTGACAGGGAAAGATGGTAAGAGAATGATTATGACCCTTGATTCCTGATAGGTATCTACAAAAAAAAAAAAAAAAAGGAGTGGGCACTCTGATTATGAGTAAAGGTTTCCTTCAATTTCTACACTTAGATCAGCCTAGTTAAGTATCCTCTGGGATGATGACATGAGATACATAACAACAATGAGGAAAACAGGGAGAATGAAAATAGAGCATTCAACTTTTAAGTTTCAAGTTAGGGGTTTAAGAGATGCAAATAAATTATCTTTGGCCTTTTGTTTTATAGATCCTGAATTACTTCATAGTATAATATAAAGCACATTTGTTTTTTATCCCCTCCTTCTGGATTTACTTGGCAATGCCATGTTTTCTTGAAAGTTAAATACTGTATGTTTTTGCAAGGCCAGCATTGTAATGACAGGCTTTCCATCTGACTGGCAAAGGGGTTGGTGTTCCTAGTGTCCCTTGAAATGAACATACTGTTGTTTCTGTTGGTGACCCGTGAATTTGAAATCTAACTTCCTTAAAATAAAGCTAAAATAGATAAGTTTTTGCTATATGTAAACATGTTTCAAAATAAAGTGAGCAATTCTCATTTTTATTCTACTGATTTGTTGTAATGTATAAATAGGGAGATTATCTACCTTTGTGGTGAAAGATGCTCCTCCTATTAACGTGGAAAATGATTTGTAGTCTGTGGTTAACACTACAACAGGAAAGTAATGGAGAGAGAGCTTATTGTAGGCATTGTCTTTATTGTCATTTAAGCTCTGAGTATAAAATACTTTTGAAAATTTTGGAGGTGGAAAACAATAGAGAAAGGATATTACAGCTAAGGACTATTCATGTCTGTAATATGGAAGATTTGTTGGAACATTATTTATGGAAGAATTTGAGAGCCTAACTGGATCTTAGAAAATTATTCACTTTAAGAGAAATTGCCAAGCCTGAAGCTGAGACATGTATGAAAATAATATACAAGAGAGAGAAATTGGGAATGTATAAGTGTGTGAAAGATGAGTATAGAATAGGCCTGTTTTGGAAAACTGATGATGTGATCTATACTTAACATTTCATTTAGTGGGGAGGAAATGGGTTTCTCAGAGCTAATCCTTTCTACTGAATCCAAGAAATAGTTGGCTTATATATAGTTAGATACACAGGCACATGCAAGCAAAAATAAAAGCAAATTCTTTGCAACATCGAGACAGATAAAATCAAACAATTTTCAGAAATTAAAATAAGATTTATAGTTGGGGCATGCATATGAGGTCACACAGAGTCGGACACGACTGAAGTGACTTAGCAGCAGCAGCAGCAGTGTCTCAGTATATTGGGTTCCCCATGAATCTGATCATTGTTATAGTAAGGGCCTCAACCTGCAGTGACTTGAAGCAGGATTTTGGTTCCTGGCCAGAGATGGAGGTTGGACCACAGTGGTAAGAGTTCTAGCCACTAGACCAGTGGCCAGTGACAAGGCCCTGGCCCTTTGACTTTGCAAAAATGTATTCCCACAAAGACAGAAAGCAATGAAATAAGTGAAGTGTTTATTAGGAGGAAAAAAGTACATGTGGATAGACACATGGGCAGACTCAGAGAAGAGTCTTACCCGCATGGTAATTTGAATCACTTAAATGGGGCATTCCTTCCAGATTTTCTGTGGCAAGTCATCTTGCTGTGTCAGGTTCTGAGTCCATTACTTGGTGTATCTCAGGGTCCTTCTGTGTGCACACATCTCTTAGCCAAGATGCATTCCAGCGAAGAGGCTTATGGGTAGGTTGACATCACTCCTTCTTTGACCTCCAAGGAGCCTCTCTGCACATGTATGTATAGTTGGAAACGTCTCTTTGACCTCTAGAAGAACTGCATGGTCTCTATCTTTTATCTGGGCAGGGCTCAGCTCCTCCTCCCCTTCATTTTGGAATAACTGTACACAAGGGCCCAAACTCTAGCTGTGCAGCCTGGGATCTGTCTATCTCCTGCCTCAGTACAATTAATGTAATGTTAGTAACTAAAAAATTTTAGAGTTAAAATTTTTATGGTCACAGAGAAAGCTTGTGATAGTGAAATAGTTAATTTCTTTTCCCTGAAAGTGACTAACCAGCATTAGCAATGGTTTAGACTATATCAGGAGATATTAGACCGTAGCCTTGTGAATATGTGTTAAAAATTTGTACTTTTATTCTCATTTTTAATATTTTTAACATATTCCATAAAACACTCTGCTGCCTTTTTATTGTAACGCTAAAAATTGCTCTATTCAACAACACTTCATTACACTTAGTGTTTCCTGGTCTAGAAATTATGTACTAAGGCTGTTTCTATAAGCAAAGCCAGGTTAGTCACAAAATCTTCATTTGCAAGTAATAATTATACTCTCAATCTATTTATTTATTTCATTGGGTTTCATGTAATAGAGTTTCAAAGTTATCTCTAAAATGTCAAGTGTTTATAAGGGATACATATAAACAAAGAAGATTGTATTTCTCCTCAATTAGATCTAATTTAGTAATACTAGGTCCCATGCTTTTAAAGAATACGCAATCTTTTTTTTTTCTTTTATTCTTTTTGAAGGATCTCTGTAGGGACTTATTAATAGAAGTCTCAAAATGATATAAATCTTATGATCTGATTGCTTTCAATGATTCAATACTCTGTTAAACAACTGTTCTTCGTATTGCTATATTTTAATAGATGCAACTATTGGATAGCTATATTTTTAAAATCCAAGGTTGAGAATTGGGAAAAAGAGATTATGGGAATAGTCTTGTGAAATGAATTATCTAACTTTATGAAAGCCCATTAAAATTAGCTCCATTTTATCCCAGCTAAACAATTCTGATAGTATGACTTGCTAAATATTTAATCAGTAAGATAATTAAATATAACTGAAAGACTTTGCTGGGTTTCCAGAATATTGTCAATGCTCAGAATAATACAATTTGTAAGATATATATTTTTCTGAGAGAATTTGAATTATGTGAAATAATGCCCTTAGATTATTATAACTGATATAGTTTTGAAATTAAAATTAATTTAGGAATTCAAACACTTTATAGATTTAAAATTCTTTAGTTTTATTTGACAAAGTTGAGTCAAAGTAATGTATGTTATTTGTCTGATATTTGATTAAGATCATTATTCCATAGTTATGTTCTTTAGGTATTCAGTATGCTGCTGCTGCTGCTGCTGCTAAGTCACTTCAGTCGTGTCCGACTCTGTGTGACCCCATAGACGGAAGCCCACCAGGCTCCCCCGTCCCTGGGATTCTCCAGGCAAGAACACTGGAGTGGGTTGCCATTTCCTTCTCCGGGTATTCAGTATAGAGTGTATTAATTATTGCCGTTCCTGCTCAGACTAGGATTAATGTGATATTTTAAATATTTCAACATTTATCTCTTTGTGTTTTATTTAAAGAAACTTTTAGTGTTGCTGTTGTTCAATTGCTAAGGTGTGTCTGACTCTTTGCGACACCATAGACTTCAGCAAACCAGGCTTACCTGTCCTTCACCATCTCCCAGAGTTTGCTCAAACTCATGTCCATTGAGGGAGAAGGCAATGGCACCCCACTCCAGTACTCTTGCCTGGAAAATCCCATGGACGGAGGAGCCTGGTAGGCTGCAGTCCATGGGGTCGCTAAAAGTCGGACATGACTGAGCAACTTCACTTTCACTTTTCACTTTCATGCATTGGAGAAGGACATGGCAACCCACTCCGGTGTTCTTGCCTGGAGAGTCCCAGGGACGGGGCAGCCTGGTGGGCTGCCGTCTATGGGGTCGCACAGAGTCGGACATGACTGACGCGAGTTAGCAGCAGCAGCATGTCCATTAAGTCGGTGATTCTATCTAACCATCTCATCCTCTGCTGCCCTTTTCTCCTTTTGCCTTCAATCTTTCCCAGCATCAGAGTCTTTTTCAATAAGTCAGCTCTTTGCATCAAGTGGCAAAGTATTAGAGCTTCAGCTTCAGCATCAGGCCTTCCAGTGAATATTCTCAGTTGATTTCCTTTAGGATTGACTGGTTTCATCTCCTTGCAGTTCAGGGAACTGTCAAGAGTCTTCTCCAGTACCACAATTCAAATGCATAAACTTTTCAGCGCTCAGCCTTCTTTATGGTCCAACTCTTACATCAGCACATGACTACTGGAAAAACCATAGCTTTGACTATATGGACCTTTGTTAGCAAAGTGATGTATTTACTTTATAATATGCTGTCTAGGTTTGTCATAGCTTTCTTTCCAAGTAGGACTTCCCTGATAGCTCATTGGTAAAAGATCTGCCTGCAACGTAGGAGACCCTGGTTCCATTCCTGAGTTAGGAAAATCCACTGGAGAAGGGGTAGTCTACCCACTCCAGTATTCTTGGGCCTTCCTTGTGGCTCAGCTGGTAAAGAATCTGCCCGTCATGTGAGAGACCTGGGTTTGATCTCTTGGTTGGGAAGATCCCCTGGAGAAGGGAAAGATGACCCACTTCCAGTATTCTGGCCTGGAGAATTCCATGGACTGTATAGTCCATCTGGGTCACAAAGAGTTGGACATGACTGAGTGACTTTCACTTTCTTTCCAAGTAGCAGACACTTTTTAAATTTCAAGGTTGCAGTCACTGTCTGCAGCAATTTTGGAGCACAGGAAAATAAAATCATTCACTGCTTCCACTTTTTCCATATTTTATTTTAAGAAACTTTTAGTGTTGTAGTGAATGTTATTTGATAGTCTGCATTTTTGTTATTGACTAGTATATTACTTGATTATTTTTTAATTTAATTTTATTTTTTACTGAAGTATAGTCAATTTACAGTGTTGTGTCAATCTTTGCAGTACGGCAATGTGACTCCCTTATCTACATATAGACATTATTTGTCTTTCTTTTCCATTATTATTTATCACATGGTATTGAAATGGTTCCCTGTGCTATACAGTAGGACTTTGCTGTTTATCCATCCTATATACAATAATTTACATCTGCTAATCCCAAACTCCTGGTGGCTCAGAGGTTAAAGTGTCTGCCTCCAATGTGGGAGACCCGGGTTCGATCCCTGGGTCGGGAAGATCCCCTGGAGAAGGAAACGGTAACCCACTCCAGTATTCTTGCCTGGAGAATCCCATGGACGGAGAAGCCTGGTAGGCTACAGTCCACGGGGTCGCAGAGTCGGAGACGACTGAGCGACGGAACGGAATGGAATCCCAAACTCCCAGTCGTCCCCTCCTCTACTTCCCTCCCCCTTAGAAACCACAGGTCTGTTCTCTATGTCTGGGAGTCTCTTTCTGTTTTGTAGGTAGGTTCACCTGTGCCATATTTTAACTTCCACATAGAATTGATACCCTACAGTATTTGTCTTTCTCTTTCTGACTTACTTCAGGTAGTATGATAACCTCTAGTTGCATCCATGTTGCTGCAAATGACATTTCATTCTTTTTTTATGGCTAAATAGATTACTTTATATGTAAATTGCAATCTCTTTTTGATTATTTTTATTTTTAACTTTGTAAGGAAGAGGCCATAAACATTATGTAAGATGTATACATAAAAGTAAACATTTTTATTCTCCTTTTAATGTTTATCCTTGTAAACATTACAACCTTTTCAAAATATCCATTTATAATTTTGAAAGAAAATATATACAGAATGAATTATTATAATATCAAATCCTATAGATATTGAACAAGAATTGATCAAATTCGATATTGTTCTTCCTCACTCCTTCCCTGTTTATATATTACTTTTTCTTCTAGGTTATGATTAGTATATTCAATACAATCTATTAAACCTGAAAAATGAGCTTTAGATAATCTTCTTAACCAAATATGGAACCCAACAGGTTCTACTTTGTTTTACAGAAAAAGAAGAGGGTTTTTTGTAACTTAATGTCAACTCTGAGCATCAGTTTGGAGCTAGCTGGCACTTGTTGATTGCTTAATTGATTAAATGATTGTACTACTCTAATATCAGTTTGAAAACTTTCTTGCCATATCCAAATATGAGACATCATATATACCTAAATGTTCTCTTTTTTTATTTTAACTTGTGTAATGTTTTGTTTAACTTATAAATGTAGATCATTGACTTATATGTAAGGGAGCATCTGCATATCATGGGAAATTTTATATCTACATATAATAGCAATTAAATAAAGTGAACAATAGGCAGGGATTTATTTCAGTATATGGAAATAAGCAACAGTGACTGTAACAGCTGGCTATTTTAATATTTTAAGTTGCTTAAGGAAGTGATATTAACCTTTTACTAATTAATAAATCTATCTTTTGTCTGGATCTCTTTATTATATACTAAACCTCTACACTATTTTAATATTATGATTTTTGACCAGAGATTTTTATTTAGATACATAGATATATGAGTGATAAGCCTGTGCATTGTGAAAAATTTAGGTACACTCTGAGGCCTGTTTCATAGTAATTTCTACTTTGTTCATCATGTCAGTTTATATAATGAAAAGCATAGGTGATATGTAACTTAAATCTAAATTTCTCTTGAGAGTAGAAATTTAATTATGCAATTAATTGGAAAATAAATGACAATGGAAGTAATCTTGTGTTATACCCAATGGTCTATAGTTTTTTTATAAATTGTGTTTGTAATCTGAGGTCACAGTGATGGAATATTGAACGTCAGTAAGTCTTATTTGACAAAACACTGAAAACATATGCATCTAGTATTGCACTGCTTTCTAAATATGATATTCCTCTTGAAAATAATGATGCATAAACAAGTATAGAATGACTTCACAGTGTAAGAGTGGGCATTTCCCATAGTAGATCAGTTTTAGACAATGGATATAGATGAGCTGGCTTAATTCTAATTCTTAAGTTTGATTATTTCTGGGCATGATATGCAAAAAAGTTATGTGATTATCATTACTAGAATCTGAGCATGGGCTTGGAAGACTTCTTTAGTTTCTTTTAATCTGATCTGCATTTAGACAAATAGCCCTTCTACAACAAACATTCACCAGATTGCGGCAAAATTCTTTAGGGATAAGGAACTTTTCCATTAGCTCTGCTCTGATTGAATAGCTCAATAAAAATATCCTTTCTTATATTAAACCCAGTTTTGTCCCTTTATAAATCTTAATTACTGTTCTTGTTTTTGGCTGCTTTGGTTAAATAATTCATCATATATTTGAAGACAGCTGTCAAGTTACTCTCTTCGGTTGAAATGTGCCTGGTATCTTTAACCATTGTTTATATCTTTCAGTTTTTCAGACTGCATGACCATTTTGGTGCTTGCCTTCTACTGAAGATAATCTGATTTGTTGATTAGAGACTTATCTTTTCCTTTTCTTTCTCTTTCTCCTTTTTTATGATCTGTGACAGAGAGTGCCAGTTGCCTATTAAAATTCATTTTTCTTCTTTAGTAACAGAAAGCCAGTTTTATTTATGACAAATTCAATAAAAATTCGCATTTCCTAGCTCTCCAAGATGGCTATTCACTTATTTTCTGGTAAATCACATTTAAGTAGAAAATGTTAGATTTAGTCTCCCTGAAAATACCTTTACAGAGGAAGGCATTGACTCACATTGATAGACCTTTTCCTTTGGTTCTTCTTTCTTTCTGACTGTAATTCAGTAAAAAAGAGATGTTTTATCTTTCCTAACTATATTAAATTCTATACTTTTATTACTCTAGCTATCAACTTAATGGAGGGAAGCAAAATTATGAGTTTAATCTAGGGTCATTTGGTATAAGATAACAAAAGCAGTGTTACTTTTAAACATAGTTCATTATTTTCTCAAAATGAGTAGATTTTATGTGATGCTTCTTTTTTGTATACTTTTATTTGTTTATTTATTTTTGGCTGTTCTGGGTTTTCATTGCTGTGCAGGCTTTACTTTGGCTGTGGAGGATGGAGGCTACTCTCTGGTTGCGGGGCACAGGTTTCTCTGGTGACTTCTGGGGTTGCTAAGCATGGGCTCTAGGGCAAGAGGGCTTCAGTAGTTGGGGCATGGGGGCTCAGTAGTTACAGCTTCAGAGCTCTAGAGCACAGGCTCAATAGAGCACCGTTGCAGTGCACAGGCTTAGTAGTCCCACGGCATGTGGCATCTTCATGGATCAGCGATCAAACCCACGTCTTCTGCATTGGCAAGCAGATTCTACCACCGAGACACCAGGAAAGCCTTATCTCAGCAGGAGACTACAAACATACAGAAGAGTAGACACTAGAAATTCTTGCAAGTGTGGGAGTCATTGTTAACCATATTTGATTTTATTAACTATCATTAACCATTGTGTTTGTGATAAGTCACTTCAGTCATGTCTGACTCTTTGCGACCCTATGAACCATAGACCACCAGGCTCTTCTGTCTATGGGATTCTCCATGCAAGAATACTGGAGTGGATTACCATGCTCTCCTTCAGGGGATCTTCCCAACCCAAGGATTGAACCCTTTTCTCTAGCATCTCCTACATTGGCAGGTGGGTTCTTTACCACTAGCGCCGCATGGGAAGCCTTATTATTAACTATTAGTAATTATTTTAAAGAGGAAGCAAAATAAGGAGAAGTCACTTTATGAGTTTGGGGCTGCCTAATCCCCAACACATGGATTTTTCTGTCCTTCCAGACAAATCTCTTCTTCATCAAGGCTGATTTCACTTGGTTCTTTATATCATTAAATTTGTTATCACTTCTTGTTCCCTTAAGAACAAGCTGGGAATGAGTGATGTCATTGCAACAAAGGAGTTTTTTGAGGCAAATGATGCTTCAAGTGGTAGAAAGACTGGGGGAGGTATTGTTAAAATGCAGGCCTTCTACTCCTCATTATAAACTGTGACTGTTGTTTTTATCAACATGCTTTTTACTTAATTAACATGCTTTTTATTAAACAGGTGTTAATTGGTCACATTCCTTGTATCAAACATTTCAATCTTTGACACCTAGAATTATTCCTTTTTTTGTGTGTTTTATACTTTTCAGGCTTAGTGAAAACAGACAGGAAAAATGGATTCTTGTAGAATTAGGAATGTAGATGATCACTTGTGATATTTATAGATAGAATCAAAATTCAGGTGTCTCAAGTTCAGTAATAGTGTTGAAGGCTGGACTTCTGACCTACCCTATAGCTCAGTGTTATGTGACATCTTATCAGTGTGACTTCATACATGTTATATTACTGACTTGTAGCCTGAATTTTATTTGTTTTGCAGTTAAGATTTTGAAGCACCATACTCTTCCTGCTGACAATTGTTTAAGAACTTTTGCTTTATTTGGGCCTACTAGTCATTGTTAATTTCACTAGCATGGAATTAGTTTGAAATGAACATTTAAAAAGTACACCATAAAAGTATTTAATTCATTTGCCAATTATCAAGTATGATAGTATTTTCCCTTGTTGCCATCAGATTGCAAAGATGATTTTCTTTTCTGCAATCTTTTAGTAGACTGTTTCAAATACGTTTTCATTTAAAAAGAGATGGTAATGCAGAGTAATTTCCTCATAAAATATGTGAATATAATCTTTTTTCTGATAGTATGATTGGAATTAGATCCATTTTGGAAGGTGCTTTACATTTATTATTATCTTATATTCAGTTCAGTTCAGTTCAGTTCAGTCGCTCAGTCGTGTCCGACTCTCCGCGACCCCATGAATCACAGCACGCCAGGCCTCCCTGTCCATCACCAAATCCCGGAGTACACTTAAACCCATGTCCACAGAGTCGGTGATGCCATCCAGCCATCTCATTCTCTGTCGTCCCCTTCTCCTCCTGCCCCCAACCTTTCCCAGTATTACTAGCAATAAAAGTCATGATTAGGAAACTGAAACAGAAACTATGTCTCTAATAAATATCCGACCTTTGGAGTACTATAATCCTTTCTAATTTATGCATAAATGGGAAGACTAATTATAATGCAAGACAGTGTTACTCTGCACCTCCTATAGGTCATTGTAGAAAACTCTAAATTCCTTTTACATATTAAAAATAGATGAGTCAGTTTTTTTTTTTTTAATACCCACTACATTTTTGTGCAAGAAGAAAGGAACACACTCCAGTTTGCTGTCTAAGTTTAAACTTTAGAGGAAATATCACATCCATTGGCTTCCCTGGTGGCTCAAAAGGTGAAGAATCCACCTGCAAGAGCCCTGGGAGACCTGGGTTCGATCCCTGGGTTGGGAAGATCCCCTGGAGGAGGGCATGGCAACCCAATCCAGTATTCTTGCCTGGAGAATCCCCATGAACAGAGGAGCCAGGCGGGCTACAGTCCACGAGGTCGCAAAGGGCTGGACACGACTGAGTGACTAAACACACGTCACATTCATTATGTGAGAATATTGCTGCATGGAAGACTAGGTGGGCAACAAAACATGGTGACATGCCTAGTTTTTAAAGAGAAATAAGGAAGTATTTCTCTTAGAAAATGACACAGAGAGAACTCTTGCAAACATCTCTTCCAGTGTTAGGTAAGAATGCTTATCTTTAAGTGATGCAGTTATTAGCCATTTGATATCCTTTCATACTTTTCTGGCTTCCATAAATTCACACAACCACGTGTTCTTTCACATCTGTAATGAGGAAAATGACACCTAATTAAGAAATGTTAAAATAAGTACTGGGATGAACCAGAGAGATGGGATGGGGAGGGAGGTGGGAGCGGGGTTCAAGATGGGGAACATAAGTACAGCCGTGGCAGATTCATGTCAATGTATGGCAAAACCAATATAGTAACGTAAAGTAATTAGCCTCCAATTAAATAAATTAAAAAAAATAAGTTTTAGTGATGTTTATATTTTTAACCTCATTGCATGGCAGTTTTCAAAGAGACTTAGAATAATAAGTAAATTAGTTAGATTTTATTGCCATTCAAAATTTGGAATTAATTTTTTTTTACAATTATATGTGTTTTATCATGTTTTCACCTTTATAGCACATCCATTTACATGAGATAAATTACTTTTTTAAAAGGTCCATTCACTTGTTACTTTATTTACTGTCATTTTATAAATATTTATTTCGTGTCTAACTACTGTGTTGTACTTTTCTGGATCCTGAAATTTTACCTGTCTTTAAGAAGGTAACCTTTGGTCACTTGGATACAGACCCAGTGGGTATGAATTCCAAACTGATAACCGTTCTCAATACCTTAAAGAGTTCAGTCAGTTGAGGGAGTTTGTTTCACATTGGGGCTGTCAGAATGAGTGTCAAGAAGCAAGTTCTAGGAAAATTCTCCAGGAAGCTATTTCCTATTGTTTCTGTGGGAGTGTCAGCTCTTTCCCTGAAGAGATTTTAATATATATTTTTACATTATTGATGCTGAAGCAAAACATAAATGCAGGAACAGTCCATGGTGGTGGTGATGCTTTTCACCCTAATTTATTTTAGTTAATTTCATTTTATAAAAAAATAAAGGAGAGGGCAAGTCATCAGAGAAGGAGTTCTATGAAAGGAAGTTAGAGACTTTGCCATTTCCTTGGCAGGGATCCTGATTCATTCTGGGTGACATATATAACTGAACATATCATCTTCTAATTGCAAAACAGAAGAAGCCCTGACAGACTATTTGTGGGAAACAAAGGGATCTTCAGCCTCAGTGGATGTGGAAGGACTACTCTAAGTCTCCATCTGAGCACAGAGAATGAGAAATGTTGGACCTGGCATCCTTTTATTTTTCCTGCAACATCTGCATGTATATTTCTGTCTTATATACACATCATCTTATGTGTCTTTTCCAGTATAACTTTCATTCCACACATTCTTCTTGACACTGATGTACTCTGTACCACACACAGTACTCTTTGTGACAGGAAAGAGATAACTTAAGCTGGTTCTTGACTGCAACTGGTTCAGTCTTATGGTAGGCTCATATATGGATACACCAGTTACATTATAAAGGGATGAGCGATATTGAAACTTCCAGAGGTAAAAAATTCCTTGAAGAGTCATAGATATTTCCTATGAAATTATTCAGATATATTAAGACATTGACCAAGTGCTGTGTTCCATGGAAGTCTCAGATGCGTCATGGAGAATTGGACTTTTCTTATGTTTGTATATATGTGATAAATATATCCCCTTGGACTATAAAGAGTCTAACATATTCCTCTTAGGATCTGGAAAACTTTGTCTAGGAAAAAGCAGGTATAGTGTTCTATTTATTTAAAGCTGCTGTAAACACTGTATGCAGGTTTTTGTGTGCACATAAATTTTCAATTTCTTTGGGTAAATACCAAGGAATGTAACTGCTAGCTCATGTAGTAAGAGGGAAAAGATGCTGATTCTGGGAAAAGATTGAAAGCAAAGGAAGGGGGAGACAGAGGATGAAATGGTTAGATAGCATCACTGACTCAATGTACATGAATTTGAGCAAACTCTGGGAGAGAATGGAGGACACAGCAGCCTGGCGTGCTGCAGGCCATGGGGTTGTGAGGAGTCGGACATGACTTAGCGACTGAACAGCAGCAAAGAGTAAAAGTATGTGTAACTTTGTAAGAAATTGCCAGGCTGCCTTCTAAAGTAGCTTTACCATTTTGCATTCCCACTAATAGGGGACATTATTTTACAAATATGTTTTCAAGTACAAGGAAATGGTAAATTAGTGCTTTCCCTAAAAATAGAAAACATGTACTGTATTTCACTGATCCTAGGGTGCTATTTAATAGTTTATCAGAGTAAAAAATATACTATAATAAATATAGATAGCTATTTAAATAGAAAAAATATGTATTTTAGAAATAGGAAACCATACTATGTAAACAAAAGGTTTTTTTGGAGTTGAAAAGAATCAAAAGTTAATTTAATTTGCAAAGTAAGTTGAAACTGTAGATGGCAATTCTATTTTTACAAGTTTGTAAGGAGTAGTACTATTTGGGCCATTTTATTTTAATTTGTTCCATTTAGCGTATGTACCTATTTGCAAAATACTTTTCTTATGTTATTTTCAATTGTTTTTTAAACTAGTACTTTGCATTGATAACATGCTTTCTATGTGGTAGTGTCTGAATTGAATTATTGAATATGTTATTTGGGTTTTTTTGATGTCAACCCAGTGCTTGGCACATAGATATGCGAAGAGTATTTATGAAAGTATACTGCTTCTATAGCACTGGATATACTGTTTAAAATACAGAGTGCTAATTTTGGAAGCCTAATACAATATGTCTTTTACTGATGTTTTAAATAGAAAGTGGCCATTTTCCAGTATCTACTGGAATATTTCAGATTATGCCTTATGTAACCTGAACTATGTGACACTGAAGATGGAATAAACTCTGGGTTCTCATTCTTCTTGAATTTTTTTAGAGGAAATTTGTATCCTTTGATTTTAGGTTATCATTGTGGGAAATATTGAAAATATTTTTTTCAGAAAAATCACAAAAACTAAATGAGAAAAATCCCAAAGCTCTCTGGTGTCTTTATGAGAATTCAGGAGAAAAATGTTAGTGGAACCTAACATTAGTGGAACCCTTCATCATTGTGTTATCAGAGGAGTCAGATAATCTTGTGAACTTGTTAAAGATCAAGAAAATAATCTACAGGTTATATTGATATCTGAGATATTCTTTTTTTAAACAATTAAAACTGTTTAAAACTGTACATTGTAGTGTTGCATAAACCACTAATGTATCAATTTGAAACATATTGTAGAGACATTATAAATGATTGTTGGATCACTAATCCTGCTCACAAATGTCTAACTAACCTATGTAGCACTGTTATGGGACTGTTGAAACTAACACCATTTATATCACTAATTCTATGGGAAAGTCATTTCCAAAATCAAGCACAAAGTTTCTATTAGAGAAAGACTAGGATTTTCCATATCCTTTTTTTGTTTTGTCTATTATGGCTGCTCTGCTGCTGCTGCTGCGTCACTTCAGTCGTGTCCGACTCTGTGTAACCCCATAGACGGAAGCCCACCAGGCTCCCCCGTCCCTGGGATTCTCCAGGCAAGAACACTGGAGTGTGTTGCCATTTCCTTCTCCAATGTGTGAAAGTGAAGTCGCTCAGTCATGTCCGACCCATAGCGACCCCATGGACTGCAGCCCACCAGGCTCCTCCATCCATGGGATTTTCTAGGCTAGAGTACCGGAGTGGCTAGGAGGGAATTAATTTTGGTTAGAATGGGAAGAAAGGCAGAGAAATTGACTTAGTCATAAGGTCAGAAAAATGAGGGAAAACTTATCTCTTGCCCAGCAAAGGAAAATTTAAATCCTTTCTTGTAATGTGCATCGAGGTATTTTAAAAATGCATTCATAATGTCTATTCATACTTGCTGATGCCTCAGCAGGTAAAGAACCTGCCTGCAATGCAGGAGACACAGGAGACTCTGGTTTGATCCCTGGGTTGGGTATATCCTCTGAGGGAGGAAAATGGCAACCCACTCCAATATTCTTGCCTGGTGAATCCAACAGACAATGGAGTCTGGCAAGCTAAGAGTTGGACATGACTGGACAACCACTCACACCATTTAAATAGCATTCCTTGCTCTGCTGCAAAATTGCTTTTAATAACAGACATGATTGGATAAGAATTGGAAATACTTAAATCAAGGAAAATAATTATTGATGGCAGGCAATTAAAGGGGGAATGGGCAGAGTAGTTTTAATTATCTAGGAACTTAAAATTTTATTTTGTTGATTTATTTTGATTGGAGGATAATTACTTTACAATATTGTGATGGTTTTTGCCATACATCAGTATAAATCAGCCACGGATATACATGTGTCCTCCCATCCTGAACCCCCCTCTCACTTCCCCCACCCTGTCTCTCTGAGTTGTCCCAGAGCACCGGCTTCTGGGTTCCTTGCTTCATGCACCAAACTTTTACTTATAATTTTAAATTTGTCTACCAAATGACCAGGCTAAGTAATTTACAGTAGGAAAGACTATGAATTAATATCTAATGAACCACTACTATTAATAACTGTGTATCAAACTAAAGGGTTATAGGAAAAGGTAATATTTAGGAAAACAAAGAATGTGAATATATTCAGTTACATATAAAAATATACACTTACCTACACATTTAACATGTAAATTTTTTTCTTTGCTTTCCTTCCCTTTCTCAGAAGCTGTCAGTTAGTTAAGGATGACATCAAAGGACCTGAAAGGAGGGCTTTCCTGGTTCTTACATTTAAAATCTATTGAGCCCATGGCCAAATCTAAGATGCCTAGCATCTTAGTTCTAGAAGGACCCACTGGAGGACATCTGTATCACCATCTAGCTTCTCTGTCTCTGATAACCTTTTCTCTCCCCTTGTCCTAGAACACTTTGTCTTACCATTTCCTTTAGTTCTGTGGTGTATTCACTGAGTTCCCCTTGGTCTTAAGATTCAATAGACATGCCTCCAGATTTTACTATAGAAAAGTGGGACCTTAAACATGAAGGGTGATACTTTCTCCTTTTACTTTTAACAAGTTAGCTCTATTTTTGTCTGTTCTGTATATTGGCCTCTGTGTGAGATCTACTTAGAAAAACAGGCTCAACTTTAAAACTTGTTAGAAGATTCATGCAAACATTGATATAAAGGATATTGTGCAGAATCAGCATTTTTCCATTCTACTGATGATGGTATTTGGTGAGAACCCAAGTGAAACCTTAGGGGATAAGTTGTCAAGAAAATCAGGTTCCATCAGGAAAATTTTTTTTCAATGTTCATAAATACATGGTCTATTTCACAGTGAACCAATCCTATTATAAATCAAAAGCAGATAATCTTACCAGTTGCTATGGTGCTACAGGGTGATAAGCAAATGAATTTGAACTGGATGACATGAGAAAAGAGTACACTTTTCAAAGAATATTTTTCTCTCATTACAATCAGAAAATCTGGTTTTGATTTATAAAAGCTTTAGTCAGAATGTGTTCCTATATTGTGATCTTGAGAGCACTTTGGTGGCTCCTAGGTAGCAGTGGGCAAATGAAACTCATAAAATCTACTAAGTGTAGATTGATTTTCATTTTTTCCTACATTACCACAGAACTTCAGGGATCCAAATATACTAAGAGGAGGGATGTCCAGGAAATCGTAATGTAGTTGTTAATTTTTCCTTCTGTATAGTTATATGGAACTTACACGTGTCAAATCATTTCTGTGATTTAGGTCCACAATAACATGGTATCACTTACATCCTACTTTTTTGAATGTTAATTTCACCAATCCCTTGCCAACCATAAGCATTAACTTTGGTCAGTTTTTAGGTAAAACTGCATAGGGTTGCATTAATTTAAATTTTAGTTATTAGTCATGTTAAAATTTTACCTTAATGATTTAGTTAAGAAAAGAATATGTTCATAAAGATTGTTAAACAAATGAATAAATAGGTTTACCTAATTTTTAATGCAATAAGTTTCAGAAAATACATTTCAGATAAGGAATTGTCCTTTGTGGTTGGCTTTCCATAGGCTGTTTGAACATATTTGATGCTATATCCTTCAGAATGCTGAAGGAATTTTCAAGTAGCTATGCTCCAGTATTTTCAACAGTTTGATTAATTTTTGGCTAGTGTTAAAAACAGAGAAGGCAATGGCAAGCCACTCCAATTCTCTTGCCTAGAAAATCCCATGGATGGAGGAGCCGGGTAGGCTGCAGTCCGTGGGGTTGCTAAGGGTCAGACACGACTGAGCGACTTCACTTTCACTTTTCACTTTCACACATTGGAGAAGGAAATGGCAACCCACTCCAGTGTTCTTGCCTGGAGAATCCCAGAGATGGGGGAGCCTGGTGGGCTGCCGTCTATGGGGTCACACAGAGTGGGACACGACTGAAGTGACTTAGCAGCAGCAGCAGCAGTGTTAAAATGGTTATTGGATCTTTTGCTTTATCTTGAGTCATCAAACAATTGATTAAAATATTATCAATAGACCTACCATATCAGATTCCTAGGGGGAAAAAATCAAAGCCTGATAGTCTCGCTCATTAAGCAATAAATATCATTTGAGTTTCCCTGGCATTTTCTTATAGAAATTAGATTTCTTTATGTCCTCTATATGTTGCTTCTAGCAATTACACTTTCATGGTTTCCTTGCCTCAGTCTATAGTGACTAATGACTAATGATTGCCACATCAAATGTAAATCAGGATGCAGAACTGAGTTCAGAATCTTGGTACAACTTAATTTTCTCCAGGAAGTATGGGGGATAAATTAATCTGGTTTCAAATTTGGGCAAGCTGAACATTTCTTTTGGAAATAATTTGAGGTCAGTAATTTGGGAGATTATATTTGATAACTTTTACTGAATAGGAAAAGGTCATTGATGAAGAAGAAAAAACCTCTTAAAACAGTTTTTGAAAGAAAGTTATAGTATACAGAAAAAGAATTAAATTAGAAAAACAAGTGATGTTGATATTCATAATAATCCTGTGCTCAAGTAAAGTTTCCATGTGTTTAGATTCTGTTTTTTTTTTTAACTAGCGGAAATTTATTTATATTTTCTTTGCAGTATTTTGTCAACATTTCTTAATGATCTACAGTGATTATCTACAATCGCTTAAAAATCAGAAATTTGTTTTCGAGGAGGCTTAAAAATGATTTTAACCATAAAATTGCAGAATAATTGCAGAATAATTATTTCCCATAGTTTATATGTAAACCCAAAGCTGAAATCAGTTGAAGTGCTTTAGAATTAAAATTTATAATTAAAAAATTATTTGTGAATAACTGGTATTTCTGAGATAAAAATGCTATAGAAATCTATGTAATGATTAGGAAAATGTAGACCCTTCTATGCTGAACTATTTGTGAAGACTAAATCCAGTTTCTTTGATTTTTTTTCCTCCAACTTAAGTAAATCTGATAATGGATCACTAAAAAAATATATACATTGCTATTCATTCTCATATATTCAAACTACCATTCATATATAATATTCATTCTCCCTCCAGGAGCAGAGTTATCCTTCTTAAACATAGAAAAGATCATGGAACTTTCCCACTTACACTACTCCAATAGTTCCCTATCATATTAGCATAAATTCTAAGCTTCTCGAATTTACCTAAGTAGCTCTACAGGAATCTACCTCTGGTTTTTCTCTGATTTCCCATCCCTTCTTTTCTTTATCCACATGTCCAGCCACATTGGACTTTTTAACTGTTGGGAGACCATTACATTATTATAAGTGAGCAACAAAGATCATGGCATCTGGTCCCATCACTTCATGGGAAATAGATGGAAAAACAGTGGAAACAGTGTCAGACTTTATTTTTTGGGGGCTCCAAAATCACTGCAGATGCTGATTGCAGCCATGAAATTAAAAGACGCTTACTCCTTGGAAGGAAAGTTATGACCAACCTTGATAATATATTAAAAAGCAGAGACATTACTTTGCCAACCAAGGTCCGTCTAGTCAAGGCTATGGTTTTTCCCATGGTCATGTATGGATGTGAGAGTTGGACTGTGAAGAAAGCTGAACACCTAAGAATTGATGCTTTTGAACTGTGGTGTTGGAGAAGACTCTTGAGAGTCCCTTGTACTGCAAGGAGATCCAACCAGTCCATTCTAGAGGAGATCGATCCTGGGTGTTCATTGGAGGGACTGATGCTAAATCTGAAACTGCAATACTTTGGCCACCTCATGCGACGAGTTGACTCACTGGAAAAGACTCTGATGCTGGGAAAGGTTGGGGGCGGGAGGAGAAGGGGACAACCGAGAATGAGATGGCTGGATGGCATCACCGACTCTGTGGACATGAGTTTGAGTGAACTCCGGGAGTTGATGATGGACAGGGAGGCCTGGTGTGCTGTGATTCATGGGGTCGCGGAGAGTCGGACAGAACTGAGCGACTGAACTGAACTGAGGTTCTTGATGACCTTGACAAAAGCAGTTCTAGTGGAGTGGTAGAGATGAAAGTCTGAGCAGGTTAGGAGAGAATAGAAAGAGAGGGATTGGAGACAGCCAATATAAATATCTCTTTCAGGGAGTTTTGCTGCACAGGTAAAGAAATGACATAGGTTGTGGCAGGAGCAGGAAATGGACTAAAGTCAAGTGTTGTTATTTTAAATGGAAGAAGTTACATCACGTTTGTATTATTTTTGTGTTGGTGGAAACTTACATGTAGAAAGCAAAGAGTTGCATATGGAAGAGCTGACAAGTGCTTGAGGAAGCTCTGTGGGTTTGTGAGACAAAACAGAACTTCTTACCCAAGTAGAAAGTGGCTCGTTCATAAGAAGGCAGAGAAAGTGGGTATAGTTACTCACAGGTGGGTAGGTATGGAATGATGTGGAATTCTATGTGAATTCTTCTATATATTTCTTTTTCAGAGAAATAGAAAGCAAAGCCATTTGTTGACTCAATTTTCTCTTCTGTAAAAAGGGAGGTTTTCAGAAAGGATTAAATGAAAAAATAAGAAAATGTTTTGCCAATCAAGTCTAGTATGTATTTATATGTAATATATCTTTGATTCTTTATCTACTCATGTTTTTAAATGGAAATTTTAAAATACTGTGATATTCTTCCATTACTGTAAAAGGGGCAAATGCCAAAATATCTTAAATTATAAAATTTAAATGTTAAAATGATTGGCTAGTAAAAATTGCTCTCCATAACAATTTCTATGAAGTACTTTCAGACTAAGAATATCTTTCATTCTTGAAATTAAGAAATCTACCAAGTACACAGGAACTCCTATTTCTAGTCATCTGGCATTATTGCTTTGCTCGACATAGAGAGTAGTAACTCCTCTCTATAATAAAGATTTTGAAATTGATTTTTCTCTTGCTATATACCTGAAGTTTAGTTTAGTTAGAAATATATTTTACTTTTTCCTTGGTTTTCATAGATTTTTTTTTTGTTTGTGCAGTTGTTTTAAAGAAAAAGAATCATTATGAACCAGTTACATTTCTTAGGTTCTCTGTGAATTGTGTATTCATGTAGTTAAAAATATAAAAACCTCTACTTCAGTATGCTGTGATAAAGTGATTTTCACCTCATTTAAGATATGTGGCTTGTGCATTCTTTTAGTTGAATCTGTCACGATTGACTTTCGGGTTTGTTAAAAAAAAAAAAAACTGAAGGCATTATGATGAATCTGATATTGAAATGTTTTTGTAATTTTTACATGCCTGAGAAGCAGAGATATAACTGATACATCTTTTTGATTTGTGTGATATCCATTGTGACTCTAATTGTTGACTTTATTGAAAAGAACATAAAGGTAAAAGGCAGTTTTTTCTTATAAAGAAATCAACATATTTTGACTGCCAGGTTATAAAAGAGGCAAATCTGTTTTATTTTCTTGACATTTCCTTATAGTTATCCTCACTTATATAGTCAGCTGGAAAGCTGAAAGAACTATCATTTATCTTTGTTTTTTTTTTTTTTTAAACATGACTCAAAATAGCTACAGTTCTAAAGCATATCATAGTTTCTGTTTCATTCATGATGGCTTCAATATTTGATATTTTACTGTACTTTGATTCTTTAAATATTGTTAACTGTTTTTTAGTTGTAAGAACATATCAGTCCTGACCTGTTGACAGTTTCTTAACAATCCAAATGAGTTTATATTTGCTACCTGAAATGCAGGAGAACAGTCCCAAATATACTTGATATTTGTTATAGGAGTAGATACTTTACTGGATACATGAGGACTTCTAAAAATGCACCTATAGTATGACAAGACATAGGTGGTTAAGAAAGCCAGATTTTCTTCATTGCCTTGGAATTACTTCTCATTCATTTAAGATGTTTGTTAGCATGATATTCATCCTCAGGGCCACTTTATTTTAGGACATCTTTTTGGGGATGGATATTTCAAATGAGCCAGCCCAGCCTCTTCATTATACGGATAGGGAATGCAGTCCCCAGAAGCTAATGATGTCTGTTTCTAACCCATTTATAGTAAAGGATTACTCCTGTTATTGATAGTGTTTAATGCCAATGCTGTGCTATTAAAGTTGTCCAGTCTTGGTGCAAGGTTCTTTATAGCTGCTCTCAATCTTTTCTCTGCTGGTACATTTTGAAGACTAATTTCTACTAGGATTCCAGGCTAATTAAATGATAGTGGAAAAGCATTTTCCATCATTACTGTTGGAGCAGGAACAGTAAATCACCACAGGTACAAATTGAGAACTCTGTCTTAATATCATTGGACTGAAGAAGGCATGTGGAAAATCCTTATCAGTCAAAGCCCAGGATTTAATGAGTGTATACATCAGTTTCTTCAGAGTAGTGCCCAGGAGAAGTTGCTGAATGCAAGCATCTCTGCAACTTGAATCATTTATAGTTTAATATAAAGAAGGGAGAGAGCAGGAGACATATTTCTCCTAAATCTAAGTATGAAAATGTATATGTGCATGCTCAGTGTCTCAGTCATGTCATACTCTTTGTGACCCCATGGACTGTAGCCCACCAGGCTTCTCTGTCCATGGAATTTTCCAGGCAAGAATACTGGAATGGGTTGCCATTTCCTCCTCCAGGGGGTCTTCCCAACCCAGGAATGCACGTGCATCTTCTGCATTACCACTGAGCTACCTGGGAAGCCCATGGGAAAATGTATACACTTTATGAAACAGAAACTATGGAGATGCATTCTATAGAAAAGATCAGCCCATAACTTTAATTCTGTTGCAATTAATAAATCTTTAGCAACCAGGAATGGGAATGTGACCAGCATTGTTTAATTTTGGTGCAGATACCTTGGAGATCAGATTGTATGTCTGGAAATGAACCACAATGTATCAATAAAGAAAGTGTTGGGGAAACTGAGCAGAAGGTTTTGGTAGCCAGTGGAGTCTGTCCTCTGCATAGCTGAGGGATAATGGAGACAGAGTGGTCAACTCTGAGTCATGGTTGAGCGGTCAGAAAAGATGAGAACAGAGATGAGGCCTTGGATTGACTCTGAGGTCACCGTTACTCTCATCATTTCTGATTTCAGACCCTCTTCATTTCAACCTGAATACTATTGATCACTGTGGGTGTGATAGGTTTTCCAATTCCAACAGAGTTTTGAAGCACATTTGGATGACTTCCCAGGATGAGACCAGAGAGCCAGTGACTATTGACTGTTTCTTCTACAATTTCTAGACTATTTCCTCATCATCTCTATAAATATGCTGCTCCCTTCATTTTTCACCATTGCCCTTGCAATCCATATGAAAGTAATTACTATTCTACCCTATCAATAGTCTGACTTTTTAATAAGTATTTCCCTTCTATTAAAAACACATATGCCTTTTCCCCCCTATGATATGAATGAAAAGGAAGTGGGACTAGTAAAGCACCAACAGGAGAAAGGAAGAAACCTTGACATTAACTGGGGACATATTGAGGGGAGAATAGAGAATAATTACAGAATATAGGGTTGTTACAAGATATGACGTCATTTATGAATGATTCAGTATTGGTTTTGTTGTTGTTCCGTTGCATAGTTGTGTCCAACTCTTTGTGACCCCATGGACTGCAACACACCAGGCTTCCTTGTCCTTCACCATCTCCGAGAGATTGCTCAAAGTCATTCCATCAAGTCGGTGATGCCATCCAACCATCTCATCCTCTGCATCCCCTTCTTCTGCCTTCAATCTTTCCCAGCATCAGGGTCTTTTCTCACAAATAGGCTCTTTGCATCAGGTGGCCAATCTATTTGAGCTTCAGCTTCATCATCAATCCTTCCAATGAATACTTAGGGTTGAATACCTTTAGAATTGACTGGTTTAGCAATTATGTAGAACCTAGTCAAACAGAAGATGTTTTCAGGGAAGAGTATTTTGTGTGGAAACTGTTGCATGATAGTAATAATAATAATAAAAAGGCTTTAAGTTTTATTGTTGTTTTCAATTTGTCTGCAATGCACCTACCTTTTTATCTACATGGGGACAGATAGCTCTCATGGTACCCCACTTTGTAGGCTGTGTTCTGGGGCCATAAGATTTGCCACAGTAATACACTTACTGGCTCTCATGGAAGAAGAAACCATGTTTAAAGCAAGTTCGACTGCATTTTAATTCAGACGTTTAAGAAATGTTTCCTTAACTGATACCAGTTGGTTAATTAACAGTTGTGAAAAGTTGCTTTGCTTTTCTGTTGGGGGCTATATGTGATAGCATTACTCTTATCCTCTGTCACCCCCTCCCCACACACACACCCCCACCACACACACACTGCCGTTCCTTTTCCTGGAGCACCCTTCCTTAGTCTGGCATTCAGACTGCCTGAGTGCAGCCCTTTACATGGGCATAAAGAGTGCAGTGTTTGCTGCCATTTAAAATGAGCTTGTTCCACTTTGATCACAAGAAATAAAATGCAAGTAAAGGGCATCAGAAAGAGGCTTTTATGTTTGAAGACCACACTTTGTATTTTAGTAGGTTCTTGGCTTTGGTTAAACTATAGTTCAGCTTCTTCTAGTTTATACATGTAAACCTAAGTTTGTGTCCTCATTTGTTAAATTTATGGATGACTGAAGTCTCCACCTCCTGAAACTGTAGAAATTCCCAAAGACTCTTGATCTTTTCTGCTCTCATGCTTTTATGCTTGATAGGGGTACTGTAGACCGTGTCTTTTTATCCTCACGTTGGATAGGAAAGAAGAAAGAAAGAGAAGGAAAGGGGAAGGATAGACAGAGACAAGAGAGAGGAGGTGAAACTACTCATGGAGATGATTTACCTGACAGACACCCCTTACCACTTGTAATGTTAAGAACCTGTCTTTTGTATTCCTATTGCCCCTAGTTCCAGCTCGTGGTGTTAGAGATTACATAGTCTTACATCTTCCTTGTGTCCCTGTCTCATTCCAGTGTTGATTTTTTTAGGATATTTCCCCATCATTTCATACATTTTAATTAAGGACTAACATTGTCTTTATCCTGTCCCACACATAGAAGTTTTATTGTTTGAACGTGACCTTTCAGTATTAACTTTTATTCCAAGCTTTCATCAAGACGTATCTTTTTAGTAAATCACTTCACCTCCTAAAAGCCATTCTGAGTTAAAAAAAAAAAAAAAAAAGACTTTATAACTTAGTGTATTTGTAGAACCTTAATCAGGACAAATGAAAAAGAAACATTAATAGACTGAAGTGTACCATATTCCAATCTCTAAATTGTTTAAGCTTCATTCCAAAAACAGTAAATATTTTTGCTTTATAGCAATATAGCAAGTATAGCAAGCCTGGTCAATGTCATTCTGATTTGAGACTATTTTAGAAAGTAGAATATAATTTCTTAGGAATAAACTTCCCAGTCCAGACTTTAAAATCTCATCATGAATGAATAAGCAATTTTCAACCAAATTTTTGGCATGGGCTAAGGAATTATTATATAAGTATTAATATAATTAAGTTCAGATACTCAGAGACAATCCAATTTGATAATGTAATATAGCAGAAGACAAGCTCACAAGAGCCAAGATGTGATCTCAGTATAATCTTATGATTAGCATTTTATCTAACATGGAGCTTCACAATTTATTGGTTTAGAAAAAATCTGGAAGCCTTTAGATAGTGATTATGGATAATAAAAAGATAAACATATTATATTAATTTGAATAACTCTGGGGGAAAAAAGAATGAGCTGTTTCTAAAAAAAGCACCTGAATCAGTCAAAGGAATGACATTAGATTGTTAGACTTTCCTGAGGCTAGAGGCTTCCCAGATGGCTCAGTGGTCAAGAACCCACCTGGCTAATGCAGGAGACATAGCAGACGTGGGTTCAGTCCCTGGGTGGGGAAGATCCTCTGGAGGAAGAAATGGCAACCCACTCCAGTATTCTTGCCTGGAAAATTCCATGGACAGAGGAGCCTGGTGGGCTACAGTCCATGGGGTGGCAAAGAGTTGGACACGACTGAGCATGCATGCACTTCGGAAGCTAGAAGATGAAGTCTCCTTATGCAGAGGAAAAGTTAAAATTTTATATAACCTGCTCATTCTGCCTCTGTAACTCAGCTTGCTCCTTGCAGAGTCTGTCTTGTAGGTCATGTAGTCTTGCAAAGTGGGGACTTAACAGTACTAGGAACTGGAGCTTATCTCACTTACCCTTGTCCTGCTCTTTGCAGTTGCCCAGCCCCGGAAAACCTACTTAATCTGCCTGTCCTTGTAAAGGACAGGCATCCCCTTCCCCATTTTGACTGCTGTTTCTGCATGCGTGAAGCCTCTTAGTTTAAACCAGCCTGTTAGCAGCTAGCTTTGCCCACTGTAGTAGGTCTATAAAAACTCTGCAACCCCTTTATTTGGTCCTCAGAACTTGGAGTGTTAACTCCCCTGGGCAGGCAGGTGTAATAAACCTGAGTTCTCCAATTCTCCGAGTGTGGTTTCCAAGTGTGGTGCTTGGTTTCTTGATTACTGGTTTCTGCAAGACTTTAATTACTCCAAGGAGGGGTGCACGTATTTGAAATTACTTATTAAGCCTATATGTTCTGTGCTGTGTCTAGTCACTCAGTCATGTCCGACTCTTTGCGACCCCTTGGAGTGGGGATCTTTCCAACCCAGGGATTGAACCCACGTCTCCCGCATTGCAGGTGGATTCTTTACCATCTGAACCACCAGAGAAGCCCAAGAATACTGGAGTGGGTAGCCTAACCCTTCTCCGGCATATCTTCTCGACCCAGGGTTTTCTATATTGCAAGCAGATTCTTTACCAGCTTAGCTACAAGGGAACCCATTACGCCTATCTCTCTCTAAAGCTAGTACTATAAAATCTGTTACTGTCTCAATATCTGGAGCACTTGTTAAATTTTATTAAAGCCATCTCTGAAGTTAAACATAAGGATTACAGGGAGTTTTAACACTGGTAGCTAGATCAGGTAGAGTTTTATAATCTTTTTCAGTTTAAAGAGTAAGCTGAATAAGACTTTCTCTCGTTGTCTATTTACATGATTTCAAACAACAGAAAGACTTTCACAAAGAAACAGTTTTTAGCTGGCAACAAACAATATTTTTCTCTTCAGACTTTAATGTGGTTTTTAATAAACATAACACTGAGGATCCAAATTAACATCTGTTCATTGTAACAAGTATATTATTATAATAGCATTTTTGAATATATTATTGATCATGTTTATTATTTTACAAACATGAATTATTTGACATAATTGCTAATGTTGGGTTTGTCCTATCATGCTTATAGTTTGCTTTTAGCACTGTTGTTTCTTAAAATACATATTTCCCAAGAGAATTTTTCAATAATCAGTGGAAAAACTTAAGAAATGATCATGCGTGAACTATCCTGGCATTTCATTTTATAAGATTTCTTTTTTTTTTTTTGAGTTCAGGACAGTTTGTCTCTTTTTCCTTAAAATCTTCATCTTTATCCCACATGGTTCAGTGATTGAACTGTGAGACCCATTCTCAACCTTTTATGAGATTTCTAATTCATATTCCAAACCTCTGCACTCTTTCAATCATGAAAAATTCATTGGAGTTTTACAGTGCTAACACTGAAAATGTCGTTGTTTTCTCATAGAAAATATTGATGTAGCAGTCTGTTAATATATATATAACAAATATATACACATGCTTTTTTTTCTATAAATTACTACTATAAGAGTAAGTTTTTAAATTCAAATGGAAATATAGCACCCTTTCAACATACTTATTTTTTACCTATATAATGGCATAGTGGAGAAAATGTTGAATTATATATACCATATGGAAAAAATGTCACCTTCTGAATATTTATGAATATTTGATGTTTTAAAAATTGAGAAGTATTTCTTTTTAGGACAAAAGCCATTGAGGAAATGAACTGTCATATAACATTCAGAATTCTTTAGGCAGATTTGTGTTTTGTCTATTATGCTTCCATTTCCCAATTTTGTTGTTAGCTTTCTAACTCTTCAAGTAAAATAAGAGATTTGCGGTTCTTCATGTATGATGTGACTCATAAATGAAGAGGGATAATCTTCTCTATAAGGAGAATTTACTCTCCTATTTCAGAAATATCAACAACCCTGGCCCTACTAAATGATTACAGTGAGTAAAGGAATTTGAGTTTTTATATTTGAAGAATTTTTGATTTTCTGTTTTGGTGGTACTGCAGTAAAAACTAGATTTCCTTAGTTCCAATAACCTGTGCCTAGTTGAGAGCAGAGACCATGCTTGTCTCACTCACCATTATGTCCCCTTGCTTGATGCATGCTTGACATGAAAATAGATCTGTTGAATTAAAGTATGAATTAAAATACACAATGGTATGTAACCTGTGTTACATTGAATGCGATTTATGTGCACACACTCCACATATGTATATCAGCTTATGATAACACAAATTCTTCAAGAATTTGTAAAGTGTTAATTTCATATACTAATTATCTAAACCATTATCCTGTATAGAGTATCATTTTTTAAAGAATGAAGGTAGATGGGAATACTCTTTATTCTACACATATTTTAAGAATCTGATGATTCAAGCTTCCTCAAGTTCATAAAGAGCTTCATTTTGAATTGTCATTGTACATTACTTTAGACATGAATATGAGATGGGAACATTTATGCTGATACTATAATATATTCTAGAAGGAGCTATAATTTCTTTTTAGTTTGACTTATTTGTTCATTTGTCTTTCTGGAAGACTTTGTGGGAAACAATGTTCTTGTTACTTTTTGTGAGGTTTCTTTTGAAACTTATGGAGAGTCACTCTCTGTGTATATTTAACATATTCAACCATATTATCCCTAATATTTGACGGATATTTACAAAAAGCATCAGTTACTTATGGCTCAGCCTAACATATGTCCAGGTGGTAATACAATGGACATTACTGTTACGTTTGGGCAGTCAGTGTGTCTTTTTACTACATACTGATGACAACCCCCATGAGGTGTAGATAATTATATTACCTTTATTTGATAGAGGAATTAACATACTCAGTGAACTATGGCATTGGGAGTTGAACATGAGAAGTTGTAATCTGAACATGTGCACTCAAATATTATTTTGTTCTGTCTCCCACAACAAAACTATTATTCAGAAATTAATTATCTGATATACTCAGTAGATTCCTTTCATGATTGATTATTATTCATTAAGTTGAATATTCTTTCCAGAGGACTAGAATTCTATGTAAATATTGATTGAGGATGAAATCCAGCTTTGAAGTGCCTTTACTTCTTCTGACAAGCAATAATGGTTATAATAAATTAAAATTTTTATCAATAGCATAAGTGTATATACTTGTATAACTTGCTGTTATTCTTTATGGATTTTAACCTCAATTTAGCTCCAAAGTTTGTGCCTTATAAATTATAAAGTCTCCAGACTTTATAATTTAATATAGGTACTGTGATGAGGCTTGACAAACACCCTAATATGAAGTAAATAAGAAAATTTGACACTGACTTTTGGAAGTCCTAATAATTGGTTAAGATTTTATATTAGTTAAATAACAAAGGGACCAAATACTGAAGCTTGGCTTACATCCAGGGGTAAGCTTTGAGTAAATTTCAGTTCTGAACTTTAACAGTAAAAAGGAGTTGCTCCTCTTCATTATTTTCTAATAGGAATAATAATAATAATATTTATTTAGTGCTTAAAGTGTTCTAGATACTTTTTCAGTTGCTTAATCTCCATGATAACCCTTTGAGATAGAAGCTGGTATTATCCCAATTTTGTTTCTTAGGGGTTTATATTTTTTATTTTTAAATTGACAACATAGCTGATTTACAGTATTGTGTTAATTTCAGGTTTGTACAGCACAGTGATTTATTTATATATATTCTTTTTCAGATTATTTTCCCTTATAAGTTGTTAGAAAATATTGAGTATGATTCCCTGTGCTGTACAGTAGGTCCTTGTGGGTTTTCTCTTTTATATAGTGGTGTGAATATATTAATCCCATCCTTCTAAGCCATTTTCAAATGTTTTCTATGTCTGTGGGTCTAGTTCTGTTTGGTAAGTGAATTCATTTGTATTTTTTTTTCAGATTCCACATATAAGGAATGTCATATGATATTCGTCTTCCTGGCTGGTTTTTCTCAATTAGAGTATGATAATCTCTATGCTGATTCATGTTCCAGCAAATGGCATAATTTCCTTCTTTTATGCCCAGGTATAGGATTGCAGAATCACATGGTAACTCTATCTTTAGTGTTTAAAAGAAACTCTATACTATTCTCCATACAGACTATACCAATTTACATTCCCACCAATAGTGTAGGAGGGTTCCGTGTTCTCCACACTCTCTCCAGAATTCATTATTTGTTGACATTTTAATGATGACGTTCTGACCAGAGTGAGGTGATACCTCATTGTAGTTTTGATTTGATATTATCCCAGTTTTATAGATGAGAAAATATAGGGAAAAGCAGGTAAGTGACTGCTTTGGATTATTGTTTTGGAGGCACAGTCAATTGTGGCAATTACTTGGAAACAGTGGGAGAGATTGGAGACTGTTTCTTGAAAGAAAAAAAAAATTGTCAGTTGATGTCACACTATCAGAGACACAGGGAACTTTCCTTGGAATGGCTTCAGTTTCTACTACGGAAATGAGTGAGACTGCATTTGGATATTGTAAGCAAGTGTGCTGATGGAGAGATGATTTTACTTCCTGTCTTGGTAGCAGATTCAATTTCCTATGACATTTGAAGGCCATTGATCAGGGATGCGTTTTAAGGCATTGATAATCTTAATGTCTGTGTGTGTTAGTCGCTCATTTGTATCTGACTCACGGTGATCCCACTGATTGTAGCCCACCAGGCTCCTCTGTCCATGGAATTCTCCAGGCAAGAAAACTGGAGTGGATAGCCATTTCCCTTCTCTAGGGGATCTTCCTGACCCAGGAATTGAACCCGGGTCTCCTGCATTGCAGGCAGATTCTTTACCATCAAAGCTGTCAGGGAAGCCCAGTAGTCTTAATAGCACTTTTCAATATTTGTAAGCCATTTTTCCCAAACTGAGCATTGCCTTTCTTTCTCATCCCTTTCCTTTTTCTTTTCTTCTAGTTTTACTATTTTCTTTCTAATATCAGAGTAAAATAAAATAATAAATTGTATGTTAATCCATCTGTAGTCAGGAGGAATTGTTTGTTGTTGTTTATTTGCTAAGCTGTGTCCAACTGTTTTGTGACCCCATGGACTATAACCCACCAGGCTCCTCTGTCCATGGAATTTTCCAGGCAAGAATACTGGAATGGGTTGCCATTTCCTTCTCCAAGGGACTTCACAACCCAGGGGTAGAACCCACGTCTCCTGCATTGGCAGGTTGATTCTTTACTACTGAGCCACTAGGGAAGCAGACAGTAAGAATACACAGTGCGTACATCTGGGCTTAAAAGGCTTGGAACTACAGCATCAAGAAGTAGCCAAGTTTAGGGTCCAAAACATCAGTGCATTCACACAGAGGCAACTCCATTCATACTGATTTGAGGCCATGACAACACTGGTGTTCCATTATTCTCTTTGAAAGAATCTTGAGATACAAACATGGTTCACGAATCTGTATTCTTTGAAAAATAAAACAACTTCAACGTCTCATCTACTTAGATTTTCAATGTATAATTTCATGTTTGATATAGGGAAAGAAGCAGATTTTCATGTTATTTGTTATGCCTAAAATGTGACAAAATAAAGATTATCAAAACATGAACCTAAAGAAAAAGTGCCAGGCTCTTTCTGTTGCTTCAGTGGCAGAAGAAAGAGCATGTCAGGGTGAAATTTAGAATTGTTATGGACAGAGTGAAGACAATTATACAAACTCTTCTATAGCTAGCAGCCTCTTGCCCAAAACTGATCTCTTGTTATGGTAATTGAATGAATTTCATTTTAACAGCTATTCTACTTTGCTCAAGTTTTCATACAAACTAAACTATAAGGAAGTCTTGCTTTGAAGTTTGAAAGACACCCTTGAGAATATTGAATATTAATTTTTGAACAAGCTGTTACACTTTAAATTGAGAATAAAGTACCAGACCATGTTTCATCCTTCTACTTGTGTACAACCCTTATCTCACTTTCTTAAAATGTTTTAAAAACCCAAGAGGGGAAAGTGTAATGATTATAGAAATCATTTTCTTGTAGGGCTTTATCAGTTGTTTTTATCTACCATAAGACATTGACAAAAACAATGATTCAAATAAAATTTAATGCACACTTCCTAGACGTTTTCTCATTAAAAGCAAAATAAAATCACTCAGTGACATTAATGTAAAGAATGAATGCCTTTTTTACCCTAAGGCATAAGTGACTTGGGCTTCCCTGGTAGCTCAGCTGGATTCAAGAATCCCTCTGAAAGGCAGGAGACCCCAGTTCGATTCCTGGTTTGGGATGAGCCCCTGGAGAAGGGATAGGCTACCCACTCCGGTATTCTTGGTCTTCCCTGGAGGCTCAGACGGTAAAGAATCTGCCTGCAATGCAGGAGACTTTAGTTCGATCCGGGGGTTGGGAAATTCCCTTGGAGGAATGCATAGCAACCCACTCCAATATTCTTGCCTGGAGAATCCCCGTGGACAGAAGAGCCTGGAGGGCTACAGTCCATGGAGTCGCTAAGAGTCGGACACAACTGAGTGACTAAGCACAGCACACAAGTGACTTACTGTAAGATACTGTAAGATACTTTTGCCCTTAAGTAAGCAATGTCTTTGTATAATAAATGTGAATTCTATCTCTTATAGATTTTTCAGAGATACTATTCTTTGCAGTTATTCCCTCTCTCTTCTTTATCATCAGTTATCCCTTCTCTCCTGGATCATTGATAGATGATTGAATAGATGGATATTTTGATCTTGTGGTGGTGGTGGTTTAGTCACTGTCATGTCTGATTCTTGCAACCCTGTGAGATGTAGTCTGTCAGGCTTCTCTGTCCATGGGATTTCTCAGGGAAAAATATTGGAGTGGGTTACCATTTCCTTCTCCAGGGGATCTTCCTGACCCAGGAATCGAACCTGGGTCTCCTGCATCACTGGTGGTCTCCTGCATTGCAGGCAGATTCTTTACTGACTGAGCCACCAGGGAAGCCCTTATCATATATCCCTTTTGGAAGCAATGCTCCATTTGTTCTGCTTAAGAGAAAAATACTTTGAAATCTGGACTTCCTTGTCTTCCATTCTTTCTTCTTCTGCATCACTACACTGAAAGTCTCGTCAAGAACTTGCCAAAGTCAAACCCAGTGGACACTTGTGCACAACGTATTCTTTCAGAAGCATTTGAAAGAACTGTTCACTTTTGTTTTTTCTTGAAGTACTTTCTTCCCTTGGTTTCTAGGACACTGTACTCTCCCAGCCTTTCTATCTCAGTATAAGCCAGTCTCTGATACTGGCAAATTTTCCAGTGTCAAGAGTTTTTCAAGTTCTCTTGGACTCTAGGATTCAGTTCTGAGATCTCTTCTCTTCTCTATTTATACCAGTTTCTTTGGTGACATCATCCATTCTCTTGGTTTTAAATAACATCTCTACTCTCACAATGACTCAATTTTGAATTTCACCAAATTTGCTACTGAAATCTAGACTTATATGTTCAGCTTACTTACTGGCATTTTTCTGGATATCTCATAGAGATTTCAGATTTAACCTTTGATGTTTCTTTTCAAACCTCCTTCTTCTCCAGTATTCCCCAATTCCATAAAGACCACCATTAGATCACCGGTTACTCAGGTCACAAACCCTGGCACCTTCCTAGAGTCTTCTTCCTTCTTTCTCTTCTATCTCCTATACAAACCAGTAGAAATTCTACTAGTTGTACCTTCAAATGAGAACCCAAGTCTTACCACTTCTAATCCTCAGCACCAAGAACCTGGTCTAAACGTGTTAACTCTTTCATGGTTTAATTCAGTAAGCTCTAACTGGTCTCTCTGCTTCCAGTCTTACTTCACTGAAGTCTATTCATCGCAATGCAACAAAAGTGATCCTTTGTAATACAAAATACATATCAAGTTACCTATTCTTGACCTTCTAAGTCCTTGGCCTGTATGTCCTGTCCTGTGTCTTCCAGCCTCTTCTGAGTAGCCCTCAAACTCATTCCCCTCACTCTTCTTACTCATTTAACTCCTGCTACACTGGGCTTTCTGTTCTTTGAAAATTCTAAACATGATGACAGGAACCCCAAGACTTTTTGCTCTTGGGGGTTCCTGAACTCGAGTACTTTCCTTTCAAATGTTTTCATGGTTCAACTTTCACTTTATTTTGACTCTTGCTAAAACGACAGCACCTCAAAGGGCATTCCCTGGCCACCCTATCTGGAGCATCACCTTTCCTCACTCTTTCCCCTTAACTTGCTTTGTTTTTTTTGCAAGTGTTTGTGAATCCCGGACATTATGGGTTTTACAACATTGTTTAGGATTTTGTTGTTGTCAGTCTTGCTGCTTGGAAGGTTAAGTTGCATGAAGGTAAACATGTTTTCTGTTTTGCTCAAACCTGAACCTGTAGTGCCTGGAACATAGTAGATGTTCAGCTCACATATGCTGAGTAAATTATTATCACTTGCATGTTCCCCCTGCTCTCCAATCTCAACATGTTTTCTAATTTTATTCTACTTACTTTTCTACTAATTTCAATAGTTTAATAATTGTTGTTACTTTTTAATGTAAAAGGTTTGTTTTTCACTTGATGCTGTCTCCATTTTTATGCAACCAGGTTAGCTTTTTCAGAGTTTCAGATACTAGTAATGCATTCTGTTTCTCTTTGGGCTGACTTCCTAACAACTGAATAACTTGTGGAAAGCTGAAGTATATATAGAAATTGAATCTTCCTGTCAAATTTATGCCTAAGATATGGTTTTGAGCCTTCCTGTCAAATTTATACCTAAAATATGGAATGTGATCAAATGTTAAAAATATTTGATTTACAGCATTTGGAATAAATATTTAAGAACTTTAGGTGGGGTGGGGTGTGAGAGAAATCATGAAAAAATATACCTCAAAGAACAGACATAAGGAACAATTTGCCTTTAGATTTTTTTGCTCCTATTAAAATATTCTAGCATTAATGTCTTCAAACATTTCACAAAAGTGATGATAAAATTCAGGCAGCTCATATGAAAACAAAAAAAAATGTGTTTAAAGAGAGAAGTGGATATAGGAATGTGTTCAGTTTTTTTCTTTACTCTGAACTTGCTTTAGAAAGAACTGTTTGTCCAAACAATTATAAGAAACTGGAAGAGGTTACCAAGAAAAATACATTTCCATCTCAAGAGGTTTTGGGGAATAAAGTAGACTGTTACTTTTGGGGATGGCTTAGGTGCTTGAATGTAGGAGGATGAATTAAATAAATCTTAACAATTACTTCCTGCTCTATTGACTCTTTGTTTCTACAATGATATGGCCTTTTCTACTTGAAAAGGAACTAGAAGCTTTGTTTGGCAGATTCAAAGTGTTAGTGACATGACTTTTTAAATTTTAATTTATTTTTAATTGAGGTATAATTGACATACAGTATTATATTAGTTTCAGGTGTTCAACACAATGATATTTATATACAGTGTGACATGTTTACACTTGATTCATAATAGGGACCTACTGATGATATTTGAGAGATACATAATTTCGAGGTGCAGAAAAGAAACATGTAATTACCATCTCTATTCAAACTGCTACATATAGAAAATCATGCTGCTGCTGCTAAGTCGTTTCATTCGTGTCCAACTCTGGGCGACCCCATAGACAGCAGCCCATCAGGCTCTACCGTCCCTGGGATTCTCCAGGCAAGAACACTGGAGTGGGCTGCCATTTCCTTCTCCAATGTGTGAAAGTGAAAAGTGAAAGTGAAGTCCCTCAGTCGTGTCCGACTAGTAGCAACCCCATGGACTGCAGCCCACCAGGCTCCTCTGTCCATGCAATTTTCTAGGCAAGAGTACTGGAGTGGCTTGCCACTGCCTTCTCTAAATCATGTACTACCACTCTGCAAATAAAACAAAAACAGAACAGATAATACTAAATCAAATACTATCCTTTTAAAATGTTATTTACCTTTATTTTTTACTGTGTTGGGTCTTCATTGCTGCAGGGGTTACTCTCTAGTTGCAGTGCACGAGCCTTCTCATTGTGGTGGCTTCTGTTGTAGAGCACAGACTCTAGGGTATGGGCTTCAGTAGTTGGAGCACATAGGCTCAGTAGTTGCAATTCCTGGGCTCTAGAGCACAGGCTCAGTTGTTGTGGCACACAGGCTTAGTTGCTTTGTGGCATGTGGGATCTTCCTGGATCAGGGACTGAACCTGTGTCTACTGCATTGGCAGATAGATTCTTTACCACTGAGCCAACAGGAAAGCCCCCAATGCTATTCTTTTTAAAAAACAAACACCAAAGTTCCTGGAGGCACTATTCTAAATACAGTACAGAGTCTTTAGCTAAAAATTTAAGTGCTATTAGTATTTGGGAGTTTTGAAAAGGCTGCTTTATCTTCACCCAGAAGTTTTCTAACTCAGTTTATTAATTATGGAAACCACATATTTAGAAATATTAGAAATATATTGGCTCCAAATGGTACAATAATAGTTAATGTTTGTGAGTGCTATGTGTCAGGTATCTCACACCAGTTTTCCATTGCAGGTATCGTTATTTTTACCATGTTACATATGAAGAAACTGAGATACAAGAAGGTTAACAACTTTTCCAAGGTTACACATTTTCTAAGTCATTGTATCCAAGTACTGTAGCTAGAGAGCCACACTTTAGAACACTTGACTCATATGTTGATTATCAAATCCTCATAATCATTTTAGGTTTAAGGCAGTGGAGCCAGTATGAAAATTGGGTGAGGTATTATCCAGGGAAATGTTTTAAATATCCTCTGAGGTTTTAGGAAAGGGGTCTTATTCAGGTTGCTTGAAGTTTAGGATATTTTGCAATAAAGGCCTATGTGACATTAAGGGAGTGAAATCAGCTTAGTTTGCAAATATATGGATAACCACATAACCAAAAATTATGGACACTCACAAATATTCCAGCTGGGCTTTGGAAAGAGGAAACACAGTTCAGTTTTGAATTTTACCTCTTCTCTACCCAAATTCATAAATTTATGAATCTCTTCCCTAGGACTTTTATTAAGATATAATTTATATATCGTAAAATACACTCATTTAAGGAATACAATTTTATGTATTTTTAAGTATATGGAAAGAACTAACCAACCATCAGCACAGTCTACGTTTAGAGCATTTTCATCACTCCTGAAATAACGGCTTTACCTATTAGCACTCACTTCTTACCCTCCTCTCTCTCAGCACTGGTTAACTACTAGTCTATTTTATATCTCTATAGATTTGCCTATTCTGGACATTTCATATCAGTGCAATTATACAATAAATGGTATTTTATGAAAGTTCTTCTGCTTAGCATAATATTTTCAAGTTCCATCCATGTTGTAACATGTATCAGTACTTTATTGCTTTTTATAGCAGAGTAACATTTCAGTGTATAAATATATACATTTTGTTTATACATTGATTTTATGGACATTTAGGCTGTTTACTCTTGGCAACTATGAGTAATGCTGCTGTGAACATTTGTGTACATGTTTTTTGTGAACGTGTTTTCGTCTCACTTGCATATATACCTAGGAATGGAATTGTGGATCATATGGTAAATCTGTGTTTAGCAATTTAGTAAACATCAAGCTGTTTTTCAAAGTGATTAGGAGTGAATTCTCACTAGGGATGAATGACTGTTCCGCTTCTTGCGCAACCTTGTTAACACATATTATACTCTGACTTTTGACTAAAGCTATCTTAGTGGATGTGAAGTGGTATTTCATTGTCATTTTAATTTGCATTTTACATTTCCTTGTTGGCTTACTGGTAAAGAATCCACCTGCCAATGCAGGAGACGTGGATTTGACTCCTAGGTCAGGAAGATCCCCTGGAAAAGAAAATGGCAACCCACTCCAGTATTCTTGCCTGGAGGATCCCTTGGACAGAGGAGCCTGGTGGGCTACAGTACTTGGGGTTGCAAAAGAGTTAAACATGAATTAGTGACTAAACAATAATGACTAATGATGTTGAGCATCTTTTCCATGTGCTTATTGATCATTTGTTTTGTAGAAATGTCTATTCAGATCCTTCACTCGTTTTTTTTTTTTTTTTTTAATTTATTTTATTGGAGGCAAATTACCTTACATTAATATATTGGTTGGTTTTTCCATACATTTACATGAATCCGCCCCGGGTGTACATGTGTTCCCTTTCTTGAACCCCCCTCCCACCTCCCTCTTCCCCATATCCTCCCTTCATGTCTTCCCCGTGCACCAGCCCCCAAGCATCCTGTATCATGCGTCGAACCTGGACTGGTCACTTACGATAATATACATGCTACAGTGCCGTTCTCCCCAATCATCCCACCTTCACCCTCTCCCACAGAGTCCCAAAGACTGTCCTTCACTCATTTTTAATTGGGTTACTTGCCTTTTTACTATAGAAATCATTATATATTGGATACAAGTGCCTTTCAGACACAAGATTTGCAAATATTTGTTTCCCATTCTGCGAGTGTGCTTTGCTTGCAATGTGACAGCATATCCTTCTTTTTCATCTACTGCTCTAGCTGCCCTCTCCTAAGACTCCCCTCCTTGTATCTGTTGATTTCTGCTTACTCCAGATTAAAAGCCTTTCTCCTTTTTTTGTTCATGTCTCATGGCTCCGTCTGCCTCATAGTCACTGCTTGCTTGTCTTTTACTACATGTTCTCGATTTCTGATTTTAGTTTCTTGGTCTCAAATTTACAAATCTCTTGAGAGAGTTTCTAAGATTGGCTGTCTCTGATCTAGGGGCCCCTTTCTGGTTCAGTCACCTGTCACTGAGGTAATTTGCTGGCTTATGTGAATGAACTGGCCTAGCACGATTCCTTGAACAAAAGCTGGGGTGGGTGGTTTTCTTGAGGAAAGGTCCTGTGCCATGTAGACTCCTAATGCTTCACTGAATGGACAACAGTTATGGAGGATGGAGGCAGAATGCTGGACATCGCTACTTTATTTCATCATGTAGAGAAAGAATTAACAAAACTTATGTATTGTCTACTTCTAGTTTCAGAACTCAAACTGAGAAATTTATGTCAAACTAAAGTACATAAGGTAGTGGTCTTTGCTTGATTCTGTTATGTTTTATTAATAATTCAAGGCTTGTTTGCATTAATATTTAGCATGTAGTGTTGTTGTTATTCAGTCACCCAGTCCGACTCTTCATGATGCCATGGACTACAGCATGCCAGGCTTCCCTGTCCTTCACGATCTCCTGGAGTTTACCCAAGTTCATGCCCATTGCATCAGTGATGCCCTCCAACCGTCTCATCCTCTGTTGCCCTCTACTCCTTCTGCCTTCAATCTTTCCTAGCATCATGGTCTTTTCCAATGAGTTGGCTCTTCTCATCAGGTGGCTAATGTATTGAAGCTTCAGCAGCAGTCCTTCCAACTTGCTTTAGTATAGATGGTGTATACTATGATACAGATGATGTACAATGATAATATGTCTATAAGTAAGCAGATTTCATACATATATACTCATATAAAGTATGTTTATATACATATAATACATATGTATATATTTACATACATATATATATATCTGAATTTAGTAATCTTCATTGTTTTAAGTTCCAGTTCAAATCTTTTTATATCGAGTAGTCTAGATATTTCCTTAAACTTAAAATCTTTAAATGAATCAAAGAAATATCCTAGCATTAATATATTTGTATCCATGAATCATAAATTACCTTTCTTTTAAGAATTCGATTTACTTGAGGGCAAAGATTTTTAACTCATTTTTGTTAATAAGTTAACCCCTTCACCTTCTTAAAACACCACTTTGTATCCAATAAGCAACTCAAAGTTTATTACATTTAACTAAAAGAATTAGTGAACTATAAGCAATTTCCGTTCCGTTCAGTAGCTCAGTCGTGTCCGACTCTTTGTGACCCCGTGGACTGTAGCCTACCAGGCTTCTCCGTCTATGGGATTCTCCAGGCAAGAATACTGGAGTGGGTTACCATTTCCTTCTCCAGGGGATCTTCCCGACCCAGGGATCGAACCCGGGTCTCCCGCATTGGAGGCAGACGCTTTAACCTCTGAGCCACCTGCTGCTGCTGCTGCTGGTGCTAAGTCACTTCAGTCGTGTCCGACTCTGTGTGACCCCATAGACGGCAGCCCACCAGGCTCCCCCGTCCCTGGGATTCTCCAGGCAAGAACACTGGAGTGGGTTGCCATTTCCTTCTCCAGTGTGTGAAAGTGAAAAGGGAAAGTGAAGTCGCTCAGTCATGTCTGACTCGTAGCGACCGCATGGACTGCAGCCTACCAGGCTCCTCCGTCCATGGGATTTTCTAGGCAAGAGTACTGGAGTGGCTTGCCGTTGCCTTCTCCGCTGAGCCACCTAGGAAGGTATAATTTAGGAAAGCATCTTTCTTCCTATTGAAGGTGAGTTTACCCATGGCTATCAATAGCCTGTCTAGCTACTTGGATCTTTAAAAACTGGGTATTCAGGTCAACAGATCAAAACCTTTATACCTTGACAGTGGAATCCTTTTTCTTTATGTAAAGGTAAGGAGGAAACGTATACGCCTTGTCCAGTACAGCTGTCTCTTAAAACCTGGATTGTGGTCGCCTTGCATCCTCATCTGTTTACTCTCTAAGCAGCACATAGCTACTGGTACTGATGACGTCGGTGTGCCTAGTAAGGAGAAGTAGTACAAAAGGGTTACAGGGAATTGAAGACATCTAATAGAAGTGGCTGTAGCTGAAAGTGTGGCCTTTATTAATATTGTAGTCTCAGTAGGGACATTGGAACAAATAATTAGAAAGGAAAATATTGCCATTGTGTCAGCATTGGGAAAATATTTTTCCTCTATTTCAATTAACGATTCAATTAAATGTGCGTGACCTTGTGACAGTGCTCTAGGGACAGTCCCAGCCTCAGGCTAGGCCTCCAGGCCTTGAGAGAGTGTTTCTGTTTAAATAAGACCTCAAAAAGACCTTCGTTAATATTTTTGATGTATTTATCCAAAGTAACTTTTTACATCATTTAAAAAATTTTTAATCTTTTAAAATTTCCATTGGTTTTAATCTTCCCTATTCCCTGGTGGCTCAGAAGGTAAAGCATCGCCTGCAATGCGGGAGACCTGAGTTTGATCCCTGGGTTGGGAAGATCCCCTGGAGAAGGAAATGGCAACCCACTCCAGTATTCTTGCCTGGAAAATCCCATGGACTGAGGAACCTGGGCTTCCCTGGTGGCTCAGAGGTTAAAGCGTCTGCCTCCAATGCGGGAGACCCGGGTTCGATCCCTGGGTTGGGAAGATCCCCTGGAGAAGGAAATGGTAACCCACTCCAGTATTCTTGCCTGGAGAATCCCATGGACGGAGAAGCCTGGTAGGCTACAGTCCACGGGGTCGCAGAGAGTCGGACACGACTGAGCGACGGAACGGAACGGAGGAACCTGGTAGGCTACAGACCATTGGGTCTCAAAGAGTTGGACACGACTGAGCGACTTCACTTTCATTTCTTTTCATTGTTGATCAAAAGAAATTTCTGGGTCACATTTTAAATTTATATTTTAACTTTTTATTGAAATATCAAGTGCAGAAAAATTTATATAGAAAAAGTGATGAATTTTCACAAACTGCATCATGGAATAGCCATCACCCAGACTAAGTAAGAAATGTTAACACACCTCGTTGGATCCCACATAGACTCTGTGCTGCCTCCAGGCATGCTGCTGCTGCTGCTAAGTCGCTTCAGTTGTGTCCGACTCTGTGCGACCCCATAGACGGCAGCCCACCAGGCTCCCCCATCCCTGGGATTCTCCAGGCAAGAACACTGGAGTGTGTTGCCATTTCCTTCTCCAGGCATAGTAGCCACTATTTACATTTCTATTAATTTTTAAATTGTATGTAAATTGGATTAGACATCATTTACTTTATGTATTGAGCCTTTTTATCAATATTGTTTGTGACATTTTCCATATAATTTCATGTATTTATAAGTGGTTTATTTTCATCACTACATAGTATCCCACTGTCTGAATATATTACAAATAGTACAAGGATGATTAAGAATAAAAACTGCTTACCATGACAGTTAAGATGGTGTTTTATTTTTGTGTCTGGGCTGTAGGACATATATATATATATACTCAATGGACATGGGTTTGAACAAACTCTAAGATATAGTGAAGGGTAGGGAAGCCTGGCATGATGCAGTCCATGGGGTTGCTAAGAGTAAGATACCACTTTGCAACTGAACAGCAATATATATAGGCATTCACTGCGCTTACAGAGGTTTTAAGTTACATCTTCTCAACATGAAAATTATTTCTGGTATGGTGAAACCTCTAGGACACTGGCAAAAGTAAGTACAAAATTGCTTAGGAGGGATCCCCACCCCCAAATTGTAAAATATTCCTACATAGAGGTAATAAGCACACATAAATCTGAGCTCAAAATAATTTTGTCTCTAATCATGACAGAGTAAATGGGACCAGATTTCCCCTTCCACCATAAGAACTACAAACTGGACAAGATAATTTAACGAAACTGTCTCCAGACATTGGACTATAGGCAGGGAGGCTGAGACTCTTGAGATACAAGCATGTGAACTGAACTTCATATTTACTCAGGATCTCTGTATGGGAGAACTTTCTTTACCACAATGAAGAGAAGAAGCACACAAGTTGAGAGGTAACTGGTAGAACTGAGAAGTGATAGGCCAGAATTTGGTTCTGCTAAATTGTTTGAAATTTTCAGAAGAGAATTGGAAAAGAGAAGCTTTGTCTTGGGAGGAATTGCTCTGTGATAACGTAGAGGGGTGGGATGGGATTGGAGGCGGGAGGAGATTCAAGAGAGAGGAGACATACATAAACTTATGACTGATTCATGTTGATACGTGGTAGAAACCAACAGAATATTGTAATGCAATCATCCTCCAATTAAAAATAAATAAATATATTAGAAAAAATAAAAGGTGTCTGTGTTGGTGTTCACCACGGACCCGTGGCCTTAGGCTGGGCTCTGCAGTTGCTGGTAAGTCTCTATTACATCTGGCAGGGACTAGGTGCTACAGTCTGGGACTAGATGCAGGCATCAGAGCTCAAACAAAATAAGGAGTCATTGGCATCTTGATTCTAAGACCATGTTTTCCTATCAGGATCTTGAATTTGATTTTTCTCTTAAGACCATTACTTCTTTTGAAAATTGCTGGATAAGACTGGAATTAGAAACAGTTTTATATTTGCAAGTCTTAGGCTAGAAATATTTCCTCTAGATCCTGTTTAATAATGGAACAACTTATTATTTAGTTCATCTATCTCTCTCTCTCTAAGCCTTAGCATGTACAGCTAAAAGAAACAGTGTTTTCACTATTCTGCATGGAAATCTTCTTAGCCAAATCCACAAATTCATTAGATATGTTTTTATGTTAATGTAGATGATAATGTTGCCACATTTCCCACTATTGCATAGCAGTCTATCTTTTTTAAATCATGCAATAAAATTTCTTCACTGTCTTTCCACTATTCACTGTTTCTTCAGAGCCCTTCTAGCTTCTGCTCATCGCCAATAACTCGTATTTTAGGGTTTACTGTAGCCTCACCCCACTTGCAGAATTCTGTTTTGACTACTTTTTGCTATCTAACAAAAGCTCCGAAAACAAAAATAATTCATTTTTTTTAATCTCACGAATTTCTGGTTTGACCAAGTAGTTATTTCATTGGTCTTATTTGGTGTCAGAAATGTGGCTGAAATCAGAGGGCTATAGAGCTAAAGGAGCCAAGATGACTTCACTCACATGTCTGAGTGGAGAATTAGAAAACTAACAAAGAAGTAGTGCTGTCTCTTTGGGCTCACTACAAGGGTAGGTTTTTTTTCACATAGCATCTAGATTTCAAGAGTAAGAAAGGTATAAAATAGAAGCTGTGAGACCTCTTAAATGCTGGGTCTAGAACTGGCATGAGCATGGTCCACTGGGTTCTGTTTCTCAGAACCAGCCTACATTTAAAGAGGAGGACACAAATTTCACTTAAATAGGGTAGTGTCAATGATTTATGGTCACTTTTAATCCACGCGAGGCTCTTTCAGAATCACAATTTACTAAAACTGAAGAATGAACAAATTAAAAATATGAATACCTTATGTCTACTATTAAATTGAATTTATAGCAACAACAACAAAAAACTTTTCCATAAGTAAAACCCCAACCTAGATGATTTCATTGGTAAATTTTATGAAACAAGAAATAAAAAGATAAATAAAACCAAAATTTATTCTTTGAAAAAACTATAAGAAGTATAAAGCTTCTAGTGAGATTGAACTAGAAAGTCATTAATTTTCAAATATGAGAATATTAAAAATAACTAAAGCAAAAAAATACTTTATTATGCAGAACTTTATTCTACTGTTTATGGAGCTTTGACTCTGATTCAAGAAAATGTTAAAATGTCTGAAACAACGTTTATTCACTAAATGAACAGTGTCAGTACATTATAGGCTATCATCAAATAGAGAAATAGACACTAGGCTGAGGAGATTTTAAAGATTAGCTTATAACAAACTTTCAGCTGTTACTCCCTGTAATATGCAAGCTATTCCAAAGCCAGGGAAATTACCTCTTTCAATTTGTGAGACTGCTATATAACTCAAAAAACTTTAAGTATCTTTCTATGAAAAGAAAGCCATAAGCCATGTCATGTGTGTGGTTGTAGGTGTAAAATTATTAAATAAAATATTGACAGCATCAATCCAGGAGTACACTTTAAAAAAATACATTGGGACAAGATAGAATTTTTTATTTCAGTGAAGCAAGACTGGTTAACATTAGAAAAGTCTATTACTGAAATTTTCCACAATACACAGCAGAGGGGAAATAACCTCTTAGCACATACAAAAAAGCATTTGAAAAGTTTGACAGTTCATCATGATTTTAAAAGAAAAAAATCTTGGTAAGTTTGGAATAGAAAAGCATGTTTTAACTCCACACACGTTGTCATCCAAAATCTATAATATATATTATTTTGAATGGAGAAATGTTAGATTATATTGTAAAAGAGGAACGAAATAAAAGAGGCTACTATCACAAAAATATCTATTTTTCATAAACCAGCAGTGAAAAGTGAAAGAAAGTGAAGCCACTCAGTCGTGTCTGACTCTTTGCGATCCCATGGACTGTAGTCTACCAGGCTTCTCTGTCCATGGGATTTTCCAGGCAAGAGTACTGGAGTGGGTTGCCATTTCCTTCTCCAGGGGATCTTCCTGACCCAGGGATCGAACCCAGGTCTCCTGCATTGCAGGCAGACGCTTTACCCTCTGAGCCACCACGGAAAACCAGCAGTACATAATTAGAAATTATAACTTTAAAATATATTATTACAGTAGCAATAAATATAAGGTGCTTAAGAATAAATCTAACAAAAGTTATATGGAACTTTTATGGAAATCTCAAAGAAAGACATAAAGAAGACACAAATAGATTGAGAGATTTGCCATGCTCATGTTTGCAAAGATGCAGTAAAATTAAGATGTCAGTTCTTTCTTAAGAATTAATCCATATATTCATATTATTCCAAATCCATCTTGTTGGTCTTCCTTCAGTTTTTTAATTTGCATTTGTCGAATTGACCCTAGAATTTTTATGAAAAGCTGAAGGAATGAAAATACCCAAATCATGGTTAGTATTTTGATGAATGTGATAGAAAATTGACCCTACTAGATGATAAGATTACTAAAAATATATGGCAGTTAAAATATTTCGATATTTGTTAAGACATAAATTTCTCAGTGTGAATGAATAAAGAGCCTCCAAATCACTTTACATTTAGGAGAAATAGTAGTGTTGCAGGTGATACCACAAGTCAGCAGGGCAAAGGGTGGATTATTCTGTAAATGATGCCAGTAAAATTGGTTATCTATGTGGGAAAAAGGATCTATAAAGAAGAAGCCATGAAGAAATATCTGTATAATATTGAAATAAATAATTTCTTGAGTGAACATTTAAGAAGACAACTGTGAAGATAATTAAGTGTGATAAATTCACATACAAAAATTTTTTAAGTCAAAGTGACATAAGAAAATGAAAAGTCAAGCTTTTGAGTTTAAGAAAATGTTTGTAGCCTATATAATTTGAGAGCATTTACTTTTCAGAATGCTTGAAGAACCTCTAAAAATCAATTTTAGAAAGCACAACTAAATAATAATGAGGCAATAAACCAAGGGTATATCCAGGCAGTTCAAAAAAGAAGAAATCTGAGTAGTAATAAATATATAATATGATCATCAATTTTACTTACTAGTTTTATGGGTAAATAACGTAGATTTTGGAATCAAATTACCTGAGTTCAAATTCTGATTTTATCATTGAGTAGCATGGCACAGTGGTAAAGAATCCACCTACCAATGCAGGAAATGCAAGAAATGCGGATTTGATCCCTGGATTGGGAAGATCCTTTGGAGTAGGAAATGACAACCCACTCCAGTATTGTCTGGAAAATTGCATGGGCAGAGGAGCCTGGAGGACTACAGTTCATGGGGTCCCAAAGAGTTGGACATGACTGAGCACAAGCGCAATGAGCCAAGTTACTGGGAATGTTACTCTGCGCTTCTGAGCCTCTGTTTCCTCAGTTCTATAATGGAAATGAAAGTAATATGATTATGTTAGGACACTTTAAACATTTACTTTAGCCTAAGCATGAACATTTCTTAAGTCTAAGCAATTTCTATTCAAGTAAGAGAATTTCTTTTAACACTCATCAAATAGGCAAAAATTATTACATCAGACAACAACCTGTGTGACAAGATATAGGGAAACAGTAGCTATTTCGGGTGAAAGCATAACGTCTGATTTGAAAAGCAGTTTTTGAAAATATGCATATTCTTAGTACTCCTCATTTCCACTTCAAAGAGTCTAAGAAAAACTCCACACTGTTTCCTAGAGTTTATACAAAAAAGTACAAACTGTCAACCAATGGAGAATGATGAATAATCTGTAGACACACCAAAATATTATAGAGCAATGAAAATGAACTAACTCAAATCTACCTAGTTAAATTTCAAAAGAAAGTTCTAAGGTAAAAAAAAAAAAAAAAACTGACCACAAAGGATTATGTACATAAATGATACCATTTGTGTAACTTAAGAAAAATAGGTTAGTTTACATCATTTTTCTGTAATATTCATTGAGAGAGAAAGAAGGCAGAAGAAAGGGAATAGGAGGAGGAGAGGAGAGGAGAATTTGGAAAGACAGAATTAGACAAAATATTAATATGTTTGTCATTTCTGTGCTGTTTATACTGGTACTTTGTATTTGGGTATAGATCAGAGAGTTGGCAAAACTGTAACCTTTGGATCAAATCCCGCCTGTCACCTGTTGATGTAAATATAATTTTATTGGAATACAACTGTGCTCATTTGTTGATATGTCAACTATGGCTACTTTTGCATTTTATTCATTGTGACAGAGATTGTATAGCCTACAAATCCGAAAATATTTCTCATAAAACCCTTTACAGAAAAAATAAGCTGACACTTGGTGTAGAGCACAATTTGTAGTTTTCGCATATAAAGTATTTTATCCTTTAAAAGTATGCATTAGAATAATAGTGACTTGTAAAGGGAATTGATGTTTCGAGTGCTTTTATGCAAAGTCTTTTTGCATGTGGCTTGTTAACTTTTGATCATTTTCAAAGGGGAAAGTCAAAAAAACCTAAGTTTAGTTATAAGAAAAATATCTTTAACCTATATTCTTTGTTCATAAGAATCAAGGAGGATACAGGCTTTTTGCATTATAATTCATGTCTCAAGTTAAATGTAGTGAAAGTCCTACTTTTCTCACTGAAGCTGTTAATCCTCAGAATTCTCAAATCTCTTTCACTTAGTCTTCCCGTCCTTCTGCAGCCCAGTATTTGGGAGGCAGAAAAACGTTTCCATATTAGATAATATTTATTTAGCTGAGACCTGAATGTTATGTGAAGACACCCTAAGTGTAATGGCCTAAACACAATAGAATTGTTTGTTTGTTTACAGAACTTCTGGGGCAGGTGCTCCAGGAACTTGGAGAGACTTCTCAAGGACCTAGTTTTTCAGGGACCCAGACTGATGGCAGCTTGGTTATCACCTATACAAAGACTTAAGGCCCCTCTCTGTGTCATTGTCACAAAGTGCATTGAAGGGCATTCTTTGAAGTTCTGGAAAACAGGGCTAGATTAAGGCATGGATTAAATCTGGTCCCACTTCACTGGAGATAATTTGATCATATGGCCACAGCTAACTTCAAGTCCACTCTAGAACTGCCTTCTGCTGGGAATACATATGCACAGCTATTAAAGAGAAAGGTAGCACCCCACCGATGAAGAGAAGACATTACACAGGCAAGAAAGTATAGTGTGTTAAAAGACTAGAAAGAAGAGGGTAGTAAGCCGGGAGGTTTTTCTTTATCTTAGGGTGGGAGGGGTGAATAATATTATACAAGGTGGAGAGTAGTAATGTGGGTGGAGCATAGGAGGAATGACCTAGAGAAGTAGTCAAATTCTCTATCATGGGAGTTGCTAGAAAAACATAGGAAGCCTGATTCAAATTGAATTTCGTACAAGTAATGACTGAAGGTATGTCCTATGCAATAATTTAATTTGATAAACCCAGTAATATTACATATCGTGAAATTCTTTCATGCTGTGCTAAAAAGTCTACATTCATTCTGATGGGTAATAATGGGTCTTTAAAAGTTTTGAGTAGAGAATATTAAAGTTATGGTCATTTGAATTAAAGACAAACTAACAGCATAAAGGAATATAGATTTGAAGAGGATAACTCCAGAGGCAGGGTGAAAAAACAGTAAAAGAACTATTGTATCTCTTCAAGATCCTGATTTCAATATTTTTGGATATAGGGGATTGTCAGATCATATTAATTGTTCTATTTTTAGTTTTTTGATGAACCCTGAGGTGGTGCTATTGGTAAAGAATTTGCCTGCCAACGCAGGAAATTCAAAGAGACACAGGTTCAATCCATGTTTGGGGAAGATCCCTTGGAGGAGGAATTGGCAACCCACTCCAGTATCCTTGCTTGAAAACTTCCATGGACAGAGGCGCCTTGTGGGCTGCAGTCCCTGGGGTCACAGAGTCGAACACAACTGAACAACTGAGCGCATAGGCACGCACGTGCGCACACGCACACACACACACATCCAGTGCAGTTTTATTCACAATAGCCAATATATGGAAACACCTAAATGTCCACTGATGGGTGACTGATAAAGAAAATGTGGTATATACATACAGTAGAATAGTAACTTATAAATAAATTCTGTAATATGTGACAAGATGGGTGAAACTGGAGGACAGTGTGGTATGTGAAGTAAGCCAGGCACACAAATGGATGATTCCACTTACATGACATATCTCATTAACAAGTGGTGCTGGGAAAACTGCTCAACCACTTGTAAAAGAATGAAACTAGAACACTCCCTAACACCATACACAAAAATAAACTCAAAATGGATTAAAGAGCTAAATGTAAGACCAGAAACTATAAAACTCCTAGAGGAGAACATAGGCAAAACACTCTCTAACATAAATCACAGCAGGATCCTTCATGACCCACCTCCCAGAATATTGGAAATAAAAGCAAACATAAACAAATGGGACCTAATTAAAATTAAAAGCTTATGCACAACAAAGGAAACTATAAGCAAGGTGAAAAGACAGCCTTCAGAATAGGAGAAAATAATAGCAAACGAAGCAACTGACAAAGAATTAATCTCCAAAATATATAAGCAACTCCTGTAGCTCAATTCCAGAAAAATAAATGACCCAATCAAAAAATGGGCCAAAGAACTAAACAGACATTTCTCCAAAGAAGACATACAGATGGCTAACAAACACATGAAAAGATGCTCGTCACTCATTATCAGAGAAACACAAATCAAAACCACAATGAGGTACCATTTCACGCCAGTCAGAATGGCTGCTATCCAAAAGTCTACAAGCAATAAATGCTGGAGAGGGTGCGGAGAGAAGGGAACCCTTGGTGGGAATGCAAACTAGTACAGCCACTATGGAGAACAGCGTGGAGATTCCTCAAAAAACTGGAAATAGAACTGCCATATGACCCAGCAGTCCCACTGATGGGCATACACACCAAGGAAACCAGAATTGAAAGAGATACGTGTACCCCAATGTTCATCTCAGCACTGTTTACAATAGCCAGGATATGGAAGCAACCTCGATGTCCATCAGCAGACAAATGGATAAGAAAGCTTTGGTACATATACACAATGGAATATTACTAAGCTATCAAAAAGAATACATTTGAGTCAGTTCTAATGAGGTGGATGAAACTGGAGCCTGTTATACAGAGTGAAGTAAGTCAGAAAGAAAAACACCAATACAGTGTATCAACACATATATATGGAATTTATAAAGATGGTAATGATGACCCTATATATGAGATGGTAAAAGAGACACGGATATAAAAAACAGTCTTTTGGACTCTGTGGGAGAAGGCGAGGGTGGGATGATTTGAGAGAATAGCATTGAAACATGTATATTATCATATGTGAAACAGATCACCAGTCCAGGTTTGATGCATGAGATAGGGCACTCAGGGCTGATGTACTGGGATGACCCAGAGGGATGGGATGCAGAGGGAGGTGGAAGTGGGGTTCAGGATGAGGAACACATGTACACCCGTGGCAGATTCATGTCAGTGTATGGCAAAACCAATACAATATTGTAAGTAATTAGCCTCCAATTAAAATAAATAAATTTATATTAAAAATAAATAAAATAGTCAAGCTCATAGAAACAGAGGGTAAAGTGATGGTTGCCTGGTGTTGGAGGCAATGTGCAATGGGGAGTTGTTGTTGAACTGATGTGAGGTTTTGGTTATGCAAGATAAGTAATTTCCAGAGATTTTCTGTACCACATTATGCATGTAGTTACCAATATTCTACTGCACACTGAAAATTTCCTTAGAAGGGTAGATATCTTATTAAGTGTTCTTAACCACAGTAAAGTAAAATAAAAAAAAAATATATATATATATATAATGGCCCAGTAAAGAGATTTTAGGGAACTAAAAGAGAATAGTAGTGACTAAAACATTATTGATAGTAAAGAGGAAAATAGGAAATAATTAGAAGGTTTAACTAACAGGAATGGATGATTAGTTGGATGATGGGAGCATGGATCACTAAAAATGTATCTAAGATGATTTTTCCCCATTTATAACCATTGATACCATAAACAGAGATAAAGAATAATTTTTTTGATTTAAGGACATCAGAGCAAGAAGATGTAGCTATGATCAAAGTGGAATAGTTTTCCTAAACAGGAGCAGTAGATGGCAAGGAGGTCAAATATGGGCTCAAAGACACAGGAATATGTGATAAGGGCTGTGAAATTGCCACTGGATGTGGCAACAGTCTTTGTAGTTGATTTTAACAAGGGTGTTTACAGGGGATGGTGTGGGGTGAATATGGGAGGATGACATAAGACAGATGACTGAGAGTGATGGAGGTGTGAGGAATTAAGTTTGGAAGATGGGAAGGCTCTTTAAAGAAGATAAAATGGGGAAACCGAGAAACTGGAAAAGAAGGTTAGAAAGTAGACCTAAACCAAAGGACAGATTTTTATTTTCTAATAGGAGAAACTTAAGCCTGCTTCTTTTGAAAGAAGGATGTTTGTGGATTAAAGATCTGAGGGAAATTAGGTATGATCAGTAGAGCATGTTCCTTGAAGAAATGGAAAACAATGGGTTAAAAATTGTAGGTGGGTTGACTAAGTTGAAGCAAAGCTTCCCTGGTGGCACAGACTGTAAAGAGTCTGCCTGCAATGCAGGAGACCCAGGTTCAGTTCCTGGGCTGGGAAGATTCCCTGGAAAAGGAATAGCAACCCAGTCCAGCATTATTACCTGGAAAATCTCATGGTAAAAGGAGCCTGGCAGGCTACAGTCCATAGGGTCACAAGAGTTGGACACGACTTAGTGACTCCATAATGAAAGATGAGGGAAATTTAGGATAAAAACTAGATGAGTTTGTTTGGAGACTTGTAGTTCATACTCAATGACTTCAAATTCTGTTCTAAGTAGAGACACAGTCATTTGCCAGAAATGAAAGTGTTTGAAGTTGTCTTGTTTGGGGATCATTATAAAGGTTTGGATTGATTTCTGTGTAGTTTGGACTAGTGGAATGATAAGATATATTAGAAGAGTTTCCCATGTGACAGAAATCAGTACATTGTCTAAATGTGTTTATATATTGGAATCTGTTATAACTCCTAGTCATTAATTTTGAGAAATAATCATATTTGTCTAGCTAGTACTGGCCACAGCCAGAAAATATGGTATTTGCTCATTCTAATGTTTGCTGTCTTCTCATTATTAAAAAAAATTATGAAAAACTAAAATATTAGAAGATATGTTTGAGGTACTGGGAGTTTTATACATGCTATGTATCATTTTCTGAATTCTTAAATTATTTCAAGCATTTTCTGATCTATCTGAAGGCAATTTAGTTTCAGAAAACTAATTCCAGAATGTTTCATAAGTCAGCTGATTTCTTTGCAGTCAGTCTTCTACTTGATTTATTGCTTGATAAGAAAAAAATACTAATTAAATTGACTTTAGTGCTGGCATACGGCTATTGGAATATTGACATTTTAACACCAATTAGACTATACTCAATCTCATTTTCCTGATAGTCTACATCACTTTATTGAACTTTGAGAATAATCTTTTTTTCTACTGCTATCTTAAAAATAGTTTTTTTTCTTCTTCTTTCTTTTTTTTACTTTCTTCTTTCTTTCTAAGAAAATTAAAGAAAAAGTTCACATACCTGCTATTAAAGCCATAAGACATACAAAACTACATGAACGTTAACCCAGACCCTAGGTATTTTGTTAACTAAGTGTAAAAAATTTGTTATTTATTTCAGTCGTATTATTATTTTTTTTATTGTCTTTCAATTGCTAAGTTGTGCCCAACTCTTTGTGACCCAATGAACTACGGCACACAAGGCTTCCCTGTCCTTCCCTATCTCTCAGAGTCTGCTCAAACTCATGTCCATTGAGTCAATGGTGTCACACAACCATTTCATCCTCTGTTGCCCCCTTTTCCTCTTACCCTCAATCTCTCCCAGCACAAGGACTTTTTCCAGTGAGTCGACTCTTCTTCACACCAGGTGGCCAAAATATTGGAGCTTCAACTTCAGTATTATTTTCTGAGGTTTCCAAACATGAACAGATATATAGATTTGATAGTTGGCTGCCAATTTTAGCTTCTTTTGAGTATTATGTTGAGTGTGATATATACTATATTTTCAGTCTAGTACAGTGATATTAATGTCTTTGTATATTATAAAACATTCTGAGGGTTATTAGACTTATTTCCAGTCTCCCTATTCCCTTGCCTTCCCCAGAAAACCAACTGGCTCTGATATTCCCTATTCTCATTATCCTCCTTTTTGGACATGTCTTGTAGAATTTTGATATCATAAATTCAAAGGTTTGCAGTGTTTTGTTTTGTTTTGCTACTTTATGGAATCGCTAGAGGTAAGAGGGACAGGTTGGGTATGTTTATTTTATTGTAAAAAAAAGTGCGTTCTATAAAAGAGTTTTCTATAATCAAATATCAGAATTACAAGAAAAGAGGATGAAAAATCAGTCTCTCTATATATCTTTGTGTTTGAATATGGAAAGGAAGCCTAAAGAAAATGAGGAAAGTTTAGTATGGATAACAGAAGTATTGATAATAGAATGTGGCCATTTTGCCTAAATTAATGTCTCCTAGTAATAGGGTTGTCAGATTTAGCAAATAAAAATACAATTATGTGCTCAGTCATAATCCCACTCATTGCAAACCTATGGACTGTAGCTTTCCAGGCTCCTCTGTCCATGGGATTTTTCAGGCAAGAATACTGGAGTGGGTTAACATTTCCTCCTCCAGGGGATCTTTCCAACTCAGGGATCGAACCCATGTCTCCTGAATTGTCAGGTGGCTCAGCAGTAATGAATCTGCCTTCAATGTGGGAGACCCAGGTTCAATCCTTAGGTTGGGAAGATCCCCTGGAGAAGGGAATGGGCACTCCAGTATTCTTGCCTAGAGAATTCCATGGACAGAGGAGCCTGTTGAGCTACACTCTCCTCCATGGGATCACAAAGAGTTGGACATAACTTAGGGACTAAACAATATATATATGTAAAGTTCAATTAAGTCCATATAATCCATAATTAAGTGCAGCAGTTAAGTCCATATAATCCTTCTCTCTCTAAAACAGCTCTGGTGAGGTAACTTTAGACAAGTTATTGAGCTTCTCTGCATTTTAGGTATCCTCATATGAATAAAGTGGGGGTGGTTGGATTGAACCTATCACATAATGTTGACATGAGAATCTAAATTTTATCTTGCACATAGTAAACCTTTTGTTGTTGCATTAAATGCAGGTTTTGCTTTACAAGGAAATAAGCCTCTACTCTCCATTCTCCACACACTGAGTAGTCAGTGGCTTGGAGATTGGCACCAAAAGTGAGCCTGAAAGGCAGCATGGGATTCAGGCAAGGCACCTAATGCAGAGAATAACAGTGAGATCTTGGGTGGAAGCCTACCTCCAGGATCATAAAAGCTGAACCCAGGGGCAGCTTTCAGTAGAGGCATAAAGAACAGGCAGGTATCTTGTACTCTTCTCTTCTGTATAACTCAGAAACAGTGTTCATAACCAGGTTACTTTATGTGGGCTGGACTGTTTAGGCTTATACGTTCAGAGGTTTAATGATATTTCACTAGCTGCTGCTGCTAAGTCACTTCAGTCGTGTCCGACTCTGTGTGACACCATAGATGGCAGCCCACCAGGCTCTCCCGTCCCTGGGCTTCTCCAGGCAAGAACACTGGAATGGGTTGCCATTTCCTTCTCCAGTGCTTGAAAGTGAAAAGTGAAAGTGAAGTCGCTGAGTCATGTCCGATTCTTCGGGACCCCATGAACTGTATAGTCTACCAGGCTTCTCCGTCCATGTCCATGGGATTCTCCAGGCAAGAGTACTGGAGTGGGTTTACCGTTTCCTTCTCCAGGGGATCTCCCCGACCCAGGGATAGAACCTGGGTCTCCCTCATTGGAGGCAGACGCTTTAACCTCTGAGCCAGCAGTGAAGCCAATGTTAAGGCTTCAGTTCAGTTCAGTCGCTCAGTCGTGTCCGACTCCGCGACCCCATGAATCACAGCACGCCAGGCCTCCCTGTCCATCACCAACTCCTGGAGTTGACTCAAACTCATGTCCACAGAGTCGGTGATGCCATCATATGGACAGTTACATCCTCCAACCCCATTGGAGGCACACACACACACACACACACACACTGCTAAGTGGTCACACACACACACACACTGCTAAGTGGTCACACACACACACACACACACTGCTAAGTGGTCACACACACACACACACTGTTAAGTGGTCATACCAGTAGAATACAGATCTTTGACCCATTGAGATCATACCAGTGGTAGATTGGTTAGGGTTACCTCTAATTTGTTAACATGTCTGACCTTAAATTCATGGGAATCACAGGCTACACCTTCATATCCATCCCTGTAGACGTGAAGGCCATAAATTAGATCTGGTTAATTTACCTGCCATTCAAGGCATATGTTACTTGGTGGCTATGACCTGTAATTCCTGTCTACTTTACTGAATTGAGAATTCAAAATGATACAAGATATTTATTTGCTTTTATATATGTGGTATTTTTTAAACAAAAAAAGATTACATAAATAATATTTACTTTGTATCCTGCACGTTGTATATAATGTAGACTCCTTAAGTTTGTCTTGATAGTTTTGGAACCAGACCACCTGGCTTCAAAATCTGACTCTATCTCAGCTGTTTGACCTTTGGAAATTACTTCATTGTTTGATGCAACAGTTTCATTTTGTGAAATGGGGATAATCATAGAGATTTTGAAGAGGACAAAGTGAGTGTGTATGTATAAATTATGCATACATATATTCATATTTTTAAATAAAGATTTATTTCTTTCAGAATTATGATATAAATTCACAAGATAAATCTATGTTTTAGTCACCTATAACTCTACGTATTTTTGACCTTTTGTGAGGTGCACCAATGTTATAAACGTGAATAGTTTTCATTTTCCTGGAAGAAAAGAGAAAATGCATGCAAATCTCATAACCAGTGCTTGGCACTTCATCTAGCAGAAAATAGTTGTGATATAGATTAGGGATTCAGAATTGGCAAAATAAGAATAGGGCAACACTGAGCTTTAAAATCAAGAAGGGCAAGCGTTGGGTTGATAGAAATTACAGGAAAGTGAGGTGTGGGTTTTGGTCTTTAGAGAGATTGTGATGCCTAAGATCATGGAGAAAGGAGTAAAGGAGGAAGACCTTGCTGCTTGTTTTCCTTTGAATGCCTTCTGACAGGTGAATTGTATAAAATAATAGAAATTCCTGTTTATTTCAACACAGTCACACAATAGCCTCGGCCTTGTAGACACTACACATCCCTAAATATATTGTTTTGACCATGCCCAGCTGGTCTTTAGAATTGTAACAATGTCAGTCTTAGACATGTTTTAAAAGCTGCTGTAGGAGATGTGTCTCACTCAGGGCTCCTAGAGATACTGGATTCTTGTCACAGTCCTTGAAAAGACAACAAAATCATTCATGAGCACAAACTAGACTAAAATCCTGTGGCTGATAATAATTCTGATTCATGGGTGGGGTTAAAGACACACATTAAAGATATGCTGGGAGCTATACAAGACAGTGATGAAAGTGTGGGGTGAGCTGCACAGCCCGCCGCTGGCAATCATCAGCTCTCAAATCTCTCTTTAATCTCTCCAGTGTAAGGGAATAGGAAAAGGAGTTCCAGCATCTCGAGAATAAAATGAACATGAACAGCGAAGACCATGGGTCTCTTAAGATCAAATCATGCAAAACTCACTTGATTGCTATTTTCGTAGAAGGGACACCATTTGTGGCTGCCGAGAAGGCAATAGTCTTACCTCAATTTCAGCAAATCATCTGTTAGTGCCTCAGGCAGTTTTACAAATTGATTTAAATAGGCTTCAAAGTGAACCCACTTCACACAATGGAGACTGGCAGTGGGGTCATGATAAAAGGCACTTTGGGAAGTCCTGGTGGTTTGTACTGGAGTTAGTATTTGGTTGCATCTCCAGTTTCTTTATTAGTAATTCTACCTGGGGAGGTAATTGGCATGAAATGGAAAAGAGTGAAGGACCCTGAAGACCGAGAGAAACCAGGTAAACAAGGTTAGAGGCCAAATTACTTTAGAAAATTTGGAGGCCCAGACTGAGAGATGAAGAGGTGGAAAGAAAGTGTTCGTCGCTCAGTCATGTCCAACTCTTTGCGACACCATGGACTGTAGCCCACCAGGCTCCTCTGTTCACGGAATTCTCCAGGCAAGAATACTGGAATGGGTCGCCATTCCCTCCTCCAGGGAATCTGCTTGACCCAGGGACTGAACCCGGGTTTTTTCTCATTGCAGGCAGATTCTTGACTGTCTGAGAGATGAAAGCGCAAGCCAATCAAAAGAGAATACACATCCTATTGTGGCAGAAGAAAATGCTGAGTATAAGTGAATCTAAAGGCAGTAGAGATAAGTAGTGAATTAGTAAAAATGATAAATGTTTTTCAATTAAATTTCAGTTGGCAAAGTTATATTCCCATTGATTAAATATCCCCAAAGTATTAAATGAACAGTGTTTTTTCTTACCCTAAAGGCTGCAGACACATGTGAAGAGAGCAATAAACTGCTGCCACCCACACCATCCGATATAAGGAAGCTGTAGATCAGACAATGAATTCTTACATAGCATCAGTACTGTGGATAATTGTGGTGGCACTGTTCTTCACACTTTTCATATGAGCCTTGTTTCATCTCATGATAACACTGTACGAAATATGCTCCTATTGCCTTCACATTACTGAGTAAATGGGCACAGAGATAAAATAACAGCCATGAAATGAGGAAGCTGGAATTTGAGCCCAGACTTCTGGCTTTAGATGCTGTGTTCTGTTTTTTTTTGTTGTTGTTGTTTTCATATTTATTGCTGTTCACATAAGTTGAATCAACTTAACATATTGTTGAGAATATAGTAGCTGTTCAATAAAGACATGTTAGCTGAAAGATTGAGTACCAAGGGACTGCTCCAGAAAGTGGCATATAAGTAGCCTGAGACTTTAAAATTCCAACCATATTTTAAAATGTTGAATTTATTTAAATAAAAAAAAAAAACAGCTTATCCATTTCTTGCATCCTCAGTCCCCTACATCTCGTGAAACTACCAATCTATTGGTACCAATCTGTATCTGTGAGCCTTCTTTTCTTGGGGGGGGTGTTGTTTGCTCCTTTGTTTTTTTGCTTTTATAACCCACATGTGAGAGAGATTATATGCATCTATCTTTCTCTGTCTGACTTATTTCACTAAAGCATAATGCCCTCAACTCCATCCATGTTGTTGCAAATGGCAAGATTTGATTCTTTTTGATAAATCAATCAATATTCCATTGTTGCTATTATTCAGTCACTAAGTCCTGTCCAACTCTTTGTGACCCCAAGAACTGCAGCATGCCAGGCTTCTCTGTCCTCCACTATCTTCCAGACTTTGCTCAAATTCATGTCCATTGAGTTGATGATGCCATCCAACTATCTCATCCTCTGTCACCCCCTTCTCCTCTTGCTTCAATCTTTCCCAGCATCAGGGTCTTTTCTAGTGAATCCTCTCTTTGCATTAGATGGCCAGAGTATTGGAGCTTCAGCTTCAGCATTAGTCCTTCCAGTGAATATTCAGGGTTGATTTCCTTTGGGATTGACTGGTTTGATTTCCTTGCAGTCCAAGGGACTCTCAAGAATCTCCTCCAACACCACAACTGGAAAACAAATACATATTTATATACCATGTCCTCTTTATCTGCTCAATTGATGGACACTTAGATTATTTCACTCTCTTGGTTGCTGAAAATAATACTGCAATGAACATGGGTGTGCACATATCTTTTTCCAGTTAGTGTTTTTATTTTCTTTGGATAAACACCCAGAATTAGAATTGCTAGATCTACAGGGAACTATCATGTTTTCTATAGTGGCTGCAATAATTTATATCCCCACCACCAGTACACAAAGGTACCCTTTTCTCCACATCCTCACCAACACTTTTTATTGTCATCTTTTAGATAATCACGCTTCTAACATATGTGAGATAATATCTCCTTGTAGTTTTGATTTTTATTTCCCTAATGGTTAATGATACAGAGCATCTTTCATGTCCCTCTTGGCCATCTCTATGTACTCTTTAGAAAACTGTCTATTCCGATCTTCTGCCCACTTTTTATGAGATTGTTTGCTTTTTTGCTGTTGAGTTGTATGAGTTCTTTGTGTATTTTGAATACTGTGTGCTCAGTCACTCTTGTGCAACCCTATGAAGTGTAGCCTGTTGGGCTCCTCTGTCCTTGGGATTTTCCGGGCAAGAATACTGGAGTGGGTTGCCATTTCCTTCTCCAGCCCCATATCAGATACACAATTTGCAAACGATTTCTCCCATTTTATAGGTTGCTTTTTCATTTTGTTGATGGTTTCCTTTGCTCTGCAGAAGCTTTTTACTTTGATGTAGTCCCGTTTGTTTATTTTTCTGTTGCTTTGCTTTTGGTGTCAGATTAAAAGATCAGTGCCAAGACTGGTGTGAAGTAGTTATTGCCTATGAATCCTAAGATTGTTCTTAATCCTAATACTTCTAGGCTTTGGACAAGTATGATGTAGCTTCAGAGTCTATAACTATCAAAATCCTCTCTGAAATTTCCCAGTATAGGGATTGCCTATGATTATCTTTGATTTGAATTGTAGTTTAGATTTTACCAAGAGATAAGACCACATTATCTTGTGTAATCCTCCCCTGGTGAAGACAGAACAGGCAGTATTTTCCTCAGTCACAGAGATGTTCAGGTTATTTAAATTTACTCCTGCACATGACACAATTTGTGGAATGAACTAGAACCCAAGGCTCTGATTTTTTTTTCCTCCAAAGCGATCAGCTTCTCCTAGTCTGCTTTGTATCATATGATTTTCTTTTATAAATCAAAGATAACATAAGACTTCAGTGTGCAACGTTTATTTGGGGACCAATTTATAATTTTAGAAAATTCAATAGAATGCCTAGATAGTTAAGATGATACATAATAGTGTTACCAGTTATATGAATTATATAAAATTTTTAAATGGTATAACTGTGTGAATAATAAAGAAGTAACTTCACTATATCACAACAGAGATTATTTATTAAAAGCTTTATGCCACTAAGATGAAATGAACATATTTTTGAGAAACAAAAAGCAAACTACTAAAATCTAATGTAGAAGTCAATTTATTTTTCAGTATGGAATGCTTTCTTCAAATACAGCAGGGTCTTGTATCTTAGGAGAAGGAAATGGCAACCCACTCCAGTGTTCTTGCCTGGAGAATCCCAGGGAAGGGGGAGCCTGGTGGGCTGCCGTCTACGGGATCGCACAGAGTCGGACATGATGGAAGCGACTTAGCAGCAGTAGCAGCTTGTATCTTAAGACCCATAAAATCTATTTAATTGAGTATTTCTGCATATATACACATGATATAATACCACATTTGCATTTATTCTTTTATTCATTAATTCAACACATAGTTATTGACTCTGCTACACTCTATTTTAAATGATAGGTTAACAAGATTACGCATGGCTTCTACATTCATGAAGCTATAGCCTGGACTGCAATAGTTCATTAGTCAAAAAATCTCATCAGAAAGTAAAACATTACAACAAGGGATAAGTCAAGAGAGAGTGACAGGGAGTAGCTGAAATTATGAGAGTGTGGACTGTGAAGAAAGCTGATCGTCGAAGAATTGACGCTTTTGAACTGTGGTGCTGGAGAAGACTCTTGAGAGTCCCTTGGACTGCATGGAGATCCAACCAGTCCATTCTAAAGGAGATCAATCCTGTGTGTTCATTGGAAGGTCTGATGCTAAAGCTGAAACTCCATGGCCCCCTCATGCAACAAGTTGACTCACTGGAAAATACTCTCTGATGCTGGGAAAGGTTGGGGGTGGGAGGAGAAGGGGACGACCGAGAATGAGATGGCTGGATGGCACCACCGACTCGATGGACATGAGTTTGAGTGAACTCCGGGAGTTGGTGATGGACAGGGAGGCCTGGCGTGCTGTGATTCATGGGGTCGCGGAGAGTCGGACACGACTGAGCGACTGAACTGAACTGAACTGATAGCAGTATCAGTAACCTAAGCTAAAGAATCAAGGAGGCTTCCCAAAGAAGAGAAGCTTAAAGCTGACATAAAGATGGCTAACAAACACATGAAAAAATGCTCAACATCCCTCATAATCAGAGAAATGCAAATCAAAACCACAATGAGATACCATTTCACACCAGTCAGAATGGCTGCTATCCAAAAGTCTACATGCAATAAATGCTGGAGAGGGTGTGGAGAGAAGGGAACCCTCTTAACTGTTGGTGGGAATGCAAACTAGTACAGCCACTATGGAGAACAGTGTGGAGATTCCTCAAAAAACTGGAAATAGAACTGCCTTATGATCCAGCAATCGCACTCCTGGGCATACACACTGAGGAAACCAGAATTGAAAGAGACACATGTACTCCAATGTTCATTGCAGCACTGTTTATAATAGCCAGGACATGGAAGCAACCTAGATGTCCAACTGCAGACGAATGGATTAGAAAGCCTTGGTACATATACGCAATGGAGTATTATTCAGCCATTAAAAAGAATGCATTTGAACCAGTTCTAATGAGATGGATGAAACTAGAGCCTATTATACAGAGTGAAATAAGCCAGGAAGAAAAACACCAATACAATATCAGTTCAGTTCAGTTCAGTTCAGTCGCTTAGTCGTGTCCGACTCTCCGTGACCCCATGAATCACAGCACGCCAGGCCTCCCTGTCCATCACCAACTCCCGGAGCTCACTCAAACCCATGTCCACAGAGTCGGTGATGCCATCCAGCCATCTCATTCTCGGTCGTCCTCTTCTCCTCCCTCCCCCAACCTTTCCCAGCATCAGAGTCTTTTCCAGTGAGTCAACTCGTCGCATGAGATGGCCAAAGTATTGGAGTTTCAGCTTTAGCATCAGTCCTTCCAATGAACACCCAGGATCGATCTCCCTTAGAATGGACTGGTTGGATCTCCTTGCGGTACAAGGGACTCTCAAAAGTCTTCTCCAACACCACAGTTCAAAAGCATCAATTCTTCGGCGATCAGCTTTTTTATACTAACGCATATACATGGAATTTAGAAAGATGCAAATGATAACCCTGTATTTGAGACAGCAAAAGAGACACAGATGTATAAAACAGTCTTTGGGACTCTGTGGAAGAGGGTGAGGGTGGGATGGTTTGGGAGAATGGCATTGAAACATGTATATTATCATATGTGAAATGAATCGCCAGTTCAGGGTCGATGCATGTTACAGGATGCTCGGGGCTGGTATGCAGGGATGACCCAGAGGGAGGATAAGGAGAGGAGGGAGGTTGGAGGGGGGTTCGGGAGGGGGAACTCATGTACACCCGGGGCGGATTCATGTCAATGTATGGCAAACCCAACCAATATAATATTGTAAAATATTTAGCCTCCAATGGAAAAAAAGAAAAGAATTGTGAATGACAGATAACTTGGATAGGGTGCAGAAAACATTCCAAGTAGAGCTAACAGCATTCACAAGGTTCTGCGGCAGAAAGAGAGATTGTTGGGTTTGCGGAGGAGAGAACATAGTGTGGGACAAGATGAATCGTGGGTTGGAGAAGAGGCCAGAACTCTGATCCTGTCAGATTTTAGACTTCATACAGAGAGCAATGGAAGATATTGGAGGGTTTCTGTGTGTGTGTGTTTTTTTTTTTTTTAGTGTTTTGAGTGGCAAAAGCAGATCTGACTGTTACATACACACCTCCAAAAATGGCACCATGTGGACTTCAGCTGTTTCATTGGTGTCTGCATAATCTCTCAGCAGTGTTTCTCCCCTCCAACACCTGAGATTTATTTAATGAGACATCTCACTCCTGTGATGTGCATATTCAAACCATGTAGGCAGATTAAAGGTCTTACAAAATGTGCATATGCTTAGGGTTAAAGAGAAAACTAGGAAGGGGAGATTTCGTGTATTCTTCAAGACAGTAGCTGCTGGACTTCTTTACAGGGTGGACTAATGAAGACCGTTCCTTTCTTTTCCTCCTAAATTGCAAACCAGTTGAAGTCATATGTGAGTCAGATGGAGATCAAAATGCTGGCCCTATTGGTAAATCTGAATTGGAGAAGACTACTTGCATCCAGATCACAACCGGTCTTCCCCACAGTGCTCCATGAATTTATTGTACTCACTCATAACTATAGACCATTCCATCCTACTAAATCCACTCCAGCCTTCCAAACAGCAAACCTGTAGTGTCAGATTCTGTTCTGATAAACTCACCATACAGAGGAACAGGAACTCTTGTGTATCTTGCATAGGAAAATAGAAAGAAAGTAAAAGGGGAGGAGGAATGGAGAATGTAGAATCACTCATCTGTCAGATATCACTCTTCCCTCCCAAACGAGGAGCAAGAAGGTATGAAGAAAGAGGCATAAAGGATTCCTCCCACATTGTTCTTCTTAGGAGTGTAGTAGACATTCGTTCCCTATTATAGAAGCATGTTAAGTTGCTTCAGTCATGTCTGACTTTGTGACCCAATGGACTGTAGCCTGCCAGGCTCATCTGTCCATGGGATTCTCCAGGCAAGAATAATGGAGTGGGTTGCCATGCCCTCCTCCAGGGGATCTTCCTGACCCAGGGATTCAACCTGAGTGTTATTATGTCTCCTGCGTTGGCAGCCAGGTCTTTACCACCAACGCCACCTGGCAAGAGATGGTAAATATATGTCCACATTCCTCCATAGCTATTTATTTATTTGTTTTTTCTTTCATTGCTACTTTTTTCTATTAATTCATTTTTTTTACATTGGTATTTAGCTATATTTTTATTTTTATTTATTTTTTTCTTCATTATCTTCCAAAGGATCTGGCCATTTCTACTCATTTTCCATGTAGACATAAATATGTATCAATGTGTACATTTCAGGTAAATTTATACACAGTATTCCAGGTGGTAAAAAATGATTGCTTTTTTCTTTTTGTTAATATAGCTTCAAAATCACAATTTACATATGTAAGAATTAAATACAGCCAACTCACAATGATTAAAACTCTACAAGGGATATGGGGAAATAAACATTTCTTCCCTAATGGAACTCATTTTAAAGTAACACACTTGATTTCAAAATGAATACATCTTTCTCTTCTCCATTACTTTTTGAGCAAGTGCCACAAGCACTGCCCACTGGGTAATCAGAAACCATGGTACCTACCTGGACTCCAGTGTGCTTCACCCTCCAGACTCCAGGAGGCTGACCGTTCTGTACTGCTTCAGTCATGTTCACTTGCAGTCTGATTTCAGATAGAAGTCCAGGCAGTGGGAGGCACTGCAGGATGTCGGGAGCAGAGGAGAGTAATGAGGTCGGGGTTGATTCCCTGGACTCCCTCTTTCATGGTTGCAGGTGGCAATGGCTGAATTCCTGGCTCCCCAGGCCAGAGCTGCTGTTAGTCAGCAGCTCCTGCTGCTAAGTTGCTTCAGTGTCCGACTCTATGCAACCCCATAGACAGCAGCCCACCAGGCTACCCTGTCCCTGGGATTCTCCAGGCAAGAACACTGGAGTGGTTTGCCATTTCCTTCTCCAATGCATGAAAGGGAAAAGTGAAAGTGAAGTCTCTCAGTCGTGTCCAACTCTAAGCGACCCCTTGGACTGCAGCCTACCAGGCTCCTCTGTCCATAGGATTTTCCAGGCAGGAATACTGCAGTGGGATGGTTAGGCAGCTCTCAGCTAGAATGTAGACACTCTTTCCAGACTGTTGTAGCCAGTGGCCCTTCAGTTCTAGAGATACAATAAGGATTCCCTCGGATTGCCAGTTCTGTGGTGCTTTAGTGTCTCTTATTGAATTCCCCTCATCTCCATTCACCCTTTGTCCTTCCTTAACTTCTTCTCCATCAACATCCTTGAGTTCTATTTCCTGCCATGACCTTGATTGTTACAGGAAGTCATGGTCATAAAGGTGATGAATTCTGTGTAAAATCAAAGCCCAGAATACTTATGTCATTATGGTATGTTCTGGGGAGAACTGATGAGTCAGAATCTCTGGATAAACACAGAAGGTGCCACACAGTTGAGAGATAGGTGATATTACTTCTCTATTAAACTGTATATTACTTAAAATAACAATCATAACTAAAGTACTAAAAACGATTTCCCTGGTATAAAGTAAAATGAAAATCATTCAGTTGTGTCCAACTCTTTGTGATACCATGGACTGTAGCCCACCAGGCTTCTCTGCCCATGGAATTCTCCAGGCAAGAATACTGGAGTGGGTTGCCATTCCCTTTTTCAGGGGATCTTCCAGATCCAAGAATTGAACCCGAGTCTCCCACACTGCAGGCAGATTCTTAACTGTTTGAGCCACCTTGGTAGACTGAAAGCTATTTGCTTCATTCACTGCTTAGTGACTGGATTTCACCCAAACTATCCTCAATTTATCCTCGTTTCAATGACATCCAAAAAAGGCTCATGACAAGTAAGAATTTAAGTCTCAGTTTTGCCTCTTACTTGCTGGGTGACTTTGGAATTGCCATTTAACTCATCCAAGTGTCAGGTTTCTCATGTACAAAAGGTTTCGAGAGTTGAATGGGATGTTGTGTATAGAAAATGTATCACACTGTCTGACAAGTTTTAAGTGCTCAATCATTTTTGTATTATTATCATCATTATCATTATTACTGCTCAGCAGCAGCCCATATTGATTCATGCTTTGATTTAATGATTTTATGATCTTGATTTGTTATTGGAGTTGGACAGAAAGTACATTTCACCTTCTGCCTAACAATGCTTCATATATTCTGTTAATTCTTTACACGGTTGCTGAGGGCTAAGTTCATCTGCCAATTCTATTATTAAAGGAAACATCACTTAGAATTGAGCCTGAACCTGCCTGTTCTAGAACACTGTTTTTAAAATTTTTCCTTGTAGGAGAGTGATGATTTCTATAGTGAAGTCTTTACTTTTGTTTGGTCACTTAGCAATGTAAAGGCCCTAAGGGCACACATTGTATCTGCAATACTCCCTGCTATTTCTCAGCATGTAGCGATCTCTTATGTGTTCATGGACTAAAAGCAGGTGGGGCAAATGGTCAAGGGGAGTGGCTTTCTGTGCTGCTTTCTCCCTCTGAGGGTCAAAGCAGAGACAAACAAAGCCTGGTCACGCTCTACTGACTGCTCTTGACCAGAGCTGGCCTCCTCTCTGCTAACTTTCCCCATCCAGTTGACATTTATGAATAATACTAGAGGAAAAAAAAAATAGCCACAACTTTCCTCCATTCATCCTAAAAAGACTTGTCTTCAGTCCTTTCGTTTGATACCCATCTACCAAAGGACACCAACTGAGATCATCCTTGTCATCTTCAGAACTCTTATGGAGTTTAGCGTTTGCTACTTCATCAGATGGAGCCATCTTTGCCTGAAGGGTTTTCCATCACCCTCTAGAGTACATCAGAGCCTCCTGTTTTCTCCTGCCATGCCACCTCCTATGTACTCATGCCAACTTCATTTGAACTATCTTCCGTATATTAAATGAGGCCCTGAAGAATAAAAACCATATCTGTTGTAGATCATAGACACCACTGTCGTATCTCAACTTCCCAGATCACTTTCCCAATCTATAAAATTCAGACATTGATAAGAGTAAATCTCCCATATGTTGTTCTGAGGATTAACTAATAATGACATATGAGAGGCTTAAAACAGTGCCTGACACATGGAAAGTATGCATAAGTGTTCAATTTATTATTATAATTATTCAATCTTATAATGTTGATAGTATTTTAAACCTAAATTTATAGAAGAGAAAATCGAGGCATGGAGAGGTTAAGCAATTTCCCAAAAGTTATGAAGCTAGTAAGAAATAATGTGTAAATGAATGGAAATATCTGAAACCATCATATTTACAAACTATTTTTTTATTGGAATGTTCTACACTGTGTTTGTGTCAATAATACACAATTTTTAAAGGAAACCCTGATGTTTAGAGAAAATACTTGAAATTCTTAGGGACTACATAAAGTATATGTTTCTTTTTTCTAGAGAATAGACTTCTTGTGGTAAATTGTATCCTTAATCTAAACGTTGACAACCTTTGAAATTCCCTTGAGATATAGAATCTATATACAAAAATAGAACAAGAATAAAGCAACATAAGTTTCCTGACAGTTCGATATAACAGCAACCTGGTTCCTATTCTTCAGTTCATTGTATCTAAACCTGGGGCAAGTGTAATTTTTATCCATTAAAGCAAGTTTAATCATAATGAAATCAGGGATTGTCAGATTCAAATGTTGTACAGATTGCTGAAGTGGTAAACAAACCTGGTGAAACTGCAATGCCGCTCCTTGAAAAAGAACAAATTATTTTTGTGACTATTAGATTTACAGAAATAGAGACACTCTGTATTGAAATGAAAGATTAAAATGGTAAAAGAATTGATCTTTAATAAAATATCTGAGGCTTTGAAAGATACTGAAAAGGCAGAAAGTATTTAAGCAGGCCAAAGAACTCATAAAATAAAGAACCCAGATCAGAATAGTGTAAAGATAACAACTTAAATGAATGGTAAGGAAAACACACATTTCTTTTTAATTTTCCCTTTAGAAAGAATTACATAAGGTAAGTACTTAAATTAACTTGCTTCTAAAAAACAAGAAAACAAAATTAAAAACCAAAACAAATAAAACAGTAACTAAGCTCATGTCTTTTACATATTTTATGTAAGTTTTGGATCGATTGAAGAGTGTACTATATAGTATAAAATGTCAACTAGTAATATGAGATTCATAATAAAAATCGAGTTCCCTGTGCCCTCCTCCACTGCGATCCTATGGACTCTAGCCCACCATGCTCCTCTGTCCATGGGATTTCACGGACAGGAATACTGGAAAGGGTTGCCATTTCCTTCTCCAGGGAATCTTCCCAACCCAGGGATCAAACCCAGATATCCTGCATTGGCAGGCGGGTTCTTTACTGCTGAGCCACCAGAGAAACCCCATTAGGCCCTCAGAGGCAACCATTTTCTATTTATTTCCTTGTTTATTTCATTATTTAACTCCATGAAAAGTGAAAGTGAATTCCAGTCCATGGAATTCTTGTTTCTAGATAAACATATAATACTACTTTATTTAGATATCAAATTAAATTTAATAGGTATAAATAATAATGTTATGTCCTAAGTTAGAAGTGAAACATACCAACCACAGTTGAACTACCCTTCCCCATAGGAAACCACTATCCTGAATTTGTCTATTATTTTTATTAAGCTATCATTGTAATAGCTCCATCTATTTATTTTGTCATGTTTTAGACAGTAAAGTTAATAGAAAGAAAGTCGTTTCTCCTGCTATAGAAGGGTAAATGTTGTTGAATTCTTTTTTTCTGTAAACTGAGTGGCATGTTATAGCCCTTTTCGTTTTCTAGCTATGTAGCTACCTTGAAAACCTGAGAATCCTCATGACTCTTATAGTCGGATCAGTCAATCAGGCACCCTGCTGGGCAGACTGGGTCTATAGTGGAACAGGCAACAGAAAAGTGGGGCAGAAAAGTGGGTTTGAGTCTCTGCTCCACCACTAAATTTTTTGACAGTTTTGGCCCTGCAAAAAATAAAGACAAGATCTTGAGAAATCAGTCATCAAGAAAGCTAGGAAGGAATGCTTGAGCAATATGAAAGAGCCTTTTAGTCTAGAAATTGTTGTTTCTGAAAGTGCCGTTTCTAAATCATTTAAGTGATCACTTAATCACTTAAGTGATCACTGAAGACTCATCTGAGTGTTTGTTTTTTTTTAAATAGGTGCCACTAGAGATCTACTGAATAAGGATTACTATGGTTGCAGCCTAGAAATTTGCATTTTTATCTAGCACACCTTCTCCTCAGATATTTCTGGTAGAAATAAAAGCGTGAAAGGTAGTTAGAATACAATGCTATCCAATATCGAGCTATTTATTCATTATGCACACACCCAAAGACTGAAGAGTTTTCCCTCTTGGACATTGGCTTTCAGAGCAGCCACTCTAATTTCATTTCTGGAGTTACTGGCTATAATCAACACGGTAACAACATGTTATTCCATCAACAGACAGAGAGAAACAGAGAATCAAAGAGAATAGGAGGGTAAAGAAGAGAAGAGATTGATTCATTCCAAGAAAAGAACGTTAATAAAAAATTAAAATTAAAAATATATGTAGTTAATTTTAGTATACCTTTTTCATGTATTAAGAACATTAAGATAATTTTACCAGTGGAGTACAAAACTGAATTTTTTACTCCTCCTAACACAATACTGATAATATTTAAACTACATACTTATAGATAACTTTCCATTTTGGTCATATATAGCTTTGTCATCACTGTTTGAGAAAATAAGATAAAGGCTGTGATATATACAGTATCTCAAATAAATAAAAACCAAAATTTAAGCCTCGACCAAGTCAGTACTGGTAAATGTCACAGGTAATTTTATACAAATTTTATTACAGATAAATCCCTTCCTGGAGTTGAATGCTTTGCATCGACATTTCCAGGCTTATGGTGCTTGCTAATTATAGTGTTCTGAATTGATTTTCCATAAATATCCATTTAATATGTTATAACATTGATTGAAGCAATTATAGAAAGACTTGAAAATCAGAGATAGGGCTGGTGTAGGGGAAACAGGGTAAGATATATAATCTTTTCCTAGCCTATGTATGAGACAAGTCACATGGTAGCTGGAGGATAACTGGGATTAGTGAATACTGACCAGCTCTTGGCGCAGGTGTTTGGAATCCAAAATAATCACCTAAATGTGCATATCTGAGTTTGTCATTACCACTGAGCATCTCTGCTGCCCAGTGGAGGAACACTAAATAAACACAGAGAATTTATGACCAAGTTTATAAATTTGCAAGCAAAATCAATTTTTTTAGGGTGTTTGCATGGAACCACCTAGCACAGATGGCTAGATTGGGCTTGGAAACCACACTCTTTTCTGTCCATTATGCTTGAGAGTCTGAATATTCCCAATTGGTTGGTGTTGAAAATGGTGTGTACTAATAAGATCTCTGAAGACGAGCTTTGAATATTAAGAGATTTTAATGGCAAAGTTAAAGTGAAAGTGCCTCAGGAATTCCTCCATGAGAAAGAATACCATTAATAAGCAGAATACTGATCCCAAATTTTGGGGTCTCTGCTGTGAGAGTCCCGAGACATCCTATATTTTTCTGTAGATTTCTGCCAGACACTGGGTCTCTTCACATCACTAAAGAACTTCTTTTAGAAAGACTTCAGGAGAAGTTAATTTGTAACCTCTAGTTAAGTCCCTTCTTGGAACACAACTTTGTGATCCAGATGATGCGAGACGGTGAAATCAGTCCTAAGCAGTATCATTCACTTGGTAATAACTATCTGATGTATAATCAAATCAGTCAGCCCTAAGGGAAATCAATCCTGAATATTCATTGGAAGGACTGATGCTGAAGCTGAAGCTTTAATACTTTGGCCACCTGATGCAAAGAGCCAACCCATTAGAAAATACCCTGATGCTAGGAAAGATTGAGGGCAGGAGGAGAAGGGAATGACAGAGGATGAGATGGTTGGATGGCATCACAGACTCAGTGGACATGAGTTTGAGCAAGCTCCAGGAGATGGTGAAGGACAGGGAAGCCTGGCATGCTGCATGCAATCCATGGGGCTGCAAAGAGTCAGACATGACTGAGCGACTAAACAACATATTAATTATATTCATTTCACCATAATTATTTCCTCAAATATTATAAATTTTGTATTTGTGTTATATCATATGGTTTAAATTGATAAGTTGAATTGTATTTGGATAACATACAGTTTCCCTAACTATATAGATCAGTCTTTGTAGACAGAAAAACAATGGCCTTAACCACTTTTTAATCAACTATAATAAATAAACTATACTTTGCATATCTTTAGTGATAATAATGATAATGACAGCAAACCTGCATCTGCGTGCATGCTGTTGTGTCCAACTCTTTGCGACCCTGTGAGCTGTAGCCAACCAGGGTCCTCTGTCCATGGGATTTTCCAGACTAGAATACTGTTGTGGGTTGCCATTTCCTCCTCCGGGGAATATTCCTGAAAGAGGGATTGAACTTGCATCTCCTGTGTGTCCTGCTTTGCAGGCAGATTCTTTACTGCTGAGCCATCCAAATGTTAATATTTTACCATGTGCTGATGTAGCTCTGAATATTTTATGTACTATTCATTCAATCACAGTAACAATCCAATGCCTTAGGTATAGCTATTACCTCCATTTTACAAATGTGAAAATTAATAACAGGTTATTCAACTTACCCTAAGTAGGAGCTGTGAAATGGCAAGGCTGGGTTTTAAACCCAGTAAGTTTGGCTTTAGAATCTGTGTATTTAAATTAAAAAATGTGATGATATATTTGACTAACTTTCCTACTTTATATAAAGAAAAAGAAACTATCAGTAATTCATTCACCAATTGTTTATTGAGGCTCTATGATTATGAGTCACTGTGGCTATGCAGAGAGGGATTAAAGCCCCAACAGAATGAGACAAGTACACTGCCCTATAGTTTACATTTTAAGGACAGACATAGACAGTTAATATGCTAAGCTAGATTATGATGTGGGAATAGTGGACAGTGGTCATGCTTTTGATTTGTTAGCCAGGGAACCCTCTCTGAGGAGCTGGTAATGACAGTGGAAGAGAGAGAAAAAGCCAGACTTTCTAAGAGGAGAAAAAGTTGTTGTCTCCCAGTTCTGGAAATGAGATGTCCAAAACCAATAGGTCAGCAGGGCCATGCTCCCTCTGAAACCCACGAGGAATAGTTCTTCCCACTGCCTTCCAGATTCTGCTATCCCAGCGGTTATTCGGCTAATGGCACCATAGCTCCAGTCTCTGATCCATTTTCTCCTCCTTCTCCCTGAGCCTCTTCGAATCATCTTTCCTCTGTGTGAGTTTATCTCTGTGTTTGAATTTTTCATTTTTTTAAAATAATGACACCAGTCTTACTGGAATAGAACCCATTACAATGACCTCATTTTAATTTGATTAGTTCTGTCAAGACCTCTTTCCAAATAAGGTCACATTCTGAAGTACTGGGGGCTAGGACGTCAACATCTCTCTTCTTCTTGGCTGGAAAGGAGGAGCACAGTGCAACCCATAACAGTTTCTAGAATTGAATAGCCAGCCACATTCTAAGTACGTCGTGTATTTGTAGCAAGGATTATCTGTGAATCTCCTTGTCACGTCAGGGGTATTGTCTCTCGGGAAACATTCACTGAATCTATTTCCTCTTGCAGCATTCAAATATCAGTCTTGGTATTACAAAAGTTTCCCTTGGTAGGGAAATTTTTGAATGCCTTGTGCATAAAAATTATTTCCTGAACAACAAATTCAAGATGAAATTGAACACATGAATGTTTCACTCATCATTCATTCACTTTGTATTCTTTGGATATGAAGAATATTGTCAGGAAAGTAAGGTCAATAAAGGAGAGTGTCAGAGAAATTAAAAGATAAATCAAGTGAAAAATATAAGTAGACATATAAAAAATACTTGATAGACCAACCATGTTAGAACCTAATAATAGATTAAAATGAAGTGTTACAAAGTTGAATTGGAAAGAGAATTTTTCTGACTCAGAAGGTAGTGTGGAGATGTGCAATGAAAGATAGTTCTACAGAGAGTGCTGTCTATCAAAGATTCATACTTCCCACTGATCACACCGACTTGTTGCTGAGTAATAGATGCTTGAGGACCACACTTCTCAAATTCCCTTGAAATTATGTGGGACTATATGATCAGTTCTCATCAGTGAAATGTAGGCAGAAGCAATGTGTGTGATGTCTTTGGGATTAAGAAGAGATATCCTTTCTCTACTGTCATTTCTCTGCCTACTGACTGGACACTGAGGTCAAAGCTGATCTTGAAAGATTTGTGTTAAAGATGGCCATCATGAATGACTTAGTAGAGTGGACTATCACACTTGCCACACATCATGGGTGTGTCTCTGCATACTAAGTCGTTTCATTCATGTCTGACTCTGTGTGACCCTGTGGACTGTAGCCCATCAGGCTCCTCTGTAGCCCACCAGGCAAGAATACTGGAGTGGGTTGCCATGTGCTCCTCCAGGGGATCTTTCTGACCCAGGGATTGAACCTGTGTCTCTTACAGTTTCCTGCATTGGCAGGTGGGTTCTTTACCATTAACACCACCTGGGAAGCCCTCACCACACTTCACCTCATACTAATGACTGAGAACACAAGCATTGAACTAGTATGTTGGTAAAACTTTGTGTGTATTAAGTCAGGAATTTAAGACCCTGTCTGTTTTAGATGCCAACATTATCCTAACAAATGGATATCACTGAACCTGTAAAGAGGATGGTAGAAAGGGGTTTTTCAGGAGGAGGAGAGATCACAGAAATACGAAGGAGACCAAGTTGACTGAAGCACCTCTACTGGGGTGTGATTGGAGATAAGCCTAAAAATTAGGTCTTGAACATATAATAGAAGCTTTTGAATGTCAGAATGGGTGTTCATATTTAATTCATAAGCAGTAGAGAGCTGTTGAAGGATTATGAGCAGGTTATAATGTATTCAAAGGCATTTTTAGAATGTTTTTTATATTTATTTAAGTATACCATGTCTCTTTGAAGAAAGGATTATAACAACTTTTGAGATATTAATATAACAGTGATGAACAAGAAGCATTGGATTGAAGGAAAGAGTAAATAAGGAGCTCACATAAAAGACACTTTGGTCTAAATGTTCTGCAGATGTTTCTAAGGGTCAGATAATATTTCAGGTTTAGCAGGTCACAACTACTCGACTCTGTCTTTATAATATGAAAGCAGTCACTGATTTTGCTTAAATGAATAGGCATGGCTATGTTCCAATGAAACTTTATTTACAAAAATAGTTGAACAGCCTGTGGGATTTAGTTTGCCCACCCCTGGTCCAGATGCAAAGTAACAAGATTTCGACTATGAGACCAGTGGATAGAAGGTGGAAGGACAAAGGAAGAAAGGAGTGTAACACATAGACATCAATCAAACAGAACTTGCAGAGATAGTGTGTTACTTTCCATATTGACTGTAAAATCAGTGTCCTTCTTTCTCTGCTGTAGTAGTGTTAGGGTCCGGAGTCACCCTTCCCTCAAAGGAACAGAGGACACTCACGATAATGCAAGACACACAGCGAGGTTTATTTCCAGCTAGCTGGGGTCCAAGTGTCTGCCCGACGCAGCGGGTTTCAACAAGGACCCCGAGCACTCAGAGCCAAGGGGTTATATAGGATTTTCAAATCATGATATTTCTAAATTACCTAACTCACAGGAATTTTCCACACACACACACACAGCTGTGCATATCTCTATCCTGGTGTCTTAATGAGATAAACTTATCAGACCTGTTTACCTAATTTTCAGTGTGGCAGCCGCCCACATTCTTGGTACTTAAGATTAACTTGTCTCCCAGGTTTTATCTAGTTCTTCTTCCCTCAAGTCACATACTCAGTAAAAATAGTTTTTCAGGCCTCTAAGATGACCATTCTTATGCTAACCCATTCTTACAGTAGTAGACTAAGAGCTCCATGAAAGAAAGGCTAAATTGTATTCATCTTCATATTGAGAGCACGGTAAGTGCTCAGTGAAATATTTAAGTAATAGGAAATTTTTTTAAATTGTTGAATATGAATAATAAAGAATTAACAAAATCCCAAAGTGTTATAGAGTGTCTGTTAAGCTTGAGTTAATAGAAAATAGTCATGCCATTATTAGAAATATTCTTGACTTTGAACAAGTTATTTTACTTTTCTACATCTGGATGTCCCAAAAGCACCTCAAAATTAGCAGGTACGAAAATGATATTTGATTTCCTTTCTTCCTCCACTTCAAAATCTATTCTTCCAGTATTTTCCGTCTTCATCAATGATGTTGCCATTTACGTAGTCATGAAGAACAGAAGCCCTATAAGCCATTCTTGTTCTCTTTCTTAAGAGGAATACAATCTGGGGGAAAAATCTTAAGTTTTCAGACACTTTTGTGGATCTTACTCTTGAACTGAATTTTTTAAAAACGCTTCCTCTCCATTATCATTTCTCAAATGGTTACCACAGAATATCCCTGCTCCCAGTACTGATATGCTCCTTGCATTCTCCAAGCTTCCCTTGTGGCTCAGCTGGTAAAGAGTCCACCTGCAATGTGGGAGACCTGGGTTCGATCCCTGGGTTGGGAAGATCCCCTGGGGAAGGGAAAGGGCTATGCATTCCAGTATTCTGACCTGGAGAATTCCATGGGGTCACAAAGAAAAATATTAAGTAAAATATTTTGTAAATGAAATTATTAATTTAAAAATCATTTAAATAAGAAGTAGATAAGACAGAAATCATGAGAGAGGTACACAAATGTCACAATCTGTGCAGGTGGTATATGAAACCATGTCGTTGGGCTCCCAAAGAGTTGGACAGAACTGAGCGGCTTTCACTTTCACTTGCATTCTCTACATAATTGTTAAGTCAGTTAGTTTTCCGGTTAAAACTGTTCCATGATTTCCCATGAAATTTGGAGTAAATCCATACTCCACATCATGATCTACAAGGACACTTAAAATTGTCTCTTCCACACATCTCCAATCTACGGTCATGGCCAGTCTCTATTTTATCCAGTATCACTGAGTCATTGTTGCTGTCATCTCATCAAAATTCTGAAACTTTTTTTTTAAAGTTTCTGAGTATTTTTGCTTTCCCTTCCTTCTGTCTGGTTCTTTCCCCTTCTCTTTGTATCTTAGGCAAGTATGGTGACTTTATGCTACATGTGCTGACCTAGCATTCCTAGAATTCCTTTTATTGTGTAGTTCTGGGTTAGCCTTGAACACAAGATATATTTTGCATGAGATTTGAAAAGTGGAAGTGAAGCAGCAGTCACATTTTAAAATTTTCTGAATGATAGTGCAGAGCACCGGGAACTTCAGCGTCTCAGTGTTATGATGGCTTACATTTTGGGGTGTGGAAGCCTCTTGAGCCATAGTTCCTTCAGATCTTTGATCAGATCTCCAACTTTCGCTTCTCTGGGATGGAGGGATGTGTGTGTAACAGTGGAGAAGGGGCTAGCTATTCCTGCAGGCCACCCATAAGATCAGGGTTAGAGTTGTTGAAAGTTTCAGTAGTCAATCCTTGTGATTTCCAGTTTTTTTCTCTGCAGGTTTCAGTTTCCCCTTGCTCTCTTTCACCTTCAGCTTTCCATCTCTTCATGATTTCTGGTCTTCATGATTCTATAGAAACATCAGGCTTAACTCTGCAGAGGCAGTAGGCTGCCCAGGCTTTCCCATTGGCTTCCCTGACTTTCTCATCAGCTGCCCCTCTCGCATGAGGACTAACCCCTACAATAAATTCCTTATTCTATACTCTCATAGCAATTCTACTAATCTGAGTGAATCTTAACTTCAATTTTAGCAAAAATATAAAACCTTAGTGAGGTTTTAAGGCGGTTTCTCCTGAAGCTTCATCTTAAATATGATCCTCTATTATGTTTAAGAGGATCTTAAATAGATCATCTATTATTTTTCTAGTAGTATCTATTAACATCATTAATTCAGCTCAGTCGCTCAGTTGTGTCCCATTCTTTGCGACCCCGTGGACTGCAGCACGCCAGGCTTCCCTGTCCATCACCAAACTCCCAGAGCTTACTCAAACTCATGTCCATCAAGTTGGGGATGCCATCCAACCATCTCATTCTCTGTCGTCCCCTTCTCCTCCTGCCTGCCTTCAATCTTTCCCAGCATCAGGGTCTTTTCTAGTGAGTCAGTTCTTTGCATCAGGTGGCCAAAGTATTGGAGTTTTAGCTTCAGCATCAGTCCTTCCAATGAATATTCAGGACTGATTAATATCTGAACTGTAGTTGTTTATTTTATTGTTGACTATCTCTTTGACCCACTAGAAGTCAAACTCTATGAGGGCAGTAATTTGTTTGTCTTGTTGAACAATGTATCTTCAGGCTGTATCACACTGGCTGGTATACTGAGAAAATATTTGTTGAATTAATGTGGCATCTTTTGAGTGTAGGGATAATGATGAGAAGATAAATAAGGATCTGAGTTATTGACAAAAATGTTTTCAAAAACATTGTGATTCAGTGAAGATATAAATAAAAATGGTTGCCAAGGATCAGTGAAAACCCTGCTAAGGGCAGATGGCATATCTATCTATGCATCTATGTATCTATTGATCTGTTTTTTCATTATCTACCTACTTATGCATCTGTAACTTTCATTTGTAATAATGAAAAACTATGTCATTAGTAGTCATTTGAATTTTTAAGAAATTAGCTAATACAGTTTAGGAACTCAAATCGTGGTCTTCATCCTGTCAGATATATTTTACTTTTGGCAGTAAAGATGAACAGATTGTAACCCCTTTCTGCAGTTTTCACTTGACTTGAGGTAAGTCAGTAGAATGAGGACAGCTGCATCACAGGGTGTGTGTTCAATGTCCGTTGCGTTAATCACATGCTTGTGGCCAACCTGGGAAGGAGAGAGGATGGGTATTAATTCCTACTCACATTCATTTACTGCTTCATTTACATGTCACTTCATTTACATGTCACTTTGCTTCATTTACATGTCACTTTGCTTCATTTACATGTCACTTCTGCTTTGGTCAAAATCATGATATTAAGCACAAAGTCAGATACTCTGGACTTGACAGTGAGGCTTCTTTTTTTCTGAGATAAAGCAAAACCTCTCAGGAAAGCATTTCTCTTTCCCTGCTGTGGTGAAAGAGGCAGTAACCTCTACCTGAGCACTTGAGACTGGTAGTCCACCATTTGTTAGGCGCCTCGCCCTGTGTGATGCCTTATGTGTCTTTCGGAATTCTAAGACTGTTATATAAATCAGTGTGGTCCCTTCCTGGGAAAGCAGCATGTCCTGGGAGATAATAGGGCTGGACATAGAGTGTGATCTGCTTAACTGAACATGCTTCTCTAGAGTTTGTCCTGATGTATCACTTGTTACAGAGATTTGCCTCCACTGCCCCTCGTCTCAGATTTAGAAAGAAAGGAATTCTAGATAGTGTGATGCTGCTGCTAAGTCACTTCAGTCGTGTCTGACTCTGGGTGACCCCATAGACGGCAGCCCACCAGGCTCCCCCATCCCTGGGATTCTCCAGGCAAGAAGACTGGAGTGGGTTGTCACTTCCTTCTCCAATGTGTGAAAGTGAAAAGTGAAAGTGAAGGCACTCAGGTGCATCTGACCCTTCCCGACCCCACAGACTGCAGCCCACCAGGGTTCCTCCATCCATGGGATTTTCTAGGCAAGAGTACTGGAGTGGCTTGCCATTGCCTTCTCTGCTAGATAGTGTAACTTATTGTAAATCAAGATTTCTCAACCTACCAGCTCCAGAGATACCCTGAGGCTGAGGGAGAGTACGTGAGGAGGGACGAGTTTGGAGGAGGACTTTCCTCCCTGTTATGGGGCAAACTTGGTCCACCAATATGTTGAAGTTCTAATCCCCAGTACCTCAGAATGGATGACCTTATTTGGAAGAGAGTTGTTGCAGATGTAATTAGTTAAGATGAAGTCATACTGAAGTGGAGTGGACCCTTAATTCAGCGTGACCAGTGTCCTTATAAGAAGACCACCATATGAAGAGAGACACAAGAAAAATGCCATGGGACAATGAAGGCAGAGATTGGAATGAAGCAGCTGCAAGCCAAGACTACTGGCAAACCACCAGAAGTCAGGAAGATTTCACAGGTTTCAGAGGGAACATTGGCCTGCCAACATGTTGTTTTCAAATTTTCAGCATCCAGAATTGTGAGACAATATATTTCTGTTGTTTTAAGCTCTTAATTTGTTGTACTTTGCTAGAGTAGCCTTAGGAAACTAATTCACTCTCAAACTTTGGAATCAGACGCCATTGGAGAAGGTGAAATTGCAGCCATGGGATGGAGAAGTTGCCTAGGAAGCAACCCTGCCTGGCACAGGTGAATAGAAGCTGGTTGGGGAGCATACAGATGAAATTGGATCACTGATCTGGACATGAGTCCCAAATCAGACATTATTCGTGTTAAGAGAGCAATAGCAGTGTCATCATTAGACCATGCCGGGTCTATGAGATCCCCAAGGGACTGTCCCTCTGTCATATGGCTAACTAAGGCAGAGCACCACAGCAAAACACAGCACAGTGGAGCAAGTTGTTGTTCAGTTACTCAGTCATGTCCTACTCTTTGCGACCCCAAGGACACCTGGCTTCCCTGTCTGCCATCTTCCAGAGTTTGCTCAAACTCATGTTCATCAAGTCAGTGATGCCTTCCAACCATCTTATCCTCTGTCACCCCCTTCTCCTTCTGCCTTCAATCTTTTCCAGCATCAGGGTCTTTTCTAATGAGTTGGCTCTTCGCATCAGGTGGCCAGAGTATTGGAGCTTCCTCTTTAGCATCAGTGCTCCCAGTAAATATTCAGGAGCCACCTCCTTTCTCCTGCAGTGTTCCACCACTGCCCTCTGCTGGCAGTGCTTATCATATTCACTGTAAAGGAGAAACACTTGAAATACTTAAACAGAGAAGGTACTGAAGCATTTGGAGCTGTGAGACCATAAATTGACAACTGCATTACAGAGTTCTTTTGGTGTATTGGGAGAATTCCAAGGACAGTCATGGATTTTCTGCCGATGATATTTACCCAGTTATACCCTTCTGTGTGCTCAGTCTTGTCTAACTGTTTGAGACCCCATGGACTGTAGCCCACCAGTCTCCTCTGCCCATGGGATTTCCCAGTTAATAATACTGGAGTGGGTTGCCATTTCCTCCTCCAGGAGATCTTCCCCACCCAGGGATTGAACCTGCAGCTTCTGCATTGGCAGGCGGATTCTTTACCCACTCAGCCACCTGGGAAACCCACTTGTATCCTTCTAAGTCAAGCATTAAGCAGTGATAATTATATATACATTGCTAGCCTTGGTGGCTCCGATGGTTAAGAATCCACCTGCAATGCAGGAGACCTGGGTTCAATCCCTGGGTTGGGAAGATCCCCTGAAGGAGAGCATGGCAACCCACTCCAGTATTTTTGCCTGGAGAATTCCCACAAACAGAGAAGGCTTGTGGGCTATAGTCCATGGGGTCTCAAAGAGTTGGACATGACTGAATAACTACAGCACAACACAGCTCATACCAAGATGATGGATATGTCTGTTTATTCAAGTATGTTGTGTGTGGTGGGGGGTTGGGGGCTTGTACAGCTGGATATCGATCCTTAGTTCTAAAATTGATTACATGTCTCCCAAAATACAGCAAATTGGAAGCCAGGACCCTCATGGTAACCCATGGGTCAGATGGTACCATGATCAAAAGGAAACAAATCCTTCAATCTAAAAGTAATTCCCAAACACTGTGGAGGGAGATACAGAATTCATCTTAAATTTTATTTATTTTCCTAACATACAGGAGTGACTCCTGTACCCCAAATACTCCCCAAATTTTCCATCTTTGATTCCAGCCCCAAGTAACTGTGATTCTTCTCCTCTGACAGCATTCATCTATTCAGTATAAAAATGAAAGTGAAAGTCACTCCGTTGTGTCTGACTCTTTGCGACCCCATGGACTATGTAGTCCATGGAGTTCTCCAGGCCAGAATACTGGAGTGGGTAGCCTTTCCCTTCTCCAGGGGATCTTCCCAACCCAGGGATTGAACCCAGGTCTCCCGAATTGCAGATGTATTCTTTACCAGCTGAACCAACCAGGGAAGCCTGAGAAGCTCCAAAGAACTTAGTGTTACAAGATATAACCCTTTATGGAGGCAAGATTAACCGAGGAGTCAAAAGCAAACTTCTTCTTAGTGGATAACAGGAGCAGAGTGTCTCAAGCTACAAATCATATCTTTATTAAAGAAATATGATGGAGCCAGTGAATTGTGCTTTGGGCAGGAACAGGAGTAGAATGTGATGTTCCTTCCACCACACCCTTCCCCTAGACAAACCTTGGTGGACTCCTCAAAGATACTTCTTATGTGTCTTTTCATCAGTGTCTATTTTATTGCTACTATATCCTAGACAGCTTGGACAACATTAGGTGTGTGTTTCTCAGAACTAGTTGCTCTGGTATAGAAAAAACAAGTGAATCTTTCATCATCGCTCTGATTAGCTGCAGCCTATCTAGGAATGCCTCCATATCCCTGTCTCCAAAATCAAACAAAACCATTCCTTTTTTCAATAGGTTCCTACATGGTAGTCAGCTCTTTTCCATGCCACTACTTTGGGATTAATCTGTATAAGGGAAGGGACCTATCTCCCCTTTAAATTTCTTTTAACTTCTGCCTTACCATCTCTGCCATTACTTTATAAAATAATGTTGTTCTCTATCTTTTGTCATGGTTACAATTAACTGGATTATGAGAGCATGCAATCTCTTAACACCAGTTTCCCTAAGAACGTAGATCACTTAGATTCATCACCATACCTCATTCTCTACCATCACCTCAAATGTGAGCATTCCTCTGATTAGTGCAGTGCTAGCTATAGGCTCCTGGAGAAGGAAATGGCAACCCACTCCAGTGTTCTTGCCTGGAGAATCCCAGGGACGGGGGAGCCTGGTGGGCTGCGGTCTATGGGGTTGCACAGAGTCAGACATGACTGAAGTGACTTAGCAGCAGTAGCAGCAGCAGCTATAGGCTCCATTATGTTTACCAGGCTTCACTAAAAGTGCCCAATCACAAGAAAACCCACTGTACAGCTTGAAGATTTAGGTAACAGACAAGTGGCATTTTATTTCTGGCTTTGTGCATTCTTTGAAACTGCTACAGTAGACATATTGTAAGCTATTTAGAATTTATCTTCTAGCTTAGATGAACGCTGGATAAAATTCTTAACTCATCTTCAATCCAAAAGTAAGGCTGTAGGCCCAGCATCAAAAAATGGGCAATAAACTCAGTGGAGTAATTCATGGTTACGTTTTGTGCATCAGATGTGCTGCCTTAATCCATATATGTAATCCATATATGCACCTTCCTTCAGCATGAATGTGGAAATCAGGTCTTACAGTTTTTGTACCTCATACCACTTTATACTGATTAATTCTGGCTACTAGTTATCAATAACCTCAGATATGCAGATGACACCACCCTTATGGCAGAAAGTGAAGAGGAACTCAAAGGTCTCTTGATGAAAGTGAAAGAGGAGAGTGAAAGAGGAGAGTTTGGCTTGAAGCTCAACATTCAGAAAACGAATATCATGACATCTGGTCCCATCACTTCATAGGAAATAGATGGGGAAACAGTGGAAACAGTGTCAGACTTTATTTTTTTGGGCTCCAAAATCACTGCAGATGCTGATTGCAGCCAGGAAATTAAAAGACGCTTACTCCTTGGAAGGAAAGTTATAACCAACCTAGATAGTATATTAAAAAGCAGAGACATTACTTTGCCAACCAAGGTCCATCTAGTCAAGGCTATGGTTTTTCCCGTGGTCATGTATGGATGTGAGAGTTGGACTGTGAAGAAAGCTGATCGCCGAAGAATTGATGCTTTTGAACTGTGGTGCTGGAGAAGACTCTTGAGAGTCCCTTGGACTGCAAGGAGATCCAACCAGTCCATTCTAAAGGGGATCAATCCTGGGTGTTCATTGGAAGGACTGATGCTAAAGCTGAAACTGCAATACTTTGGCCACCTCATGCGACGAGTTGACTCACTGGAAAAGACTCTGATGCTGGGAGGGATTGGGGGCAGGAGGAGAAGGGGATGACAGAGAATGAGATGGCTGGATGGCATCACCGACTCTATGGACATGAGTTTGAGTGAACTCCGGGAGTTGGTGATGGACAGGGAGGTGTGGCGTGCTATGATTCATGGGGTCGCAAAGAGTCAGACACGACTGAGCGACTGAACTGAACTGAACTGAAGCATTCCAATAGTAGTTTTCGTTCCCTGGTGGCTCAGATGGTAAAGAATCCCCCTGCAATACCGGAAACCACTTGCAATGCAGGAGATCCAGATTCGATCCTTGGGTTGCAAAGATACCCTGGAGAGGAATGGCTACCCACTCCAGTATTCTTGTCCAGAGAATTTCATGACAGAGGAGCCTGGTGGGCTACAGTCCATGGGGTAACAAAGGATCAGACAAAACTAAAAGCAACTAATACTACTACTACAGAAAATAAAAGGCTTAACATTTTTATACTCATAAATTATACATTGTTGTACTCTGGATATTATAGATAATTTGCCTTTGGTAAAATGTTTAAATTATGGGCCTCCTAGGTGGCACTAGTGGTAAAGAACCTGTTGCCAATAGAGGAGACATAAAAGACATAGATTTGATCCTTGGGTCGGGAAGATCCCCTGGAGGAGGCCTGCAACCCACTCCAGTATTCTTGCTTGGAGAATTCCAGGGCCAGAGGAGTCTGGTGGGCCACAGTCCATAGGGTCACACAGAGTCAGACACAACTGAGTGACTTAGTAGGCACATAACTCTTCTCACAGATATAGGTCACTCTTTGGAACAATGATTATAAATTTTACTTATATACAGATATAGTAACCAAAAATTGCCTCTAATAGTGACTTCTCTGACAAATATTTAATACTACAGTGTTCTGTTTCCATGGCTTCCATAACCACAGCTGGGTGACTTAAAATAACAGAAATGTATTCTTCCACAGGTCTGGACTCTGGAAGTATGAATCAAGAAGCCATGCTCCCTCTGAGACTCTGGGTAGAGTGATCCCTTGACTCTTCCTAGCCTCTTGTGGTGGCTTTCAATCTTTGGTGTTCCTTGACTTGTAGCTGTTGTAACTCCAGTCTCTGCCTCCATCTGCTTGTATGATTCTTCTCCATGTGCCTTGGTGTCCAAATTTCACTCACAAGGACCCTGGCCATTGGATTAAGACTCATCCTAATCTAATATGACCACATCTTAACTCAATTACATTGGCAAAGACCCTATTTCCAAATAAGGTCACAGTCAAGGTACAGGATATTAGGACTTGAACATATCCTCCTGGGTACACAAAACAACCCACATCATAAAGCAAGCAAAAATCAATTTCTGTTAGCTGGTTCTTTGTTTCATGTTGTCATTTCTCTTTGCTTAAAATGATTTATTTAACCTGCAACGTTTAATAATTTTGTTTGTATATATTACTAACATTTGGATTGAACATAAAATCAGAAATAAAATTGAAATTCACTATATTGTTATTCATCAAGGAGATTTTAAAACTTGGTTTCTTTATAATATTTTTTGTAGTGGCTGAAAAGAATTCGTGTTAGGCTTATGAAAGGGTGATGGAGGATGAGTCAAGAAAATATGGGTCCTTGTCTTTCAATAGGAAACGTTGAACTGCAGTCCTATGAGTAGGAGAGTATGAAATTGCTTGTCTAGGTATGATAGCTTAAGGTGAACGGTGTCGGATTTGTGATCTTCGAAGAAGAAAATTTAGATTTGGGACCAGGGACCAGGCTTGACCACTCAAGAGCTTTTGTTTAGCAGAGTTTTATTAATGTGAAAAAACGACAGAGAAAGCTTCTGACATAGACATCAGAAGGGGGACAGAGAATGCCCCCATAGTCTTATCAAGGGAGCTATAACTTTTTAAATTGGTTATTACAGTAAATCAAAAGAATGTCTTAAGGTTGTAAAGATCTTACTAGACCCACTTCCACAATTTACATTTTAAGATGACAGGATTAAAACTAACAATAGAACGATCTTACCAGGCCCACTCCCATAATATACATTATAAGATAACAGGATTAATCAGGTTTTCAGGAAGGAGAAACTGTCCTCAAGCAGGATACATTGTTGTTACATAATCCTTAGTGCAGAGTTTAAACTGAGTTATTTTTTTGTGTAATCATCAGTTCCTGGCTTAAAGGAAAAAAAAAAACTTTTATGTGACTAAGACTAAGGAATGTAAAAAAAAAAAAAATTGTCCTTTCCTCCTCCTTGAGAATTCCAGACCCCTGTCTCCTCCTTGAGAGCCCCAGACCCCTTTCTCCTCCTCGGGGACCCCAGACTTCTTATCAACCTGCCTAGGACTGACTTTCTCAGGTACACTGAGGAAAATACAATTCTAATGTTATGAAATTCAGTGACAGTGGGGCTCTGGTTTTATGAGACAGAAAAGAATTTTATAATCATTATTTAGCTTAGAATCTCTCTTTATGTTGTATATTTCTCAGTCTTGTTTCATGAAACTGCATTGACCCAGGAAAAATGGAAGATGGACTTGAAGAAGGAATGAAGACCCTTGACTTAGTAACAGTTACCAATTACAGCTATTGTGGTATTCCATATTTCTTACCTTTTGAAACTAGCTTGAATATCTCTTACACACTTCCATGTCAATGATAATGTTTCACTGTTGCTTCAAGTCTTCCTTTTTTAACCAAGGAAAATTTCCTGCAGACCAATTTAACAATCCTTATGCTCTACCAGTCCATCCCACTCTTAATTTTGAGTCAGGCACCATAATCCCTGTGGCCTGTTGCTCCAAGAGATTGCTTCATTTTAATCCAGGTGTTCTAGAGATCCTTGGGGAAATGATGCTTTGGGTGATTAGACCTGATATTAAGGATTAAAAAGGCACTTTACTAAAAAGAATAAGAAAACTAAATCATGAAATTGCAAGGCATATACACTGATAATCTTTGTAACATAATGAATTCTCTGTTTTGCTAGAAACTAGTTTAGAACGGCCATTCATAAAAAATTTAATAGTAGAGACAGTTCTCAAAAATACTAATTTCCTGCTCTTGCATTTTCTTTCATTCAGAGTCTCACTGTATAAAAAATGAATGTGCCTTTTGGCTATAGTGAATGTTAGCAATTGCCTGTTTCTGCTCTTTCCTGTATTATAAGCCTTTGAGTATTTTTTTTTTTTTTTTAAGCTGCTAATAACACATGACACTGCACAGGGGACCTGTTTCTCATTTGTAGCCTAAGAAAGGCATATCAGTTTGGGCAGACACCCTGATCTTTTCACAGGGTTCTTTCCTTTCAAGAGAACTAGACAGATTAATATTGGCCCACTAATCTCCAAAAACCCCTTTTGTATTGTATAATTCTGGTTTCATTAAATCTCTGTGTAAGGTCAAAGAAGCATTACCAATTGAGAAGGTTACCAGATCCTAAAACAGATCTTAGCTAAAATTTATCATGAATTCCATGCAACATTTTCTGTTACTTCTCTGAATAATTCTGAATTAGAGATTTAATTTATTGACCTTCTAATTAAATATCATCATCAGAATATAGAAATGTAAACGTGTTTCCATATAAAAAATCATAAAGTATTAAAAAGAGTGGTATTGAAACTTACGTGAAGAATTCTCTTATTTTACATAAATTTTATTTGAAGTTGAACTACCACTTATCTATATTTTTAACTTAAAATTATTAGAATAAAGCAATTTTCTTTCTGGGTTATGATGTTTTATTATTTTATTTGATAAGTAGTTATAGATTTAGTTTTAGACTCATACAATACTAAATTATATTTCATTGCTCATGTTACTATATGTTAAAGTTATTAATATGTCTGATTTTTGTTTTAAGAAGACTTGACAAAACCTTTGATATGAAGAAATTGCATTTTTGTATACTTGAGATACTAACAAAGAAGCAAGGAGAGAAAGGGGAAATAAAGTAGGAGCTAAAATGTTACATGGATTATATTAATTCATAAGCAATCAGTGAATAATTAAGTGTGGGTCCTTAGAATTTAGATATTCACTTAGGTATTCAAAAGATAAAAGGAGATCAGATGGGAACGCTGAGCCCTCATTGTCACAAGGTGGAGAAGCCAATCTGATATTCTGCATTAGTCTAGGACAATAAAAGTAAGGAGTTTCAATTTGGTTGCAGTCTTGACTCAAGTAGAAGGGGATCCAAAACCCCTTTACAAGAAAGTAAAGTCCTAAGAATTCCTATATTTTAGCCTTAATCAAATATGTGGCCACAATGGAAAAGCTAACATTTAAGTATATGAAACACCATGAGTGACGATTAATATGAAAGTATGTTTAATGCATAAATACTTCAGTTCAGTTCAGTTCAGTTCAGTCGCTCAGTCGTGTCTGACTCTCCGCGACCCCATGAATCACAGCACGCCAGGTCTCCCTGTCCATCACCAACTCCCGGAGTTCACTCAAACTCATGTCCACAGAGTCGGTGATGCCATCCAGCCATCTCATTCTCTGTCGTTCTCTTCTCCTTCTGCCCCCAACCTTTCCCAGCATCAGAATCTTTTCCAGTGAGTCTAAGATTTGCTAATTCTCAAATTCAGAAACTAAAATAAATATGCATAAGTAAAAGATGAAATTTTTAAAATCAGGAAAGTCAATAAATTACCAAAAACCAGTTGGCAGATAGCAAAATATAACAAAGAACACAATATAATGCTTAGAAATAAGAATAGAACAAAGTATAACTTTTAAAAATCAAAGTACAACTTTTAAAAATTAAAAACATAATCATTGATAAGACAGATTCAAGATATGAATTATATATAGCAGTTTAGACATAAATGAAAAGAGAATTCATGAAAGTGAAAGTAGAGCTGGAAATATGACTCATGATGTGGTTTTTAAAACAAGATGGAAATTATGAAAGAGTTTAACAGACTTGGATCATAGAGTGAGAAGTTTCATCAGTAGAAAAAGTATGAGAAAGATAATATTTGAAAGACAATGTTGCAATTTATTTTTAAGTAAAACAAACCTTTGAGCTCACCAGCACAAAATTTACAACTTATATAAAATAAAACAAACAAAAATAAATTTGCACCTATTATACTGTAGAGAAACTGCAAAAGAAACAGAAAGAAAGGGAAGAAAGGAGAGAAGGAGTCCTCGAAAGGAAGGAACAGGAAGAGGAAATGGTAGAAAGGGAGGAGGGAAGGGAGGAAGAGAGAAGGAAGGAAAATGGATTGAGAGAAAAGACAAAATGAAAATATCTTTATAATAAGCAAACAGGTACAAGGTTAAGCAAACTTTTTCTGAAAAAGGCAAGAGAGTAAGTATTTTAGGTTTTGTGTGCCATGTAAAATTACTGTCTCATAGTTACTCTTTTTTATTCTTCAAAAATATAAAACCATTCTTAGTTTGAGAGCCATATAAGAAGAGAACAGAGGCCACTAGGTGTAGTTTCCAAGTCCCTGCTAAAAGGACCTAGAGACAAAAGAAAGATCACTGAAATGACAACAAATTTCTTTATAGATATAATGGAAGTCAAAAAACATTGGACAAATATCTTTAAATTCCTAAGAAAAAAGTTACAGTCTACTCAGAAGTATGCCGCCATAAATATTGTATTTGTGGAATAAAAACAAAGTTTTAGAAATAGATAAACAAAAGCAGAAAATTGATCAACAGATCCTCAAAAGCATTTGATAAATATTTCAAGAAGAAAAATTCTAAACTCCAGCAGAAAAATTCAAAAAACATAAAAATTAGTTTACCTATACAAAAACTTGTGTATTTTCCAAATATAATAATAATGATAGTGTCTAAATTATAGAATTACAAAACAATTAAAACAGAAGTCAATATTGGCCTACAAATAGCATATAACTAAAGGGAGGTTGGAGAAGGAAATGCCAACCCACTCCAGTGTTCTTGCCTGGAGAATTCCATGGACAGAGGATCCTGGCGGGCTGCAGTCCATGGGGTCGCAGAGAGTCGGACACGACTGAGTGAGTAACACACAACACACAAAAGGAGGTTAGAGTTCAAATATTCTAGTTTGTTGCTTTTTTTTTCTTTTTTCAAGAAGATGGCTGATTAACCTAGGCTTCAAGTATAAAAGTATTTAATTTCATAGTAATTTTTCATATCTACTAAAAGAATCATTTCAGTTCAGTTCAGTCGCTCAGTCGTGTCCCACTCTTTGCGACCCCATGAACCATAGCACGCCAGGCCTCCTTGTCCATCACCAACTCCCAGAGTCCACCCAAACCCATGTCCATCGAGTCGATTTAATTGAAACCCTGTGGTGCTTTTTTAGTAAAAAATTATTCCTTATGTTATTATCAAAACAAATGATGGGTAGATGCTCTTTAAGAAAAATAATAATAATGAAATAACAGTAAAAGAAGCACTTGTTTTTAGAGCAAACTCATTAAAATTTCTAATCATTTATCCTGCATATATATCTTCATTTGATAAGACTTTTTTCTTGATTATTTTATTAAGATGTTTTCCATATCACCTTCTTGCTTTCAAAACAAAATTACTATGATTAATAAGGGATAAATATCGATATATAAGGGGCTTCTCGGGTGGTGCTAGTGGTAAAGAACCTATCTGCCAATGCAGGAGACTTAAGAGACTTGGGTTCAATCCTTGGGTTGGGATGATCCCCTGGAGGAGGGCAAGACAAGCCACTCCAGTATTCTTGCCTAGAGAATCCCATAGGCAGAGAGCCTGGTGGGCTACAGTCCATGGGGTCACAAAGACTCGGACACTGAAGTGACTTAGCATTTGCAGCAGCATCAATATATAAGATAAAGAAAAATGCTTAGGCAGTTTTTTCCATTGTCGCAAGTACACCAGAGAGTTAGAGAACTGGAAAGACGAGTTACTGTGGTCATCTTACTTCCTAAAACTTTATTTTTCTTTTCCAGTATGAATTATTCAGTTCAGTTCAATTCAGTCACTCATTGGTGTCCAATTCTTTGCGACCCCATGAATCACAGCACACCAGGCCTCCCTGTCCATCACCAACTCCCAGAGTTCACTCAAACTCGTGTCCACCGAGTTGGTGATGCCATCCAGCCATCTCATTCTCCATGGTCCCCTTCTTCTCCTGCCCCCAATCCCTCCCAGCATCAGAGTCTTTTCCAGTGAGTCAACTCTTTGCATGAGGTGGCCAATGTATTGGAGTTTCAGCTTTAGCATCAGTCCTTCCAATGAACACCCAGGACTGATCTCCTTTAGAATGGACTGGTTGGATCTCCTTGCAGTACAAGGGACTCTCAAGAGTCTTCTCCAACACCACAGTTCAAAAGCATCAATTCTTCGGCGATCAGCTTTCTTCACAGTCCAACTCTCACATCCATACATGACCACTGGAAAAACCATAGCCTGGACTAGATGGACCTTGGTTGGCAAAGTAATGTCTCTGCTTTTTAATATGCTATCTAGGTTGGTCATAACTTTCCTTCCAAGGAGTAAGTGTCTTTTAATTTCCTGGCTGCAATCAGCATCCGCGGTGATCTTGGAGCCCCAAAAAAATAAAGTCTGACACTGTTTCCACTGTTTCCCCATCTATTTCCCATGAAGTGATGGGACCGGAGGCCATGATCTTAGTTTTCTGAATGTTGAGCTTCAAGCCAACTTTTTCGCTCTCCTCTTTCACTTTCATCAAGAGGCTTTTGAGTTCCTCTTCACTTTCTGCCATAAGGGTGGTGTCATCTGCATATCTGAGGTTATTGATATTTCTCCCAGCAGTCTTGATTCCAGCTTGTGCTTCTTCCAGCCCAGCGTTCCTTGTGATGTACTATGCATATAAGTTAAATAAGCAGGGTGACAATATACAACCTTGACGTACTCCTTTTCCTATTTGGAACCAGTCTGTTGTTCTATGTCCAGTTCTAACTGTTGCTTCCTGACCTGCATACAGGTTTCTCAAGAGGCAGGTCAGGTGGTCTGGTATTCCCATCTCTTTCAGAATTTTCCACAGTTTATTGTGATCGACACAGTCAAAGGCTTTGGCATAGTCAATAAAGCAGAAATAGATGTTTTTCTGGAACTCTCTTGCTTTTTCGATCATCCACCGGATGTTCGCAATTTGATCTCTGGTTCTTCTGCCTTTTCAAAAACCAGCTTGAACATCTGGAAGTTCACGGTTCACGTATTGCAAAAGCCTGGCTTGGAGAATTTTGAGCATGACTTTACCAGTGTGTGAGATGAGTGCAATTGTGCAGTAGTCTGAGCATTCTTTCGCATTGCCTTTCTTTTGGATTGGAAAGAAAACTGATCTTTTCCAGTCGTGTGGCCACTGCTGAGTTTTCCAAATTTTCTGGCATATTGAGTGCAGCACTTTCACAGCATCATCTTTCAGGATTTGAAATACCTCAACTGGAATTCTATCACCTCCACTAGCTTTGTTTGTAGTGATGCTTTCTAAGGCCCACTTGACTTCACATTCCAATATGTCTGGCTCTAGGTGAGTGATCACACCATCGTGATTATCTTGGTCGTGAAGATCTTTTTTGTACAGTTCTTCTGTGTATTCTTGCCACCTCTTCTTAATATCTTCTGCTTCTGTTAGGTCCATACCATTTCTGTCCTTTATCGAGCCCATCTTTGCATGAAATGTTCCCTTGGTATCTCTAATTTTCTTGAAGCGATCTCTTGTGTTTCCTATTCTGTTGTTTTTCTCTATTTTTTGCATTGTTCGCTGAGGAAGACTTTCTTATCTCTCCTTGCTATTCTTTGGAACTCTGCATTCAGATTCTTATATCTTTCCTTTTCTCCTTTGCTTTTCGCTTCTCTTCTTTTCACAGCTATTTGTAAGGCCTCCTCAGACAGCCATTTTGCTTTTTTGCATTTCTTTCCATGGGGATGGTCTTGGTCCCTGTCTCCTGTACAATGTCATAAACCTCCATCCATAGTTCATCAGGCACTCTATCAGATCTAGTTCCTTAAATCTATTTCTCACTTCCACTGTATAGTCATAAGGGATTTGATTTAGGTCCTATCTGAATGGTCTAGTGGTTTTCCCTACTTTCTTCAATTTAAGTCTGAATCTGGCAATAAGGAGTTCCTGATCTGAGTCACAGTCAGCTCCTGGTCTTGTTTTTGCTAACTATTCAGCTTCTCCATCTTTGGCTGCAAAGAATATTATCAATCTGATTTCGGTGTTGACCATCTGGTGATGTTCATATGTAGAGTCTTCTCTTGTGTTGTTGAAAGAGGGTGTTTGCTATGACCAGTGCGTCCTCTTGGCAAAATCTGTTAGCCTTTGCCCTGCTTCATTCTGTTCTCCAAGGCCAAATTTGCCTGTTACTCCAGGTGTTTCTTGACTTCCTACTTTTTATGAATTATTACTACTTTTTATGAATTATTACTACTTTTTATGAATTATTATAGGATATTAAATATAGTTTCCTGTGATTTACAGGGCCTTCCCTAGTAGCTAGTTGGTAAAAATCTGCCTGCAATCCAGGAAACCCCGGTTTGATTCCTGGGTTGGGAAGATACACTGTAGAATGGATAGGCTATGCACTCCAGTATTCTTAAGCTTTCCTTGTGGCTCAGCTGGTAGAATCCGACTGCAGTTCGGAAGACCTGGGTTCGATCCCTGGGTTGGGAACATCCCCTGGAGAAGGGAAAGGCCACTGACTCTGGTGTTCTGGCTTGGAGAATTCCGTGGACTATATAGTCCATGGGTTTGCAAAGAGTTTACACGACTGTGCTGTACAGGGATCAAGGACCTTGTTGTTTATCCATCCTATATATAATAGTTGGGATCTGTTACTCCCAAACTTTCAGTCCAACCCTCTTCACCTCTCCTTTTGGCAACCACAAATCTGTTCTCAATGTGAGTCTGTTTCTGTTTGGTAGATAAGTTCATTTGTGTCATATTTCAGTTCAGTTCAGTCGCTCAGTCGTGTCCGACTCTTTGCGACCCCATGAATCAGAGCATGCCAGGCCTCCCTGTCCATCACCAACTCCCAGAGTTCACTCAAACTCGTGTCCATCGAGTTGGGGATGCCATCCAGCCGTTTCATTCTCTGTTGTTCCCGTCTCCTCCCACCCCCAATCCCTCCCAGCATCAGAGTCTTTTCCAGTGAGTCAACTTGTCGCATGAGGTGGCCAAAGTGTTGGAGTTTCCAGCTTTAGCATCAGTCCTTCCAATGAACACCCAGGATTGATCTCCTTTAGAATGGACTGGTTGGATCTCCTTTCAGTCCAAGGGACTCTCAAGAGTCTTCTCCAACACCACAGTTCAAAAGCATCGATTCTTCGGTGATCAGCTTTCTTCACAGTCCAACTCTCACATCCATACATGACCACGGGAAAAACCATAGCCTTGACTAGACGGACCTTGGTTGGCAAAGTAATGTCTCTGCTTTTTGGCTTGGTCATAACTTTCCTTCCAAGGAGCAAGAGTCTTTTAATTTCATGGCTGCAATCAGCATCTGCAGTGATTTTGGTGCCCAAAAAAATAAAGTCTGACACTGTTTCCACTGTTTCCCCATCCATTTCCCAAAAAGTGATGGGACCAGATGCCATGATCTTTGTTTTTGAATGTTGAGCTTCAAGCTGACCTTTTCACTCTCCTCTTTCACTTTCATCAAGAGGCTTTTGAGTTCCTCTTCACTTTCTGCCATAAGGGTGGTGTCATCTGCATATCTGACGTTATTGATATTTCTCCCGGCAGTCTTGATTCCAGCTTGTGCTTCTTCCAGCCCAGCGTTCCTCATGATGTACTCTGCATAGAAGTTAAATAAGCAGGGTGACAATATACAGCCTTGACGTACTCCTTTTCCTATTTGGAACCAGTCTGTTGTTCCATGACCAGTTCTAACTGTTGCTTAGAATCCACAACTGAGTGAAATTATATGGTATTTACCTTTCTCTTTCTGGGTTACTTTGCTTAGTATGGGTCTTTACCATCTGTTGGCTCAGATGATAAAGAATCTGCTTGGAATGCAGGAGACCCAGGTTTGGTCACTGGGTTGCAAGACGCTGAAGAATGGAATGGCAAGCCACTCCAGTATTCTTGCCTGGGAAATCCCATGGACAGAGGAGCCTGGCAGGCTACAGTCCATGGAGCTGCAAAGAATCGGACATAACTGAGTGACTAACATGTGCTTAGTATGATAATGTTTAGGTCCATTCATGTTGTTGCAAATGGCACTATTTCATTCTTTCTATGGCTCAGTAATATTCTGTTGTTAATATGTATCACATCTTCTCTATCCATTCATCTGTAGATGGACAGTTAACTTGTTTCCCTGTTTAGCTATTGTGAATAGTGCTGCAGTGAACATTGGAGTGCTGCATCTTTTTGAATTAGAATTTTGTTTGGATATTTGCCCAGGAGTGGGATTGCTGGGTCATATGGTAGCTCTATTTTTAGCTTTTTAAAGGAACCTGCATACTGTTCTCCATAATACTACACCAATTTACATTTCCACCAGCTGTATAGGAGGGTTTAAAACTCCTTTTTAAAAAATTGTGCTGTTCACAGATAACATAAGATCCTACCCTGTTACAAATATTTAAGTGTGCAGTATAGAAGGGTTACAGGGTGCACAGCAGATCTCCAGAACTTAGTCATCTTATATAACTGAAACTTTATACCCATTGAAAAGCAATTCCCCATTTTCAAAACTCTTAAAGGGTTCAGAGTCACTGAAGAATGAAAGCATAAAAAACATTAAATGTTTTAACATTTTGTAGAGGGAGGAGATCAGTTTTATGGAAAGAATTATGAAAAAAAGATAAGCAATAACTGCTATCTGATTGGGGCTTCCCAGGTGACGTAGTGGTAAAGAATCCACCTGCCATAGGTCAGAAACCTCCTTTGGAGGAGGCCATGGCAATCCACTCCAATATTCTTGCCTGGAGAATCCCATGGACAGAGGAGCCTGGCAGGCTATGGTCCATAGGGTCACAAAGAGTCAGACATGACTGAAGTGACTTAGCATGCATGAATGCTATCTGATTGGGGCTTCCCAGGTAAAGAATCTGCCTATCAGTGCAGGAGATGCAGTAGACACGGGTTTGATCCCTGGATCGGGAAGATTTCTGGAGGAGAAAATGGCAACCCACTACAGTATACTATTATGGTTGCCGTGGACAGAGGAGCCTAGTGGACTATAGTCCATAAGGTAACAAAGAGTTGGACACAACTGAGTGACTGAGCACACACGCAAGTAGTGATTTTTACAATATTGACACGATGCTGAGAAAAAAATACATGTTGGGCATTCCAGTAGATCTCAAACTGAGCTCAGAGAGGTTAATATGCCTTCTGTACTTTCTGTTTTTACTGTGTTTTGTTTTTTTAAATTACAAAGTTCCTTCCACTGTAAAACTCACTGGTGCTTTCAACTCTTGGAGTTATTTATTTAGCTAGAATTGCATAACTTCCTTTGGTTTCTGTACTATAAGTCGTCTTCTATCACCATCCAACCTTGCATTTTCACTGCCAGGTCTGTCCAGGCTCTTTAATGTGCCTCCTCTGTTCATACATTTTCTTTTTTTTTTGCTTTTCATACATAATCATATGTTTTTATTTTACATAAGGTGGAAGGAGAAAGGGCAACCTTTTTTTCCTAAAGTTTGTTAAGTGAAATATTTACTAGCTTGAAGAGTAAACTCAAAAAAGATGAGAATCTTATTTGAACTTATATTCCCTAGTGAGTATCTTGAGTTTGCACAGGAATTCTGAATCTCATATTCTTTTATTAAGTTCTTTGGCCCATCACATCTCTTTTCTCTGTTCCTCATTGCAATAGAAGCAAGCCATTTTAAAGCAAGTCCTGCTGTGTATGCATAATAAAAACCCTTTAGAAAAACCCCATTTTAACAGATCATTAAATATTATTGCTTGTGAGGGGCTAAAAATCCAAGATTCCAGAACAAACACATTTTTATTCTTTTCTTTTAATTTTTCTATTAGGATACTTAAACAGAACACACATGTCATTTGAAATATAACAAACCCCCAATGAAAATCCACATACAAGGAAACTGAATACCTCTTAATAAACAGACAAACACAAACAAACAAAATCCTCCCCATATTGCCTAGAGATTTAAACTGTGGATTAGACCTTCAACTGATTTGAAATGTCCTATCTTGACATCAGTTATCAAGTAAAAGCTAACAAATGTTGTAGAAATAAATGTATCCTCCCAAGGTTTATTTTTAACTCCTAATATAATGATGTAGGCTTTGATTTCTTCAGTAGTTGCAGTATTTATAAGCAAGAGAGGTTTCCATTGAGTTTTATGAGGGATAAATGAGTAAAAGGGCAGGACAGTGTATCAGTCAGGGCTGAGTAGCACAAGGCTGCAATAACGGCAGACCAATTATTCCAGTCCTAGACAAGGTCTTTTCCTTTTTGAATGAAAATTTGCCTTTATTGGACTTTTGGAGCATACCAAATTTCTCATCTCAGGTTATTTTTCAGTATTTGATATGCTTTGTAATTCTATCGTGTGGCCTGATATGATGATCTTATTTAGGGAATGCATTATTTTATGAAACAGTGATAAGAGGTGGAGGTACAGATTCAAAGGCTACTCATTAAGACACACTCTGGTGATGGAGCAGGGCTCGGAAGTTCCCCATGGCTCTGCTCCCAGGTAATTATTTCCCGTGCTAGCTGGTGCCAGGGAACACGGCAAATATGGGAGATGACACTGACTGGTATTGATTCAGTAACACTGTTGTAAAAATAATTAGCAATAGTGACTTTTGTTAAATACTGAGTGCAATCACTGTGTTACAATTATGGCAGTGATTAGAAACTCTGTTTTTCACAGAGAAAATAAGTGAATAGTACAGGGATAATTGCTGGGATAATTGAGAAGTGTTCTTGCTAAGAAAGCTGAGTGGAACCTCTTCTTAAAGGCTGTGCTCGCCTTTTAGATCAAAAGAGTAAAACTCTGTAATGGATACAGGATTTCTTAGCCTGCCGTTATTTCCTGGGGCTTCTCCAGTGTGGCTTCTTGAATTCCACCTGAATGTCCAGTGTCACCAAATAGGTCAAGTGCGATCATCTCAGACTGATCTTTATACCTCTGATTCTCATCCCTGCTTACTCTTGTCTGTGTTTATACTGCTAGCAACTCAGCAGCAAGCCTTGCCCCATCCTTGGAGCACCTAATAAAACTCCTCAGGCAAAGCAGTTTCATCCTTCAGCATTATCCTAAGCTTCCCGTAGAGAACAGTGGTTTTTGTGTTTCTGCTACAGAGGAGTTTTTAATATATTATGTTCAGTGCTGATGCAGCAGTTGACAGAGGTGCCATGTGCTGGCAGGCTTTTACTCTCTCCACAGATTTAAGGGAATGCATGTTTGTTTAAAAACATTAACTTTACATGTTGACACACACATTTAGTGAGAAAACAATCTTGTATTCCAGGAATGTAGAACAGAGGAGAAGGATGTGTAAGGAGTTTTTAATTATTAATAGGAGACAGAAGAGAAGGTGGGTTACCATTTAAAATAGGGAATAGTCAGACTCAGACTCACTGAGAAGTATGATATTGATCAAATACAGGAAAGAGATTGTGTAACATGATATACTCTTCATATCATACTTTGCCATTTGCATTGCACTTAAAGATTTAATCAGTTATTTAGTTTCTTCCTTTTTAGGACTAGATCTTAAACTTATTTTCTTTTAGAACATATATATATATATATATGTTCTCTTAGAATATATATATATATGTTCTTTTAGAATATATATAATATATATGTTCATATTTTCTATTTTAATAAGTCAAAATTGATAAATTATATATATTAGAATATTAATTTTAAATTTATTGATATAAATTTACTAATAGTATGCCTAATCACTTTACAGTCTCTCTAATTCTCTCTTTAATTATTCTTACTTTTTCAGAATTAAAGAGAATTCTGTTTTGTCTTTATTAGATATACCACAAGATTGTTTTTTTAACAGCCATCTTTTCATTTTATTTGCTAAAGATTTTTGTTTCCTTGTTATTGTCTGTCTTTCATATTAAGCTCCTATTCCTTTTGAGTTATTTTGCTATATTTCAGTACCCTGAGTTGAATGCTCAATTCATCTATTTTTCTTCTTTCTAATTTTGTACTAAATATATTTTAGGATACATTGTTTTTTACTCTGAGTATCTACAGATTTTTGATATGTAGCAACCTCACTGTTCTACATTTTAAAATAAAATAAAGTCTTTTATTGATGTAACATTGCACCGCCCAGTGCCAACTGAAAAGATTAAGTTTCCTGTTCAAAAAGCAGAAAGAGCGAGCCACTGAAATTCTAAATATAAAGCATTTTCATTTTTTCTGTGGTCACTCTCACACTTCCTTGTTTTTTATTTGCTATTAAATAGTGTTTTAAGTAAAGAAATGTTAAGTTTTAAATTATCAGCATGAATTTTACTGTTTATATAGTGAATGCCAGTTTTAAATGCGACTATTAAAGCATTAAACTGATACACAGAATCACCAAGATTACACAACTGGTATTTTGTTGCCAGTTCATGTGTATGCATACCTTTCTTACTAGAAGAGGCAAAAAGTATTGCACAAAACTAACAAAGCTCCTACTCCACTTCTTTATGTGTACACATTCTGCCAACACACTATCTTTGCCTTACTAATAACTAAGAACTGAAAGAAAAAAGAGTTATGGATTTCCCTATCTTTCCCTTTCTATGCTATCGTTTTTTGTATAATGGTGAGTAAGGAAAGATAGGATAGGATTCCTTGGTCAAAAATTGGATTATATGGCATTATTTTGAGAGAGGGATAACTTAGGTATGGCATTGGGTTTTTTTTCTTTTTGCAGCCTGAGAGAGTTGTAAAATAACTTAATGTAGCTTTTTACAACTGTGTATTCTATAGTATTTTTTCTTTTGGTGAAATTTTAACTGTTAATGTTTTTGGCATTGTGCTTTGTACCATTTATTAAATAAAAATTTTAGAAAAAAAAGATAAAAGTAGTTAAAAAAATTGAATTATAAAACAATATTTTGTTATTAATAAGTAATTAAAGGATAGAGCAATTTGAACACACAATACTGAAAATTTTGATTATGAAGTTTTTTTTCTAATTATATATATGATTTTGCTATTGTAAACAAAAATGGTAGAAATTGATAAAATAAAACCAATAACCCTTCTCATTAATACTAATATTAATCATTCTCATCTGTTCTTTGATCCCCAAATCAGAATGACCTTAGTGTTCTATGTGACTTTTGTCCTTTGCAATATTGCTTGCAAAGTATTTCACCATTTATTAAAGACAAATGGAGCAACCAGCCATTCAAGCAAAAGAGTGTGAGTCTTTAATCATTGATTAAACATTTTTCTATACTTCTCACACACACACACACACAGTGCTTATATACAGTGACAGTTATATTAAAATCAATTATAATGTAAGCCATAATTTCTAATTAGTGATTTATATATATAATTCTTATTATTCAGTAATCGTAACTTTGGTTTACTTCCTTGTTATGGAAATTTTTGCCCTAAAAGGAATGAATAGAGTTGAATTTTCTATTCCAGTTGTATGTGGTTTGTTTAAGTATGTTTTATGAATCGAACAAAGGTTGACCATCCTAGATCACTTTCACTGAACTCCATAAAGTCAAAGCAGACTATTCTTTTCTGTGAATCCTGTATTCTCAGCACTTCATGAAGAGCTATTCAATATGCATCATACTGGGAACATACTCTTTTACTAATGCTGCCTATATTTAAATAGTGCTATCTTCAAGCTTTTACTGACTAACCATTAATATATCCTGTAATTAAACATAGTTTTCCTAATGTATTCCCAGTGCAAATTCTTACTTTACATAACCATTTTGATTGATCTGTATAGAAGGTGTTACCAGTACATCTTTTTATCTTGTAATAGTTTCATTAGCAATACCTCACAATCTTTTAATCTGTAAAGCTTAAAAGTCAGCAAGGAAGATTGATGTTACTGCTGCTATTGAAATATTAGGTTTAGACTAAAGTGCAGTATGAAGTGACGTGATAAGTTCAAGGCATCTCAACACTGACAGAATCTACTCATTATTTAATTAGGCTCCGAAAGCTCTTAGCAGACATTTCTGACCTTATGGCAGAATCTTTCCGATCAAGAGGCACATCATTGAGAAATGTTCAGTCTTAAAGGTGCCTTATTATACAAATCTAATTCTGATATTTTGGACTATATTATAGTACTTGGCAAGTCATGAGTCCTGAGATAATTCCCTCATCCTCTCTTTTTCTTCTCTGCTGTAATTCTACATCCTCTTACCAATTTTCTAATTATTTTCATACTGTAAATTTTAAAGTGGAATTCACATTTAAATAATTTTTGCTTAAACTGTTTTTGTTTTCTTGATCTGTGCCTATCCAATTAATATAAAAGAACCTTTTTATAGATCTAAATTGACAATAATGTGTGCTTCAGAAGATATTGCAACATAGCATTTGTTCTGAAATGGGAAAATCTTAGATTTGATAAAGATTATCTGGTTAAAGGGCTTCTCAGGTGGTGCTAGTGGTAAAGAACCTACCTGCCAGTTTGGGAGACATAAGAGACATGGGTTCAATCCCTGGGTCGGGAAGATCCCCTGGATGAAAGCATGGCAATCCACTTCAGTATTCTTGCCTGGAAAATCCCATGGGCAGAGGAGCCTGGCAAGCTACAGTCCATAGGGTTGCAGAGGTGGACATGACTGAAGGGACTTAACATACACATACACACTGATTGTGTGTGTGTATATATATACACACATATCTGCATAACTCATTCTAAATTTCCCCAGCTTTTCAGATCAGTAGCTTAAAATATTTAAGTTTGTACATTAGGCGTCAGAGTTCTGCAATGACAAATACAATCAAATGTCACTCAGCTTGCTTCAAGAGGAAAGATTTCAGTTATACTTCAAGCTTATTTGAATCTAATAAAATATCTAAACTGGTTTATAAAAAGGACTTTTCTGGTAATATTATATTTTATTCTGTTTAAAATACTTGCCTAACAGGTGGAATTGACCAGAAGGATTCACCGAGTCAGACAGGCCAACACTGGTAGGGCTTCCTTTCAACTCTTATTCTCTTCTATTCTGGTTGGGGCTGGGCATTCAGCCATCTGCAGTCACATCCAAAAGCATTTTGCCAAGTATGTAAAAGTCTTCTCTCTCTTTTTTCCTTCATCAACAGTTTAAAGTATTCCAAGGATTTCTTGTTATTGAACTACCCAAGTAACTTGCCATCTAACCTTCATCTTTGCCTTAGATGATGGGATGGAGTTGGTAAGGTACTGTGGTTATCCCAGTCTGGGTTATAAATCTACTCCTTGGACTTGGAGTCCATTACATAGATAGGGGCCATAAATTTATTTTCACACACACATACACATTCAGCCAAAAAAGAATTTACTCCAAATACATAAGTATGATACAAAACAGAAATCAGTCTTTCTTTGCATAGGTAAAGAACTGAAGCAAAAATACATGCAGTATTGACGATAATAGTAATTGTCTCTAATCTGGCTTGAATAGAAGGTGGGAGTAATAGAAAATGAGTTTTGGAGTTGAAACTGGGACCATGTCATAGGATCTCCTGTTTGTATGGCTAAGAGATTTGAATTTGTTTCTGAAAGCCGTTTTCAGAGAAGAGGTACTATAAAAAGAGCTGTGTTTTGGTGATATGCAGCTGGGTTCTCAGTGCAGATAGCAGGTGATAGATATTAGATATGAAAAAATCTTGAATGTCTTTTCAGTAGATTCAGTAAGAGGTTAGAAGGTCATCACAATAGATTAAGGAGGATCATAACAATGATGGTCAAGACTAAAACAAAGGAAATGATTGAGATACTATCTAAGTACACTCAGTAAGATTAGGTAGCTGTTCATAGAAGGAAGGAATCAACAGAGCAGTAGGGATAGCAATAATGAAGATGATGCTAAGACTTCAAATCTGTGTGATTCAGAAGATTGTGGTGCTTATATAAAAAAGACGAGTAGAAACATCAGGGAAGGAACAGGTTTAAAGGGGAAAGAATAGTGAGGTCATTTGTCATTCGGGGGTGTATGGTATTTGAAGTTTAGGAGATGTCCAGAAAGCAGTTAAATCTAATGCTAAAACTTTAAGGAATGGTCAGGTGCTAGAGATATGTATGAAATCACTTATAAAGAGTTTGTGATTAAAAATGTCATTTATATATATGATGTGTGTGTGTATAGTTGGAGGGGTGGATGTGTGTGTGTGAGCTTGTGTGTTTAGAAATAGAAGGGTTTATTGTGGGAACAGATATGATGTTGTTCAGTTCAGTTCAGTCGCTCAGTCATGTCCGACTCTTTGCGACCCCATGAATCACAGCATGCCAGGCCTCCCTGTCCATCACCAACTCCCGGAGTTCACTCAAACTCATGTCCATCGAGTCAGTGATGCCATCCAGCCATCTCATTCTCTGTCGTCCCCTTCTCCTCCCGCCCCCCAATCCCTCCCAGCATCAGAGTCTTTTCCAGTGAGTCAACTCATCGCATGAGGTGGCCAAAGTATTGCAGTTTCAGCTTTTGCATCAGTCCTTCCAATGAACACCCAGGATTGATCTCCTTTAGAATGGACTGGTTGTATCTCCTTGCAGTCCAAGGGACTCTCAAGAGTCTTCTCCATCACCACAGTTCAGAAGCATCAATTCTTCGGTGATCAGCTTTCTTCACAGTCCAACTCTTACATCCATACATGACCACGGGAAAAACCATAGCCTTGACTACACGGACCTTGGCTGGCAAAGTAATGTTTCTGTTTTTAATATGCTATCTAGGTTGGTCGTAACTTTCCTTCCGAGTAAGCAGCTTTTAATTTCACGGCTGCAATCAGCATCTGCAGTGATTTTGGAGCCCCAAAAAATAAAGTCTGACATTGTTTCCACTGTTTCCCCATCTATTTCCCATGAAGTGATGGGACCAGATGCCATGATGTTGTTAGAGGACGATAAACCTCATTATGCAAATAATGGTTGATTTATATAACTGGGCAAAACTTAGACTCACATGATAACTATTTTCCCAAATCTTAAGTGCTAAGAGTTGGAAAAGAAATATGATGACATTTTGGCAGAGATTGCATTTTAGTAAAGAAACTAAGATCCTGTAATTCAAATCCAGTATCATCAAGTTATTAAGATAATACCATGCTCACTTGTATGAATGCCATAACTCAACATTGACAAGGGCCAGACATTAGACTAAATAGACTTGTATTAGTTTCCAATGGCTGTTGTTACAAATTCCCAAAAATTTGGTCGTTTAAAACAACAGAAATTTTATTCTCTCATAGTTCCAGAAGCCTGAAGTCCAAAATCATTGGACTGAATTCAAGGTGATAGCCATGCTAAACTGCCTCCACAGGTTCAAGGGGAAAATCTGATGCTTGCTTCTTCCAGCTTCTGGTGGCTGCCAGCATTCCTTGATTTGTAGCCACCTCCCTCCAATCTCTGACTCAGTGATCACCTTTCCTCCTCTTCCTGTGTGTGTATCACATCTCCCTCTATCTCCCTCTTGCAAGATTCCTGTGATTGATTGAGAGTCCATCCAAATAGTCCAGAACAACAGCTAATACTTTGTCATATGAAGTGACATTTACAGTTTCCAGGAATTAGGACCTGGGGCCACGTTTCAGCCTACTGTAAGACTTTCTCATACATGTTGCTGCTGCTAAGTCACTTCAGTCGTGTCCGACTCTGTGTGACCTCATAGATGGAAGCCCACCAGGCTCCCCAGTCCCTGGGATTCTCCAAGCAAGAACACTGGAGTGGGTTTCCATTTCCTTCTCCAATGTGTGAAAGTGAAAAGTGAAAGTGAAGTCCCTCAGTCGTGTCCAACTAGTAGCGACCCCACGGACTGCAGCCTACCAGGCTGCTCCATCCATGGGATTTTCTAGGCAAGAGTACTGGAGTGGCTTGCCATTGCCTTCTTCTCATACATATCTTTCCTTAAAGAAATTCTAGGAGGGATATACCATATTTTTAATCCTTCTTGAGCAGAATAGGAAAATGAATCTCAAAGACACATTTTGGCACATAGCTAGTTGTTGTCAGAACTTTATTTCAAGCACAGTTTTGCTACTTAAAGGCTGAGCAATTTTTCATTGTCACACAACATGAAATTAAACCCTGCTGTGAGCATTTATGTTTCCCTTTTCCATTCACTGTTGTGATTCTGCACTGCACTGCTTCTATAACAGGTACACTTTCATACATCTCAAAGGGAAAAGAAGGGGCACTCACAGTAAATAGTATGGCAGCTATAAGAAGTGGCATCTCGCTGGACATTGTTGGAAGTACTTGAAACCATTTATTGGTAAGAAGGCACTCAGATTCTGAAGAGATGTAACAAATAAAAATCCCCTTAAATATGACTTTCTGCCTACAATCACTGCTGCTTCTGGAGCCCAAGAGTATTAGCCTCGTTTTTATTTTGTTCCCTCACAAACTCTGCTTCCCCTGTTGTCGTTGAGTTTTTGCTTTTAGTATCTTACATCAGGCAAGGATAATTTACAGCCAGCATGGCCTTTTTGTTCATTTCAGTTTGTTACACACAGCACACGATAAGTACACCCCAACCTACATTTTCGGAGCTCCTTTTTTTCCTCCCACAACCATCAGATGTGTTATGAATACAACCTCTCAATCCTGTGTTGGTGGTATGACCCACAGTTTACAGATGTAGAACAGCATGAGTAGGCTTGCGTCCACAAATTTTTAAACCTGATAAATTATCCCTCTTATACAGTATGCGCTTGCGAAAAAGCAGGTAATGAGAAGGTGGCTACCTCAGCATGTACAGAAAAATGTCAAACGTTCATTAATAAGGTGTGGTAGATTCGGATGTGGTGGGAACCTGAGAATGAACAAGTCAATTTCAGGGTCCAAAAGGAACCTGGGCATCTTCCTGAAGCTCTTGTTTTTTATTTTTTATCACAAAATTTGGTACATGTGCCACAGAATACTAGCTCCCAAAAGTGAAATGGGAAGAAAGTTTCAAATGTAGACTTCTTGCAAGGTGTTGGTAACCATTCTGCATGTGATAGGGATTCTGAATGGACACGTGAGCACTTAATATCTTCTTTCCTAGACATCTGATGCAAGCAGAAGATACAGTCACATTAGTATTGTAGAATTCAATACACAACAAAGACAGTTGGTTTTCCTTCTTATATGCAGTTCCTCAATGCTTTGCATTTCTCTTTAATAACCTCAAGGGTACCATCTCAAAGGAAAATTTTCACTTACTACAAAGACTATGGGGTCCTTCTTATGGATCACACTGAAAGTTCATTTCTTTGCCCATGTCTTTTGTTTGTTTTTGTTGTAACCTACGGGCTTAGTTATACTTGGGTTTATCTTTTTATTAGTTAAAACAAAGCAAAACTTCTTTGGGGATAAAAAATTCCCTATGAGCGTAGACATTCTTAGTTAAATTATATGAATTTCACTTAATTCAGTTTAACTGTTACTGAATAATTATGAGTCTTGTCATGTTAGTGGTGCTCCAGGAAATACAAAGACAGAAAAGAATCTCTGTTCCATAGTGCTTAACATAGGTGTTGTGTGTTTGTGTGTGTGTGTGTGTGTGTGCACGCGTTGGGGGGCAGAATCCAGAGATGCAATTTAAAATTAGCGTGGAAATAACTATTATTTGAGACAAGATAAACCCGGTAATTGGTAGATTCAAGCAAACTGCACAGGGTCATTAAGAGAACAAGGATAATAAGAAGTCACTTCCAAATTGAAGAATGGAATATTTGATGCTAAACGCACCATTGGGAATAGGCTTTGAAATGGTACTTTTCCTTTGAAGCAAGGAAGGAATGCAATCCAGCGGGGTGGAATAGGCATGGATAAAGCAAGACATTTACCAGGAATACATGTATTTTGACCACTATATATGGAACATTACAAGATGGGTTGTGATAATCATTTGGGTCACAGTAAGAGTAGTTTCCAATGCCAAAATGTGTCACTAAGATTTGATTCTGTGTACATAGGAAATATGTAGAAGGTTTTTGTAAATGGAATTAGACTTTGGGAATATTTATTTAGCAATGCTGTAGAGAATAGTTTGAAGTGAAGCTAAAAATGGAGTCAGAGAACTGCTTAAGAAGTAATGAGAAACCTGTTATAAGAGCTGAAAAATGGGAATAGAAATGAAGGGTTAGATTCAAGGGGCTTCCTTGGTGGCTCAGATGGTAAAGAATCTGCCTGCATTGCAGGAAACCCGGGTTTGATCCTTGGGTTGGGAAGATCCCCTAGAGAGGGAATGGCTACCCACTCCAGTATTCTTTCCTGGAGAATCCCATGGACAGAGTAACCTAGTGGGCAACAGTCACAAAGAGTTGGACACAACTGAGCAACTAACACGAACACTAGATTCAAAAGCAAGTTTTAACAGTAGAATTAACAAAACCTGGAAGATAATTGGAAGTGATGAAGCCATCGAGTAGCCAAAGATTACTTGGATATCATCTACAGAAATAACTAACAGAAAGAAACAGATTCATAGAAATGGAGGAAGGTGACAAGATTACTTTTGAAACCTCCTCCAATATAATGTGTATTTTCTCTTACTTTTTCCTAGCACTACATTCAGTTCAGTTCAGTCGCTCAGTCGTGTCCGACTCTTTGCGACCCCAGGCACGCCAGGCCTCCCTGTCCATCACCAACTCCCGGAGTTCACTCAGACTCATGTCCATTGAGTTGGTGATGCCATCCAGCCATCTCATTCTCTGTCGTCCCCTTCTCCTCCCACCCCCAATCCCTCCCAGCATCAGACTCTTTTCCAGTACTACATTACTTTTGCTTATTCACTCTACTAGTATCTTTGATTCAGTGATGAATTAGCCACCTGAGTGGAGCAATACAAGGAAACTTAAGACATAGTCTCTGCTCTCATGGAAATAACAGTTGACCCTTGAACAATATAGGTTTGAACTGTGTGGGTCCACTTAAATGCAAAATTTTTATCAATGGTAAATACTAGTCCTGCTACTGTTTAGTCTTTTAGTCGTGTTCAACTCTTTGCGATCCCATGTACTGTAGCCCACCAGGCTCCTTTGCCTATCAGATTTCCCAGGCAAGAATAGTGGAGTGGGTTTCCAGCTCCTTCTCCATGAGATTTCCCCAACCCAGGGATCTAACCCATGTCTCCTGCTTAACAGGCAGATTCTTTACCACTGAGCCACCTGGGAAGCCCATAATAAATACTACCACTACTACTCTATGGTTATTTAGGTGAATATTTAGTAACATAAAGGGCTTCCCTGGTGGCTCAGACAGAAAAGAATCTGCCTGCATTGTGGGAGACCTGGGTTCGATTCCTGGGTTGGGAAGATCCCCTGGAGGAGGGCATGGCAACCCACTTCAGTATTCTTGTCTGGAGAATCCCCATGGACAGAGGAGCCTGGTGGGCTACAGTTCATGGGGTTGCAAAGAGTCGGACACGACTGAGAGACTAAGCACAAGCTCACATAGTAACATAAAATGTAGTGAATGCTAAGTACCAAACAAATGACATAGTCAGTAGTAGTTACTATAGAAATTCAGAGAAATGAATATAATTTTATTTTTATTATTTTGGTTAAACAATTACTCTGATCAAGACTTCACAACAGTCTAGAAAGGCACAGTTTGTGCCTTCAAGGCATTTACAGTTTAAGCACTGGAAGACAGATTGTAAATAAAAACGTATAGTAAAAAGTGTCAGACTTTGTTTTTTTGGGCTCCAAAATCACTGCAGATGCTGGTTGCAGCCATGAAATTAAAAGACGCTTGCTCCTTGGAAGGAAAGTTATGACCAACCTTGATAGTATATTAAAAAGCAGAGACATTACTTTGCCGACCAAGGTCCGTCTAGTCAAGGCAATGGTTTTTCCCGTGGTCATGTATGGATGTGAGAGTTGGACTGTGAAGAAAGCTGATCGCCGAAGAATCGATGCTTTTGAACTGTGGTGTTGGAGAAGACTCTTGAGAGTCCCTTATACTGCAAGGAGATCCAACCAGTCCATTCTAAAGGAGATCAATCCTGGATGTTCATTGGAGGGACTGATGCTAAAGCTGAAACTCCAATACTTTGGCCACCTCATGCGACAAGTTGACTCACTGGAAAAGACTCTGATGCTGGGAAAGGTTGGGGGCGGGAGGAGAAGGGGACGACGGAGAATGAGATGGCTGGATGGCATCACCGACTCTGTGGACATGAGTTTGAGTGTACTCCGGGAGTTGGTGATGGACAGGGAGGCCTGGCGTGCTGTGATTCATGGGGTCGCGGAGAGTCGGACACGACTGAGCGACTGAACTGAACTGAACTGAACTGAAAAAGTTAACAAGTACAAGGATTAACACAAGGTTGGGTTAGTGGTCAATCATGTCAGTATGAAAAAAAGAATCCACAATATATTTCTCTTTTCAATTACCCTTCTTTCCTTTTCTCTTTTATTCATTTTCCTTCATAGAAGTGATCAAGTAATGATAGAAGAGATCATTAAAACATAAGAAATGTTTAAATTATTTTCATATAAAATTAGCTTTTGTTCACTCAAATAGCCTTTTGCAGCTGCATTACTGTGCTTGTCACACTAAGCCCGAATGACTGAATGATGAGGAACTCTGTGTGTGTGTGTGTGTGTGTGTCCTTCTCTTGAAACAAACACTGTGGTGCCTGGAACATAATAGGTGCTCAACAAATGTTTATCAAATTGAAATGAAATTTTTTTCCCCTTTAGAGTCAACTGCTTAATACTTAGAGGCCTGTGGTGCTAATATTTAAGATGGATTGGTTCATTCTGTTCAAGTACCACATAACCATTCACACACCATTGAATTTAGTACTATTAAAAGGTAATTTCCCTTCTGGGAATTATGCCTGTTGCAGACACATTTTACATATTCAGTCTTTTTTATCATCAGTAGGCAGGTAAAGAGATTAAAATAAAAGATTTTTTTCAAGTGCACAGTTTTCCACATAGACTTCATTTTGGAATTCCTGTGTATTCTGAAAAAAAAATATGGAAGTCCTATTGAATGCGCTGACACCCAGCACTATTAGTCACGTGCCCTTTTTAAAGATGAAAATATTAATGTTTAATTTCTGTACAACTCTATTCACCCAAATAACTTAGAAAAGCTACTATTTCTTCCTTTTTATATCAATGTAATAAAAGCCAATGGAATTAATTGAAAATACCATTTTTTCCAGTTTTAAAAGTTTTGGCCCACTGTGATATGTTCAGTGTATTTTATTTTGTTTAATGTAATGTTTTTACTATTGTAATTCATACATTTTAATAACTCAAAGAGAGCTTTTGTGTTTTATTTTCTCAAATAAGTTCCTTTTTGGACAAAACAAGTTAATACTTAATAGTCTCTCAAATTTATTATAGAGAACTTTATAGCAAAATTGCTCCAACATCTGTTATCTCCTTTCTTATTATAACCATATGACTAGGAATTACTGTTCTTATTTCATTTTTAATAGATAAAAAACTGAGGCTTAGGGAAATAAGTGGCTTGCCTGCAATTCACATGTTCATAGTTACTACCTGTGAAGCTGAAATTAGAATGGAATTATTTGGATTCCTCAATCAGTACTCTCAATATTCAGATAACCAAATTGCCATACTCTAGCCAAATAAAAATGAATATTTATTCTGTATGTCAATAATAAATATTGCAAACATTTACACATGCCAGGCACATCTTAAGTATTCTATGAGTGCTAGCTCATTTAATCCTTCCTGCCACTCAGTGAAGTTTAAACAGGAGCAGAGGCCCAAAGAAAGTAAATAACCTGACCAAGAAAACACACCTAGTTAAGTCCTTGAACTAGAACATGAGCCCAGCCAGTCTGCACTATGTTGCCTTAAGTGTCATTCTTATTGCCAGCATTTCGGTGACAAGAATAGATTTAATGAAACAAATGTAAGTTGATATCTTCTAGAACTACACTTCCTATCAATGAACTTAGAGAAAATTACCCTAGAATCCTGTAATTCTGTGAAATACTTAAATAGAAGTTTAATTTGTTTCCCCATTCTAAAAGGTAATTTCTATTAATGGTAACTCTTTAATGTTTTATATTTAATATTCAATACAGTTTTATGACATGGAAAAGTTCTTACTATTCATTATATAAATTAGAATCACAGAGCTTTATCACATAAATGAATCTGCTGCTTCAGTCGTGTCTGACTCTGTGCGACCCCACAGACGGCAGCCCACCAGGCTCCCCTGTCCCTGGGATTCTCCAGGCAAGAACACTGGAGTGGGTTGCCATTTCCTTCTCCACTGTGTGAAAGTGAAAAGTGAAAGTGAAGTCGCTCAGTCGTGTCCGACTCATAGCGATCCCATGGACTTCAGCCTACCAGGCTCCTCCATCCATGGGATTTTCTAGGCAAGATTACTGGAGTGGCTTGCCATTGCCTTCTCCGATAAATCAATCTAGGGGCTAACAAATATTAGGTGATATGAACAGCACAAAGTACTTGCCTAGAGAGGCTGAGACAAGCTTAGCCTCAGATCTTCCACCACAGTGAAGAAAGGTGTGAATCTAAAAAAGGCGTATAATGTGTAATGTGTGTGTGTGTGTGTGTGTGAATATGTGCCTTCACTGCTTTTTAAAAAATTAATCATGGAGTGGCATGAACTAGGTAGCTGGCTTGCAGGTCTCTTAGGTAGAGCTCAACTCTCCTTGAAAGACAGTCAACTCCTGGATGAAAATCCTATTGTATTTAATGGCAAATAGCCAAATGAAAAGTGGAAGATTTACTTTTCCAAATACTTTTTGAAAAGTTTCTAACTGCACATATATTTTGGACTTTTAAATAGCTAATTCCTTTTTAAAGTTAATCTTATTGTTCACTGATTTGTCAACTATTCTAATAATTAAGTGAAGGAAGAAAGTCCAGCTGATTAAGCCACCAGATCACATTTAGTTTTCTTTTTTTATCCTTTTTTTTCTTATACTAAGTCTGACTGGTGCTGTAATTCAGAGGGCAGAATGCTTTGAAGAAGATCACAGGTATATATTTGATTCTATTATTAGCAGAAGAGACACAGAGAAATTTCTGACAATCATGCTGTTCCTGTATATGCAGGACTTATTATTAAATTATTATTCATGTGCTTATTAAGGCATTTCAAGTGGCTTTGGATCATTGAATGAAATGATGTAAAGTTTTAAATTATCCCTGGAAGCATACAATTAGCAGGCATTCACAGAAAACTAAGCAACTAGAATAAATAATTATTCTCTTTTAATTCATTTATTTTTATTAAATTTCATGTCATAAAAATGCAAAAATCATTTTGTTATTATATCTTAGTCTCAATTTAAATCAACTAAGTTATGAGTAATGATTTAAAGTGTGCTTAATTAAATAGAAATTATAATATATAATATGTTATGCATCATCAAAAATTCTAACATAAATCAAAAGGACGCTATTACCCTTAATGATTTATGCAAAGAACTATGATAATATTCTATACATTTGAAGGTCTGTTCTTCAAAAAATTAAAAACAGAACTACCATATGATGCAGCAATTTCACTCCTAGATATTTATCCCCCCAAATTGAAAATACTAATTAGAAAAAGATAAATGCACCCCTATATTCATTGAATCATTATTTGCAAGAGCCAGGATATAGAAGGAACCTAAGTGCCAATCAGTAGACAAATGGCTAAAGAAGATTTGGTGTGTATGGTTTATCTATCTATATACATATATATATTTGTATATTTGTATTTGTATCAATCTATATACATATATGATAGATATACACACATAATGGATTATTACTAAGCCATAAAAATAATAAAATTTTGCCATTTGTGATAATATGGATGGACATACAGAATGAAACAGGGCAAAGGCTAATAGAGTTCTGCCTAGAGAATGCACTGGTCATAGCAAACACCCTCTTCCAACAACACAAGAGCAGACTCTACACATGGGCATCACCAGATGGTGGACACCAAAATTAGATTGATTATATTCTTTGCAGCCAAAGATGGAAAAGCTCTATACAGTCAGCAAAAACAAGACCTGGAGCTGACTGTGCTCAGATCATGAACTCCTTATTGCTAAATTCAGACTTAAATTGAAGAAAGTAGGGAAAACCACTAGACCATTCAGATAGGACCTAAATCAAATCCCTTATGACTATACAGTGGAAGTGAGAAGTAGATTTGAGGGACTACATCTGATAGAGTGCCTGATGAACTATGGTTGGAGGTTTGTGACAATGTACAGGAGACAGGAATCAAGACCATCCCCAAGTAAAAAAATGCAAAACAGCAAAATGACTGTCTGAGGAGGCCCTACAAATAGCAGTGAAAAGAAGGGGAGCAAAAAGCAAAGGAGAAAAGGAAAGATATACCCATTTGAATGCAGAGTTCCAAAGAATAGCAAGGAGAGATAAGAAAGCCTTCCTCAGTGATCAATGCAAAGAAATAGAGGAAAACAATAGAATGGGAAACACTAGAGATCTCTTCAAGAAAATTAGAGATACCAAGGGAACATTTCATGCAAAGATAGGCTCAATAAAGGACAGATATGGTAGGGACCTAACAAGCAGAGGATATTAAGAAGAGGTGGCAAGAATACACAGAAGAACTGTAAAAAAAAGATCTTCACGACCCAGATAATCACGATGGTGTGATCACTCACCTAGAGCCAGACATCCTGGAATATGAAGTCAAGTGGGCCTTAGGAAGCATCACTACGAACAAAGCTAGTGGAGGTGATGGAATTCCAGTTGAGGTATTTCAAATCCTGCAGGATGATGCTGTGAAAGTGCTGCACACAATATGCCAGCAAATTTGGAAAACTCAGCAGTGGCAACAGGACAGGAAAAGGTCAGTTTTCATTCCAATCCCAAAGAAAGGTAATGCCAAAGAATGCTCAAACTACTGCACAGTTGCACTCATCTCACATGCCAGTACAATAATGCTTAAAAATCTCCAAGCCAGGCTTCAGCAATACATGAACCGTGAAGTTTCAGATGTTCAAGCTGGTTTTAGAAAAAGCAGAGCAACCAGAGATCAAATTGCAAACATCCGATGGATCATCGAAAAAGTAAGAGAGTTCCAGAAAAACATCTATTTCTGCTTTATTGACTATGCCAAAGCCTTTGACTGTGTGGATCCCAATAAACTGTGGAAATTCTGAAAGAGATGGGAATACCAGACCACTTGAGCTGCTTCTTGAGAAACCTGTATGCAGATCAGGAAGCAACAGTTAGAACTGGACATGGAACAACAGACTGGTTCCAAATAGGAAAAGGAGTACGTCAAGGTTGTATATTGTCACCCTGCTTATTTAACTTTTATGCAGAGTACATCATGAGGAATGCTGGGCTGGAAGAAGCACAAGCTGAAATCAAGATTGCTGTGAGAAATATCAATAACCTCATATATGCAGATGACACCACCCTTATGGCGAAAAGTGAAGAAGAACTAAAGAGCCTCTTGATGAAAGTGAAAGAGGAGAGTGAAAAGGTTGGCTTGAAGCTCAACATTCAGAAAACTAAGATCATGGCATCCAGTCCCATGACTTCATGGCAAATAGATCGGGAAACAGTGGAAACAATGGCTGACCTTATATTTCTGGGCTCCCAAATCACTACAGATGGTGATTGCAGCCATGAAATTAAAAGACGCTTACTCTTTGGAAGGAAAGTTACTACTAACCTAGACAGCATATTAAAAAGCAGAGACATTAGTTTGTCAGCAAAGGTCTGTCTAGTCAAGGCTGTGATTTTTCCAGTGGTCATGTGTGGATGTGAGAGTTGGACTATAAAGAAAGCTGAACACCGAAGAATTGATGCTTTTGAACTGTGGTGTTGGAGAAGACTCTCGCATCCCTTGGACGGCAAGGAGATCCAACCAGTCCAAAGATCAGTCTTGGGTGTTCATTGGAAGGACTGATGTTGAAGTTGAAACTCCAATACTTTGGCCACCTGATGTGAAGAGCTGACTCATTTGAAAAAACCCTGATGCTAGGAAAGTTTGAGGGCAGGAGGAGAGGGGGATGACAGAGGATGAGATGGTTGGATGGTATCACCGACTCAATGGAAATTGGTTTGGGTAGACTCTGGGAGTTGGTGATGGACAGGGAAACCTGGTGTGCTGTGGTTCATGGGGTCACAAAGAGTCGGACACGACTGAGTGACTGAACTGAGTGGGTATTATGCTAATAGAAATAAATCAGACAGAGAAGTACAAATAGTGTATGATTTAATTTACATTTGGTATCTTAAAAAAAATGAGTGAACAACAAAACAGAAGCATAGTCATAGATAAGGTGAACAACTGGTGTTTTCTATAGGAAGCAGAGATGGGGAAAGGAAAGATAGACGAGGGAGATTAAGAGGTGCAAAATATATGTCAAAGGTATGAAATGTACAGTTTGGGAATATAGTCAACAATTCTGTAGTATCTTTATATGGTGACACATGATATATAGAGTTATTGTGAGGACCATTTTGAAATGTATAGGAATAATGAATCACTGTGTTGTGTAACAGAAACTAGCATAGTGCTGTAGACCAGTTACACTTCAAAAACAAGCTAAAAAGTGTGGACAAAATAAAGTTATGCATTTTCTGTTAAATGAACATCTGAACCTAATTTGTGTCTTGATTAGGAGTCTACCTTGCCAAAGATAGCTTAAGAATTAGGAGGGATGAGAAATAACAGTGTATATTTATTAATTCTTGTTAATATCTATACCTATTCTAAGTTCTTTTTTGAGAAAAAGGTGTTTTGGAGACTATAGAAAATTCAGATTTCATCTCCATTTTTTTTTTTTCATGGAGTTCAAAGTCTACAGTGGGAGATATTCTAACGTGCCTCATGCATTTTAAACACTTAATATTATGAAATACCATAAAATAGCCTGTGGGCTTCACTGGAGCATCCATTGTGTGCCTCCTCTAGATCACAGCCTGGCACATTGTGGTGCTCAGTAAAATTCTTTTGGCTAAACTGATCAATGCCTTCTTCAAAGAAGTCTTCATTGAGCTTCCATCTTACACTACAAACAAGAGTAATCCATTTCCAGCATACATATACGACATTCTGCTATACTGTGAAGCCTGCATTTGTGTGTGTGTGTTTTGGGGAGTAGTTTTCCATTGATAATTATTAATACCATTAAGAACAATAACTGTATCTAATTTATTTAGTTAACACATGGACTTCATATGGCATCACCGATTCAATGGACATGAACCCGGGCAAACTCTGAGAGATGGTGAGGGACAGGGAGGCCTGGAGTGCTGCAGTCTGTAGGGTCACAAAGAGTTGGACATGACTTGGTGTCTGAACAAATGGACTTCATGTACCTCTGTGTTCTTCCGGGCCTGTTTCACTGAGCATTGTTCCCCAGTGAATCAAAACAGAAGGAACCATTTGCTTTAATGGTATGTGGTATCTCTGTACTGTCTTCCTCTTTGATGTTACTACTTTTCTGCCTAGGTATCTCTATTTAAAGCTCTATCCCCTTCCTGTTAACAGGAAATGATTTCTCATTACTCATTAATTCTTAAACATAAATTGGCTTTCCCAGCTACTTGCAGTTCAACCCTTTAGTCATCATTGGGAATGAAAATCTTAGATTCCTCTGTGGAGATTTCTGGTTAAAATAACACACAAGTTTGGTAAACAGGTAAAAACCATTTGTTTATATTCTACATTTTACTAGGCTAGTGGGCATTATGCTATCTTGGGATTACATTCCGCCATTAAGATAATTAAATAAACAGGTGCTGTACTTCCTTTACCACTCTGACTGCCATTTAAATACATACATACAAACCATTCATTCAGCAAACGAAATCTCCAGAAATGGACCTGTACATTTGTACATTAAAAAAATTACAATGATGTACTCTTGTTGAGAATTACTGTACTAGACCTTTTTGTATGGTGTGTATATGTGGGTGTGTGTGGGGTGTGGGGGTGTGTGTTTTACTCAGTCCTGTCTGACTCTTTGCAACCCCGTGTACTGTAACCTGCCAGGCTGTTCTGTCCATGGAATTCTCCCAGCAAGAATATTGTAGTGGGTTGCCATTCCCTTTTCTGGGGGATCATCCCTATCCAGGGATCAAACCCAAGTGTCTTATCTTTGTAGGTGGATTCTTTACCACTGAGCCACCAGGGCAGCCTTCCAAAAGGTTCTAAAGCTTTTTAAAATCTTTACTTCCTCTCAACTAAATGTCTAGTATCAATGTGTTTTCTTCTCATTTTAAATAGGGAAATTGGTGGTAGCTGCTGGGCTGCAGTCTATGGGGTCGCACAGAGTCGGACACGACTGAAGCGACTTAGCAGCAGCAGCAGCAGCAGCACATAGTGGGTTGCTCTTATGAAAAGTATTTTTATTGGTTTGTTTCCTTACCCTTCTAAGTAATATAGACTATTCATATTGGTTATTAATTCATATATATTAGACTGAGGAAACCCTCAGAATCTTAACTGCATGTTGAAATCACCTGAATCTATTAAATGACCCAATGATCAGGTAGCATCAAGCAGGACATCTGGGGTTAAGATCAAGGCATCAATAATCCATGCTTTCCAGGTAATTCCATATGTGGGTAAGGTTGAGACCTTATGAATCCGACCAGTTATTCCCAACTCTGGCTGCACAGTAGAATCCCCTATGCAATTGTTTAAAATGCTGATGCCTTTCATTTCAATTATGGTTCAGATAACTTGTGCATAAATGTTGAATACAAGAGAAAAACATTTGGGTAACTTATATTCCTGAATTATTGGGCTCCAGTTAAATCAAAGTTTTATTATAGTTCTGGGTATGTGGTGATGTTCAATAAATGTTAGATGGAGATCCTAATCCCACAGCAAAGTCAAGGAGAATAAAACATGCTCCCTTTTGGAAATAAACTGTTTGTGTATTTGAAATAATTATCTTGGCAAACTATCATTTTCTGAAAGTTGTCCTCCTAGGTAATTTACCTCAAATTGTAAGCCTTGTACTTTAAGAGAATACTATATTTCAACTATATTTTTCAGCATAATATTAGGTACCTATATATCTTATGGTACTTTCATGATTCTCTCCAAGAAAGTAGACAGGAAACAAGATTAAGAGATGGAGGATAAGATTTAAACCAGTTTCCCTCTTGGAAGCATAAATGATGCTATTGCACTTCTGGGCCTGGAGAATACTGTTACTTTGTAAAATAGAGCCTTGGTACTTTCTGTGTTATGATGGTGAATTATTTATATATGCAAAGGACAATTAACACCATTAGCTAAAACAGAAATCAACTAACTGTTCAATAAAACAGTTACGGGATTAGCAAAATATTTATATGTGATATCTTTTTCAGATTGCAGGAACTAGTAACTAAAAATAGCAAAAATTCATTTTTTTTTAGCATGAAGTTATAGATGATCTGTTATGGTATAAATGCTCATCAAGCAAACCTCTCAAATTTAATTGTTATCAATAATTAATCAGCACATTGCATGCTTCAGTGTACTTTAACTATTCCAGGTGTTGGATTTAATTCCTCAAATATAAATTAAGGAAGTAGACCACATTTTTCTTAAATGTTTGTGGTTGAAAATAAAAAAATATATATCTATAAAGCTTATTTAATTTTACCTTCCCACTTCTTAGTTTTTCTACTTCTTTTTTCCTTTTTAGGACCACCTCAGAAAATAGTGTCACCTAAACAAGAACACGAAGATAGGAAACATGACAAAGTCACAGATAAAGGAAGTGAGAGTGGAACTTCCTGTAATGAGCTCTCCACTTCCAGTTGCGACAGCCACTCAGAGGCAAGCACTCCCCAGGACAACCCACCCAGTGCCCAGCAGGCGACAGCTCACCAACCTAACACCTTAACTTTGGATCGTCCTTCCAAAAAAGCACCTGTGCAATGGATGCCCCCACCAGACAAACGCAGAAACAGTGAACTCTTTCAGACACTCATCAGCAAGTCCCGGGAAACCAATCTTTCCAAAAAGAAAGTCTGTGAGAAGCTAAGTGTGGAAGAAGAAATGAAAAAGTGTATTCAGGATTTTAAAAAAATCCACATTCCAGATTATTTTCCAGAGCGCAAACGCCAGTGGCAATCTGAACTGTTACAGAAGTATGGGTTATAGTAACGATCCCATTCCTGCAGTATTTCAATGACGTTCAGTGTTTACCAGTGTCACCACCTGACTGTGTACTAACAATGGTCAGTGTGATTCTTGCTGCTCTTCCTTTTTGTGAACAGTGGACGTGGGACAGTATTTTCTTTCATTCTTTCTGTTGTTGTTGTTTTTAGAAATATTTCAAAAAAGAAAACTAATAAATATTGAATCAAATGGTGTTCCTGATTCAAAAAATTTTGCGAGAATGAAAGTAAAATGTGCATGATCAAGAAGCTTAGAATCTTGATTTTTGAACTGTGGTCAACTGGCTATGTTTGTCATTTTGTAACTCACTAACAAATCTTCATATCACTCCAAATAAAGTGACAATATGGATGAAGCAACATCAAGTAAAATGTTAGATGATGGTTTTGGGACCCAAATCCAAAACTGTTTAAATGTTAATGCAATAAAACAAGTATTATTTTTGCATGAGCACAATATTACAAATAAATCACAAGACATAGGAAGATCTGTTTGTTGCTTGGAAAGAAATAATTATGAAAAAATAGCAAAAAAAATATGGTTCAGACAAAGCCTATAAATGTAAGCTAAGAGATTGAATTTTATTTGTTCTGGATCTGTGATTTTTTTGTGTATGTGTATGGTGTTCCATATGTTAAGATGGTGTAAATATGCCTTATGATCTTGTGTTATGGCACTGACATTCATCTATTAATGCTAGTTATGATTATTTCTGTGAAATGAGTCCTTACATCAGGCTGTGAAAACTGGCATAATGATGCTCTGAAAGATCTTACTCTCGTGTTAATCACAATAATTGAGGGAAATGGTGAAGAACTTTATGTACTTATTAAAAAAGGAAATATATATTAGAATTTCTTGATCTCTATTGAGTCTTCTTTTAAAATATTCAGTTGTTACATTGTCTTCAGTTTTTCCTTTAAAATTCCAAACTGGAGAATGATATGTTCAAACTTAATGTTGACGAGTTAGAGACCTATAATTCAAAATGGAGGTAGAGTCAAATTCAGATAGCTTTGGTATTTATTAATAAACCCTTAGCCTGCAGGAGGAAGAGATTTCATCTGAGGATGCACCAAAATTTTATTTTAGCTGACAACTGGATTGAAAGTCTCCCTAAATACAATTGGGAAGTTACTACTTGCAAATTATGGGACAAAAATGTCAACAGGAAGCTAAAAGTTCAGCCTGAATGACAAGAGCTTTCTTCCTGATTGCATATTTGAAAATTATCTTTCTTATCATAAGCCGCACAATTTTTGCGTCACCATGTCCACAGAAAAAAATATATAATATCCCAAAATTTCGCTAAAGAATAGGCACCAGGAGGACAAAAATATTTCTAATAATCAGAGCTCAGTCTCCTCTGTGGTTAGTTGAAATAAAAGTTGAGCAGTACTTGTAGTATCATTTCTTCCAGGGTAATATTGGAAGATAAGCATTATTAACTCAAAATTTAAAATTGATGTTCATTTTTGGATGCAGTTTCAGATTTATCACTCCTCTATTATATAAAATACCGTTTACAGTGGACTATTAAAGAAAACCCAAATGTATGATTTGCCTTGAATAACCTATCAGGTTTTAGTGAAAGAGCTACTCTTAAATTCTGCATTTCATTTTTGGAAGGTTGGCAGTCCCACCCACTAAGTTGGCTAAGTGTAGCTGCAACACACTGGTTAAATGGACAGAGCTTGTGGTTAGGTTGCTACTGTTCAAATCCCATCTCTACCACTACCACTAATGTGACCTTAGGGATAACAGGGATATTAATAACATGATAGAGAAGATTTAAATGAGGTAATTGAAGTAAAGCATCACCACCACTCCTGGAGATGGAGGGTAAAAACAGGTAGTGGGCTTACCAGAATTTTTGGAATCAGTACTGTCAGATGGAAAATTTTGAATAGAGAGGAATAAGCTGTTCAATAAGAATTATAGTCTGTAGGGAGCCATGGTCACTTCCAAAGATGCCTCCCAAAGCAAAGACAAAGGGGATAGGTTATCCTAGCTTCCCACACTTCAATTCCCACCAACACTTTCCATTTTCCCAACATGAGTACAAGCAGTTGGTAAACGAGTTTTGGAAATTCAATTCAGTAGAGGTGATCCCACTGTGATAGAAAGCCCAGCACTGTAGGGCAGGGAGTAGATCTGAAGAATGCCTCTCAGCCTCCACTGTTATTTCCAACACAAAATTTTGAGTAGAATTGCAGTGGTAAGAATCTGGTGAATGAGAACTATTTCAGACCTTCATATCTCTACCACAAGAGATTGCCTATCCTTAAAGTCCTTCTTAGATCTTGCATCTTCTCATACCTAGAAAAACACTGACGTCATTAATGGTGAAATCTTCTTTGGCTATCAAAAAAAAAATTTTTGTTTTTAAAATTAAAAGTCAAAATAGAGTAGCTATGGTTCAGACATCCTGGGAAATAACTATTTCCCAGATATCCTGAAAAATGATATTATGGGTGTGATTTCAGATTAGACGCTGTGACCTAATATAGAACTTAATGCTCCTGTAATGCATTTTTGCTTCTGTACTTTGCTTGCTGCTCGTAAAACCAAAGTTACTCCATTTTAAGATAAGGTTGTTTTTAAGTAAAGATTCCTAAAATTGTTTTTGAAAAAATAAATAAAAAAAAGAAAAGTAGAATCTATTTCCTTAATAGTCTATTGAGCACTTACCATACACCAAGCATTTGGCTCAAAGGTTAACAACATACTCAAGAAATACAAATTACTAGCCATTGCCCTTGGGAAGAAGCTTATGGTCTGATTCTCCTATATTATGATGCTTTCACCAGAAACTAGTTCCTGTCTTGTCACAATTGAGGCTACAAGAGGATCAAGGGAGGAAGCTAGAATGAGAACTCTGAAAAAAAGGAGACTCCAAAATTTAAAGATGGCTCAGACTAAAACTGCTATATAAAACTTTACCAAAATATCAATAGATAAAATCTAGAAGGTTGCCAAAAATCAGAAAAACTGGAAGCAGGCATTGAATTTGAATATTTTTAGAGAATAAATGCATTTTGATGCTCACATGATGTACCTTTGATGCTCAAATGGTATCAAAAAATACTGTTTGATATACAGGATTTACTTAACTTGTGACCTGATGTTTCATTAAAATAAACTGGAAACATATTGAGTATTAATTGAGATGAGAGAAGAAAATAAAAGTGAAATTGTGAGATTTTTAATTTTGAGTAGATATACTTTCCCTATTTTTTTCACTCAGTATACCTAAAAACCCTAGACATTATATGTGAACACTCTTAAGAGACTCTGAAAGGCTAATTAAAGAAGGAAAGCTGACTAGACGTGTTAGGACCCAAAGAACATGTTGTTGGAGTTTCTTGGGTTTGTTTTTTTTTTTTTTTTTTTGCCTGTTTATAGTTGAAGGAAATGGTAACCCACTCCAGTATTTTTGCCTGGAGAATCCCATGGATGGAGAAGCCTCGTAGGCTACAGTCCACGGGGTCGCAAAGAGTCGGACACGACTGAGCGACCAAACGGAACGGATAGTTGAAGAAGCTGGTAACAGAAAAACTAACAGGTACAGAAAAAACAAGCACCAACAAAACCCTGCTTTCTCTAACTAAAAGGCCAGAGAAGGTGCAACCCAGCAGTTCGATAATAACTGCTGTGCTGTATTAGGTTGGCGGACACAATTTTATTGAGTAATCATTTTAAGCCTTGGTTCACAGCAAAATTGAGAGGAAGGTACTGAAATTTCCCATGTATTCCTTACCCTCCAATATGAATAGCTTCCTCCAATATCAACGTCCCCCACCAGAGCAGTACATTGTTATAATTGATGAACATACATTGATGCATCATTGTCACCCAAAGTCCATAGTTTACATTATTGTTCACTCTTGATATTTTACATTCGATGAGCTCAGATAAATGCATAATGACACACATCCATCATTACAGTGCCATAGACAGTATTTTCTCTTCACCCTAATCCTTCATGCTCTGCTTATTCATTTTTTACCCCTCACTCAACCACTGGAAACTGATATTCTTTTTACATGTGCATGGTGTTATCCTTTTCAGAAGATTATATAGTTAGAATCATGCTATACGTAGTCTTCCCACATTGGCTTCTTTTACTTAGTAGTATGCATTTAAGGTTCTTCCGTGTCTTGTCATTGGTTGACATCTCTCTCTCTCTTCTAGTACTGAATAATATCTCATTGTCTGGATTTACCACAGTTTATTAATCATTCATCTACTAAAGGACAACTTGGTTCCTTCCAAGTTATGACAACTATGAATAAAGTTCATATGTTATCTTCTAGGAAATTTATAGTTTTGCATTCAGGTCTGTGATCAATTTTGAATTAATATTCATTGTGGGTGTAAGGTCTCTGGTCAGATTCATTTTTTGCATGTGGACATCTAGTTGTTTTAGGAGCGTTTGCTCCATTGTGTTGCCTTTTCTTTGTGAGCGATCAGTTGACTATATTTATATGGGTCTATTTAGGGGAATCTATATTTTATTTAATTGATATTTTTCTTTTTTTTTTTTTTAACAAAGATCACATTTTCTTAATTATTGTAGCCTCTGTGCTAAATCTTGAAGGTGGACAGCATCAGTCCTCTAATGTTGTTATTCTCTGTTAGTATTGTATTGGCTATTTTGAGTCTTTTTCCTCTTCCTAAAAACTTTATAGCCAGTTTGTTTATATCCACAAAAATACTTACTGAGATTTTTATTGAAATTGCATTGAGTCTATAGATCAAGTTAAGAACTGACATCTTGAGAATTTTGAGTCTTACTCTTCATGGACATGGAATATATCTCCATTTATTTTGTTATTAGTTGATTCAATTCATCAGAGTTTTGTAGTTTTCTTTATACAGAGCTTGTATATATTTATTAGGTTTATACCTAAGCATTTTATTTTAGAGAGTGCTGAGTTGGTGATGGACAGGGAGGCCTGGCGTGCTATGATTCATGGGGTCGCAAAGAGTCGGACACGACTGAGCGACTGAACTGAACTGAATGTTAATGATAGTGTGTTTTTAATTTCAATTTCCACTGTTTGTTGATGATATAATACAACCCCCTACTTTTTGAAGAATAAAGTCTAAAAACTTTAGTATCACATTATAGGTCCTCAATAAAGTGGCTCCATATCAATTTACCTTTGTCTGGCAAAAGACCACTTCCAAAACTTAGTGGCTTAAAAACAGCAACAGTTTATCAGCTTATGATTCCAAGAATTGGCAATTTGGACTGAAATCAGCTGGGCTGTTCTCCCACTGATCTCACCTGGGCTTACTCACCTGGACAATCAACTGATAACTTTTCAGAAATCAAAAAATCTATAATAGTCTCATTCCATTGTGTTAGTCTTCTAACTCTCCTCTCCAGGAATCTAGCTCAAATTTGTTCACATGGTGGTTCTAAAAATGTCAGACAAGAAGTTGCAGGGATCTGGAGCCCTGGCTCCAAACTCATAAAACCTCACTTACCTGCCTTCTTTTGGTCAAAGCAAGTTATTTTAAATGCAAGCGATACGGAAATACACTCCTCTTGGGAGTATATACCTCTTCATGGAAGAAACAAGGAATCTGTGACCATTTGTAATCTACTATAGAAGGCAATGGCACCCCACTCCAGTACTCTTGCCTGGAGAGTCCAGGCAAGACTCCATGGATGGAGGAACCTGGTGGGCTGCAATCCATGGATTGCACAGAGTCAGACACGACTGAAGCAACTTAGCAGCAGCAGCAGTAGCATAGAACCAATCCATCTTTTTCAGATTCACAGCTTGAAGCAAACTGCACACCACTTACTAGTTATTTAAAAGTAAAAGACTTTAAATCAATCTTTTACCTATATTTATATAATAAAATTATTGAAATATTTTATTAAAAATTAATTAAAGTAAGTCTTTTAAATAAATTAAAAGGCTCTATCTGCACCCTGAAGTCACCTTCCCCCACAAAATGCACAAAAACTTTTTCATTCACATTTGAAATCTTTCCCATACTGCACATTTCAATTTTAAATAGCACCTACTCTCCAAGGATTTTTTTAATCCCTCAATAGAGAATTACTAATCATTCCATTCTCAGAAATATCAGATCACTTTAAAAACATTTTGTCTTGCTCTACATATTTTGTTTTATAATATATAAGAGTAATGATATACATTTGTGTTTTCCATTGATTTGAAGGTTTTTTTTAATATAGGTTAAGATCCTATTTCTTTCTATGAGGAGAAACAATAACTAGACAACTGACACGCAGTAGGTATGAATGATTTTGACAAAAGAGTAAACATTCTTTTTAATGTAATAATCTCCTAAATAATCTTTGATAGATACTTTCCCTGCCTAACTAGGCTTGCTAAAAGCTCCTTTACGTTTTCAGGCCAAATCTCACTCATTAGTCCTACCTTACTGATCCCTCATGAGAGGTTACTCAAAGGTTAATTTAAAAATATTTCATCAGTTCACTCATTAGTCCTACCTTACTGATCCCTCATGAGAGGTTTCTGCTGCTGCTGCTGCTGCTGCTGAGTCACTTCAGTCATGTCTGACTCTGTGTGACCCCTTAGACGGAAGCCCACCAGGCTCCCCCATCCCTGGGATTCTCCAGGCAAGAACACTGGAGTGGGTTGCCATTTCCTTCTCCAATGTGTGAAAGTGAAAAGTGAAAGTGAAGTCGCTCAGTTGTGTCCGAGACCCTTAGCGATCCCATGGACTGCAGCCTACCAGGCTCCTCCATCCATGGGATTTTCTAGGCAAGAGTACTGGAGTGGCTTGCCATTGCCTTCTCCTCAAAGGTTAATTTAAAAATATTTCATCAGTTCACTTCAGTCACTCAGTCATGTCCGACTCTTTGCGACCCCATGAACCGCAGCATGCCAGGCCTCCCTGTCCATCACCAACTCCCGGAGTCTACCCAAACCCATTTCCATTGAGTCGGTGATACCATCCAGCCATCTCATCCCCTTCTCCTCCTGTCCTCAATCTTTCGAGAATCAGGGTCTTTTCAAATGAGTCAGCTCTTTGCATGAGCTAGCCAAAGTATTGGAGTTTCAGCTTCAACATCTGTCCTTCCAATGAACACCCAGGACTGATCTCCTTTAGGATGGACTGATTGGATCTCCTTGCAGTCCAAGGGACTCTCGAGAGTCTTCTCCAACATCACAGTTCAAAAGTACCAATTCTTCGGGGCTCAGCTTTCTTTATAGTCCAACTCTCACATCCATACCTGACCAATGGAAAAACCATAGCCTTGACTACATGGACCTTTGTTGGCAAAGTAACGTCTCTGCTTTTTAATATGCTGTCTAGGTTGGTCGTAACTTTCCTTCCAAGGAGTAAGCATATTTTAATTTCATGGCTTCAATCACCATCTGCAGTGATTTGGGAGCCCAGAAATATAAAGTCAGCCATTGTTTCCAGTGTTTCCCCATCTATTTCCCATGAAGTGATGGGAACAGATGCCATGATCTTAGTTTTCTGAATGCTGAGCTTTAAGCCAACTTTTTCACTCTCCTCCTTCACTTTCATCATGAGGCTCTTTAGTTCTTCTTCACTTTCTGCCATAAGGGTGGTGTCATCTGCATACCTTAGGGTATTGATATTTCTCCCAGCAATCTTGATTCCTGCTTGTGCTTCATCCAGCCCAGCATTTCTCATGATGTACTCTGCATATAAGTTAAATAAGCAGGGTGACAATATACAACCTTGACGTACTCCTTTTCCTATTTGGAACCAGTCTGTTGTTCCATGCCCAGTTCTAAGTGTTGCTTCCTGACCTGCATACAGGTTTCTCTAGAGGCAGATCAGGTGGTCTGGTATTCCCATCTCCTTCAGAATTTTCAGAATAAAATTTCAGAATAAAGTAAACATAACCTGTGACCTTGTATATTAATGATTTTAGTATAGGTTAGTGAAGTAAGGATTACCAGAAATAGTTATGTTCACTGAAAAAGGATACAATTTCGAAGATATGCTTATAAACCTTAGAAATAAATCTATCTTTCAACTTTTTTCTCCCTTTCTATTCTGTAGTCCCCAAAGCATTTGCTTTGAAGTGTAACATACAGAGGCTAAAAAAATCACACAACTACAGGGTTGAAAGAATCTTGTAAGTCATGTAAAATTTCTATATAAATGAATTCAAAGTAATTGATGCCTTCTTCAAGGCTGTCTACTATGGGCAAAGTATTTTACCAAATATATTAAAGATACACCAGTGAATAAGAAATAATAATAGTGGATTTAATTTCAAACATATAGAAGAGACAGTTTTGTGGTAGAAATGTAATTTGAACTGGGACTTGCAAGGGAATTTGGATTTGTATATATGAGAATGTTGAAAAGAGGACTCTATAAGGAATGAGAAAAGTTTACATTTAAATATGTAAGCAGACTGTGGTAGATGAAGAGTAGCATTGACATATATACACTGCTGCTAAGTCACTTCAGTCGTGTCCAACTCTGTGCGACCCCATAGACGGAAGCCCACCAGACTCCCCCGTCCCTGGGATTCTCCAGGCAAGAACACTGGAGTGGGTTGCCATTTCCTTCTCCAATGTGTGAAAGTGAAAAGTGAAAGTGAAGTCGCTCAGTCGTGTCCGACCCTTAGCGACCCCACAGACTACAGCCAACCAGGCTCCTCCATCCATGGGATTTTCTAGGCAAGATATCATGTGTAAAATTCCGAGCTGTGATATCCAACTCATTGGAAAAGACCCTGGTGCTAGGAAAGATTGAGGGCAGGAGAAGAGGGCAACGGAGGATGACATGGTTGGATGGCATCACTGACCCAATGGACATGAGTTTGAGCAAACTCCGGGAGTTGGTGAAGGACTGAAGCCTGGTGTGCTGCAGTCCATGGGGTCACAAGGAGGCAAACATGACTTAGCTACTGAACAGCAACAACAACATTGTGTAAAATAGATAGCTAGTGGGAAGCTGCTATATAACACAGAGAAGCCAGCTCAGCACTCTAGAAGACCTAGAAGGGTGTGATACAGGGTAGGGTTGGACCAATTTAAAAGGAGTGAAAGTGTTAGTCAGTCATGTCTGACTCTTTGTGACCCCATGGACTATAGCCTGCCAGACTCCTCTGTCCATGGAATTCTCCAGGCAAGATACTGGAGTGGGTATCCATTGCCTTCTCCAGGGGCTCTCCTCAACCCGGGGAGCAAACCCAGGTCTCCTGAACTGCAGGCAGATGCTTTACCATCTGAGCCACCAGGGAAGCTCAATTTAAAAAATGGTATTAGAAAAAAATATTATTGTATGTACTTCTGAATATAATTTTTAAATGAATATATCATTCTTATGTTGAAGAATATATTAATGAAGAATATTTTAATAGTAACCTTCATGCACGCATGCTCAGTCACTTAAGTTGTGTTCAACTCTTTGTGACCCTATGAGCTGTAGCCTGCCCTGCCCCTCTGCCCATAGGATTCTCCAGGCAAGAATACTGGAGCAGCTTGCCATGCCCTCCTCCAGGGGATCTTCCCAACCCAGGGATCAAATCCACTTCTCCTGAGTCTCCTACATTGCAGGCAGATTCTTACCCACTGAAGCACCTGGGAAGCCCTTCCAGATTATAGTCTCATGAATAAATTATTTTCCATCCACCCAGTCTCTTTTTTCCTCGGTCCTTAGTCTCTATGTGCAGCCATAGACACTAAGGTAGAGGGAAATTATGTGTTCTCTAAAATGCTGCTAAGTCACCAAATGGGAACTAATTAGTTAAAACTCATGAAAAGAGACAAATGAATGAGAACTTAGACCACCAGCAAAATCTTTTTTGTCTGTGAGGAGTATTTTAATACTAATGCTGTTTAGAATTGCAGTTGCAGGGTAATAATAAAAAGTAGATTAATTTATAGTCATTTTTATTGGCATTTAAAAATTATCTACTTTTATTGCCTACACCTGGGGCAAATTGCTCCCATCACCTTTATTTTATATTCATTGCAGTTCAGTGTAGAAGACAGACTACAAATTATGGTATAGTTTAACATGCACTGCGCTAAGGGTATAAAGAAGCACTATCTCTACTGCAACTACAGGTTCACACTTCCATCATTTTCCACTTCAGCTACAGGAACAAGGACTTCACTGGTCTGCCTTCAGTCTTTTCCCTGTCAGCCCATCCTTCATACTGTTAGAAAGGTAATCTTACTACAACACAAATTTTTCATATTCTGTTGTTTTCTGTTCATCTCTCTGTTAAGAAAAAAATTTGCATGATTAATAAAGTCCACCATTTTCTGCATCTTCTCCAGTTTTATCTTTTCCCACAAGTATTAATGCACACACACACACACACCCTACTTTTCCATCTATTTATAATTACTTCTAAGTCCCAAGAAGAATTTGCAGCTTCTTTCTTTGTGCTCATCATTGTAATATTTATTTAAGTCAGGGACAAAATTTGTTGATGTGTGTTACTGTTCCTTCCTCTACTTCTTCCAAACTACAGATGAAGTTTTGCCAGCTCAGTCCTCACCTATTTGGTGATATAAAATAAAAAGAAGTTGAGAATACAAGAAACAGTACACAATCCATTCTGTGGAGTTCTGCCCCACAGATGAGAGGCCTTGCAGCAAGGTTACAGAAGCAGAGCCCAGAACCAAGTTCATCTCTGAAGCTGACTGAGCCCCTGTGTAACCATTGCCCAAAGCCTCCCTGGTCACCACCAGCAAGCTTTCTGACCCCAAATTAGGGTCCACCCCAGTAGTCACCCTGTTAGTGTTAGTCAACTCTTTGTTACCCTATGAACTGTAGCCCACCAGGGTCCTCAGTCCATGGAATTCTCCAGGCAAGAATAATGGAGTAGGTAGCCATTCCTTTCTCCAAAGGATCTTCCCAACCCAGGGATCAAACCCATGTCTCCTGCATTGAAAATGGATTTTTCACTGAGCCACCAGGGAAGCCTTATATTCACCCTATATTACTCTAACCAATCACATAGGATTTGTGTGTGTGTGTGCGCCTTGAGGCTATAAAAATTTTCTACTAAACCACAAAAAGCATTGACTTTCCCTCACCTGTCAGGAGATGCCCACATTATCTCTGCTCTTTATTCTTAATAAATTCATTCCTTCCTCCTACTCTGTGTCTGGAAATTCTTTTCCAACCCATGCTCTGACTGCCACAGCACATTTCTACCACATTTTCCTTTTACCTCTTAGCTTTTTTTCATGGCAGAATAAGTAATAAAAAATAAAATGCTACCATTTTGCAAACCTTAATGGATCTAAATAGTCATCCATGACTACTTAAATTATTCATGAAAGGATAATGGGTGAATCAGGCTAATAATATCTGATCCCACTGTCAAATCATAACATCATGCTGAGGCACCACAGCACCATCTATGATGAGTTCTTACGAAAACCATTAGAACTGAATCTGACAGGTCTCTAGATCTAACTGCCAGTTTTCTGGGAAAATGGGAGATAAACCTTTTAATAAAATGTGGTACATATATACAATGGAATATTACTCAGTCATAAGAAAGAAGTAAATAAAACCAATTGCAGCAACATGGATGGACCTAGAGATTATCATACAAGTGAAATAGGTCAGACAAAGAAAGACAAATACTGTATTATATCACTCATATATGGAATATGTTATGGAAAAACCAGTATAGTAATGTAATTAGCCTCCAATTAAAATAATAATAATAAAAAAGAATGAGGGGAAAAAAAGAGAAAAAAATGATACAAATAAACTTATTTACAAAACAGAAACAGGTATTGAAAACAAACTTACTGTAACCAAATGGAAAATATGGGGTGGGCGGGATAAATCAGGAGTTTAACATGAAAAAAGTGAAAGTGTTAGTCACTCAGTCAATTCTGACTCTTTGAGACCCCATGAACAGTAGCCTCCCAGGTTCCTCTGTCTTTGGAATTTCCCAGCTAAGGATATTGGAGTGGGTTGTCATTCCCTTCTCCAGGGGATCTTCCTGACCTGGGGATTGAATCAGGGTCTCCTGCATTGGAGGCAGTTTCTTTACCATTTAAGCCACCAGATTATCTATCTTATGTATATAAGATACATAACCAACAAAGACCTGTTGCACAGCACAGAGACCTCTACTTAGTATTTTGTGATAATCTATATGAGAAAAAAATCTGAAAAAGAATGAATATATGTGTATGTATAACTGAATCACTTTGCTGTACACTTGATACTAACATGGACTGTGGCTTACCAGGCTCCTCCATTCATGGAATTTTCTAGGTAGTAGTACTGGAGTGGGTTGCCATTTCCTTCTCCAATGATACTGACACAACACTGTAAATCAACTGTAACCCAATCAAATTAAAAACAAAACAGACAATAGCTTTCAGCACTCTGAAGCTGGAGAATCCTAGTCATGGAAAGGATGTTGGATCTGTTTTCTCAACCCTTCAACCCTCCTCCAAAGCCCCTCAATAAGATGGCAGTCTCTATGTAGTATCTGACTCTGTGACCCCAGTGGACTGCAGCATGCCAGGCTCCTCTGTACTCCTCTATCTCCCAGTTTGCTCAAATTCATGTATTGAGTTGGTGATGCTATCTAACCATCTCATCTTCTGCTGCCCGTGGCTTGACCAGCCCCCCCAAAAAGATAATAAAATTATGTAGTTAGTAATTTTTAAAACAATGGAAATTTTACAATACAAATTATTTGATTTCCAATAACAAAATGGCAATGGAAACAAAGATGAAGAGTGAAGAACCTGCAATCAAAATATACAACCTCTACATCTATGTCCACTCCAGTACTCTCGCCTAGAAAATCCCATGGATGGAGGAGCCTGGTAGGCTGCAGTCCACAGGGTCCTGAAGAGTCGGACATGACTGAGTGACTTCACTTTCACTTTTCACTTTCATGCATTGGAGAAGGAAATGGCAACCCACTCCAGTATTCTTGCCTGGAGAATCCCAGGGACAGGGGAGCCTGGTGGGCTGCTGTCTATGGGGTTACACAGAGTCGGACTCGATTGAAGTGACTTAGCAGCAGCAGCAGCATACATCTATGTAGGGATATTATTTTTATCCTGACTGCAGTCAAACCAACTGTAAAAATCATCATCATCATAATCATCATCATCATCAAAGAGCTTTAAGAGAGATGTTTAGTGATAAGAAATTATCATAATTTGTAACAGTGATATTGTGGCTATGTTGAAAATAGTCTTCATATCTTTTAGAGATGCTCTCTGAGCTATTAATGGATAAAACAATAAGAAGCCCAAGTTTACCTTTAAAATAACACATCATGAAGGAGCTGTGTCTTGTATTAGATGAAGCAAATTTGGCCATGCTGATAATTGTTGAAGCAAATGACAGAACTCATGGCATCTGTTCAATTTTGTGTAAGATTTAAAATAAAACAATATTTTAAAAAATATTAATACATTTTGAGAAGTGGGAGAATGTTGATTCAGTGAATAACAGGAGGTGTGGCAAAGCTGAAAGCACTTCTGAGGTTAGTGAACAAGAATTTTTAGTGACATCATTTTATCCCATTTTGTGACTCTGAAACAGTATTTGACTTCTTGGGTGGGAGGTTAGGGTTGAAGTACAGAGAATTTTTTGTATAAAAATAATTATCTATGTGTTTTTCCAGTCCATTAGAATTTTTTGTTGAAATACAGATAAGCAAGGGAGATTAAAGTATTGGTGAGGATGTGAGCTAAAAGAATGGACCTTACAAACTCAACTGGATTTTTAAAAATTAAGTGAATAAAAAATAAAGCAATAGATTAGGGAGTGGATGACTGAGTGGTCTCTAGTCTAGAAATCTCATTAATCAAAGCATGATCTCAGAAAAAGTGATTGTATATGCAATGTGGAAGGAATAGATAGTGTGGCCATAGAAAGCTATTCTTTTGATTTTAATAGTTTAGATTTTAAAGAGAATCCAGAAGGGCCAAAATCACTTGAATCTACTTATTTCAACTTTCTTGACTAAGGATTTGACTTCCATAGTGCAGATGTTACTTCGTGATTGATTAATCACTCCCTCAGAGATATCTCATGCAAATAACCCATGTTATTGTTGTTCAGTCACTAAGTCATGTCTGACTCTTTGTGACCCAATGAACTGCAGCATGCTAGTTCATCTTGTCCTTCACTCTCTCCCAGAATTTGCTCAAACTCATGTCCATTGAGCTGATAATGCCATCCAACCATCTCATCCTCTGTCATCACCCCCTTCTCCTCCTGCCCTCAATCTTTCCCAGCATCAGGGTCTTTTCCTGTGAGTTGGCTCTTCATATCAGGTGGCCAAAGTATTGGGGCTTCAGCATCAGTCCTTCCAATGAATATTCAGGATTGATTTCCTTTAGGATTGACTAGTTTAATCTTGCTGTCAAAGGGACTCTCAAGAGTCTTCTCCAGCACCACAATCAAAAGCATGGTACCTGACAAGATTACTTTTCATAAAACACTGCTTTCATAATTCTACTCCTTCACTCAAAACTTCCAGTCTTTTTCTCCAGATTATTTCCAAAATTCCCAGCTTAGTCTGTCATTCCCAGCTCTCTCTTAACTGGCCATACTTTGTTCATTTCACCTTCCCAAACACTAACTCCCATCAGCCTCAGTTTCCATCAGACATATTGTCTTTCTGTTTTTTTCTTTTCCGTTCTCTTTATTCTTCAAACTTGAAATTCTCTTTTTCCCTAAGGCTTTTCATACCAAGTTAATCATCCCATCAAAGATCAGATAATCATATCATAGCAAATATTGTGTGTGTGTGGTCAGTAACTCAGTCATGTCCAGCTCTTTGTGACTCCATGGACTGTAGCCTGCCAGACTCCTTCATCCATGGAATTTTCCAGCAAGATTACTGGAGCAGGTTGCCATTTGCTACTCCAGGAGACCTTCCCAACCCAGCAATAGCAAAATGTTGTAAAAAGTGTTGAAAAGTACCCTGCATAGTAGCCATCTATAACATGGTGATCGTAATAATGCCTACTTTAAAGATTGTAGTCAGGACTTAATGTAAGGCATTTTAAACAATGTTTGCAAACCTCAAAAACTTTTAAACTGTTTATAAAAAAGACCTTCTTGCCATGGTGGTATTCCTTCATTTGAATTCCTTTAGTAGAGTTGTATAATTGTTATACTTCAAAATATTTCCACATACAGCCTTAAGTTCATTCTGTAATTACATGAAAGAAGGTTCATAATCTCTACTAGTCTTTATTCATTACATTAAGTATTTTGCTCAGAAGCCCCTGTTTACACCATTAGCTACTTAATAAATGCTTATGATTAATTAAATATCAAATATCTAAGTTAAATAAAATAAGTGAATAAGTATACTAATGAATAGGGGAATTAATGAAAGAGATTAAACAAAGAAGCATGGATTTGTAAAGTTAAACTTCAGGAGAAATGAATGCTCTCAAATTCCCAGACTGTTCTACTGGATGCTAATTTTTCACTCAGGCTTCAACCTTAAGACTACTGAGTTATGCCCCACCATTAATTATTTATCACCTGTCTGATTCAGAAAACTAAAGCATATCTATTTTTCATCAATATATGCCATTATAGCAGCTTCTTATTTGTTACTAAAGTTAGTTTGTTTTACAAACTTTTGAGGAGATATGCTATTTTACAGAGATTTCAATCAACTATACTTCTATTAAAATATCTATTCAGAAAACTAAAAAATATATAGTTAAGCTTCATATATCTCATCTATAAACAGGAAAATTTTTAAACTCAGACATCAATAAGTGTTGATATTTTAGGAACTTATGTAAATATTTGCCCTAATTATCTAAGACTCAAATCCATCATGTTAATGTAGTAAAACTGAATTATCTGAATGCAAATATACTTTGAGATCCTGCTAAGGAATATTTTTTTGGGGTTGATATTGTTCTAAAGACAGTGCTTTCCCCAAAACTTTTATTTAATATTGTAATATCTGATCATTTTGAGTGGGTACAAATATTGACATCAAAATGAATTTTTTCTCTCTTTGGTGAATGAGTTATCAGTTTTTTAATTGAGATATAATATAAAATACCATAAAATTTATCCTTTTACAGTATACATTTCAGCAATCATAAGTATATTAACAAAGTGACAGAACCCTCATCATTATCTAATTCAAGAACACTTTTCTCATCCCATAGAGTCCATACCCATTAGTAATCATTTCTTAGTGCCCTTCCCCGCTCCTCACCCTGCCAGCCACATGGCTAAGCTGCTTTTTACTAATCTACTTTTAGTTTCCATGGATTTGCCCATTCTAGACATTTCATGTGTATGGAATCATATAATATATTGCCTTTTATATGGAGATCTTTTCATTTAGCATAGGTTTTCATTTATTATTCATTTTTATTTTCAAAGTTTATGGATATTGCATCAGGAACAGTATTTCATTTTTCTTTTCAAGGCTGAATATGAATATAGAATATTTGTTTATCCATTCATCAGTTAATGGACATTGGGTTGCTTTTAATCTTTGGTTCTTATAAATAATGCTGTTATGAACTGTGAAGAAAGCTGATCGCCAAAGAATTGATGCTTTTGAACTGTGGTGCTGGAAAAGACTCTTGAGAGTCCCTTGGACTGCAAGGAGATCCAACCAGTCCATTCTAAAAGAGATCACTCCTGGGTGTTCATTGGAAGGACTGATGCTAAAGCTGAAACTCCAATACTTTGGCCACCTCACTCGACGAGTTGACTCACTGGAAAAGACTCCGATGCTGGGAGGGATTGGGGGCAGGAGGAGAAGGGGACGACAGAGAATGAGATGGCTGGATGGCATCACTGACTCGATGGACATGAGTTTGAGTGAACTCCAGGAGTTGGTGATGGATAGGGAGGCCTGGGGTGCTGTGATTCATGGGGTCACAAAGAGTCAGACACAACTGAGCGACTGAACTGAACTGAACTGAATATTTGCATACCAGTTTTTGAGTAAATATATATTTTCAGTTCTCTTGGGTATATACTAAGGGATAGAATTACTGGATCATAAGATAACTCTATGTTTAACTTTTGGAGGAGCTCCCCAACTCTCACTCAAAATGGTTACACCAGTCTACATTCCTACTAGCAGTCTACGAAGGCTCTCATCTCCACATCCTTGACAATGCTTGCTATTGTCTGTGTTTTTGATTATAGACATCCTAGTAGCTATAAAGTGGTATTCTACTGTGGCTGCACTAATCATTTCCCTAATAACTAATGATGTTGAATACCTTCTTTTTTTTTTGAGCTTGTTGGCCATTTGTGTATATTCTTTAGGGAAAATACTCAAGTTCTTATTTTTAAATTGGATTATTTGTCTTTTTATTGTTAGCTTGTAAGTCTTTTAAATATGTTCTGGATTCTAAATCCTTATCAGATAAAGGACTTGTAAGTCCCCCAGTGTTTGTACCAATATGTCTCCTAGTCATTGTTAAGGGACTTTTGCACATGTTAAGACATGTCTTCAACACAGAGACAGATTCTTACTCCATTTTGGCCTTCATTTCCTGCCTTCACAGGGCCTGAAAGTCAGCCAAAAGTGAGAGATTAGGACAGTCTTAGGTCTCTCCTAAGCATGTATGCAGCCCTGTACATGCCATTTCTAGGATTTCACACAATACTACACATGTATGTGACCCCAGAAAAACACTGGTACTTTTAAAGTCTCCTTTGGGCATCTCATTCTCCAGCTTTTCCCTTTGTTTTGATCAGTTTGTCATTTGCCCCAACTCATTGCTTCAGGTAGCTGTGATGATAAAAAACGGACACTTATATTTTCAACAACACTGTCAGGAGAAGACTGTTCACCTTGTGAGAGGTCTGAACCAGGTCAAACAAAACAAGTCCTGCCAGTGGGATTTTCCAGGAAACCAAGGGAATTGCATTTGGAGGCAATCCAGCCCCATTTCTTTCCCTCTAGAAGATTCTAGGCTGCTAGTTTTCACTTTTATTATGGGCTGTTGGTTCTCAAGGCTACCACAGAACTAGTAGAGAGGGACCTGGTACTAATAAAATTTGAAATGCCATAAACCTCACTATTTTTAAAAATGAGATTTCATAAAATATTGAATAAAGACTACACAAATTGTTGCAAGTGTCTGACTCTTTGTGACCCTTTGGACTGTAGGCCACCAAGCTCCTCTGTCCATGGGATTTTTCAGGCAAGAATACTGGAGTGGGTTGCCTTCCTCCTACAGGGGATCTTCCCAACCCAAGGATCAAACCCACTTGTCCTGTGTCTCCTGCATTACAGGAGGATTCTTGAACCGCTGAGCCAGCCAGGAAGCCCTAGTTTCCAAATTTTAGAAAAGTTGACCCTTGATCACTGTTGTCAGTCTCATTGCTTTTATGGAGGAGGAGAACTTCTGGAGGTTTTTAAATGCATTCCTGCTCTATAAGTGTTTTGAAATTAAATACAATTATAATGTCTATCTTCTTCTGGGAAAATTTATTCACAAATAGGAAAGCAAACATTTTCTTTGCATAGAAAATCTGTGTTCATCCAATGGTATTACAGGGTCAAGTAATTCCCTTCATTGTTTTCTCAGAAGCCTCAGTTCAAATTCAACATAATTCAACTTCTATGGAACAGAGACCACAGGAATAATCATTTTCCTCTTTATTCTTGCTTCTTGATTTTATCAGTCTGAGATTTTATTATAGTTGCATGATGAATTATGCACCATGCAAACTAAAACTGTGTGGTGCAATAGCATAAATCAAAGAAGATGTGATATGTTAAAAGTTGGATTCCTCATAGCAAGAAATCCTGGCAGCTCTGATATAATGATAATAAAAATACGGACTGTTGTATCTAGGTTTTCTTTCCTGGACAATAAATGATTCAGTTCAGTTCAGTTGCTCACTTGTGTCCAACTCTTTGTGACCCCATAGACTGTAGCACGCCAGGCCTCCCTGTCCATCACCAAATCCCAGAGCTTGCTCAAACTCATGTCCATTGAGTCAGTGATGCCATCCACCCATCTCATCCTCTGTCTTCCCCTTCTCCTCCTGCCTTCAATCTTTCCCAGTATCGGGGACTTTACTGATGAGTTAGTTCTTTGCATCAGGTGGCCAAAAGTACTGGAGCTTCAGCTTCAGCATCAGTACTTCCAGTGAATATTCAGGACTGACTTCCTTTAGGATTGACTGATTGGATCTCCTTGCAGTCCAAGGGACTCTCAAGAGTCTTCTCCAACACCACAGTTCAAAAGCATCAATTCTTTGGTGCTCAGCTTTCTTTATAGTCCAACTCTCACATCTGTACATGACTACTGGAAAAACCATGGCCTTGACTAGATGGACCTTTGTTGGTAAAGTAATGCTTCTGCTTTTTGAATATTTTTAAATTAAATTTTAATTAATATTTTAGATTTCCTTTCCTGGACAATAAATGATAGCTATCAACAAAAAATCAATTTTTAATAACTACTCTATTGTTCTAGAATTCTCTGCATTCTAAACACCATAATAATTACTTCCCTCCACACCTAGAAATCATGAACTTGCTGATAGAGCCTGAGCCAGAAGCTGCAACACTTAGTAATAAATCCAATCACTTCAGAAGAGCTCATGTCTTCGTCTTGATTAGATTGGCTGTAGTAAAAACTTTCCTGTTTAGAGTAGTCACCTTTCTCAAAACACTTGTCAGTGGAGGAAGTATATAGCTTGGAAAGTTCTATTAAAGAAACAAAACCACCAATTGTGCCAGTGGAGATGCAGGTTCAAAGTGTTGCTTTATGGATGAAGACCTAATTCATTTTGAACAGGGAGTGTATGCCTGTGTGTGGGCTGGCTTGAAAAAGATAGTATAATGTCATTTTAGAAACTTAAAAAAAATTTTTAAATAGTCCTTTTCAATTTGAAGCCCAAACAGTATTTCTGATATCACAGTAATAAACTCTCAATCTAATTAACTCATTAGCATATTTGATAGGTTGCTTTCTCACAACCCCCTCATTATTTGAACAACCTTGGGCTTTTTTCAATTGAAATGAAAGGAGTACAAATGTAAGGATAAAGCAGTCATTTCATAATCACAAAGAACTGCTCATAAGCAATGTTAGCAATATTTCGGCATAAAATTCTGAATCTACCCATACACAAAGCACACTAGTTAAATCAATCCCATCTCAAACTAGAATTTCCCTAATTTTAAATAAATTGTTACTGAAAATGCCATTTCTTGCCACCTAGAGACATCTTGCTTTTAACAATTATCCTGCAGTTTTATATAAAGAATATTTATTATCTCAAGGAAATATGTAGGTCATTATTTCTAGAGTTGAAAAGAACAAAATATTGCTAAACCTTTAAGCCCTAAATGTTTAACTGGAAAACCTTAAACTGTTTTTTTTTTCTTCCTAGATTCTTCCATTTGATAGTGAAAATCACCTGTAGATGGACAATAGACAAAATTTACCTTCAAATTAGGGTGAAATTTCCATTTCACTTTTGCTTTTGTCAGTGTTTAAATACTGAAACAGATGCATTTATAATACAGTTAGGAACATCATTGAAAGTTTGATTCCAAACAGTCAAAGTCTCCTATACTGAGTGTGCTTTTTCATCTTATCCATCACTCTTTGTCCTCTATTTGCAAAATGTCATATCTTGTATGTTAAACTGTCATTCCATTAACCTCTATTAATGTAAAAATACCCCGTAAGTTGACTTGCTGAATTGGTTTTTGAAGTTCTAGTTTTTTTTAAATAATTTTTTAAAAAGCTAGATAGTAGATAGAAACCTAGCTAGAAGACCTTTAGGTTTGTTTTTTTTTTTTAAACTCAAGTCTATACCCATTATTTTATTTCTATATCCATCCATTCATTCATATATTGTTGGTTTTTAAAATTTTTTCCTTTGTTCTTATTTTTTTATTTGACAACCAAATGAAACATTGATGCCACAGTGACAAGTAACCAAAACATGGTAGACTCACACAGTTTTTTTAATCAATAGATAATTCTGAGTATAAAGAAAGCTAATAAAAAAGAAACACAGATGCCCTAGGAACACATGTGGATCTCAAGTGATCTGAGAGTAAAAGGGAGGTCTACCAGAAGACATTTGGCCTACATTTAAAGAATTAGTTGGAATTTTCTAGACAGGAATTGAAGGGAATGACACAGTGGTTTTGCAGCAGAAATAGTGTTTTCAAATTCAAGAGAGAGCCTTAGAAGAATGAGAAAGAAGAGAAATGCAAAAGGCAGAATGTAGAGAAATGAAGCTGCAGAAGTCAGCAGAGACCTGAGCCTTTTAAGCCACATAAAAGGCTAGACTTTTCCTAGGGACAATGGAAAGCCAATGAAAGTTTGGAAACTTGAGGGTTCATGAACAAAATGCTTTTAGACTTTCACTGTGGTTGCAGAAGAAGGAAAGTAGGAGTTTATGTATGACCAGTTGGAATTGTATTGCAATAATACAGGGCAGAGATTATCTATTTAATCCCCTTCATGAATCACAGCCTTATTATGCAAAAGGTCTTGCATAACTCATTGAACTATGAGCTATGCCATTAGGGCCTCCCAAAATGGACACATAGTGGAGAGTTCTCACAAAATGTGGTCCACTGGAGGAGGGAATGGCAAACCACTCCAGTATTCTTGCCTTGAGAGCCGCATGAACAGTATGAAAGAACAAACATATATAACACCAGAAAATGAGCCCCCAAGGTCAGAAGACATCCAATATACTACTGGGGAACTGTTAGTTACTCAGTCGTGTCTGACTGTTTGTGACCCCATGGACTGTAGCCCACCAGACTCCTCTGTCCATGGAATTCTCCAGGCAAGATTACTGAAGTGGGTTGCCACATCCTCATCCAGGGGATCTTCCTGATCCAGGGATCAAACCCAGGTCTCCAGCATTGCAAACAAATTCTTTACCATCTGAGCCACCAAGGGAAAACAGAAGGCAATTACTAATATCTCAGGAAAGAATGAAGCAGCTGGGCCAAAGTGGAAATGATACTCAGTTGTGGATGTGTCTGATGGTGAAAGTGAAGTCTGAAGCTGTAAAGAACAATATTGCATAGAAACGTGGAATGTTAGGCCTGTGAATCAAGGTAAATTGAATCTGGCCAGTCAGGAGATGGCAAGAATGAACATCAACATCTTAGAATCAGTGAACTAAAATGGACAGGAATGGGTGAATTTAATTCAGATAACTATTACTATATATTACTGTGGGAAAAAATCCCTTAGAAGAAATGGAGTAGCCCTCATAGTCAACAAGAGTCTGAAATGCAGTACTTGGATGCAATCTCAAAAACGACAGAACCATCTTGGTTTGCTTCCAAGGCAAACCATTCTATATGACAGTAATCCAAATGTATACCTCAACCACTGATGCCTGAGAAGCTGAAGTTGATGGGTACTATGAAGACCTACAGACCTTCTAGCATTAACACCAAAAAAAAGATGTCCTTTTCATCATAGGTGACTGGAATCCCTAAGTAGGAAGTCAAGAGATACCTAGAATAACAGACAAATTCGCCTTGGTGTACAGAATTAAGCAAAGCAAAGGTTAACAGAGTTTTGTCAAGAGAATACATTGGTCTTAGCACACAAGACATGAATGTACACATGGTTGTCACCAGATGGTCAATACTGAAATCAGATTAATTATCTATTTAAACAGAGTGCTAAATACTAGATATAGATAGAAGTGAAGTAGTGGAAAGACCCAGGGCTGTAAAGAATATATTATTTTCTTAGAATATCTCAGCACATCTGATACAAATGTGTCTAGTGGGCTTCATCCTTTCAGAAAGCTTTTATATGTATGATAACAACTTTCAATGATAATTAAAACTTCAAGTAAAATAGCAGCAGATGCAAAAGAAATTCCAGTGCAGTTATTCACTTCCAACTGGCAAATCACTAAAGTATTTAACTCTTCCTTGTCTACACAGTGGAAGCCCACAATATCTAGATAATACATATACAAAGTACTCATAAAGTACAGATAGAAATACTGCAATTATTAACATAATTTAAAGTAAGTTAGCAGCAATACTGATGTACCTGGAGCAAAATAGGTGTGTAGAGATGGGGAATAAACTATTCTTAAAGAGACATTTGGAAAGGAAAAATTTAATACTCAATTACACATTCTAAGTCACAGTCTGTTGGCTGTTTCATCTATTTGTCACATCAAACATCTGCAGGAATCCCATTAGCCTGAATAAAACAGCTTAGAGGATAGCTTTGCAACTATAATGCCAATAGCTCTTTTTTTAAAAAAACTGCATTTAATGTGAACATTACAACATTTCCTTGCCCTCCTGTGAAGACCACCAGAAAGCTGACCCAACACTGTCCAGATGCTCTATCTATCACACATATGTCATTTATATCATGTATCTCCAGGGCCGTAAAAAGGCACATTCAGTGCTCCAAGTGTTCCTAGTTAGTAAGCATACTTTGCATTTTTGTTTACTGGCAATGCTCATATAGCTTTGATAATGGTAAAAAATAATTACCTCCAAATTAAATGACTCTATAATTTCCTGGCATGAATCCATGTTTTCTGAGCTCCTAGTTAGGAAATAAACTAAATAATTATGGATTGGCTTTGAATATTCTCATTTAAATTGGTCTTTGCTAGAAGAGTAATTCTAAATGGCTACATACAAATACCTTCTGATTATTTGAGAAGATGAGACCATTGGAATGTTTCTCTGGATTTATGTAAATTAAATCTATTCATTGGATAGATTTCAAACACAAGCAGTATCAGATATGGGATGCCAGGTTATGCATAGAAGCTACTTTTTATTTTATTTCCAAAATCTTTATATCTTTCTTGATGGAACCTTAGGCATTTGCTTCAGCCAGCAATTTTTTAAGTCACAGGGTAAAGGCAGACATGCCTTTGATCCTAAAAATGTATCAGTTAATGTCACTGGAGGTAGTAGTAAAGGAGTTTTTCCATGTGTTCACTTTTCCTTCCCTGCTTGAGTTTGCTACATTATTCATCATCACCTTTAGTCCATCTGGCAATACTTCTCTCTTTATTCCTAGCTTTGCATCCATGATATCCTTGCCAAGCATGATTATGTTTGACAAATATTCTCTAAAAACAACTGTTGAAACCTGTTTGGTAGAATCTTCCTTCCTTGTCTCTAGACACCCTGATTAAATCTACTCTCTTTTATTTATCCTGATTTGTTGTTGTTATTCAGTTGCTAAGTCGTGTCTGGTTCTTTGAACCCCATGGACTGTAGCAAGCCTGACTCCTCTGTCCTCTATCTCCCAGAGTTTGCTCAAATTCCTCCCTTGAGTCGGTAATGCTATAACCACCTGATCCTCTGTCGCCCTTTTCTCCTCTTGCCTTCAATCTTTCTCAGCATTAGGGTCTTTTCCAATGAGTCGGCTGCTCACATAATGTGGCAAAAGTATTGGAGCTTCAGCTTCAGTATCAGTATTCCAACGAATATTCAGGGTTGATTTCCTTTAGAATTGACTGGTTTGATCTCTTTGCTGTCCAATGGACTCTCAGGAGTCTTCTCCAGCACCAAGATTCAAAAGCATCAATTATTCAGTGCTCAGCCTTCTTTATGGTCCAACTCTCACATCCATACATGACTACTGGAAAAACCATAGCTTTGACTATATGGACTTTTGTTGGCAAAGTGCTTGTCTCTGCATTTTGAAATGTTGTCTAGGTTTGTCATAGTTGCATCTCTAGAGAGTTAGTAATTTTGCCACAGAGTATTTCTGAGGTCATTCATTATCACTCAGAAGATAAAACCACTTACTTTTTTCTCAGAAAAACTTTGAAATGTTCTCCTTCCAGTTTTGCATGCTTTGGAGAAATTAAAATCTAAACAGCCACAGACATAGTATTAATCTCTACATTATTAGTTTTATAAGTTAATTTTTCCCAGTGTGCATATAATATTGCCTTGGTTCTAGAAGAATCACAGACTTGACATTTTAGTGGTTCTGAGATTGACAATTGATCAGTATGTAATGATCACTTTGGTTGGTCTCAGCATAAAGAAACCACATATTCTTTTGATAGAAGATCGTGTATTCCTGACTGAGGTTGTTGTCTGGCAAGACAGAACAGCTTTATATCCCAATATGACCCGTGTCCTTATTCAGCTCCCACATTTACCATTTTTATGTACTCTACACTATTGCCAAAGAAGATTGATCATTATTTTATAAATAACCCCAGGTTTTCTAACTGTATCGTTGCTGACACTTACTACCTAGAATTTCCTTCTGCACCCAGGAAGGGTTAGCTATTCTTTGAAATTTGTCTCAGATTTTACCTCTTGATTGACAAAGCAAGACTTAATCTATCCCTTATGTGAATACTCACAGAACAGATTAGTAGAGCTTTATATTAATAGTCATTTATGTCCTTATTGCTCTCTTGATATGTAATGTTTCTAAAAGCCTAGTAATGGGGTTCTTTATTAATTCTATGTCCATGTTTCACCTACTATGCATGGGTGTAAACATACTTATATACATTTACACTTGATATAATAAAAGTTAATAATTAGTATATTGAAGTGAATAATGAACAAGAAGGAACTGAATAAATATATTCAGGAAATGAATATATTTAAGAGGGTTGAAAACGAAAATCAAAACAAGCAGTTATACATCACTACCACTAACAGACTTAGTTCACAGTATCAGAACTTAATTTGTATCTGGAAGAAAACTAAGATTATATAAATTATTGAATCCCTATCAAATGCACATCTTTCCACACTTATGTTTGTATAAATATCTGTGAATGCATACATATGCATGCTTAGGTATTTTATTTTTATTAAACTGAAATCACATGTATACATTAGCTTGAAACTTTAGTTCAGTTCAGTTACTCAGTCATGTCTGACTCTTTGTGACCCCATGGACTGCAGGATGTCAGGCCTTCCTGTCTATCACCAACTCCCAGAGCTTACTCAAATTCATGTCCACTGAGTCTGTGATGCCATCCAACCATCACATCCTCTGTCATCCCCTTCTCCTCCTGCCTTCAATCTTTCCCAGCATCAGGGTCTTTTCAAATGAGTCAGCTCTTCACATCATGTGGCCAAAGTATTGGATTTTCAGCTTCAGCATCAGTCCTTCCAATGAATATTCAGGACTGATTTCTGTTAGGATTGACTGGTTTGGTCTCCTTGCAGTCCAAGGGACTCTCAAGAGTCCTCTCCAACATCACAGTTCAAAAGCATCAATTCTTTAGCGATCAGCTTTCTTCATAGTCCAACTCTCACATCCATACATGACCACTGGAAAAACCATAGCCTTGACTACATGGACCTTTGTTGGCAAAGTAATGTCTCTGCTTTTTAATATGCTGTCTAGGTTGGTCATAACTTTCCTTCCTAGGAGCAAGCGTCTTTTAATTTCATGGCTGCAGTCAGCATCTGCAGTAATTTTGAAAACCCACAAAATAGTCTGTCATTGTTTCCATTATTTCCCCAGCTATTTGCCATGAAGTGATGGGACCAGATGCCATGATCTTTGTTTTCTGAATGTTGAGTTTTAAGCCAGCTTTTTCCTTCTCCTCTTTCACTTTCATCAAGAGGCTCTTTAGTCCTTCTTCACTTTCTGCCATAAGCGTGGTCTCATCTGCATATCTAAGGTTATTGATATTTCTCCCAGCAATCTTGATTCCAGCTTCTGCTTCATCCAGCCTGGCAATTCACATGATGTACTCTGCATATAAGTTAAATAAGCAGGGTGACAATATACAGCTTTGATGTACTCCTTTCCCTATTTGGAACCAGTCTGTTGTTCCATGTCCAGTTCTCTTTCTTCTTGAACTGCATACAGATTTCTCAGGATGCAGGTCAGGTGGTCTGGTATTCTCATCTCTTTAAGAATTTTCCACAGTTTGTTGTGATCCACACAGTCAAAGGCTTTGGCGTAGTCAATAAAGCAGAAGTAGATGTTTTTCTGGAACTCTGTTGCTTTTTCAATGATCCAACAGATGTTGGCAGTTTGATCTCTGTTTCCTCTGTCTTTTCTAAATACAGCTTGAACATCTGGAATTTCAACAGGAAGACATTGAGTAATGCTCTGAGCAGGATCTTCCTGTAGCTTGCAGCTTTCCTAATTTGTAGTTTAAGGTAGGTTATTGATGAATATCTAAGCTACCTCCAGATTTATCGTTATAAAAAGTACTAATATAAATATCCTTGTGTGTATAAACAATATTCTTTAATTTTATTTCTTGGAATAGTTTCTTAGATGTAAGATTTCTGATCACTGGGTTAGATGCATTAGACTTTTGTCTAAATGCATTAGACATTTTACTTTATCTTGCTAAATTAATTTTCATGAGGTTATATTTGTTGCCTAATTATATCTTTGCTCTAGTGATTATCAACATGTGATATTGCTAGTATTTAAAAATTATTTTTAATATGATAGTAAATATAGTCCATAGCTTTTTAATTTGCATGTCCATTACTATGTTAATTAAATTTTGCCTTTTACATAGTGACTCAGAACATATTTAATTTCTCCACTCTTTTTTTCGTCAGGCCATTAGTAGTATTCTACCTCAACAGTTATTTCTTCAATGTTTTGCAGTGTCTTTATGAACTCTTGCTTGATATTTAAATGAAAAAAGAATGAAGTTATGTAATTAATCAGTGGCATTATAATTTCATTTTGTCTTTCTTATCTTTAAATAGATGGTGTGGTGGGAGAGGTGCTTACTTTGTATTTTTCTATGAAATTAGAGATTTGTTTACCTGACCAACTTAGAAAATCATTTTGGAATATCATTTTTTCTACTCCAACTATTCTGCCTAATTTGTCAAGATAGTGAAGGACAGGAAACTCTGACGTGCTGCAGTCTATGGGGTGGCAAGGAGTCAGACATGACTTAGTGACTGAATAACAGCAGTAGAAAAATAGTTGATAAAGTATAATTTCCAAGATTGTAAAATTTGCAGGTTTAAGACACACTTATACATTGTATTTATAATGTGCATATTCACATGATCCAAGTTTTAAAAGATTTTATATTCTTTTTTTCAGTTGTGTTACAATTTTTAAATTTTATTTATTTATCTGGTAATATAAACATCCAGTGTTGTTTTAAAGCATTACATGTTTTAGACAGTAATTTTACTTTATCTGCAGTATTTACGCAAAAACATATTATATGCAATCACATTATAGATCACTAATACTCGCCATTTAATTTTATTTTAATCTGTCTTTTCTGTGCTTTGCATCTCAGAGTCAATAACTCTTTTCTCCCACATTACATGCCCTGTCAACTTTTGTGTGTCTGAGTAATTTTAAATGAAATCCTATTTATCATTGCATGCTCTATTTCATTTACCTTTGTTGACACTAAGATTATTAGTCTTTTATTTTGTATGTATAAAATAAAAAACTCCTTTGAACACTGCCTATTAAAGTCAGCATTTTACCTCTATTATATTATTTAAAAATTGTCTAACAAAAAGAATACAGGGATGATAACAAAGCATTGTCATGAGCCCTCAGCAGTTGGAAGAGAAGCTGGTACTGCTGCTGGATAAAGGCATAGAACACCTGGCTGCATCTATGCAATTTAAAAATTACAGTCATGGCTAATGTGTGAAAAACCCAGTCAAACAATGAGTGGTTTTATAAATACACTGTTAAATCATTTCCTTAGCAACATGTTTTTTCTTGTTTCTATGTTCTCTCTTTTGGATCATTTACACATACTAAGCTACAAAAAAAAATTTATCAAGGCAAGTTAAATGATCATTTTCATCTAAAATGCTTATACATGAGTAATTAATGCCTGAAATTACATTTAGATAACAGGGAAAAGTGGAAAAAAAGACTTCTGCTGAGATCTCTTATACTCATGATCTTTCTGGAAGATCAGGATTGTGTCATAAAACATCGAGATATTTCTAAATGCTTCTGTCCAGCACATGTGAATTTAAGAAGACAACAGAGGTAACTAATTCATCTTTGAGAAGAAAATCTTCAATTACCTAGAGCCAAAAGCATTCAATTACTTCTACCTACCCTTTCTCTTACTTAGATCCGTCTGTTTCAAACTAATTTCACTTTGTTTTTCTTAAAGGAATTTTATCTTCCATGAAAATATGTTAAATATTTGTCTTTATATCTCACATGAGGTAGAAATAAGAAATCATTCTTTAGTCAAGTAGAATTTTAATTTCGCTCTTCTAACCATTAGAAATGTTTATAGTTTCTATGTAACATTCTTGAGATTTCTGATATTTATTTGAATTAATTCTAGATATTGTTAATATAATTTTGTATGCCATATAAATGACCTGTTTGGATATTTCAGGGGATGCTTTAGTTTCTTTGATTGTCTGTCTTGTCTTTAAGAAAGTTGAGAATTCTTCCATTTTAATAACTGTTAACATTGCCCTTGTACCCAGTGGTGGAATGTTAACAAGAGAGAACTGTATAATCCAAAGCTACATTATGGTAGAACATGTGATCAAAATAAATTGTAATAATTAAGTGATTTTCAAACTTTGATTTAGTATGTACCTTCTCTTTACCACACAGACCAATTCTCTTGGCCTCTTTCTCCACACAGCTCTTAATTGATAGATATATTTGAGTTTCCTTGTTACCCAAGTTCTATCCCTCCACACGTGATCTTGCCCTTATACTTTCAGAGTTTGTTCTGTCAGATGGTCAGTGCCATGACTTCCATTCCTCAGCAAACCTTTCAGCCTCTTCAGTGAACCCGTAGGAACCACAAGTCCTCTGAAAAGTCTAACATGCTGTTTAGAGAGATGCAGGAAACATAGGCTTAGCCTTCCTCTGATTCCATTATTTTGACCCCATCTGGGTCCTATTGGCCACAGTCTATTTAGCAGTAATGTTCAGTACCTATGCATACTTATAAGAAGAGGGTTTATTCCCCTAATTCAGAAGTTTCTAGATACAGATATCTCAGTCTTCGCAAAGGATTTAATTCTTCATTACTCCATAGACACTGATTTCTCTTCCTTCCCCTTTCTCTCTGTCTTCTTTCACTCCATTCTTTTATAAAACTGGCTTCCTTGTTTTGCAAAAAAGTGGTGCCTGAGTTGTAAGTAACTCTCCTGTGTTTTTCATTTTCTTATTACATGGTTCATGGAGCAGAAAAAAGAGAAGTCTGAAAAAAGAATTTTAGAAGGTCCTGTCCTAAGGTGAAATTTAATTCAATTTATTGAATTGATATTTAGTTTAATTATTTGAACATCAGTTATAAAATGAAGCCTAAAAAAAATATTTCTGGTAAATTCATCTTTTGCTTTGATTGGTGGTGGTGGTGGTGACAGGGAGATCCCTCGCTAAGGTGTTCACAGTTTATTCTCCACTCATGATATTTTGAACATTACACAGACCTTTCCAATTATGTTTTCACTGCCTATTAGAATTCTATGTTCCTAGGCAATGAATGGTAAAATCTGGTAAAAAAAAAAAAAATATTTAAGTGCTGAGAGAGAAAGGACAATAATATAGCATTATAGTGAGGCTAGAATAAAGAAAATCAAGGTATCATTTTATATTGTAGGATGATAGTCACAAAGTCAGAAACAGAAGAGTGAGGCGGAAATCAGTAAAATATAGAAAGCTCTAGAAAAAAAGAAATTGCTGAGAAAAGACAATACAACAGAGGAAATGCAAAAAAAAAAAAAAAAGAAAAGAATGTTAAGACAAAAGAGAATATTTTAAGAAGGAGAATGAGAAGAGTCAAAAAAAGAAAGGAACAAAAGTTGGAATAAAAGTAGAGAGGAAAACTAAGGAGAAAATGAAAGAACAGATGAAATACCGAATGCATCAGATCAAATGTGCTTTAACTGGATACAAATGGAAAGAATGAAAACAAATGGAAACAATCTTTTTTATTTTATATAAAAATAATTATACTGGAAAGATCCAGTACAAGTTCATTTGTGTCATATTTAGAACCCACAAATGGGTGATATTATATGGTATTTATCTTTCTCTTTCTGAGTTACTTTGCTTAGTGTATGGGGCTTCCCTGGTAGCTCAGATGGTAAAGAGTCTGCCTGCAATGCAGAACACCTAGGTTCAATCCCTGGGTTGAGAAGATCCCCTGGAGAAGGAAATGGCAACCCACTCCAGTATTCCTGTCTGAAAAATCCCATGGACAGAGGAGCCTAGCAGGCTACAGTCCATGGGTCACAAAGAGTTGGACACCACTGAGCAGTATATATATGTGTTTGTGTATATACGTGCATGTATATAGATTCAAGGATGCTTCCTCTGGTAATTTTCAGCTATATTTTTGTAATTGACAAAGTGATTACATAATTGGAGCTTTCTCAAGGAGTTAATACAGAGGAAGGTAGAGATTCAATTCCATAGTTTGAGGTTTTGAAAGAGAGACCTGCCTGATTTGAAACAATTAAATTATTAGTTTTCCCAGCAGAGTGAAACCTCTCTATTAAAATTAAAATCTGTTTTATCAGGGAATATCTGTCTGTAACCTCTACAATATTAATAGTCAAATGAAAAAAGAGTCATGAAAAAACATAGCCCACAGTAGAAATAGAAACCATTTATTTCAGTAGAGACTGAGATCTAGAGCTAAAATTATTTCATAAATACAGTATAAGACATCTTCATAATGACTGAAACAAAGGAAGTTTCAAATGGCCAGAGAAAGTGTTGTAGAGGTTTTATGATTAGTTAAAAGATGCATTTAAGGGTTTTTCTGTTGTTATGTAATTAACACTTGCTAATGACTTAGGATCACTGTGATTAATGGGCCATTCTCTCTGCAAATTTGTTTTCTGTGCTAGAAGAAGAAATACTAAGCGTCACTGTTGCAAAAAAAAAAATAGTAATTAAGGTAAAAACAATGACTACACAAAGAATAAAAGCAAAATCTGTCAAAATAGTTTGAGAGCAAGTCCAGAAGGAGCCCAGCTCTCTTTCTGGATGTTGCCTCTGACAAGAAACAAGGGAGAAAAGCTTTGCTGACACTCACCGGAGATTTTAATTTATTTCAACAGAAGCACTTCCAAGATCACTGATTTGTAAAATGTGCCCATAGCTGAGCCCTTAGGACCACTTCCAAAGAACAACGTATCATTTTCCTCTTTGCCAAATCTGTTTATTTATTATTGAATTTGCACAATGTGTTCATCCCCCTGGCCTCAGGACAGGTTTTTTTTTTTTTTTTTGAAAGCCATTAAAAAGAATCCCAACTATTCTGTTTTAGCACTGGAAATTGTAAGGAAACACATACAGACACAAACACAAAAGCTTATATTCTCCAGGAAAAAAGTACTTGGAAAACCAGATGAACCTCTTGGTGCTGATTCAGGAGGTGTTGCCTGTGGAATGGCTTTGTGCCTGACATCAGAACTGGGGAACAAAGAAAATAAATTTGAATTCTGCCTCTCGGACACCTGGGTCCTCTATGAGTGATGGAGTGTGGGTTGACATGAGATAAGGTGAGAGCTCAAATCCTGTTCCTCTGCTTGCCACAAGAACCAGCTGCCACAGGCACCACAGAGCTGCCTGTTCCCATTGGGCTGCAGTGAATGGCTTCTGGGCAGGAGGAAGAGCCATGAAAACAGAGGCATAGTTTCTGCTTTCCTCTTCTATCTTAGTCCCTCAGATATTTGCAGGGAGTGAGTTCATGCCTGTTGGTTCAACATAGCTCACTCACTTCACTGAGCCTCACGCTAACTTTGCTAAGTGTCTAAATGTATCATTGGTTCAGCAGACTTCTAAAATCCTACCAGTGAAAAGGAAATGAATAATATAAGGCAAATTATTGGTTTGGTAATTCATATTACTCTTTCATGAACACTTGAAAAATGAGATGCTCTCAAGCCAAGGAGAGCAGCTCATAAATGCAGCTCACTCTGCTTGCCTACTAGCTAGCTGTCTCCCTGAGGGGACTCTTAATAATTGACCTAAACCCTAGATAAAAGAGAGTTGGGAAGAAGAGAAGGGAGAGAATCTGTAAGTTTAAGCCTGAGGCACCAGTTCTGAAATTGAGCCACAGAGGCAACACACCAAGGCCTTATATCATAAATTAGATTGTATCCACACCATCCACCAATTCATATGTTGAAGTCCTGGTATTTTAGAATGTAACTGATATGGTCTTTGAAGATGAAATTAAGTTAAAATGATGTCAATAGGGTTCAGATGGTACAGATGGTAGTGGATGAAAAATTACTAATAGGAAACATTAAGGAAAAAGTATGGATTCTAGTTAACATGACCGAGTAGAATTCTTGCTGAAGGCAGGCTAGGATGATTAGACACTGCCTGGGGGAAATGATGAGCTCAGTTCAGTCACTCAGTTGTGTCTGACTCTTTGTGACCCCATGAACCGCAGCACGCCAGGCCTCCCTGTCTATCACCAACTCCGGGAGCTTACGAAAACTCATGTCCGCTGAGTAGGTGATGCCATCCAACCATCTCATCCTCTGTCGTCTCCTTCTCCTCCTGCCTTCAATCTTTCCCAGCATCAGGGTCTTTTCAAATGAGACACCTCTTCACATCAGGTGGCCAAAGTATTCGAGTTTCAGCTTAAACATCAGTCCTTCCAATGAGCATTCAGGACTGATTTCCTTTATGATGGGCTGGTTGGATCTCCTTGCAGTCCAAGGGATTCTCAAGAGTCCTTTCCAACACCACAGTTCAAAAACATCAATTCTTTGGTGCTCAGCTTTCTTTATAGTCCAACTCTCACATCCATACATGGCTACTGGAAAAACCATAGCCTTGACTAGAGAGGTCTTTGTTGGCAAGGTAATGTGCTTTTTAATATGCTGTCTAGGTTGGTCATAACTTTTCTTCCAAGGAGTAAGTGTCTTTTTATTTCATGGCTGCAGTCACCATCTGCAGTGATTTTGGAGCCCCCCAATATAAAGTCTGCCACTGTTTCCACTGTTTCTCCTCTCCAAATGATAGAGGATGAGAAACTCCATCAGATATACAGGGTGATCAGCTGTCAAGGTTTCAGGATTCTAGCTAAACTGACTTAGCAGGATACAGGATTTTCACTAAAATTGGATAATTTAGGGACAAACAGCATTGGACCTTGTTTCCATCACCAGTCACATCCACAACAGGGTGTTGTTTTTGCTTTGGTTCCATCTCTTCATTCTTTCTGGAGTTATTTCTCCACTGATCTCTAGTAGCCTGTTGGCCACCTACCGACCTGGGGAGTTCATCTTTCAGTGTCCTATAGCTTTGCCTTTTCATAGTGTTTATGGGATTCTTAAGGCAAGAATACTGAAGTGATTTTACATTCCCTTCTTCAGTGGACCACATTCTTTCAGAACTCCACTATGACCTGTCCATCTTGGGTATCCCTACACAGCATGGCTCATAGTTTCATTGAGTTAGATAAGGTTGTGGTCTATGTGATTAGATTGGTTAGTTTTCTGTGATTGTGGTTTTCAGTCTATCTGCCCTCTGATGGAGAAGGATAAGAGGCTTATGGAAGCTTCCTGATGGGAGAGACTGATTGAGGGGGAAACTGGGTCTTGTTCTGATGGGCGGGGCTGTGCTTAGTTCAGTTCAGTTCAGTCTCTCAGTTGTGTCCGACTCTTTGCGACCCCATGAATCACAGCACGCCAGGCCTCCCTGTCCATCACCAACTCCCGGAGTTCACTCAAATTCATGTCCACAGAGTCGGTGATGCAATCCAGCCATCTCATTCTCTGTTGTCCCATTCACCTCCAGCCCCCAATCCTTCCCAGCATCAGAGTCTTTTCCAGTGAGTCAACTCGTCGCATGAGGTGGCCAAAGTATTGGAGTTTCAGCTTCAACATCAGTCCTTCCAATGAACACCCAGGATTGATCTTCTTTAGAATGGACTGGTTGGATCTCCTTGCAGTCCAAGGGACTCTCAAGAATCTTCTCCAGCACCACAGTTCAAAAGCATCAATTCTTCGGTGCTCAGCTTTCTTCACAGTCCAACTCTCACATCCATACATGACCACTGGAAAAACCATAGCCTTGACTAGATGGACCTTGGTTGGCAAAGTAATGTCTCTGCTTTTTAATATGCTATCTAGGTTGGTCATAACTTTCCTTCCAAGGAGTAAGCGTCTTTTAATTTCATGGCTGCAATCAGCATCTGCAGTGATTTTGGAACCCAAAAAATAAAGTCTGACACTGTTTCCACTGTTCTTCCATCTATTTCGCATGAAGTGATGGGACCAGATGCCATGATCTTTGTTTTCTGAATGTTGAGCTTCAAGCCAACCTTTTCACTCTCCTCTTTCATTTTCATCAAGAGGCTTTTGAGTTCCTCTTCACTTTCTGCCATAAGGGTGGTGTCATCTGCATATCTGATGTTATTGATATTTCTCCCAGCAATCTTGATTCCAGCTTGTGCTTCTTCCAGCCCAGTGTTCCTCATGATGGGCCATGCTCAGTAAATCTTTAATCCAATTTTCTGTTGATGGGTGGAACTGTGTTCCCTCCCTGCTGTTTACCTGGGGCCAAACTATGGTGGAGGTAACGAAGATAATGGTGACCTCCCTTAAAGGATCCCACGCATGTACTGCTACACTCAGTGCTCCCAACCCTGCAGCAGGCCACCACCGACCCAAACCTCCACCAGAGATTCCTGGATACCCACAGGCAAGTCTGGGACAGTCTCCTATGGGGTCACTGCTCTTTTCTCCTGGGTCCTGGTACACAAGTTTCTGTTGTGCCTTCCAAGAGTCTATTTCCCAGTCCTGTGTAAGTTCTGGCAGCTCTATGGTGGGGTTACTGGTGACCTCCTCCAAGAGGGCTTATGTCATACCCAAGTCTGTTGCACCCAGAGCCCCTGTCCCTGTGGCAGACCACTGCTGACCCGTACCTCCACAGGAGATGTTCAAACACAGTTCTGTCTCAGTCTCTGTGGGGTCCCTGGGTCCTGGTGCGCAGAAGATTGGCTTGAGCCCTCTGAGTGTCTCTGGTAGCAGTGGGGTTTGATTCTAAATGTGAATTTGCCCATCCTATGTGGTATCTCCTCTCTGCTGCTTGCCACTCCAGCACCACGGAGCCGCTGCTCACCACTCTAGCACCACACAGCACAATTGCACTCATCTCAGACGCTAGTAAAGTAATTCTCAAAATTCTCCAAGCCAGCTTCAGCAATATGTGAACCACGAATTTCCAGATATTCACCCTGTATTTAGAAAAGGCAGAGGAACCAGAGATCAGATTGCCAACATCCACTGGGTCATCAAAAAAGCAAGAGAGTTCCAGAAAAACATCAACTTCAGCTTTATTGACTATGCCAAAGCCTTTGACTGTGTGGATCACAATAAACTGGAAAATTTTGAAAGAGATGGGAATACCAAACTACCTGACCTGCCTCCTGAGAAATCTGTATGCAGGTCAGAAAAGCAAGAGTTAGAACTAGACATGGAACAAAAGACTGGTTCCGAATAGGAAAAGAAGTATGTCAAGGCTGTATATTGTCACCCTGCTTATTTAACTTATGTGCAGAGTACATCATGAGAAACGCTGGGCTGGAAGAAACACAAACTAGAATCAAGATTGCCGGGAGAAATATCAATAACCTCAGATATACAGATGACACCACCCTGATGGCAGAAAGTGAAGAACTAAAGAGCCTCTTGATGAAAGTGAAAGAGGAGAGTGAAAAAGTTGACTTAAACATCAACATTCAGAAACAAAGAGCATGACATCCGGTCCCATTCAGTTCAGTTCAGTTTTAGTCACTCAGTGGTGTCCAACTCTTTGCGACTCCATGAACCGCAGCATGCCAGGCCTCCCTTTCCATCACCAACTCCCGGAGTTCACTCAAAGTCATGTCCATTGAGTCAGTGATGCCATCCAGCCATCTCATTCTCTGTCATCCCCTTCTCCTCCTGCCCCCAATCCCTCCCAACATCAGAGTCTTTTCCAGTGAGTCAACTCTTCGCATGAGGTGACCAAAGTATTGGAGCTTCAGCTTCAATATCAGTCCTTCCAATGAATACTCAGAATTGATCTCCTTTAGAATGGACTGGTTGGATCTCCTTGCAGTCCAAGGGATTCTCAAGAGTCCTCTCCAACACCACAGTTCAAAAGCATCAATTCTTTGCTGCTCAACTTTCTTTATACTCCAACTCTCACATCCATACATGACTACTGATAAAACCATAGCCTGGACTAGACAGATCATTGTTGGCAAAGTAATATCTCTGCTTTTTAATATGCTGTCTAGGTTGGTCATAACTTTTCTTCCAATGGGCAAGCATCTTTTACTTTCATGGCTGCAGTCACCATCTATAGTGATTTTGGAGCCCCCAAAAATAGTCTGTCATTTTTTCCCCATTTATTTGCCATGAAGTAATGGAAGAAAAGTTATGACCAACGTAGATTGCACATTAAAAAGCATGGGGTCTCAAAGAGTCAGACACAACTGAGCGACTGAACTCAAGTGAACTGAGGGACAAACATGGAACTCCAATGAAGAGCATCTTTGGAAAGCCTTAATCTAGTGTGACTGTTGTCCTTACAGGAAGAGGAGATGAGGACACAGGTAGTGACAGAGGGAAGACCATGTGAGGATTCAGTGGGAGTCCTGACCTTCTCCAATACAAGAGAGAGATTTCAGAAGATACCAAATCTGTCGTCACCTTGATCTTGGACTTTCAGTCTCCCGAACTGTGAGAACAATTAATTTTGTTGTTTAAGCCACCCAGTTGTTGGTAGTCTGCTATGGCATCCCTAACGAACTTGCATACCATGTAATGTGTAACTCCTTGTGGAACTACCATCCAAAGTTCTTGTTTAACATCTTTCTTTGAAGTGTTAACCAGACACTGTGCTTAACAGTCAGTTCTTTCACTATCAGTATAAATTTTCATTCGTTGAAACTGTGGGTGGGGAAATATCTGTAAAAGGGCTACATGTGCCACAGAGTGAATTAAGAAAAATCAACATGGCAGCAAAACAACACTTTGATTTGGGGATCCAGAAACAGGTTAATTTAGGGTTGAGCTATGACTCGAAACTTTGCTGTCTCTGGTCTGGGTCCATAAATAGAGAAAAGTGGGTGAAGTTTATACAATGCCAAAGGGAGCAAGGATAAACTGAAAGAAGAAAAATAGAAGATAAACAAGTGGAAAGCCATGCATTGTTTGCAACCAGTTCAGAATGAATTCACTCTTCCTGACAATTACGTTCTATTCCAAAGACCAGTGAGTTTAGCTTAAGGTTATGAAGGTCAGTGTCCTTTTTTTCGTTTGTTTGGTTACTTGGTTGTTACTTTACTATTACTTGGCTCCTCCAGAGCACTGATTCACTTACCTAATAGTTATCTCAGGCAAAGTTTTTTTTTTTCTCTCCTCAATATATGCTTATTAGTGGTTTTGGGGGACTCTCAGTTCTAAAACTAGTGGGAGTAACTCATGGTGTGAATCACTATAGAAAAGGAAGGAAAAAGCAGTTGTGAGCACTTCCTCCTGCCCGCTCCTTTATTCTGACAGCTCCATAAAACTCTAAATTTAGGGACTCCCCTGAGATTATCTAGCATAGCATTTACTCTATGACCTTTGTTCAGTGCCAAAAGTTTAACCTGCATTTTTAAAATTTAATCCCTAGCTTAGATGTATAAACAGACAGGTTTGGAATTCAGATCCACCTTGGTTCCAAACTAGGTTTGGCTTCTTTATAGCTGTGTGATCTTTGAGCATATGATAGAAGCTTTCTTGGTCTCAGTTCTCATCTGTAGACACACTTTATGGTATTTCTCTGCAGGTTATGAGATGATTTAGAGAAAATGCTTAGAACAGTCTTTGCCCATTGTAAGATGGGCAAAACTCAAAAGATATTCATTGTGATGATGAATATGACAAAGATAATAAGAATGTACTAGTTAGTTAGCACCCATTTTATAGGTACAAATACTAAAGCAATTTGTCGAAGGTCACACAACAGGTAAGTTCCATTAGTGTAATTTTAACTTAAGTCTGCAAGGTTCACTACTTTGTTACATCGGCTCTTACCTTATGGTTATTGGACTTCCAGCGTATAGTAGTGATGATGCTAGCTCTGAAATTACAAAATAAATAGTGCTATGAACCTCAAAACTAAAGGAACTTATATTTTCAACTTCATCCCCTTAAATACTTTGGCCTTTGAAATTGAGATGTATGTTAATTCCACTTTCTTTCTTGTTGTAAATGGGCACAATCATTTTAAAGAAAGCTATACAATCATAGTTTTATTATACATTATTTATTAACTTGTGTTTTCATGAGGGGGTATGCTCTAAGGTATCATGTGAATTGATTCTAGACAAAGCACTTTAATAATACTGGATCTCCTTTTAAGCTTTTAGCGTTCCATAGCTTTATTCCTTTTGTTTTCCACAGTATGGCTTATTTCCTTGATATCTTCAAGGATGCATTTGGTGGAATGAATCAATAGTATGCATAATTATTATATACTCTACTTAGAAAAAGCAGACAGCTATCTGAAGAGAATGAGCAAGAAACAAAACAAACACACAAAAACAGAAAAAGCTTTTTGATTATTAAATATCAAAAACATAAAAATCCTAGCAATATTGTAACAAACGAATTAAAGGAAGGCCACTGAGACTTAAAATTGCAAGCCTGCCACTAACTCACCCCAAGAGAAATTGCAGTGGCCCTGGCACACTGAATGATGAAACATAATGCTATTGCTTCTCTTTCAAGGCACACTCAGTTTGTGTCAATATATGGCAAAACCAACCAATATATTAATGTGAGGTAATTTGCCTCCAATAAAAAAAATAAAATAAAATAAAGACGCTCTGAACCAAAGGTATAAAAATAGATGCTTTACTGTTTTACTTTTTCCTTCTTTAACAAAAATAGAAGACCATGTAGCTTTATACTGAGTTGTATTACTTTTATTTGCTGATATGGAAGAAGAATTATTTGAGTGGAATAATATATCTGGTGCCAATTTGATATTACAAGATAAAAGTCTTTGTTTAGTAGCAAATTTCGGATCACATACAAAATTGTAAACTCAGGACTAAATAGTTCTTTTTTTAAGATAACAAATAAAAGAAAAAAAAAACAGAGCTATTCTTACAATTGTCTTAAAGATATAGGAGGAAATGGGGGAAATATTTGGTCTAGATAATCTAGACATTTTGTTTCTTTGAGGACTACTCTATCATTATCTTTCTCATTTAAAGAAGTACAGTGAGATGAAAGTAACATTTTTAAATGAAAATATTCTTGCAAAGGCTCTTGTTAAAATTTATTTGAATAACAAGGCCAAGGGAAATTCAAATACTTTAGTACTACTGCAAACCTCTACCATAGATTGTGTTTGACCAGCATACCAAGAGCCAGTGGGAGAGAACCACTGGGCTATAAGAAGTACTTATGCATATGAATATAAAACCCCTGGGTGCTCTGTTTGTCTAGGGTACAGTATAGGCCCCAGTGTAGGGGTGATCATTACTCCCAAAGATACACAAGGGAGGGTTTGTTGAATAACATTTTCTTTCAGTCTTAAAAAAGGAAAAACTTCATACCAAGTAGACTAGGTGGAATGGGATATCAAAAGACCTTCCCAGGAAAATAAGCAAAGACATGGAGAGACATAAAGTAGCATGATACACTTGAGAATCTCCAACTAGTTTAAAGTCTTCTATAATCCTTCAGGTTTATAGGGAAGGTGTGTAGGGAAGAACTGTGAAAGATTAAAATTGAGCTGGATCATTATCGTTGAGAAATGATTTTTCATAGGTCTCTTGTGTTCTGTATATCTTGCAAAGTCATTAACATATTTTGTTACAAGCTATTTTTTCAAGGATGTTATTGAATAGACTTAGAGCAGAGATAAAGTTTTGTTATTGCCCAGTATGTGCATGCATGCTTGCTAAGTCACTTCAGTCGTGCCCAGCTCTTTGTGATCTTATGGACTGTAGTCTGCCAGGTTTCTCTGTCCATGGGATTCTCCAGGCAAGAATACTGGAGTGGGATGCCATGCCCTCCTCCAGGGGATCATCCAGACCTAGGGATCTAGCCATGTCTCTTTTGTTTAGTGCATTGGCAGGAGGGTTCTTTACCACTAGCGCCATCTGGGAAGTGCCCAGTATAATAAAACTAATATCTTTCTGCAGGCAAAGGTTTAGCAGTTTTGCTTGTAGCCCCGATAAGAGATTGGATTCCTTTAGTCTTGGAGTTCCTCAGTTGTTATACAAACATGCTGCATGTACAACAACCACTTGGATCCACCTCAGTATTGGTTCCATGGGACCTAGGAGCAGTGGGTACCATTATGCACTTGAGGCGGATGCTACTTACTGTACCACAAGTAATAAAGGTATTGTGTCTGACTAAAGTCTCATGTCTTCAGAAAAAGGAAAAGTGAAGTCGCTCAGTTGTGTCCGACTCATTGCAACCCCATGGACTGTAGCCTACCATGCTCCTCTGTCCATGGGATTTTCTAGGCAAGAGTACTGGAGTAGGCTATCATTTCCTTCTCCAGAGGATCTTCCTGACCCAGGGCCCAAACCTGGGTCTCCCGCATTGTAGGCAGATGCTTTGTGTCTGAGCCACCAGGGAAGTCCATGTCTTCAGCCATGTTCCATTAAACTATGGTAGATCAACTTCTTAGCTTGTAAATAGGGTAAAAGTTCAGACTTTTCACATTTCTTAACAATCATATGACCTTGAACTGATTCCTCTGTTCAACATTTTAATGACCCTTATGGTTCCATTTGTGTTCTAGGTTGTTGCTTTTTTTTTTTTATAGAAAAAAGGAAAAATGTCCCACTCTCATGTATCTTACACTCTAGTGGCATTAGACGGGGGAAGGACAGAGAGGATACCTCAACAAGTAAGATATAAGATATGTTAACATAGTTATTATTGCTTTGAAGAAAGAGCAGTAGGTAAAGAGTTTCACAGTCATGGTTGAGGGACAATAGCTTGCAATTTGAAGTTGTAGCCTTAGCAAAGACATCACTGAGAAGGTGATATTTGAATAAAGATCTTGAAAAGTCAAGGAAAACTCTAGAGGCTCATTTGACAGTTTCTTAGAAAACTAAACACACTCTTACCATACAATCTAGAAGTCGTACTCCTCGTGATATATAAAGTTGAGTTGAGAACTTATGTCTCCACAAAAGCCTGTAAGCAAATGTTTATTGCAGTTTGATTCATAATTGCCAAATTTTGTAAGCAACAAAGATGTCTCTCAAGAAGCAAAGGAATTGCCTGTGATATGTGCATGCAACTGAAGATTATTCATAAAAGGAAATGAGCTATTAAGTCATCAAAAGACACAAAGGAACCTTAAATGCATCAGTTCAGTTTAGTTCAGTCGCTCAGGTGTGTCCGACTCTTTGCGACCCCATGAATCACAGCACGCCAGGCTCCCTGTCCATCACCAACTCCCACAGTTCACTCAAACTCATGTCCATAGAGTCGGTGATGCCATCTCATTCTCTGTCGTCCCCTTCTCCTCCTCCCCCCAATGCTTCCCAGCATCAGACTCTTTTCCAGTGAGTCAGCTCGTCGCATGAGGTGGCCAAAGTATTGGAGTTTCAGCTTTAGCATCAGTCCTTCCAATGAACACCCAGGATTGATCTCTTCTAGAATGGACTGGTTGGATCTCCTTGTAGTCCAAGGGACTCTCAAGAGTCTTCTCCAGCACCACAGTTCAAAAGCATCAATTCTTCGGCGCTAAGCTTTCTTCACAGTCCAACTCTCACATCCATACATGACCACAGGAAAAACCATAGCCTTGACTAGACGGACCTTGGTTGGCAAAGTAATGTCTCTGCTTTTTAATATGCTATCTATGTTGGTCATAACTTTCCTTCTAAGGAGTAAGCGTCTTTTAATATCATGGCTGCAATCAGCATCTGCAGTGATTTTGGAGCCCAAAAAAATAAAGTCTGACACTGTTTCCACTGATTTTCCATCTATTTCCCATGAAGTGATGGGACCAGATGCCATGATCTTTTTTTTCTGAATGTTGAACTTCAAGCCAACCTTTTCACTCTCCTCTTTCACTTTCTTTTTTTTTTTCTTTTTTTTATTGGAGGCTAATTATTTTGCAATATTATGTTGGTTGGTTTTACCATACATTGACATGAATCCACCCCGGGTGTACATGAGTTCCCCCTCCCGAACCCCCCTCCCACCTCCCTCCTTCCCTTATCCTCCCTCTGGGTCATCCCCGCATACCAGCCCCGAGCATCCTGTAACATGCATCGACCCTGAACTGGCAATTCTTTTCACATATGATAATATACATGTTTCAATGCCATTCTCCCAAACCATCCCACCCACACCCTCTCCCACAGAGTCCCAAAGACTGTTCTATACATCTGTGTTTATTTTGCTGTCTCGTATACAGGGTTATCATTTCCATCTTTCTAAATTCCATATATATGTGTTAGTATATTGTATTGGTGTTTTTCTTTCTGGCTTACTTCACTCTGTATAATAGGCTCTAGTTTCATCCACCTCATTAGAACTGGTTCAAATACGTTCTTTTTAATGGCTGAGTAATACTCCATTGTGTATATGTACCAAAGCTTTCTTATCCATTCGTCTGCAGATGGACATCTAGGTTGCTTCCATGTCCTGGCTGTTATAAACAGGGCTGCAATGAACATTGGAGTACATGTGTCTCTTTCAATTCTGGTTTCCTCGGTGTGTATGCCCAGGAGTGCGATTGCTGGATCATATGGCAGTTCTATTTCCAGTTTTTTGAGGAATCTCCACACTGTTCTCCATAGTGGCTGTAATAGTTTGCATTCCCACCAACAGTGTAAGAGGGTTCCCTGTTCTCCACACCCTCTCCAGCATTTATTGCATGTAGACTTTTGGATAGCAGCCATTCTGACTGGTGTGAAATGGTATCTCATTGTGGTTTTGATTTGCATTTTTCTGATTATGAGGGATGTTGAGCATTTTTTCATGTGTTTGTTAGCCATCTTTATGTCTTCTTTGGAGAAATGTCTATTTAGTTCTTTGGCCCATTTTTTGATTGGTCATTTATTTTTCTGGAATTGAGCTGCAGGAGCTGCTTGTATATTTTGGAGATTAATCCTTTATCAGTTGCTTCATTTGCTATTATTTTCTCCCATTCTGAAGGCTGTCTTTTCACCTTGCATATAGTTTCCTTTGCTGTGCAGAAGCTTTTGATTTTAATTAGATCCCATTTGTTTACTTTTGCTTTTATTTCCAATATTCTGGGAGGTGGGTCTTGGAGGATCCTGCTGTGATTTATGTCGGAGAGTGTTTTGCCTACGTTCTCCTCTAGGAGTTTTATAGTTTCTGGTCTTACATTTAGCTCTCTAATCCATTTTGAGTTTATTTTGGTGTATGGTGTTAGGAAGTGTTCTAGTGTCATTCTTTTACAAGTGGCTGACCAGTTTTCCCAGCACCACTTGTTAAAGAAACTGTCTTTTCTCCACTTTATATTCTTGCCTCCTTTGTCAAAGATAAGGTGTCCATATGTGTGTGGATTTATCTCTGGGCTTTCTATTTTGTTCCATTGATCTATATTTCTATCTTTATGCCAGTACCATACTGTCTTGATGACTGTGGCTTTGTAGTAGAGGCTGAAGTCCGGCAGGTTAATTCCCCCAGTTTCATTTTATTTTTCAGATAACTAGAACAAATAATCTCACAATTTGTATGGAAATACAAAAAACCTCGAATAGCCAAAGCAATCCTCTTTCACTTTCATCAAGGGGCTTTTGAGTTCCTCTTCACTTTCTGCCATAAGGGTGGTGTCATCTGTATATGTGAAGTTATTGATATTTCTCCCAGCAATCTTGATTCCAGCTTGTGCTTCTTCCAGCCCAGCATTCCTCATGATGTACTCTGCATATAAGTTAAATGAGCAAGGTGACAATATACAGCCTTGACGTACTCCTTTTCCTATTTGGAACCTATCTGTTGCATATTGGTATGTGAAAGAAGTTAACATGCAAAATATAAATACATATTCATGATTCCAAGTCTATGACATCTGGAAAAGGTAAAATCATGGAAACAGTAAAAAGTCATGGAGACAGAAAAAGATTAGTGGTTTCCAAGAGTTCAGGGAGACGGAGGAATGGATATGTGAAGTATAGGAGATATTTAGGGCAGTGACACTATTCTGTAGGATACTCGAATGGCAGATTCATGTCATTGTACATTTTTCAAAGCACATGAAATCAATAATACAAAGAATAAACCCTAATGTAAACATGTCAAGTGTCGATTTTTGTTAATAATGCTTTAATCAATATTATTCATCAATGTATGGAAAGTGTACCACGTTAATGCAAGATGCTAATAATAGGGGAATCTGGGTGGGTAAGGTAGGTTTGAAGAGGTATATGAGAACTCTATGTACATTCCACTCCATTTTTATGTAAACCTAAAACTGCTTTAGGAGAAGGCAATGGCAAGCCACTCCAGTGCTCTTGTCTGGAAAATCCCATGGATGGAGGAGCCTGGTGGGCTGCAGTCCGTGGGGTCGCTGAGGGTCGGACACGACTGAGCAACTTCACTTTCACTTTTCACTTTCACACATTGGAGAAGGAAATGGCAACCCACTCCAGTGTTCTTGCCTGGAGAATCCCAGGGACGGGGGAGCCTGGAGGGCTTCCGTCTATGGGGTCACACAGAGTCGGACACGACTGAAGTGACTTAGCAGCAAAACTGCTTTAAAAATGTGCTGTGCTTAGTTGCTCAGTTGTGTCCAACTCTTTGTGATCCCATGGACTGTAGCCTGCCAGGCTCCTCTGTCCATGGGGTTCTTCAGGCAAGAATACTGGAGTGGGTTACCATGCCTTCTTCCAAGGAATCTTCCTGAAACAGGGCTCAAACCCATGTCTCATGCATTGAAGGTGGATTTTTACCATCTGAGTCACCAGGGATAATGTCTATTAAATTATTTTAAGTTATGGAAAAAGCCATTTGGACAGACAGGATAAGAGAGTTCTAGTCAAAGGGAGAAGTAAATGCAAAGACCCTGAAGCAGGAATGTACCAACATGTTAAGAAAGAGTAAGGAGGCCAATGTGACTACAGCAAAGTTGAGAGTGAAAGACTGGTAGCAAATGAGGTTGGAGCAGTAATGGCATCACTTATGTACGTGGGTATGAAGATATTGGCTTTTCTCGATGAGATAGGGACCCATTAAATTTTAAAGCAGAAGACTAAAATAAACTTGGCAAATTTTAAATGGATCAGGTTGGATTCAGTGCTGAATATACTGTTCAAGAACAAGGGTAGAAGCAAGTAAGCTAGTTACAAGTCTATTGTTGAAATAGTCCTGGAGAAAAATGGAAGCTATTTGAACATTTATACTGGTATATTTGAAAGGATAGAGTGAAACTGTAAAAAGATTGGGAAAATATCAGGATGGCAAGAGAAAGAATTCTCCTTTGATTGTGATTAATTTGAGACACTTAATAGACATGACAATGAAGATACTGAGTAGGCACTTGTATGTTCAATTCTGGGTAAAATTATGGGAAGAAATGCAAATTTGAAAGTTATCTAGTGTAGCCAGTAATTTAAAGTTCTGAGTCTGAAAGAGTTGGATAGGAAAGAAATTTAAGCACTAAATAGGGCATATCAACATTTAGAGGTTAGCTAGAAGAGAAAAAAAGCAGAAAAAGGTATTTTGAGGGAGTTAATAAGACAGGAGAAAAATCAGAAGTGCTCTGGAAATGAAATAAATAAATTATTCCCCAAAGAAAGAATGAATATTTATGTGAAAAGCTGCTTATGGGTCAAGGAGAGAATGAGGTGTTGGTTATTGGTTTTAGTTACATGAAAGCCATAAATGACCTTGAACATAGATAGTTTTACAGTTGTGTTGGGAAGAAATCCTGATTGTATTGAGTTCAAGAAAGAATGAGCTTTAAAACAAATAATGATATTGTGAATACACAACATTTCAAAAGAGTTCTGTTATAAGGTAAAAATGATATAGTAGCTGTAGAATAATGTGAAGTTGAGAAAGGTATTTATTTTTTAGCTTGAAGAGGAAAGAATGATTGAAATGATATCATTGAATGGGTTCAGATTTATTAGTACACTGGTCGGAGAAGGCAATGGCAAGCCACTCCAGTACTCTTGCCTAGAGAATCCCATGGACGGAAGAGCCTGGTAGGCTGCAGTCCATGGGGTCGCTACGAGTCAGACATGACTGAGCGACTTCACTTTCACTTTTCACTTTCACACATTGGAGAAGGAAATGGCAACCCACTCCAGTGTTCTTGCCTAGAGAATCCCAGGGAAGGGGTAGCCTGGTGGTTTGCCGTCTATGGGGTCACACAGAGTCAGACACGACTGAAGTGACTTAGCAGCAGCAGCAGCAGTGGAAGAGTTGGTGTTTGCTATGATCAGTTATCAGTAGTAACAGGAAGGAATACAGAATATAAAGTGATGGATGCAGCAATATTATAATGGAAATTTATGAAAGTTATCTTCTGATTGTTCTTATTTTTCAGTGAAACAGGAAGCAAAGTCATTAAGGATAAAGTAGCAGTACTTGGAAGTTTGAAGAGCAGGAAGAAAATATGAAAATGTTTATTTAGGAAAGTGGGAACATGGGTGAGTAAAAATAGAGTAATGCAGGGGAGCACTAAGGATCTACTTTAAATCTGTGGCCATAAGAACAACGAGACCAGTCATCATGGATGAATACTTTCTTCAACAACATTCAACTGCTTAGGTAAAGAACTAGAGAACCAAAGAATTTGATTTAACTTGTGTGTGTGTGTGTGTGTGTGTGTGTGTGCACGTGCGTGCTTAGTTGCTCAGTCATACCTGACTCTTTGTGACTCCATGGACTGTAGCCCTCCAGGCTCCTCTGTCCATGGGGATACTCCAGGCAAGAAATATAGAGTGGATTGCCATGCCCTCCTCCAGGGGAACTTCCCAACCCAGGGATCGAACCCAAGTCTCCTGCATTGCAGGTGGATTCTTCACTGCTTGAGCCATCAGGGAAGCCCAAGAATACTGGAGTGGGTAGCCTATCCCTTCTCCAGGGGAACTTGCTGACCCAGGACTTGAACTGGGGTCTTCTGCGTTGAAGGCAGATTCTTTACCAGCTGAGCCACCCAGGAAGCCAGATTTAAGTAGAGTTGGAATTTATTTCAGATAACTTGGAGAAATGAGAAATACAAATATTGCGTGGATTTGCTTTTTGGCAATGGACCACGTATTAAACAGTAAACCAGAAATTGGGCATATCAGTGATGAGGGACAGAGAAAAGTGGTATAGCCAATTAATTTTAGATTCTGGTGAAGTTAGAATATTTTTGGAGTTGATATATTAGAAAACACTGGAAATAAAAAAGTGATCATCTAAAGTGGAATACTATAAATTGAGATTTTTGAAGACTTTTTGTTTCTGATAGTGACAACGTCTAAGATAAGCCACGTAGCATTTGGCTCAGATGCGGTGGAGAGTAGGTCACAGAAGAGGTCAAGGAACTGATGGGGGTTATTTGGCCTGCCATGTAAAGAGCTTAGAAGTTGTCGCTCCTTCCTCACAAGTAAAAAGTTGAACGAACTGAAAACTAACAACTCTTCTTTAATGTCTCAGTGAACTGAAGTCACAGAGCAAACAGGTGCCCTCAGAACTGGAGAGACAGATGGGAAGACATGGAGAATTACAACTTACAGACCAGAGACCCATTAGCAGAAATCTCCATAGGATCCAGGATGGGGGTAGGAAAATCTGAACTGTAATTGAATAGCTTGAAACTCGATATGGATAAATCTAGGAGATAAAAAACTCCAAAGGGGCCCAGTCTTAAGGTAGTGTGATCACACTTTATTTCAGCTCCAGGAGCTTTACAGGTTCTCAGTGAAGATTAGGGAAAAATCCTCTCACACTTCTGGCAAAGGAAGAAGAAAAGTGTCCAGAGCATTCTGTTTTTCAGCAGGTCTTTCTTCAAGAGAAACTCTTTTACCAGAGCTTAACCTAATGAACTGTGGCATCACCGACTCGATGGACATGAGTTTGAGTGAACTCCGGGAGTTGGTGATGGACAGGGAGGCCTGGCGTGCTGTGATTCATGGGGTCACAAAGAGTCAGACACAACTGAGCGACTGAACTGAACTGAACTGAACTGAACCTAATGAAGTTTTATCAGCCGCTTCTAGCCATTTTATCCCACCTAAGCAGGAACGGGAATCTGAGAAGCACTTGTGAACTTCACAATCCATATGCACAGCTTCACTGAAAGACTGAGACTTCATCATAGAATTCTAGGATGCCTCCCATACTCCAACACTTTGCCACAACACTGCTAAAAGCCTATTTATCACAGTTTCTTCTACCCAATGAATCATGTATGCTTATTTAACTTATATGCAGAGCACATCATGTGAAATGTCAGGCTAGATGAAGCACAAGCTGGAATCAAGAGTGCCAGGAGAAATATTAATGACCTCAGATATGCAGATTACACCACCTTTATGGCAAAAAATGAAGAAGAACTGAAGAGCTTGTTGATGAAGGTGAAAAAGAAGAGTGAAAAAGCTGGTTTAAAAGTCAACATCTAAAACCTAAGATCATGGCATCTGGTCCAATCTCTTCATTGCAAATAGATGGAGAAACAATGGACTGCAAGGAGATCAAACCAGTAAATCCTAAAGGAAATCAACCCTGAATATTCATTGGAAAGACTGATGCTAAAGCCCAAATACTTTGACCACCTGATGCAAAGAATGATACACTGGAAAAGACCTTTTGCTGGGTAAGATTGAGGGCAGGAGAAGAGGGAGACACAGGATGAGATAGTTGCATGGCATCATTGACTTGACATGAATTTGAGCAAACTCCAGGAGAGAGTGAAGTCAGGGAAGCCTGGCATGCTTCAGTCCATGGGTTGAAAAGAGCTGGACACAACTGATCCACTGAACAAAAACAACATCGAACAACCAAACATCCCACAGCAAAACCTTTTCAAGGACATTTAAAGGACATATTTCAAAAACATGTGAACCTTGCTGTTTCTCTTTGTCTGAAACTCTTTTAGCATTCATTCAGAGAGTCTAATTGAAAGAGAATCTATTAACTTGGATGAGGACAGTAATAAGATGAAGCTTGTAGAAATAGGAAAACATTAAGTCTGTGAATTTAAGGGAGCATGCATAGATCACCACAAGGGAGGTTATGAAACCTTAAGGGAGGACATGAGGAAGAAGACTACAGAATGTTTACATTTTGGTGATAAGAGAGGGAGATGCACCAAGAACTAAGTGATGAATTGAGCAAATAAAAAAGCAGGTCTGACTGAGCCCAAACTGGGGTTAAGAATGCTGTGCTAAGTTGCTTCAGTCATGTCTGCCTCTTTGCGACCCCATGGACTGTACCCTGCCAGGCTCCTCTGTCCATGGATTTTCCAGGCAAGAATACTGGAGTGGGTTGCTGTGCCCTCCTCCAGGGGATCTTCTTGACCCAGGGATTGAATCCTCATCTCATACATCTCCTGCATTAGCGTGTGGTTCTTTACCACTAGTGCGACCTGGGAAACCCATAGGTAAGAATACCATGGTGAAAAGAAATATATATAGAGAGAAATAAATATACAGGAAACACAGGAAAATCTGCATTTTTTTTTAAGTGAATAAGATCATTTGGGGATGGTCTTGGCCTGGATTATTGAAATCGTATGAAACTTCTTGACATTTGCAGACCTATTGAACTGCTTACTGGATTGACAACCATTATAATAAATAAATGAATGTCTTAAGGATCCATGTTGTGATATCTAATTTGCTCCACATTGTTAGAGAATGATAGGAAAACCTAAAGGATACGGTGTGGGTGAGTTAAATGTTTAAATGCAATTACCTTTGGAGAAGGTGAGAAATTAAATTTATAATCAGATATAAATTATTAATATCAGAATCTTCCTTGAGATGTATTTTAATAATGAAAGTGAGAAATGACCAAGATGGGGAAAAAAATAGATAAAAGAAACAATGGGATTCAGAGTTCACTACTCACCTATGTAATATTCTTAAATATTGCTTATGAAAGAAATCCTAAATTATTAGATAAAACTTTGTTAGAAAATCCTATCTCAGATTCGCTTATGATGTAAAATGTCTTAATAGTAGTAGCAAAAATGATAGAAAATTCTTGTGAGGGGTTTCTCTTACTTTTTAATTATATGTAGAATCAGAGTTTTTAAATCAAAACAGACATTTAATAATATTTTATTAAAACATTTAATACATTTGAAACACAAAAAAATGGTTTTTTAATCTAAGTCTTGGTTAGTCATATATTATGTAGTATACATTATGTATTTCATGCATATTTCATATTTACAGGAAAAGATTTTCCACAAGGGTAGGGTATTTTCTCTGAGAAGTCAAACAATAGTCATTTTTCCTCTTTCAAAATTGGCTTATACTTGGAACTGTTGTAAATCTTAAATTGAAAAAAAATACTAATGAGTTGGTTTTTTTTTTACGTGTAATCAGCCGTCACTTCCAGCTAATGACTAAAATAAATGTTAGGGACGCAGATAAGCCATACAATGAAGATGTGCTTGACATAAAATTTTAAATAAAATTTTCCCTTTTGTGTCTTTTAAATAATAGAAAAAAAAAACCTTTAAATATATTCCTTGTTTTCCATCATTTCTCAAAAATTTTAAGAATAGTTTTGTAAGCCCACCCATGAGTATTCAGGCCTCTTTGATATGTTGAAAAGTTGAGTTTTAAACTCTCCTCTGGGGATTTGAACCTAGATACTTAAAATTTATTTCAAACGTCTGGGTACTCTTGCTGTAATTTTTCTTACTGAGGTTTAATTTCTTTTTAATGATGTTTGTTTTGGCACTTTCCATTTTAAAATCAATCTCCTTGGTTAAGAATTCCAAAGTTGGATGGCCCTGCCTTTTTTGTATTAATAGTACAATACTCGACTCATTTAGATACCTTGTTGCTTTATTTTACTATCTTATTTTTTAAAAATACATCTTGAGGGTTTTTTTTTTATTATTCTTCTAAAATGTAGATAGTGAAAAATATTAGTGAGCATTTAAGGCTCTATTAATCACTGGCACATTGTTGTTTTATATCTTGTGAAAAGTGAAAGTGTTAGTCATTCAGTTGTGTCCAACTTTTTGTGATCCCATGGACTATGTAGCTCGCCAAGCTCTCCCATCTCCAGGCAGGAATAAAGATGGGGTAACCATTCTCTTCTCCAGGGGATCTTTCTGACACAGGGATCAAACCTGGGTCTCCCACATTGCAGGCAGATTCTTTACTGTCTGGGCTACCAGGGATCTTAGATGTTATTTTTTGATATTATCATTTAAATGCTCAGTTTTATATGTCATAATTTATTCATTCATATGTTTTCTATAAACTGTGCTCTTCAGAAAAGCTGGCTAAACAGCCACATTTATCTGTCAGCCAACTCCCTTTTTATGCTTTATTTAAATCAGATAAGTTCAGTTGCTCAGTGGTGTCCGACTATTTGCGACCCCATGGACTGCAGCATGCCAGGCTTCCCTGTCCATCACTATTAGCATTTGTTTAATCAGATATTTTAAATGTCCTCTATCCCTTTTTAGAATTCTTGTTTATGATATTGATCAAGACAGGCCTTAATATTCCCGTCAGCTTGAGTAAACTTGAGGCACATTTTTTCCTTAGTAGGCTTCTGACCTCCTTCTCCCAGAGCATTTGCTTTAGAACACTTGTAATTGTAAATTTTCTTCACCTTTTTGAGATGTAAATCTTTTAAAAAGCTCTTGCCAGGTTACAGCCCAAGAGTGTCTTTCTCAAGGGCAAGAAAATAATCTCTTCAAAATGAAATCATTAAAGAATTTACACCCTTATTTTTCCAGGTTTTTGTGGGAAAATAAGAGACTAATTTAAGCAGGGGTGGGGGTGTCTTCCCAGGTGGTACTAGTGGTAAAGAAACTGCCTGCCAATGTAGGAGCCGCCAGATCCCTGGATCAGGATGATCCCCTGGAGGAGGGCATGGCAACTTACTCCAATATTCTTCCTTGAACAATCCATGCGCAGAGGCGCCTGGTCTGCTACAGTCCATGGAGTCTCAAAGATTCGGACACAACTGAAGTAACATCAATTTAAGGGGGACTTTTACTCTAAGTTGTAAAATTACCTCCAGTCTAAGTTACTTTTCCTTTGAGTTCAGTTCATTTCAGTCGCTCAGTCATGTCCGACTCTCTGCGACACCATGAATCACAGCACGCCAGGCCTCCCTGTCCATCACCAACTCCCAGAGTTCACTCAAACTCATGTCCACAGAGTCGGTGATGCCATCCAGCCATCTCACTCTCTGTCGTCCCCTTCTCCTTCCGCCCCCAACCTTTCCCAGCATCAGAGTCTTTTCCAGTGAGTCAACCTGTCGCATGAGATGGTCAAAGTATTAAAAGCACTTAAACACAATCTCCTGTAGCTCCCACCCCAGCTCTTCAAACCCCAGACTCCTTTATATCAGAAGAGTTCATGAATTCTGGTCACTCTTTCCTAAGGTAATTTTTGTTGTTCAGTGGCTAAGTCATGTCCAGCTCTTTGCCACCCAATGGACTGTAGCATGCCAGGCTCTTCTGTTCTCCACTATGTCCCAGAATTTGCTCAAACTCATGTCCATTGAGTCAGTGATTCCATCCAACCATCTCATCCTTTGTCATCCCCTTCTCCTCTTTATTGAATAAAAATCTTCCTTCCTTGTTTATCTTTGTCCAGTGCAATTTTGCCTTGAAAGTATCTTACTGATTTTTTAAAAGTCAGTAAATTGTCTTTTTAAATTATTAAATGGATGGGATAAATCTCTGACTATTCTCTGAGTACTTTGTTTTCTCATTATGAAGTTTTTTTTCATGATTTATCCCCAGTCTTTTTCCTTTCCTTCCTGTTGTCTTTCCTTCCTTCCTCTGTCTCTCCTTCCTGTGGCCAAAGGATATTTAGTCCTATACTATCCTTTGTCCAAAATTGTGCTATTAAAGCAATAATGAGCTAGGTGTAAAGTTCTTGCCTTCTATGAATCTAGTCATTTGTCTTATCAACTCATTTTGAATTGAAAGGAACTCCTACTTCTCTTTATTAGGAGAAAGGGGGCTTTTCCTGTCTCATCCTCATAATTTACTATAGGGCTTCCATCTTTCTACCCAGAGGATGCAGTATTAAAGAATTTGCAAGCCCTTTTTGAACTCCCCACACTCATTCCTCATGACCAGAAGAGGAGTCTCGCCAGACTGGTGCTAAGGGACACATTAGGGTGAAAAATTGCTTGAAGAAGCAGTGTTGATTTATCTCTTTCCTCTTCTTGTGTTGCATATCTTGCACTTGGAATGTGAAATAGGCTCATCCTTGCATTTCACTGGCTACATATAGGTACAGAATTTGCTTTGCAAACTTAGCCTTCTCACAGACAGATTCCTCCTAAAACTTTCTCAAAAATCTAGGTTAGGGGCTTTTTTTTGGAAAGATGGGAAAGGAAAGGTAGAAGCAGTTCCCCTCTAGACTTAAGTAATGTTCTAGCAATGTCTAGGCAAACAGTGTCTCATATTTTAAGGTCACAAAGCTTAGTTTATTCTTTAATAAATATTGATCATTTTGTGCTATTCCTTAAATTAGCTAAATATCATAGGGGAGAAGGCATAAATAAATGAAGTTTCTGAAATTTGAAACAAATCCTTCCATTTTTTGAGAAATGAAACTATTTTCAATTCATGAAGTTAGGAGATAAGCCATCTTTGGTAGAATTATTAGTATTATTCTAGATCCAAATTATTTCATACCTAGAGTTGGATATATCTTGATATGTGTGTTACTTTTACTCATTGTATCAGTGTTAAATATATTTCAATTCCAAGTCCAGATCTTAGAATTTAAATATTTTATCATTATGATCCTTCCAAACAAGAGGAAAATAAAAGACAAGAAAAAAATAATAAAAAGTGCAAATTATCTCCTCTATTTTCTTAGATATGTTGCTTCAAACTTCTATAATAATATGGTATCTCTTTCTCTCCTATTTTCCCCTTCCTGCTTCTACCCTTAGGTTTCTGAATTTCTCAGCATAAAAGAGACTTTTGTGAAAATTAGCACTGTTTAGATGTACATCTAAAGTTAAGTTCAACCCAGAGTAGCACAGATTCTGCCTGAAGTGTGAAGTCTTCTTTCATTAGACAAATTTTACATTACTATTGTTATGCTATTGACTTTTTAAAATTTATTTTTTAGCTAGATGAAAATTATTTTCCAATGTTGTGTTGGTTTCTGCCATACAACAATGTAAATCGGCCATATTTAAGCATATATAACCCCTCCCTGTTGAGCCTCTCTCCCATCCCCCATCCCACGTCTCTAGGTATTTGTAAAGAAGAGATGCAGACATATTCTATTAATTTGCATACTACTTTTTCTCAAATTTGACAGTGAATTCACTTTACTAAACTGACAAATTTCCTCCTGTCTTCAATTTCCCAAAAGATACAGCTGTGGGAGGAAAGAGAAGAGGAAAGACGAACAGCACAATTATATTTATATTATCCATTCAGTATATCCTCTCCGCTTAAATAGATCTTGCTTTCCTGGTGGGTGTTTGCATTAGTTCTTAAAGTTCAGCCTCCTGGGGCTGGCATTAATGACTCTCTCATAAGCTCTATTTTCCTAAGGCAAAGGACAGAGGACTTCAATGAGACATTAGCATCTGAATAGGTCAGGAGTCTTGATATTTAGTGTGCCAAGGATTTGTCATATTGATTAATTATAAATCAAAAGTGACTGGACTGTTATCAGCACTTGCAGTTTACATATAATCCAAAGTTTCCTTTCTTTAATTAAACAAAATAGCTACCATATGTGCTATTCGAGAAGTAAAGGTTTATTTACATATCTTTATATAATAGGTTTAAAAGATAGGCATAAAAGGCATAAGATATGAGGTATAATATATATCTATATATCTTTTTATAAGAACATGATGAAGAACTTATAACTTTGCTCTGTAGAGGTCAAATCCATGATTTTACAGAGTGGTTGCCACTATATCACCTCCTTTTTCCTGCCATATATTTATGCCAAAAAACTGTTGCCCCTGAATCTATGCCTTATCATTCTGTCTATATGCTTTTTACCAGCCTATCTGCTCCTCTCTCAAGCTGTCACAATTCAAGGTGATTGTCACTTGGAGTCCCTAGGTACTGACTTGAAACATGTAAGAAATAGCAAAAAGGAGATTCATTTCTCTCTTGGTATCACTGCTTTATTGTCATCACTCTTGATGACTGTGAGGGCTGTTCTTTGTCATATTGTGTGGCATATGGAATCTGCAATGAAGAAATATAAATAAGAAGCATGAATGATCTCATTTGCAAAAGAAGGGGAAATAAATTAAGCACAGGCTAAATGGTATATCTCCACTGCATTTAATTACTGTAAATGTTCATTGAAAACTTAGTCCATGAGAGATACTCCAATATATACAACTTAAGGAAAACTTGGTACCTGTGCATTAGGTAATATGTGAAAATAAAGAGAATGTATTTAAGATTTCTCCCTCTTCCTTGTGTAACTTTGGTCATTATGCTTACCTCTAGGAGTCTCTGTCTCAAATCTATGGGATGAAAGTGTTGACACTTGGCCAGCCTACCCCAGAGGATACTTGGGAGATTCAAACAAAAATGATGCAAATAAGAATGTCAGTAGACACTGTGGTCCTTACTTGAGGGCAAGGTTGCTTCACAAATGTTAGTGCAATTGAAGAAACTATACACTGGAGAAGGAAACGGCAACCCACTCCAGTATTCTTGCCTAGAGAATCCCATGGACGGAGAAGCCTGGTAGGCTACAGTCCACGGGGTCGCAAAGAGTCGGACACGACTGAGCGACTGAACGGAATGGAACGGATACACTGGAATGCAAATTTAAGGAAGTCAGCTTAGTGTGATGGTTAGGGCCACATTTTAAGTTTGAATCTTGGGTTTGCCATGTGCTTTCTTTGGAAACTTGAACAATTAGTTTAAGTATCTCTGCTTCCTCATTTGTAAAATGGAAATGGAATTATATCAGGTTTACATTTCTATTCTGGGATGTGTATTGGTTACCCTTGGCTATAAAACAAATGTCTCCCCAAACTTGGTGGCCAAAATCAGCTGGTAATTTTCCTTCTGTTCTTGCTTGGGTCGCTCATGCAGCTGTAGTCATCTGGTGGGGATATTTAATATAAGGGGGCTTGCCAGGGGGCTCAGTGGTAAAGAATCCACCTGCCTTTGCAGGAGACGCAGGTTTGATTCCCTGAAGGAGAAAATGGCAACTCCCTCCAGTATTCCTGACTGGGATTCCCATGGACAGAGGAGCCTGGAGGGCTTCAGTCCAGGGGGTGTCAAAGAGTCAGACACAACTGAGCATGCACACAAGCAAATTTGATCTAAGAATTTTATTCATTATTTAGAAGGGGGTACTAGTCATTGGCTGGCCTGTCTGTCCATTGTATCACTTATTCTTGAAAAGACTAATGTTCCTTTATGTGGCAATCTCAGGGAAGCAAGAAAACCAAAGCAAAAACTGTAAGACTTGTTTCAGAATACACTCTCAACTCACAAAATATCACTTCTGATGCATTCTATGGTCAAAACAAATCACAAGGGCAACAGAGATTTGAGGAGATGGAGAAATACACTTGGGAAATATGTCAAAGTCACACTGCAAACAGGTGTGCAAACACAGATGGGAGGAATCATGGCTACATTTTGCAATCACCCACAAGGATTAGATGAGATAATATTTGCAAAGTGCTTAAAGCAGAGGTTGGAAAATGGTTAGCACTATATAAATGTTTATTGAATAAATTATTAATATATTTTGTTGGAGAATATACAGCATTTACACTTTTATATGAAATAAGGTTCTATCAAAAAGTGTCACATGTGTGCTGACACAAGGACTTTAAAAGATGAGATAAGAAACATTTCTATTTTTGTTAACAGAACTTAACAGAGAAAATGGCATTTGAGAGTGGCTTTGGAGGAAAGGTAAAAATTAAATTGGCAACCGGGTTATATGCAGAATCCTCCCTCTTCTGAGCTAGAATCTCAGTTATTTAACTATCTTTAGCAATATGCCCACGTAATTCTTCCTCTAAAGGTAAAATAGCAGGTTTAAGAGGAGAAGCAATCATGCAAGTTAATAAGGTTGCTTTGACTGAGAAATTTTACATGTCCCTCCTAGCCCTTTTCTAATGCAGAATAAATTGCTCCAATTCCCTTGGGCTGTTTTTCATTTGACTCATGTTTTTTCTCTTTCTACTTTAGCAGGTGAGAAAAATAATAACTAATATGTATTTAACATGTGCCAGATACTGTTCCAAGTAGGCTACATCTATTCATTAATATTCAACTCTATGAGTTCAGCACTTAACCATAGATGAGCAAATTGAAGCACAGAGAACTTGACTCAAATCATACACTTAATAAGTGTCAATGACATGATTCAACCATAGATAATCTGACTTCAGTGCCCTTGGCCTTAATGCTATACTGCACTGTCTCTGCTTGCAACCAGGTCCTTCATGTTATAATAGATTTTAAGGCTGCATGTTTTCTGTTTATACTTTTTTTTTAAATAAAATGAAATTCTTAACACACAAATCTAAAAATCTTTAAGAATTCTATAACAGTAAATCATAGAATATGGAACCATAGAGTAGTATAGAGATCATGATACTCATCATCTAATGTGGTTACCCTTTTTTGTAGCTAAGGAAGTGAGTAATATTTTATTTATGATGTACTGTGAACTATAGATATTGGCTAAATGCCAAAAAATTTTCCTCTCTTTGCATATGTACACATGTGATCTTAGAATCAAGGCATCTGGAGAGTGGAAGGGGTTTAATGGCTGCATTTTTTTCACTTTCTATAGACCAGTTAATTCACTTCAAATTCTAATGCCATGCTATGAAGTTCAGTTTCTATTTTTTGATTTTTTTCAAAAAATAATGAAATTCATCTATAATTTGCATACTATTGAACAACATAAATAAAATCCATGAAAGTACAAGAATGCGAAAATTACATTAAAAATAAGATTTCACATAATCCCACTGTATAGAGCTAATAGCTGCTAACACATTGGTCTATTTTTTCATGTCTTCCATCTGAAATTTCTTTTAACAAAATAACATTCAAATTAAGATCCCATTTTTCTATTTAACCCTTACTAATGTTTTCTGAAATCATTAAATATTTTGAAGACAAAATCTGTAATAGCTACATAATATTTCACTTTACATATATAACATCATCATGCATTCTCTTCATTTAATGACTTGCTACTGCTACTGCTAAGTCACTTCAGGCGTGTCCGACTCTGTGTGACCCCATAGACGGCAGTCCACCAGGCTCCCCCGTCCCTGGGATTCTCCAGGCAAGAACACTGGAGTGGGTTGCCATTTCCTTCTCCATTTAATGACTTAGCTTGCCATATATTTTCCACGATCCTAGATTGGGTGTGATACCTTTTTTCCCTCTACAATTTAAAACCAGTACAGATGTCACAATCTCTAATAAATCTCAGGTTTTGATACTGCTCAGGACATCTTGATTAAGCTTTCAGAAATCAGAAAAGGAAAGATGATAAAGCCAGAAATACACATGAAACAAGCAAAAAGTGGTATTTTGCATTTCAGCCTAGAGGTGAAATAACCTTTTTAAGATGTAAATATTTTGTCAAAATAAGGTGTTATTTTCTATATACTAGTCACAATTTTATTTTTTCCTTTCTTTTGTCAATGCTGTTTGGAAATTTTAGCATTTAGGTGTTATATTGAGTGTCACTTATAAATTAGCTTTCTCCAAATGCCCATTTATAAATTGCCTCCTATTTACTATTTTTCAGAACATCATGCATTGTTGATGTCTGAATTCCTCCACCCAGAATGATTAGAAACACATTATGTTTTGTTATTTGCTGGTTCTAGTTCAGGGACCATTTTTGGCTATCAGAAGAGACCTTTAGGTCCTTTCCAAGTAGCCCCTTCCATATTCCCTTTCACAACCTGGCAGCTTACATTTTCAAAGTCAACCAGGAAGGCACATAAGTCTCCTACTGAAGTACTTACCTTCAAAGCTCAAGAGAATCTCTTTTTGATTAACTCAAAGTCAATTGATTAGAGCCCTTAATTACATCTAAAAAGTCTCTCCAGCTTTTCCATGTGAATTAAGATATCCTATCATAATCATCTAGTCCATCCACACTCAAGGGGAAGGGATCATACGAGGGCAAGGGTCAGTGGGATCCATCTTAGAATTTTAACAATATCTTTCTCAACGCTTTCCTCTTTCTCTAGTCTCACTCATTTTTGACCTTGGCTAAATATCAGACATAAGTCTAATTCATAGTTGGTGTTCACATTGTTTAATGGCATATGGGAAAAGCATACACACGCAATTCTGAGTAATCCGTACGTTTAAATCTTGCTTTCACCATTTATTGGCTACAAGGGTAAGATATTTAACCCCTCTTAGCCTCATTAGTTCAGTTCAGTTCAGTCGCTCAGTCGTGTCCGGATTTCTCCTCTAAAAATAGAGAAATAGCATACTGTTCATGTACTGTTGGGAGGAACATAAGGTACCAAATGTATATTATATATGTATACATATATATGTGTGTATATATATATATATTTCCCAAGTGGCTCAGTGGTAAAGAATCTGCCTGCAATGTAGAAGCCAGAGGAGACGTGGGTTCAATCTCTGGGTCAGGAAGATCCCCTGGAGGAGGCCATGGCAACCTATTCCAGTATTCGTGCCTGGGGAATTCCATGAGCAAAGGAGCCTGGTGGGTGACAATCCATGGGGTTGCAAAGAGTCAGACATAACTGAAGTAACATCACACACACATGCATATATATATACAGTATCTATTATATATCAAAACTCGAGGAATTATAGCTATTTTTAGCAGTAATATTATTGTTATGTTTTTACTTTGTCATGTATTAATACATTACTTATTACTCTGTGATAGGAGTCTTACCTTTTGACATAAATCTTGGAAGACAAGGACTGGATATCTCTTAAGTTTGTACTGCTTATGTATAATTTGGACTATGAGAATTGATACTTTAACTTCAACTTAAAATATTAACAAACTAAATCAGTGGTTCTCAACCTATTTTATTTCTGAAATCACATAACTGATGACATTCACAAATGAGATTTATTTCCCTGGATGTACCTAGGATTATACAAAATTCTAAGTATATATTACCTGTAGCTTCAAAACTTTCTTTCCTATTCTGAATTTGCATTACAAAAAGCAAATGCATGCATATGATATTATGGTAGGGCTACCTGAAATCCATGATAACTAATGCACAAAATAGTAAAATAATAAAATGCTAGTGACATTTCTCATAAGTGATCTGGAGACATTCTTGCCATGGAGGTCTGTTGAGTTAAAAGATCACTTTTGGTGAACAAAATATTTTAATTTGTGATCTTTTGTTTCAGATTAATGAGGATTGCTTTATTTATATTTTAGAGCTAAAAGCTATCCAAAGGCTAAATGCCCCAGCAGGAAAGAATAGTTAGTAAATTCATTCATTATCTGTTTACATTTTAATAATGAGTAAGGCTCTCTGCTTTTTATCACAATTATGGGTTAAGAGAGGATTGTTCATTTAGGTTGAGTTTGGCTTCCTACTGTGAAATGCAAGATTTGTGAAATTTCAAGTTTCTTGTATTATTAAACCAATGAGCCAGGAAGAGTCTATTCCCTAAACAATTAGCTTTCTTAAATGAAGTATAGAAAGAAAGGCAATCTGTGAATTCATTACTTGTTCTTTCTGGGTGCAGGCATTAGCTGGCATTAAGGCTCTTTGAGTTGTGACATATGAGGTGTGATTCAAAAGGAAGAGACTGATCGCTATTAGTCACCCAGGAAATCAATCACAACCCTTTATAGTGACATCCTCATGTTCATTCCTCTTTATGGGGAAACACATTTTACCTTGAAAGTAGAAAATTGTGGACTTGGTGGATTTCCCCCCCCCGCCCCGCCACAAACCATTCTTGACAATTTATACCTTCCATTTGGAATTCTCAATTATCAATATCTTTTATTAACCATCATTTGAGATATTTTACGGGAATATCCAGATGCCTAACAAATGAAAACCAGCAGTCTCGCAAACAGTGCAATTCAGTTTCAGTGACTGTAAATCAGAACCTACAGCTACAATCACAGTTTATTCTATTGTTTGCTTCAGGTGTTATAGCTAGCAGACTCCCTTTCCAATTACATTTACGGCCTCAGTCAGACAAGTTAACTTCAGTAAAGAGAATGGAGTATCTTTACTAATTTAAAATTAATTAAACAATGATAGCTAAAAATTTTATAAGATGTTCATCCAATATAGTACTGACAACTGCTGCACAGAACACAGGATTTGGAGTTCTTAAGTGAAAATACTGTATCTATCACTTCTTAGAGCTTGACTTTTAAATCATTAAGCATCTTTCAGCCTTATCCCATATAATTGAAACTGAAATCCCATCTAAACATTAATGTTATAAGATAAATGAAAGAATTTGCCAAAGTTTCTGGTACATGGGAACACATAAGGGAAAAATGGTGAAGTTGTTAAGTACATAGACTCTGTAATCAGATGACTTATATCAAAACCCATCTCTACCAATTACTAGGGATATGATCTTGGTCACAAAGCTTTGATTTTTGTTCCCTAGTTTCCTATCTATAAAATGGGAACAATGATAATAATTACCCTATGCTGCTGCTGTTAAGTCACTTCAGTCGTGTCCGACTCTGTGTGACCCCACAGACGGAAACCCACCAGGCTCCTCCTTCCCTGGGATTCTCCAGGCAAGAACACTGGAGTGAGTTGCCATTTCCTTCTCCAATGTGTGAAAGTGAAAAGTGAAAGTGAAATCGCTCAGTCTTGTCCGACCCTTAGCGACCCCACTGACTGCAGCCTACCAGGCTCCTCCATCCATGGGATTTTCTAGGCAAGAGTACTGGAGTGGCTTGCCATTGCCTTCTCTGAATAGTCAGGACCAATTCAGTTAATGTATGGAAACCACTTAATGTCTGGAACATTGTAATAGCTACATAAGTACTTACTATTAATAGTATTAATGTTGTCCTTTCTGTCATCATCACATACCAAATTTGTGCATACCAAACATGCATATTCATTTTTGTTTTTATTTCTGTGATATCTCATAAGGCCTGGCTCTTCTCAACCAGTTAAACACCATCTGAGAAAATAATTCAAAGAAAGCAATAAATATCTTCACATCATTTAGAATTCTCTATTATCTTTCATTCTTCAGTTCAGTTCAGTCGCTCAGTCGTGTCCGACTCTCCGCGACCCCATGAACCACAGCACACCACTTTATCCCAATATACTTTTTGAAGCAATAAACTCCAAATTATGAGAAAGCATTTGGGAAACTTCTATTGTACGTACTTGCAAACATATATGTGTACTTTTGCGTGCTTAAGTGTTGAAAGCTTAAGAGATATTCAGTTCAGTTCAGTTCAGTTGCTCAGTTGTGTCCGACTCTTTGTGACCCCATGGATTGCAGCACTCCAGTCTTCTCTGTCCATCACCGACTCCTGGAGCTCGCTCAAACTCATGTCCATCAAGTCAGTGATGTCATCCAACCATCTCATCCTCTGTCATCCCCTTCTCCTCCTGCCTTCAATTTTTCCCAGCATCAGGGTCTTTTCCAATGAGTCAGTTATTATGTTGTTTAATTATTTGTTTACATTGTAATCCTTCAATTCCAGAAAGTAGGCAGTATTTTTTCCTAGGATACAGGATACAGAAACAAAACAAAGTAACGGTTCAAAGAGTTTAAGAACTTTCTTAAAGTCACACAGCAGGATGGGAGTTTGAAGCCATTTATGCTGTTACGTGAGAGATGCCGGATCCGGCAGTGCAACCGACCACGCGCAGAAGCGTGGCGGAGAGAAGCTACCCCACTCCCGAGGTCAGGGGCAGCGGCCGAGAGGAGCTGCCCCACCTCCAAGAGGCGGTGGCTGCGCGGGTGCAGGAGGGTCATGAGGAGTTACTCCACGTTCAAGGTCAGGAAGGGAGGCCTTGAGGAGATACCCCTCATCCAAGGTAAGGTGCAGCGGCTGCGCTCTGCTAGAGCAGCCGTGAAGACACCCCACGACCAAGGTAAGAGAAACCCAAATAAGATGGTAGGTATTGCGAGGGGGCATCAGAGGGCAGACACACTGAAATCATAATCACAGAAAACTAGTCAATCTGATCACATGGACCACAGGCCTGTCTAACTCAATGAAACTAAGCCATGCCCTGTGTGGCCACCCAAGACAGGCAGGTCATGGTGGAGAGGTCTGACAGAATGTGGTCCACTGGAGAAGGGAATGGCAAACCACTTCAGTATACTTGCCTTGAGAACCCCATGAACAGTATCAAAAGGCAAAATGATAGGATACTGAATGAGGAATTCCCCAGGTCGGTAGGTGCCCAGTATGCTACTGGAGATCGGTGGAGAAATAACTCCAGAAAGAATGAAGGGATGGAGCCAAAGCAAAACCAATACCCAGTTGTGGATCTGACCGGTGATAGAAGCAAGGTACGTTGCTGTAAACAGCAATATTGCATAGGAACCTGGAATGTTAGGTCCATGAATCAAGGCAAATTGGAAGTGGTCAAACAGAACATGACAAGAGTGAACGTAGACATTCTAGGAATCAGTGAACTAACATGGACTGGAATGGGTGAATTTAACTCAGATGACCATTGTATCTACTACTGTGGGCAGGAATCCCTTAGAAGAAATGGAGTAGCAATCATGGTCAACAAAAGACTCCAAAATGCAGTACTTGGATGCAATCTTAAAAACAACAGAATGATTTCTTTTCGTTTCCAAGGCAAAACATTCAATATTACAGTAATCCAGGCCTATGCCCCAACCAGTATCACTGAAGAAGGTGAATTTGAACGGTTCTATGAAGACCTACAAGACCTTTTAGAACTAACACCCAAAAAAGATATCCTTTTCATTATAGGGGACTGGTATATAAAATTAGGAATTCAAGAAACACCTGGAGTAAGATGCAAATTTGGCCTTGGAGCACGGAATGAAGCAGGGAAAAGGCTAATAGAGTTCTGTCAAGAAAATGCACTGGTCATAGCAAACACCCTCTTCCAACAACACAAGAGATGATTCTACACATGGACATTACCAGATGGTCAACACCGAAGTCAGATTGATTATATTCTTTGCAGCCAAAGATGGAGAAGCTCTAAATAGTCAGCAAAAACAAGACCAGGAGCTGACTGTGGCTCAGATCATGAACTCCTTATTGCCAAATTCAGACTTAAATTGAAGAAAGTAGGGAAAACCACTAGAACATTCAGATAGGACCTAAATCAAATGCCTTATGATTATACAGTGGAAGTGAGAAATAGATTTAAGGGACTAGATCTGATAGATAGAGTGCCTGATGAACTATGGATGGAGGTTCATGACGTTGTACAGGAGACAGGGACCAAGACCATCCCCATGGAAAAGAAATGCAAAAAAGCAAAATGGCTATCTGAGGAGGCCTTACAAATAGCTGTGAAAAGAAGAGAAGCGAAAAGCAAAGGAGAAAAGGAAAGATATAAGCATCTAAATGCAGAGTTCCAAAGATAGCAAGGAGAGATAAGAAAACCTTCCTCAGCAATCAGTGCAAAGAAATAGAGGAAAACAACAGAATGGGAAAAACAAGAGATCTCTTCAAGAAAATTAGAGATACCAAGGGAACATTTCATGCAAAGATGATCTTGATAAAGGACAGAAATGGTGTGGACCTAACAGAAGCAGAAGATGTTAAGAAGAGGTGGCAAGAATACACAGAAGAACTGTACAAAAAAGAGCTTCACGACCAAAATGATCATGATGGCATGGTCACTCACCTAGAGCCTGACATCTTGGAATGTGAAGTCAAGTGGGCCTTAGAAAGCATCACTACAAACAAAGCTAGTGGAGGTGATGGAATTCCAGTTGAGGTATTTCAAATCCTGAAAGATGATGCTGTGAAAGTGCTGCACTCAATATGCCAGCAAATTTGGAAAACTCAGCAGTGGCCACAGGACTGGAAAAGATCAGTCTTCATCCCAATCCCAAAGAAAGGCAATGCCAAAAAATGCTCAAACTACCCCACAATTGCACTCATCTCACATGCTAGTAAAGTCATGCTCAAAATTCCCCAAGCCAGGCTTCAGCAATACGTGAACCGTGAACTTCCAGATATTCAAACAGGTTTTAGAAAAGGCAGAGGCACCAGAGATCAAATTGCCAACATCCGCTGGCCATGGAAAAAGCAAGAGAGTTCCAGAAAAACATCTATTTCTGCTTCATTGACTATGCCAAAGCCTTTGACTGTGTGGATCACAATAAACTGTGGAACATTCTGAAAGAGATGGGAATACCAGACCACCTGACCTGCCTCGTGAGAAACCTGTATGCAAGTCAGGAAGCAACAGTCAGAACTGGACATGGAACAACAGACTGGTTCCAAATAGGAAAAGGAGTATGCCAAGGTTGTATATTGTCACCCTGCTTATTTAACTTCTATGCAGAGTACATCATGAGGAATGCTGGGCTGGAAGAAGCACAAGCTGGAATCAAGATTGCCGGGAGAAATATCAATAACCTCAGATATGCTGATGGCACCACCCTTATGGCAGAAAGTGAAGAGGAACTCAAAAGCCTCTTGATGAAAGTGAAAGAAGAGAGTGAAAAGGTTGGTTGAAGCTCAACATTCAGAAAACAAAGATCATGGCATCTGGTCCCATCACTTCATGGGAAATAGAAGGAGAAACAGTGGAAATTGTGTCAGACTTTATTTTTTTGGGCTCCAAAATCACTGCGGATGCTGATTGCAGCCATGAAATTAAAAGCTGCTTACTCCTTGGAAGGAAAGATATGACCAACCTAGATAGTATATTAAAAAGCAGAGACATTACTTTGCCAACCAAGGTCTGTCTATCAGGGCTATGGTTTTTCCCGTGGTCATGTATGGATGTGAGAGTTGGACTGTGAAGAAAGCTGATCGCCGAAGAATTGATGCTTTTGAACTGTGGTGTTGGAGAAGACTCTTGAGAGTCCCTTGGACTGCAAGAAGATCCAACCAGTCCATTCTAAAAGAGATCAATCGTGGGTGTTCATTGGAAGGACTGATGCTAAAGCTGAAACTCCAATACTTTGGCCACCTCATGCAAAGAATTGACTCACTGCAAAAGACTCTGATGCTGGGAAGAATTGCGGGAGGGAGGAGAAGCAGACGACAGAGAATGAGATGGCTGGATTGCATCACCGACTCGATGGACATGAGGTTAAGTGAACTCCGGGAGTTGGTGATGGACAGGGAGGCCTGGTGTGCTGTGATTCATGGGGTCGCAAAGAGTCGGTCACGACTGAGCGACTGATCTAAACTGATGCTGTTAGAATTGTAAACAAATCATATAGTTATTATGCACCAGAAGGGGTTTTTTTTTTTTTCCTGTTTGCATAACTAGGGCCATTTGTGACTGCTAAATACCCAGGCTTCACTGGCCAGTGTTCACATTGTACCTATTATTGTTTCTATATTCATCCTGATTTTGGTCAGTGGACAATGCTGCTAAACTACTTTGGAATGCCTAGTGTTGATCTCTGAAAGGGTTTTCACCAATCATCGAACCTGATTTTCATTAACTTCTAAAAGGAGATTTCTGTAAGTTCTAAGATTTGGAGGGAATCAGTCATTCCTGTCAAATTTTTCAGGAGTCATAATGAAGAATCCCTAAAATTTTGTACCTGAATTCTCTCAACTCATAGCCAGAGGACTTCAAGAAATGTTAGAAGCAAGACGGTGGGGCAAATTAGTTTCAGGATCATTTACCATGAACTTGATATTTGAAACCTGTCACAACCTGAATTCTACCCTGATTCCCCAGCAACCAGGCTTAGAAATGCCTATAATTTATCTGTAGTGTAGTTGTTAAATTTGCAGATAAGCCCACTGAACCAAGTGTTGGCAAACACAGAATATTTAAAAATCCCATTTTCTCATCTTGAATTTTTATAAAAATTAATCATTTGAATTAAACTAATTTCCAAGTTAAACACTGTAGCTGAGATTTAAGGATGCTAAACAACACAAACCCTAACAATAATCTATTTTCTGCATGCACCAGGTTGAAGTTTCCTAAATGGCCTTTAAAAAAAATCAGTTGATAAATACCACAGCAGGATTTTTGTGGGTATGAATGCTTTCAGGCATTTATTCAGTCTTCAGTGGTCTGGGAAAATCAAAAAGTCTAAGGCCCAAGAGATGAATAATCAAGACAACATTTTCAATTCATCATTCTTGAAGGTAATTTATTTTACAAAATAGCAAGGGTGAGAGCTTAAATACAATAAAGTACAACTAGGATGGCTCTAATTTTCATTGCATAACAATCAATTTTATCATTCTAGGTCTAAGGTCTGTGTCTAAATCACAAGTTAGACCTCTTTGGAGATTTATGCAAAAGATTTTGTTTTAATAGTATTCTACTCAGTGGATCAGGGCAGCAGTGGATATGAAAAATTTCCCAGGACCTGAATGGTGAGTGAATTTCCAAATTTAATTCATTTTGTTTATTAATCCTCTGTTTCATATTTTTCTCGTTACCTTCCAACCAGAAGAAACTCATTCACAGTATCTGTCATTTAATTCAGTCAGTTAAATTTCAGATTCATGATATTGAATATGAATTTGTGGTTGTTATAGGCTGAATTGTATTCCCCACTCACAAAACTGCCCAAATTTGTATGTTGATATTCTAATTTCCAGTGACTCAGAATGTGATAATATTTGAGATAGGATCTTAACAGAGATTAAGTTAAAATGAGGTAAGTAGTATGGATCCTAATCTAAAATGATTGCTATCCTTATAATATGAGTATGTTTGGATATAGACAGCAATCTCACTCTTGGGCTTATATCCAGAGAAGAATACAGATTGAAAGGATATGGGCCCCCCAGTATTCATTGCAGCACTGTTTACAATAGCCAGTACATGGAAGCCAACCTAAATGTCCATTTAACAGAGGAATGGATAAAGAAGATACAGTACATATATCTAATGGAATACTACTCAGCCATAAAAAGAATGAAATAATGCCATTTGCAGCATCATAGATGGACCTGGCAATTAAGTAAAGCAAATCAAAGTCAGACAGAGAAAGACAAATATCATATTACAATGTTTATGTGTGATAAATATCATATTATCTGGGGCAAATATCACATTGCTTATGTGTGGAATCTAAAAAAAAAATGTTACAAATGAACTTATTTACAATTCTGAATGTCTTTTGAAGACTCAACATTGTTTTATGTGAGAAAAGTCAAGAATGATTCATGTTTTTGATGTAGGAAAATGAAATGATGAAGTTCTTATTACTAAGAATGAGCAATATTGGGGATAGAGAAGACTCAGGAAGAAATTCAAAAGTTCAGTTTTGATGAGTCTGATATAAATAAATATAAGTATAATGCTGCTGCTGCTGCTGCTGAGTCGCTTCAGTTGTGTCCGACTCTGTGCGACCCCATAGACGGCAGCCCACCAGGCTCCGCCATCCCTGGGATTCTCCAGGCAAGAACACTGGAGCGGGTTGCTATTTCCTTCTCCAATAAGTATAATACAAGTAAATATAAACATGAACCTGAAGTTTAAACAAGAGGATTCAAGTGGCACTAGTAGTAAAAAAAAAAAAAAACAAAACCAAAAACCGACTGTAGATGCCACAGATGTAAGAGATGCTGGGTCAGTCCCTGGGCCGGGAAGATCCCCTGAAGGAGGGCATCACAACCTACCCCAGTATTCTTGCTTAGAGAATCCCATGGACAAAGGAGCCTGGAGGGCTAAAGTCTATAGCGTTACAGACAGTTGGACATGGCTGAAGCGACTTAGCATGCACGCACGCAGCATACATGCAGTATTTAAGGTCTTGAAACTGATAATTTACCTAGAAAGTACATGAAGTCAGAAAAGAGATGGGTTCCAAGGATAAGTTCTGGGACACAAGAGTTTTTTAAGTCAAACTGAAGAGTTAAAATAAGCAAAGGAGACTGAGAAGAAATGGAGAGTCAGCTAAAGGGAAAAACTAGATGCCAGGAACTAGGCTCCACCCGGTAGGGAGCAGAATGTCACTACAGCCAATCAACAGTAATTATAATAAAAGAATTACATCATCTCTCTGCAAGATTATCAAATTTTAAGTGTTGCTTCTCCTGATGTGAGGAACTATGTCTCATTCTTATCATATTTGTAAAGAAAATAATTCTATTGGGGAAATAACTATTGTAGTAAATATATCAAATCTTTTTTAAGAACTTAAAGACAATAGTCTTTCAGATTGTTGCAGATCTTGGGGGTGTATTTTATTTTCTTTAGTTTAAAATTTTTTTTAAACTGGAAGATAATTGCTTTACAGTATTGTGTTAAGCTGCAAATTTTCTTCATTATTCACTTTAGTGATTAATTAGAAATTGTATCAAATTACTAAATATGGGGAAAAAAGCACTTTTAAATTTATTTTTCAACTGATAGGTAGTTGTATCTACATAAACAAATAAAATTTTTTACAGGTAGATTCTGAACTATGTATTCTTTTTTAAAAATTAATTTTATTGAAGTGTAGTTTGATTTACAAAGTTGTATTAATTTCTACTGTACAGCAAAGTGATTCAGTTATACATACTATACCTTCATTTTCATTATGTTTTTTCATAGACTACTGAATGTAGCTCCCTATGCTATACACTGGAGCCTTATTGTTTATCCATCTTATACATAATGTTTGTGTCTGTTAATCTCAAACTCCCAGTCCATCCCTCATCCATGCCCCCCTCCTTGGCAACCACAAGTCTATTCTCTATATCTGTGAGTCTGTTTCTGTTTCATAGATGAGTTTATTTGTGTCATATTTTAGATCCCACATATACGTGATATTACATGATATTTGCTTTTCTCTTTGTGACTTTCTTTATTCATTGTGATTATCATACTTGGTGAGCTATGTATTCTTGTCTCACATTACTATTCATCTGACTCTGATGTGGGTAAGTATCTGGCAGCCTTAAAGCTTTCCCTTTCCATTCCACTTGTAAGTTTCTCCTGAGTTTCCTGTCTCTGTCATCCTTATCTTCTCTCAGGTGCTCTTTGGTTGTATGTTGTCCTGTGCCTGATTCAGTTCTGGTCTTTACATTTTATCCCTGGGCTGTTCTCCAGGACTGGCTTGGCTGCAACTGGAGTGATATCACAAAAGTAGCAGGCAAAAAGAACAGGACAGCAAATCCAAAGCATAACTAAGACTTACATTTTAAAATCTTAATATTAATTAGGAAATTCATAGAGTTGTAATCAATAGTCACTTAATTTTCTCTACAATAAATTATTTGGTAGTGTAATCAAGATAGACACAACTACCTAACGTGATTAAGAACCTACTTTTCTCAAGTTATTAAATAGATTGCAATAAAAATAGAAAATAGAATTCATATGCACTGTTAGTGACATTATTATACATTTCAGTGGAGTTTCTGTAATTTACAGTGTTGTTAACATAAGTGCATTGATTTTATGGAGAAAAACAGCCTAATTAAATGTAATACTTAATTTTTATTTGGATAATTTAGGGGAGTAATTAATCCATGTTAAAAAAGAAAATCTCAAAAAGAAAAAAATAATCAATTTTATCATCTCCAAATTATTTGGAAAATCACGTTTCTTGTGTTCCTTTTAAAATTAATAGTATCCTTATTTTTTTGCAACAAGCAGTTATGTTTCTCCAGAATTTTTCTCAAAAATTAACTCAATCTCTTCACATTCATTACATGAACTGAGCTAGTAGACACCCTTTCCCCCTAACTCCCTTCTAGTCAACATAGCCTTCTACTCCTTTAGCCAAGAAAGAAAATCAGCGTTCTTGCTGTTTCTCAAATTATGTCATAATCTGTCCTTCATCAATGAAGGATGTAAATAAAGTTAATTCATTATCTTCTCAAAATTGTCACTTCTTCAGCCTCCTGATCTTATTCCCCCCTATTTTAGCTGCCCAGTTCTTAGATCAGTCATTGTTACACTCGAATATATACATATACACACAATCTAAGTGTGCAACCATAGGCCAGTGTACACTAGTGTTTATGAGTGTAATGCCTTACATGCATTTTATCGAGCTTAGCTCTGCCTCTATCTCATACTTTCACCCTCCCTCATGCTGTTCTAACCATGTGAGCCTCCCTGCTTTCTTGTAAACTTGCTAGGCATGTTCCCACGCTTGTATTTTGCTCTAAATTATTCTGGAATACTCTTCCTTATGTCCATAAGTTTCAGTCTCCTTCCTTACTATTCCTTTAATAAGTGTAGCACGTCCCTTCCACGATCTTTGAACACTATGGTTTGGGTTATTTCCTATCTTATTCCACCAACTACTGCAATTAATATTCTTGTACCCATATCTTTTTAAACTTAAAATTGTATCCTCTAGCAGTAAAATAGATCAAAAAGTACATATAATTTGTTTCAGTGTATATTATAATGATCCCTTCCAAAAAGTTTATGTTAGCTTATGCTTCTACTTATTTTATGGTTGTTTAGTACATCCTCAATGACAATTTGATTTTCATCCTTGCTTCCAGCAAAGAGTGTTAAATATATCATTTACTGCTCTGGAAATTTTTGTTACTGCTGAGTTTGCAGGATCAGGGGAAGGTCGTACAGAGTGGTAGAAGGAGAGCAAAAGCTTTGGAGTCCAGCATAACTGGCCTTGGATTCTAGTTCTGTAACTTGCTAGATTTGTGCCCATGGAGCAAGTCTCTCAAATTTCCTGAATCACTGTGTGATCTGTAAAATGAGGAAATTGAAACTTTATTTCCATACCCAATGTATTTCAAGGCTTACAGAAATATTTTGAGCATTGCAGGTAGAGAGTGCTTGGCAAAATCAATAAATGGTAGGTATTATCTCTCTGTGTTTGCCTATTTTCCGATAAAAATGATGATACTTACCAATTGAACTAAGAGTGACTTTTTGTTTTGGATGTGTGCATACTTAGTCGTGGCCCACTCTTGTGGGACCTTTTGAACAGTGGCCCTCTAGGCTCCTTTGTCCATCGGATTTTTCAGGCAAGAATACTGGAATGGGTTGTCACTGTCCTTCTCCAGGATCAAACATGCAATTCCCGTATTTCCTGCATTGCAGGTGGATTCTTTACCAGCTGAGCCATCAGGGAAGCTCACTGGTCTGGAATATCATTAGTCAGTTATGTTCTTACCAATCACTTCCACCTTATTACCACCCACCCCCACCCCCCACCACCGCCTTTTTCTTTTTTTTGTAAGCAAACTGCAGATTTTTTCTTGGGAAATTCACACCCCTTGGGGGTATTTCTTTTTTTCTGTGTGGCAGTCATATAATATGGGTGGGTGTTAACCCCACCTTTGGCTCTATAGATGCCCACGCATGGATGTGGGAAAGTCAACATACTCACAGCACCTGTTGGCACAGTCATGAGTTGAAGAGTGAACAACAGCCTAAGGCTGAATCAATGACCATGCATATTTACTCTGGTCACAGTTATTAGCTCATGCTGGTTTAATCAAACTGAAATTCAGAATTTGTATTTGATGGTTGTGGAAAGCTACATTCTTGCCACAATATTATAAATGAGAAGATCTGTAGCTATAATCTGGTATACCTGTTGGAAAATCTTTTGCAATTAATGAAGCAAATCTCAAGAAGAAGCCAACGTAAAATAAATAAGCTAAGGAGAATTGCTGAGAAACTGATAACTCTTCTTGTTAAAATAATAATAATTAAAAAAAAACCCCAAGTTTTCTCTTAGCTCTTTACAGCTCTTTGCATCTTCCCTCAGCTTTCACTTATTCCCCACTTCATATCTCCCACCAAACTTCACTGAAGTAAGTGTATTATCTTCTATATAGTTCAATACGATTTCCTTGGAAACTCAACAGCTTCCTCTTTTTCACAATAAAGAAGTCTTTTCCCTTTAGTTCCTTTGCCTGGCCAAGGTAATGCTATGGCAGCACCTTTGCTGGTCCATTGGAAGAAAGCCAGAGGAAGCTGACTATTTGTGGAACTGGTTTGGAATTTCAGAGCACAGCATAAATGACTGGGAAGGTCATTTATGAAGTTAACCTTATAACCTCTGTGATAAGAATACAAATGGCTAAAATGTATTGATTCTTTTAATATGCTTCTGTGTTCAGAATTCTAATGGCTCCATTTCAAATGCTTTCTGAGTTAGGTATTATTATTATATCCAATTCACGTTTGGAAGAACTGAAATTTTTGAAAATCGAAATAACTTGCCTAAGGTCACATAGTTAGTGATAAGAAATAAAGATGGCATCATAGAAATTAGTGATTTAGGTTTAATAAAAGCTCTCACTTGCTTTTGGAATAGTAATAAACTCTAGCTTTTTCACGACTTCAGAAATTCAAATAATTCAGGTGAAACCTCTTTCCATTTGTAATGAGAATAGCAACCAAGGATAATATATACATATACACATATATATTTCTGTCTTCAATTTTCTCTTAGATTCAACAGATAGGCCATGCCTTTGAAACTGATGCTACACAATCTATATAGGATTTAAAAGAAAATATCTTTCAAAAATAGACTTTTCCATTCTCAGAGTTAAAACGAACTTCAGAAAACTGACCTCAGAAAACTGTTAAGGAAGGTGAAGAAGAAATTTAACAGTTCTAGACTCTTATGGAATTATGTTTCTACATTGTCTTCCTGAGGACTATCATTTTTACAGAACTTTCCTATCTATGTGGCTCTTTCCTCTATTGGCTAAATAATGTGAAGGCAGGACCACACCTTATTCAGACTTATATTTCCAGCACCATGCAAGTTGCTAAGCCTAAATGTCTCTGTCTTTTTTAACAGAGATCTCATTAAAGTTTTAAATTAAGCCTGTGAAGTAGATGGAGGGAGGTTTTTGTTGTTTTTAAAAATTTTTTACAAATAAGCACACTAAATTTCCAAATTCACCCAGCAAATCATTGAGAGAACCTATGTTTGGGGCCCATATATTGACATTTTAGCATTAGAAATCTTTTACCTGTACCAAACTGCCACAAAATTTAGGCAAACCTATAATTAAATATGGATGCAGAATAGATATCTTCAAGTCAAATAAAGGTGATGCTTGCTTTATGAATATTAAGGAGTTCATGCCTCAATTCCCCTATATGGTTTTGTTATGGTGAGGTTTATTCTACTAACATTACCATTCATTCATTAAATAAAGATTTTAAATCTTTTTGTTTTCAAGAATTCTTCTGTCATTGATATAAAAAAAAAGTCAAGCTTTCTTTCCTAATGGGAAATAATCATAATCAAACTAACATCTATTTCCTAAACGCAATAGGGCCCTTACAGTAGATTGTTTCTCTGGAGAAGGGTTCGTTGGTTTTCCAGGCTATGAAATAGTGAGCAAAACTTGTTGAAAAAAAACTACTATTGCTTGAATGGTTTTATTATCTTTGGAGACTTTTGAAGAAGAAATGGAATGAAGGAATTATCTATTGAATTGGATTTTTTGAGTGTAAATAAGTGAAGGCACTCAAATCCTCTAATATGTCATCTTTGGGAATAGACTGCTGGAAGTAATTCTGTCAACAATTATTATTTTTTATATTTACTAGTTTTTGTGCTTGTTCCTGAAAAGCTTTAGATTGTGAATGTACAAAGGTCTATCACATAGATTTCCATACTGAAAACATTTATAAACTTGTTGGAAACTCTTTTCTTCTTTCTCATTTCCCAGTGTGTAGAACTCCAGGAGTTGGTGATGGACAGGGAGGCCTGGCGTGCTGTGATTCATGGGGTCGCAGAGAGTCGGACACGACTCAGCGACTGAACTGAACTGAACTGAATGGGGATATTGTTTATTTCTGAATAGAACAGACTCATTCAAAGTTCAATAAAATATTCTTATTGAGCATCTAGAATATGAACAACAGAATATAATTGCAAACAAAACTTAAAGCATCTCAGCATTCCTGAAACTTACATTCTTTTAAGTGAAAATGATTTGCCTAAAAAATATGGGAATAATGACCAGAAATACAAATATACCAAACAGGTGACCAAAAGGTGATTAATTAATATCTTTTCAGAAAACAAACATTAACGAAACATTAGGCTTGAAATCAAATGAATCAAGTACATTTTGGTTTTTCCCTTTCCACCATATTATACATTATCTCCTCCAGGCAGATTGACCAGCCTTTGCATGGTGATAATTTGCATAATGGCTCCTCTATTTTCCTTTTTTCCCTAGCAAATGGATTTAGAATAGTCCTATTATTTCAGTCATTGGTCTGTTAGAAATGTCTCTCTGATTTAGAAAATATAGAATTGTTTAAACATTATAATATTTTGGTTTATATAAGCCTTGTGAACACAGATTTCTGGAATCTATATTGGACTGAGAACTGATTCAGAAAAATACACAACAGCAACAGTAATAAACAAAACAAGAAGAAGAAGAAAAACAAATCACTCAGATTCTTCAAATGCTTGATATTTGTTCCTTTAAGCTACCCCAGGATTCTAATAAATATGTACCACCAAAAAGTGGAGGCTCGTCCTTCGTAGCTTTTCCAGTGAACATTTGAATGACTTAGATAATTTCTGTTACTGTTTTTTTGCAAAAGAATTCACTCTTGTTTGCTAAGTTTTCCTTTAGCATTTGAAACTGGATTAAATATAAATGTTACATTCATTTATAAAGTTCAGTATCTTCCTGTAGCAAAAATTATGAAAAGTTTTCTTAGAAAAAAGTATAGATTTCTTGGAACTCTGATATCTCCCTTTTGCTAGGACCTATTAAAAAATGATTTAAAACTTGAACTGGAAAGTAAACTATTTTAGTGAGCCATCTGGGATGAAATGCATAAATAATTTCGGAGGAAAAATAGAGGAACTTTTTTTTTTTTTTCTAGGAAAATAGTAACCTATGCATACAGAGGACTGCCAGACAAGAGTCTAATGATCTCTATCCAGATATTTCTTTTTTTCCTTATGAATGCTAATAATTGTTTTTCTGTTTCCCTGGTGGCTCAGAGGTTAAAGTGTCTGCCTGCAATGCGGTTGACCCGGGTTCAATCCCTGGGTCAGGAAGATCCCCTGGAGAAGGAAATGGCAACCCACTCCAGTATTTTTGCCTGGAGAATCCCGTGGATGGAGGAGCCTGGTAGGCTACAGTCCACGGGGTCACAAAGAGTTGGACACGACTGAGTGACTTCACTCATTTTGTCAATTTTGTAATTCTTTTCCACAAATGTCTCAGCTAAAGGATAAATATTCTTTCAATGAATGGTCTCAGGACAACTTAATACTCACAAGCAAAGAATTAAAATTAAATCCCTATCTCACACCATACACAAAATTAACTCAAATTTGTTCATAAACTGAAATGTAACAGCAAAAACTGTGAAACCTTCAGAAGAAAAGGGGGCATAAATCAGTGTGACTTTAGTTTAGGCAAAGATTTGTTAGACATGTCATCAAAAGTATGAGTTACCAAAATAAAACCAGATAAATTGGATTTATGCAAAATTAAATTCGTGCTTCAAAGGACAGGGCACCATTAAGAGAGAAAAACCCACAAAGTGGGAGGAAATGTTTTCAAAACATATATGTCTTAAAGAAATTGTGTCTGAAATACATAAACAATTCATACAACTCAACAAGAAAAAGACAAATAACCCTATTTAAAAATGGGCAAGGATCTATCTGAACAGACAAATTATAAATGCAAAAAATTTGCTCAAAATAATCATCAGGGAAATAAAATTCAAAACTATTTATTTCATACTCACTAGGATGATTATAATTAAATAATAAAAGTATATACAATAAATGTATTTGTGAGGATGTGGATAAATTCGATGCTCATATGTCTCTGGTAGGAATGCAAAATTGAACAGCTATTTAAGAAAAGAGTTTGGCAATTCCTAAAAAAGTTTTAATAGACTTATCATACAGCCCTGTGATTTTACTCTTTGATATATATATCAAAGAGAATTAAAAAGTTATTTCCACACAAAATCTTGTGTACAAATGTCCATATCAATATTATTCATAATAGCCAAAAAGTAGAGGCATCCAAATATACATTGACCAAAAAGTGTGTAAACAGAATGTGGTATATCTTATAATGGGAATTTTCTCACAACAGAAATAAAGTATTAGCATGTGCTAGAACATGAATGAACCTTGATAACATTACACTAAGTGAAAGAAACCAGTCAGAAAAGACCACATATAGTATGATTCCATTTATATGAAATTTCTAGAATGAGAAAATCTATAAGGACATAAAGTACATTATTGCCCAGAATTGAGCCTAGGTATGTGAGGAGGATAAGAAGGAAACTGTTGCTAATGGCTACAAAGTTTCTTTTGGGGAAAAACATGAAAATATTATAAAAATACATAGTGGTGAGGTTTGCATAATTTCATGAATATATGGCTGCTGCTGCTGCTAAGTCACTTCAGTTATGTCCGACTCTGTGCAACCCCATAGTCAGTAGCCCACCAGGCTCCGCCGTCTCTGGGATTCTCCAGGCAAGAACACTGGAGTGGGCTGCCATTTCCTTCTCCAATGCATGAAAGTGAAAAGTGAAAGTGAAGTCGCTCAGTCGTATCCGACTCTTTGCACCCACTAATTTGTGTCCCTGTAGGGGTAAATTTTATGGTATATGATTTATATCTCAATAAAGCAGTTAGAAATGAGAACTATTTGAATTGGCATGTTTGAGGCCATTTACTTTGAAGAAACTGTAAAAAAGTCGAATTGCAATTATAAATCTACAACATTTTGTAAACAAGTAATGAGAAAAATCTTTTTTTCATAATTAAAAATCATAGCTTAATTTATTTCTTGCTAATTATTATTCATGAAATTCTTTTACTCATCTCTCTGAAACCTAGACAGCTAATTAGAAACTGGGCTTTGGGCTTCATTTCAGTAAGATTTCCTTACTGAAGAGAGTTAATTTTAAGTAGACAAAAAGCACATTTTTTTCTCATTGGAGTCTTTTTTTCCTAGGATATTCCTACTTCACTTCTCAAGCCTTGCTCTTTTACCATCTTCAGTTCATATGTATCTGAGATGTCATATTTTAATGAAAGGAATATCTGTGAAGGCAATTGATATACTCTCTTAGCTGCAGGCTCAGATGCACGATCCTAATATGTGTTCTTCAATCCTGACCAGAACTTTTCCGCTATAGCAAACACCTCTCTAGTCCATGATAAACCTTTTCTAAGAATTTTAATCCCACCCAGGCAGCCATATTTATTTAGTGTCATGGGGTAGACACTTGACATAAATTGGGCCAATTGGGTCACATGGAGAATTCCAGCAAAGTGTATTATGGGATAGTTCATGATTTGTGCAAGGTTCTGTGGAGACACTCAGTATAGGACCTTAATCTGGGCTGAGGGACTGCATCACCAGGTTCTAAAGAACACTGCAGGAAAAAAAAAATTGGTAGTGTTGGACTATTCCATGGTCTTCTTTCCTCCAAATTAGCTGATATTCACAGAATCTCTTCACTCCTTCTGGGAGTTTCTGTGAGTGATATCTAGAGAGTAATAAGAAGGGAGACGCTCCAGAGCAGGGTATTCTACTGCAAGATTGCACAGTTTTTCTGAGGACTTTATCTTGGTCTGCAGGATTATCTTGTGCACTCTTGAAATCTAGGGAGGCCAGAATGAGAATGAAAGAAGAAAATACATGCAGATTATTTTCATTCTTGAGATACAAAAACGTTAAAAAATGTGTAATGTGTTTATTTTGGACACATGAGAATAAAGCTTTGTCAGAGCAGAGGTAAAATAGTAATCATATGATCTACAATGCCCCGAAGCTAACAAAGATATATAGATTGAGTTTCTAACAAAGGGATAAAAAATTAAATTTTAATTTTTAAACATATTCAAAACTGGCTTAAGAATGCAAGCATAAATACAACTTTTGGGGAAATCAGCTTCTGAGAATTGGAACATATTTGAAAACTCAAGTTACTCAAAATATCCCAATTCTAGTAATAATGTATACTTGTTTAATTGCATTCTTGCTCAGCTATTTTAGAAAGTATAATTCTTTGTCAATAGAGAAAAACAAAAATTGGACATCATTAACCTTGTATGCCTATGCTATTTGTACTTAGTATAAAATAATTGAATCCAAGTCTAGACACTTGGGAACAATTATAGAACAAGTTGTTTACTTTTCATATCCTATGATACCTTTTGGGAAAGCCATGACTTCCTATTTTTGAAACAAGACAAAATCTTCCTTAGATTTTTTTGGTCACCTAGTTTCACCTTTTATTTCCCCTTCTCTTTACTATCTCTAACTGTTTATCTCTGTTCATTAGCTGAAACTAGCAAACTATTTTTTCAGTCATAATTAGTTTCTCTGAACTTTTTGATAGAGCTATTCCTTCACCTGATTTCCCTAACACTGGCCTCTCACAGTTTTCAGTCTTTTTCTTTTCTTTCTTTGTCAATCTTGGCACATTCTATATAATTTTATTTTAATTTAATTCAATTTAATTTATTCTCTGGAGAATGACATTATTATGTGGTTAGCAATGTGCTATGTGTTGAAAATATTAAAATTAATAATAGGTCTTTCCCATCAAGAAACTCAGTATATAACTGAGAGGATGATATATCAGTAGGAAGTAGACTATGAGAACACACGAAAGGGATGTTGGAAGTGAAAGTATTAGTCACTCAGTCATGTCCCACTCTTTGTGATCCCATGGACCATAGCCCGCCGGGCTCCTCTCTCTGTGGAATTCTCCAGTCAACAATACTGGAGTGAGTAGCTATTCCCTTATCCATGGGATCTTCCTGACCTAGGGATTGAATCCAGGTCTTCCACGTTGCAAGTGGATTCTTTACCGTCTGAGCCACTAGGGAAGCCCCATGAGAGGGATGCTGTACCACTGTTCATGGAGTCAGGAAAGATGTTTCAGGGCAGATGGCATATGATCTGAGTTCTTAAGATTAAGATTTAACAGTAGGTGACAAATCTGTTCACTGTTATCTATAATTTTTTCCTTCCATGGCCAAGTAGTTCCATCCAGTACATAACTGCCTAGTCAAGGACTACACACTTCAGCCCTTCAGAGAGAGAAATGACATCATGTGAGTAAGTTTCGGTTAAAGGAGAATGAGCAGAAATCAGGCATGCTACTTCCGGAGATGGTCCATGAAACTGGAGGTACACACTTCCACAACTTTCTGTTTCTCATGGACTTGAATAGTGATGATTACAGAAACCTTGGAAGCTATATGTCAATGGCAGAGCCACCATCAGCTTAGGACTTGGAACTGTTCATTGTTGTTCAGTTGCTAAGTTGAGTCTCACTCTTTGCGAATAACTGTGCAGAAAAGACATCCATCCATCCCTTCATCTTCCTGTACTGAAACACCTATCCTGGGTTACTGCATGAAAAATAAATGTTTTTATTGTGTTTGGGTCACTACATTGTCTTTTTAAAATCTCTTTGCTTTAGTAGCTTAGAGTGTTCAGACTATATTCATGCTGTAGTATTAAGAAGAACATTGCTGTCTGAGAGGGTAGTTCATTGTCACTGGAGCAGAGAATATGAAGGAAAATATATCAGGATACTAGCTTGTACTCAGTTTCACAAGCACATGTTATGGACAAAGAGTTAGTGGTCCAAACCCATCAATAAAACTAGGGGGATGCATAAGGAGTTCAGTGTAGTTCTTTTAATTCTATGCAAAGGAATCAACAGTTGGTTTTGATCAGTTTCATCTGGAAAAATAAGTTAAACTTCAAAAGAGGAAGAGTAGCATTCCGCTTTGATACAGGATTTAGAAAGCTCTTAGCACACCCCACTGAGGAGGGAGGTGTATCTCCTTTGGAGTACTAGTTGGTTAGCGGGGTAGTTCCTCACCAGAACGCTGGGAGGGAACATCTCCACAGCCTAGGCTCTCCGCTTCTTTGGTAAGGGAAGATTATTGACCCGCAGAGCGTGATGGCTAGAATGAAGGCTCTCCAGTTAGACTAGACTGTCTGAGCTTGAACCCCTGCACAGCTAGCCGCTTGTCAGTGGGCCCTGCAGTAGGCAGCAGAGTCCTCCCTGCTTTATTCCTCAGAGTGGAGATGACGTCTAGTCCCTGTGGGGGGTGCTGAGTTTGTTAACTGAAATCGTGCATTTAAAGTGCCCCAGTGTAGCTAGCAGAATACGTATATTTTTAATTGCTATTGTGTTATCTTATTTAAGCCTAACATCTCGGTTCTGGAAATGGTTTTACGTCCATGAAAACTGCGGTTCAAATAAATGAAATACACGTAGATCTTAGTAATCAAGTAGAGAAAAGCTAAGATTTAAATTCAAGACAGTCTGACTTTAAAAGTTCCTATTTTCATTATGCCCTGTGTGTCTGTCTTGTGCTGAAGCATTTTGAATATTGCGTCCTGATAGAAGACTTAGTCACTGACTTAACTTTGTTTCATAGCATCCAGAATATCATCCATTTCAGGATAGTCAGCCCTCGATAGCCGCGGATTTTATATCCACGAGTTCAACCAATCTAGGATTGAAAATACCCTGGAAAAATCTACAGAAAGCTCCAAATAGCAGCATTTATAGTGTGTTTACAGCTATTTATGTAGCATTTTGGAGAAGGCAATGGCAAGCCACTCCAGTACTATTGCCTAGAAAATCCCATGGATGGAGGAGCCTGATAGGCTGCAGTCCGTGGGGTCGCTAAGGGTCAGACACGACTGAGCGACTTCACTTTCACTTTTCACTTTCACACATTGGAGAAGGAAATGGCAACCCACTCCAGTGTTCTTGCCTGGAGAATCCCAGGGAAGGGGGAGCCTGGTGGGCTTCCGTCTATGGGGTCACACAGAGTCGGACACGACTGAAGTGACTCAGCAGCAGCAGCAGCAGCAGGTCCTTGATCTATTATTTGGTGTTGTCAGTAGCTATACTCAAAATTCTTTACCAGACATAATCCTCTGTCTGCCTTATTTCTTTGCTAACTGATCCCTATTTCCTCTCCTACAACACATTTTAATAGGTATTTATCTTCAGATCATCTGAAATGAGAGATTTATATGATTCTATACTGTTCTGTGTCAATTTGCCCAATTGTTCAATCAAATATTAATCTAGATGTTGCAATTAAGGAATTATGTAGATGTGATTCACATGGATAGTAAGTTTCCTTTAAGTAAATGAACCTAGATAATCTGGCTGGGTCTGATTAGAAGGAATTATTCTTAGCTGATCTTTGCTGTAGAACTAATATCCTGTAAGTGACTTGATGGCTCTAAGCTTTTTATTTTTTCCATTTTATTTTTTATTGCTTGAGGTATACACTGCTTAGGTTATGTATTACTGCATGACAAAACACCAAAGCTTAATGCCTTAAGACAGTGATTTTATTTTGCTCAGCATCCTATGGGTCAGTAATTTCTGAAGGACTGAGCTGGTGATTCTGTCTCCTATACACATAATGTCAGCAGAGGTACCTAGAGCCAGGAAATCTGCTTTCAAGGTAGTTTCTTTACTTAAATAACTGATACATTGATGCCCCATCCTCTCATTGCCTCCCATGTGGCATCTGAGCCTCCAGGTCTCCTTAAGTGAACTGGGCTTCTGATGACTTGGTGATCCCAGGGCAATTGCCCTTTGTATAGTTGTTACTAGCAGACAGAGAAAGCTGACAAGTCATTCAAAACCTGAGTCAGAAAATGGCACAGAGTCATTCTGCCTTATTTGTTGGTTAAAACACTCTCAGTTCAGTTCAGTTCAGTTCAGTCGCTCAGTCGTGTCCGACTCTCCGCGACCCCATGAATCACGGCACGCCAGGCCTCCCTGTCCATCACCAACTCCCGGAGTTCACTCAAACTCATGTCCACAGAGTCGGTGATGCCATCCAGCCATCTCATTCTCCGTCGTCCCCTTCTCCTCCCGCCCCCAACCCTTCCCAGCATCAGAGACTTTTCCATTGAATCAACTCGTCGCATGAGGTGGCCAAAGTATTGGAGTTTCAGCTTCAGCATCAGTCCCTCCAATGAACATCCAGGATTGATCTCCTTTAGAATGGACTGGTTGGATCTCCTTGCAGTATAAGGGACTCTCAAGAGTCTTCTCCAACACCACAGTTCAAAAGCATCGATTCTTCGGCGATCAGCTTTCTTCACAGTCCAACTCTCACATCCATACATGACCACGGGAAAAACCATTGCCTTGACTAGACGGACCTTGGTTGGCAAAGTAATGTCTCTGCTTTTTAATATACTATCAAGGTTGGTCATAACTTTCCTTCCAAGGAGCAAGCGTCTTTTAATTTCATGGCTGCAATCAGCATCTGCAGTGATTTTGGAGCCCAAAAAAACAAAGTCTGACACTGTTTCCACTGTTTTTCCATCTATTTCCCATGAAGTGATGGGACCAGATGCCATGATCTTTGTTTTCTGAATGTTGACCCATCTAAATTCAAGAGTGGGGAGAAACTGTTTTGACATCTTTACAGGAAGTTGCAAAGTCACACTGCTGGAGAGCATGTGAGATGGGAGACATTGTTATTGACGTTTGAAAAATGCAATCTTTCACATCTGCTTTTCCACACTTACGAGTTCTCAGATTTTTGGACTTTATTTTCTTTCATTTCTATGTTTAAAATAACTCTCTCATAATATGCTACGGTGGTGTGTGTGCTTAGTTGTGTCCAACTTTTTGTGACCCATGGATCCACCAAACTCCCCTGTCCATGGAATTTTCCAGGCAAGAATACTGGAGTGGGTTGTAATTTTCTACTCCAGGGTATCTTCCCAACTTAGGGATTGAACCCATTTCTCCTCTATCTTCTGCATTAGCAGGGGGATTCTCTACCACAGAACCACCTGAGAAGCCCATAACATGTTATATAGAGTTATAAAAATCAATTCAGATTAGTCACAAAATGGCTTTCCCATTTCTTCCCCATGAGCCACTGATTCTGAGTTAGCATTTATAAGTCAGGAAGAAAGGGCTTCCCAGGTGGCACAGAGTTAAAGAATCTGCCTGCCAATACAGGAGACACAGGAGAAACCTGTCCCATCCCTCGGTCAGGAAGATACCCTGGAGAAGGAAATATCAATCCACTCAAGTATTTTGGGCTTCCCTGGTAGCTCAGCTGGTAAAGAATCTGACTGCAATGCAGGAGACCCCAGTTTGATTCCTGGGTCTAAAAGATGCCCTGGAGAATGGATAGGCTACACACTCCAGTATTCTTGGGTTTCCCTAGTGGCTCAATTCAGTTCAGTTCAGCCCAGGTGTGTCTGACTCTTTGTGACCCCATTGACTGCAGCACACCAGGCTTCCCTGTCTATCACCAATTCCCAGAGTTTGCTCAAACTCATGTCCATTGAGTTGATGAGGGCATCCAACCTTCTCATCCTCTGTCGTTCCCTTCTCCTCTTGCCTTCAATCTTTTCTATCATCAGGGTCTTTTCCAGTGAGTCAGTTCTTCACATCAGGTGGCCAAAGTATTGGAGCTTCAGATTCAGCACCAGTCCTTCCAGTGAATATTTAGGACTGATTTCCTTTAGGATTGGCTCCCATGACTCAAGCGGTAAAGAATCCTCCTGCAATAGGGAAGACCTTGGTTCTATCCTTAGTTTGGGAAGATCCCCTGGAGGAGGGCATAACAACCCACTCCAGTATTTTTGCATGGAAAATCCCCATGGACAGAGAAGCCTGGTAGACTACAGTCCTTTGGGTCACAAAGAATTGGACATGACTGAGTGACTAAGCACAGCACAGTACAAGAAAAAGATAAGAACTCACTAAACGGCAATGAAATCACCGCTTCTTTAAAATATGAAACCTAATAAAATTAGATATAATTATTTTATACTACACATGCAAAGTTCACTGAACAATGGAGTCATTAAAATATAAAAAAATAGCTCTATCATCTGTTGGAAGGGATGGGTTTTTAAAGGGCACAAATTATAAAAGTAAGAGCAGTAGATTAATATTAAAATTAGCAAATGATAAATGTATGTGGAATGCAAAAAGGTGATTTAAAAATATGTGGCAAATTGGAAAATATATTTGCAACACAAGGTTTGAATGCGTATTTTATTACAATTTTTACATATTAATGAAGAGACAAATAATTCTAAATATAATTGAGAAAAAAGGAAGATTTCAGAAAACAAACAAACAAACAAACAATATCCCATCTCTTTCAAGGAAAATAAAATTTTAAGTTAACATTCACACATATCTGAATGGAAAGGAAATATACCTGACAGTATAACGTATTAGAAAATATATGAAATAAACAGAAAATTCTGAAATCTGATGGACATGTAAATATAAAAACCATGGAGAACAATTTAATAATCTTTACCAAAAATCAAAATGTGTATTCACTTGATCCAGAAATCCTGTTATTATATATATGTAAGAAGAAATTCTTATAAATATTTACGACAATATGCTTGTTTTGACAAAAAAACTAAAACAAAAGTGCACCTCAAAAAGAAAATACAGAACTTAAACCAAGTATTCAAACAGTGCAAATGATAATAAACATGATATAATGATACTCTTGTTTTTCTTTAGTCACTAAATCATGTCCGACTCTTTGTGACCCTGTGGACTGTAGCCTGCCAGTCTCCTCTGTCCATATTTTCTAGGTGAGAATACTGGAGTAGGTTGTCATTTCCTTCTCCAGGGTATCTTCCTCACCCAGGAATCGAACCCATGTCTCCTGCATTGCAGGCAGATTCTTTTACTGCTGAGCTACCAGGGAAGCCCTATAATAATACTAAACATAATTAAAAGATGCATATGCTTCTATATGTAGTACAATTGCTTAATTTATATTCTGTTTCCAGAACTTATAATCTGTGTGACCTAGTGCAATTTAAACTCTCTGTACCTCAATTTTCTTATCTATAAAATTATTTGTTTTGAAAATTAAATTAGTATCTATGTGAAAAGCATTTAGAAACACTTAGAAGACTCCCTGACTCATAGTGAATGTTCAACAAAAGTGAAATGTCAATACTTTAAAAATATCCCTTCTGCTCTTTCTCATACTCCTCTTCTTATTAAAAAATGTACTGAAGAATAGATATAAACTTCTGATAGTAAATGTCTCTGGGGTGGAGGTGAGACCAAGTAATAAAGTGTAAATGGATTTCGACTTTATCAGTAATACCTTATTTTATTTATTTAAAGAAACAAAACAAATATAAGAAATCAGGAGGGCTGAGAGGAGTTACTCCACGTTCAAGGTCAGGAGGGGTGGCTTGAGGAGATACCCTTAGTCCAAGGTAAGGAGCAGAGGCTGCACTTGGCTGGAGTAGCTGTGAAGAGATACCCCATGACCGAAGTAAGAGAAACCCAAGTAAGATGGTAGGTATTGCGAGGGGGCATCAGAGAGCAGACACACTGAAATCATAATCACAGAAAACTAGTCAATCTGATCACACGGACCACAGCCGTGTCTAACTCAATGAAACTAAACCATGCCATGTGGGGCCACCCAAGACAGGCAGGTCATGGTGGAGAGGTCTGACAGAATGTGGTCCACTGGAGAAGGGAATGGCAAACCATTTCAGTATCCTTCCCTTGAGTACCCCATGAACAGTATCAAAAGGCAAAATGATAGGATACTGAATGAGGAACTCCCCAGGTCGGTAGGTGTCCAATATGCTACTGGAGATCAGTGGAGATACAACTCCAGAAAGAAGGAAGGAATGGAGCCAAAGCAAAAAAACAATACCCAGTTGTGGATGTGACTGGTGATAGAAGCAAGGTCCAATGCTGTAAAGAGCAATATTGCATAGGAACCTGGAATGTTAGATCCATGAATCAAGGCAAATTGGAAGTGGTCAAACAGGAGATGGCAAGAGTGAACGTCGACATTCTAGGAATCAGCGAACTGAAATGGACTGGAATGGGTGAATTTAACTCAGATGACCATTATATCTACTACTGTGGGTAGGAATCCCTTAGAAGAAATGGAGTAGCCATCATGGTCAACAAAAGAGTCCGAAAGGCAGTACTTGGATGCAGTCTCAAAAACGACAAAATGATTTCTGTTCGTTTCCAAGGCAAACCATTCAATATTACAGTAATCCAAGCCTACGCCCCAACCAGTAACGCTGAAGAAGCAGAAGTTGAACGGTTCTATGAAGACCTACAAGACCTTTTAGAACTAACACCCAAAAACGATGTCCTTTTCATTATAGGGGACTGGAATGCAAAAGCAGGAAGTCAAGAAACACCTGGAGTAACAGGCAAATTTGGCCTTGAAGTACGGAATGAAGCAGGGCAAAGGTTAACAGAGTTTTGCCAAGAGAATGTACTGGTCATAGCAAGGACCCTCTTCCAACAACACAAGAGAAGACTCTACACATGGACATCACCAGATGGTCAACACCAAAATCAGATTGATTATATTCTTTGCAGCCTAAGATGGAGAAGCTCTATACAGTTAACAAAAACAAGACCAGGAGCTGACTGTGGCTCAGATCATGAACTCCTTATTGGCAAATTCAGACTTAAATTGAAGAAAGTAGGGAAAACCACTAGAACATTCAGATAGGACCTAAATCAAATCCCTTATGATTATACAGTGGAAGTGAGAAATAGATTTATGGGTCTAGATCTGATAGAGAGAGTGCCTGATGAACTCTGGATGGAGGTTCGTGACATTGTACAGGAGACAGGGACCAAGACCATCCCCATGGAAAAGAAATGCAAAAAAGCAAAATGGCTGTCTGAGGAGGCCTTACAAATAGCTGTGAAAAGAAGAGAAGTGAAAAGGAATGGAGAAAAGGAAAGATATAAGCATCTGAATGCAGAGTTCCAAAGAATAGCAAGAAGAGATAAGAAAGCCTTCCTCAGCGATCAATGCAAAGAAATAGAGGAAAACAACAGAATAGGAAAAACAAGAGATCTCTTCAAGATAATTGGAGATACCAAGGGAATATTTCATGCAAAGATGGGCTCGATAAAGACAGAAATGGTATGGACCTAACAGAAGCAGAATATATTAAGAAGAGGTGGCAAGAATACACAGAAGAACTTTACAAAAAGATCTTCACGACCCAGATAATCACGATGGTGTGATCACTCACCTAGAGCCAGACTTCTTGGAATGTGAAGTCAAGTGGGCCTTAGAAAGCATCACTACGAACAAAGCTAGTGGAGGTGATGGAATTCCAGTTGAGCTATTTCAAATCCTGAAAGATGATGCTGTGAAAATGCTGCACTCAATGTATCAGCAAATTTGGAAAACTCAGCAGTGGCCACAGGACTGGAAAAGGTCAGTTTTCATTCCAGTCGCAGAGAAAGGCAATAGGAAAGAATGCTCAAACTACCGCACAGTTGCACTCATCTCACATGCTAGTAAAGTCATGCTCAAAATTCTCCAAGCCAGGCTTCAGCAATACATGAACCGTGAACTTCCAGATGTTCAAGCTGGCTTTAGAAAAGGCAGAGGCACCAGAGATCAAATTGCCAACATCCCCTGGATCATGGAAAAAGCAAGAGAGTTCCAGAAAAACGTCTATTTCTGCTTCATTGACTATGCCAAAGCCTTTGACTGTGTGGATCCCAATAAACTGTGGAAAATTCTGAAAGAGATGGGAATACCAGACCACCTGACCTGCCTCTTGAGGAACCTGTATGCAGGTCAGGAAGCAACAGTTAGAACTGGACATGGAACAGACTGGTTCCAAGTAGGAAAAGGAGTATGTCAAGGTTGTATATTGTCACCCTGCTTATTTAACTTACATGCAGAGTACATCATGAGGAACGCTGGGCTGGAAGAAGCACAAGCTGGAATCAAGATTGCTGCGAGAAATATCAATAACCTCACATATGCAGATGACACCATGCTTATGGCAGAAAGTGAAGAGGATCTAAAAAGCCTCTTGATGAAAGTGAAAGAGGAGAGTGAAAAGGTTGGCTTAAAGCTCAACATTCAGAAAACAAAGATCATGGCATCTGGTCCCATCACTTCACTGCAAATAGATGGGGAAACAGTGGAAACAGTGTCAGATTTTATTTTTTGGGGCTCCAAAATCACTGCGGATGCTGATTGCAGCCATGAAATTAAAAGACGCTTACTCCTTGGAAGAAAAGTTATGACCAACCTAGAGAGCATATTAAAAAGCAGAGACATTACTTTGCCAACAAAGGTCCGTCTAGTCAAGGCTATGGTTTTTCCCGTGGTCATGTATGGATGTGAGAGTTGGACTGTGAAGAAAGTTGATCGCCAAAGAATTGATGCTTTTGAACTGTGGTGTTGGAGAAGACTCTTGAGAGTCCGTTGGACTGCAGGGAGATCCAACTATTTCATTCTAAAGGAGATCAGTCCTGGATGTTCATTGGAAGGACTTATGCTAAAACTGAAACTCCAGTACTTTGGCCACCACATGCGAAGTGTTGACTCACTGGAAAAGACTCTGATGCTGGGAGTGACTGGGGGCAGGAGAAGGGGACGACAGATTGAGATGGCTGGATAGCTTCACCGACTCGATGGACATGAGTTTGAGTGAACTGTGGGAGTTGGTGATGGACAAAGAGGCCTTTCGTGCTGTGTCTCATGGGGTCGCAAAGAGTCGGACACGACTGAGCGACTGAAATGAATTGACTGATTCATGTGGTAAGTACAAGAATATTTATATATTATTATCTAAACTTGTTTCCAAAAAAAAAAAAAAAATAAAACCCTCAAACTATGATGAGACATCTGAAACTTTAAATATTTGCCTTGTCACTATTCCACAATAGTGGATAGTTTAATTTTTTGCAAATAACTAGTTATGGGGTTTGGAAATAGAATACAGAGATATGTTGTTTTATTTTGCTTCATAGATGCTGTATTTCCTACATACTGAAGATTTGAAGCAATCTTGCATCTAACAAATTTATTGGTGCCATTTTTCCAGCAGCATTTACTCACTTCATGTCTGTGTGTCACATTTTTGGCAATTCTCACCGTATCTCAAACTTATTCATCGTTATTATTTTTGTAATGGAAATTTATGATCAGTCATCTTTGAAAGCTCTGATGAGCATTTTTTCAGTTCAGTTCAGTCGCTCAGTCATGTCCAACTCTTTGCGAACCCATGGACCACAGCATGCCAGGCTTCTCTGTCCTTCACCACCTCCTGGAGCTTGGTCAAACTCATGTCCATTGAGTTGGTGATCACATCCAACCATCTCATCCTCTGTTGTTCCCTTCTCCTGCTTTCAATCTTTCCCAGAAACAGGGTCTTTTCCAATGAGTCAGCTCTTCACATCAGGTGACCAAAGTATTTTAGCAATAAAGTATTTTTAATTAAGGTATGTGCATTATTTTTTAACTATAATGAGATTGCACACTTCATAAATTATAATGTAAAGATATATTTTATATGCACTATGAAGTAAAAAAATTTGTGTGACTCACTTTACATTGTGAAATTTGATTGGTTTGCAGTAGTTGAAACTTGAAATATCTCTGAGGTATGCCAGGATTCATGTTTCTTATCTTTCAAATGGACAGGGTTCATTTATACTTCCAAATCAACCAAGCCAATGCGTCAAAAGGAAACTAGAGGTTAGAGACTACCTGATATTTTATGAGTTGAAACTTTTAAGGAAAAAAAAATTATTTTTAAAAGTAAAACTAAAAGCAGCAATTGTAGCTATGGGAATTATACAGAATAAATGGGGCTTTTACAGTGATACTAAGGAAAGAGAAATACTAGACAAAGATATAAATGAGACATGAAAATAATATTGGCTGTAAAATTTCTAAGAGCTCCAACTTTAACTCTCTTTTATACTTATCTTTGAAAAACATTTTAAGACGAGCTCATAGCAAAAAATAACATGTTAAATTAATAAAGATGTATGAAAAATAAGATGCTTTAAAGGAAAATTCACACAAATCTTGATGCTTATTCAATTAAGATAAAAACTTGTCTGTGAAAGGATCAATGCACTTAAAAAAATAGAATGTCTTGTGATATTTTAGAGTCATGAATTGAAGAATTATGGTAGTAGAAAAAAAAATAAAATCTCAAGAAGATAGTGGGATAAGTATATTGTGATGGTGAAAAAAATAACTTCTAATTTCTGGAGACCAATAGAAGTATGATCATTTAGCACTCAAAATGGTAAAAACAAACAAAAAACCCTAAAAAATCCAAACTTACTAAACATTATATAGGTAATAGAGTAAAATCACGCAATATTTGGATTTTTAAAATTATTTGGATATGAGAAACCAGGATTTTTTTTTAATTTTAAATTTAATGAGGATTACAACATAGGCTATAAATGAAATTGAAGGTTATAACTGTAAAATAAAATGAGTAATGAGAAAAGAGTAATTATATTTTAAGATCTCAAATTGCTTAGAACTGATTAATTTACATGATGTAAAAAGTCTTACTTAGCAGTGTGATAGATAAGATTTGGTCCACAATTCTTGAATAAATGTGATAATTCAGCATTAAGGGGTAAAACTCGTCTGCCCTAAATAATGAGGAAGAACAGCAGATTTTCAGCCAGAGTTAGTTTATGATGACATTATTTCTTTTCCATTTCTCATAGTAAGATGAATCGTATTTTAGTTTGGGAGACCGAGTGCTACTGGCCTCAAGAGGTGACTTCAGAGGTGATGGAATCCTTGAAATGAGACAACTACAATCACTGGTAGATGGAGATGAAGTTAGGAGATGGGTGCAAAATAAAGTTGCTATTTGATCTTGACAATGGGAAATGAAAGAAGAAAGCATAAAATACACTAACTAGTATATCTAATGAGATGAAAATTGAAACAGAAATGAATGTGATATGATGAGACTTCAACACGGAACCCCATTCATTTCACCCCAAATAACTTGTAGATTTAACACCATTCTCAGCACTGTATTTGCCTTTAAGAGCTTGAAGCCTAAATTAAGGGTCACAAAGTAAATTTCCACAGAGGTTAGAGTCGGTTTTTTAAAAAGTAAAATGGTAAAGAGGTATTTCCCAGTGAGTGGTAAAGAATCTCCCTGCAATTCAGGAGACACAGAAGATGCAGGTTCGATCCCTGGGTCAGGAAGAGCCCCTGGAGGAGGGCATGACAACCCACTCCAGTATTATTTCCTGGAGAATCTCATGGACAGAGGAGCTTGGTGGGCTACAGTCCATGGGATTGCAAAGAGTCAGACACGACTGAAGCAACTTAGCACACACACACACACATAAAATGCTAAAGAACAGAAAAAGGAGATGACAGCAAATTAAGTAAAATGTTAAAGAACAGAAAAAAAGAAATTGTATTAATAGCAAACAAGCCTTTTAAGAGAACACCTGCTGCTCAGAAGGAATCTGTGTTTACCAAGAGGCGGAACCAGAGGTGGTGCTATTTCTCCACTACTGTCTTCTGTGCTGTCCTCTCATCTCCCCTTCTTTCTTCTCCTCTCTGCTCCTTCGCTCTCTTTCCTTTTCTCTTCCCTCCCCTTCCCCTCCCCTATTTTTCCTCTTCTTTTCTTCTGTGTCTCCATTTTCCAATAGTAGTCAGAAATCCTGATTTTATGCAAAGTGTCTCAATTTTCAATTCTGTCAATTAACTATAAGAAAAAAAACACTGGGAGGCCATACAAAAACCTGTGTGTGGAGGTAGATATTGTTCATAGACTGCCATTTTCTAACCCTGATCTAAATAATTTAGCTGCGATAGTTTAAACTGTGTAATTAGTTCTGAATTGAGGACAATCCAGAACACTGTTAAGTGAGTTTCTTGTTCCAACAAGCGAATCTTATTTAAATGGAATGAAGGTAGTTTGCAGGAGTGAATTTCTCTCTATTCTCTGATGACAGATGGAGGCAATAGAACTTATGGTGGGTGTTCAGTTGCTCAGTCGTCTGACTCTTTGACACCCTTTGGACTGTAGTCCACCAAACCCTCCTGTCCGTGGGGTTTTCCAGGCAAGAATACTGGACTGGGTTGCCATTTCCTCCTCCAGGGTATCTTCCCAACGGAGGGATCAAACCTGCATCTCTCTGTCTCCTGCATTGCAGGCAGATTCTTTACCTGCTGAGCTATCTTGTTTAATAATGTTTTAGTTCACTGACTAGCAACAAAAAGAACATGGTGGTCTTTTTTTATTGCCATTATTTAATTTACAGTGTGGCTCTAAATTGGGATTTATCACAGATATATGGTTAAAAGAATGAGGAAATTATTCAGAATATCTTCAAAGATTTCCTGACTGTAAGATCAATTGTGCCAAGATTGCCTTTTGCAAAGGACATTGTGGAAACCCCACTGTCAGAAACATATGGAGTTAGACTGTACAAAATCAAAGACATTAAATTGTAAAGAACAATCCAGCTGGTGCCCCAGGATATGGCCTATATAAAGCAATAGTTAGTTTTCATCTTTAATTTAGGTTTTTCCAAGACAGGGTGAAATTCATTATTAAAAATCATTGTAGTTCAATTTATTTTAAACTATATGTTTAACCAATCGGTTATTCTAAGTGGGAACATAAAATTCGATCCATTGTTATCCATGTCCTTGGAAGTCATTATCCTTTGATTAACCTCATATTATGGAAAATAATCATATTCTCAGTCATTATATAAATGCTTCATGTCTAGAAGTGTAAAGAGTTTTATAGTTTAACTTAATGAGTTTGCTCTTCCCAGGCCTAGTTTTCAACTTTTTTTTTTAATCTTCCCATCTAGCACAGAACTTAAATATCTAGGGACTTAGTAAATCTTTATCAAATTGAATTAATTAGAACTCAACTTGTGAAGCAGTCAGATGCCACTAGGAGCCATGTATGTCTCAGGGCCAATTAGAGATGAAATATAAATATATTTCTCCTTACTTTTAGATAAATGTTATTTATAAAAATTAATAGTAAACATATTTAACTTCTCTTTAGAATTTGAAATTTCAAAATTTCTATTTCAACTGCTTATACAGAGAGGCCTGGTGGGCTACAGTCCATAGGGTCACAAAAAGTCGGACATGACTGAAGCAACTTAGCATGGATGCATACTATACAATAAAAGATTTTAAAATATGCTTCATTTTGTAGTTTTAGGGAGAGGAACACATACATGGTGATGAAATGCTACATTTTTTGTTGTTTACTTTGAATGATTCTTCCATTGTAAACGTCTTTTTTATTTTTATTTTTTGGACTCCTTATTTTATTTTATTTTTTAAGTAATTAATTTATTTTTTATTGGAGGCAAATTATTTTACAATATTATATTGGTTGGTTTTGTCATATATTGACATGAATTCGCCCCGGGTTTACATAAGTTCCCCCTCCTGAACCCCCCTCCCACCTCCCTCCTCCCTTTATCCTCCCTCTGGGTCATCCCTGCACGCCAGCCGCGAGCATCCTATAACATGCATCGACCCTGAACTAGTGATTCGTTTCACATATGACAACATACATGTTTCAATGCCATAGAGCTAATCAATGATTACAGTAACGTTGCAGGATATAAAATCAACACACAGAAATCCCTTGCATTCCTATACACTAATAATGAGAAAATAGAAAGAGAAATTAAGGAAACTATTCCATTCACTGTTGCAACGAAAATAAATACTTAGAAATATATCTACCTAAGGAAACAAAAGACTTGTACGTAGAAAACTATAAAACACTACTGAAAGTAATCAAAGAGGACACTAATAGATGGAGAAATATACCATGTTCATGGATTGGAAGAATAAATATTGTAAAAATGAGTATACTACCCAAAGTAATTTATACATTCAATGCAATCCCTATCAAGCTACCAACGATATTTTTCACAGAACTAGAACAAATAATCTCACAATTTGTATGGAAATACAAAAAACCTCGAATAGCCAAAGCAATCTTGAGGAAGAAAAATGGAACTGGGGGAATTAACCTGCCGGACTTCAGCCTCTACTACAAAGCCACAGTCATCAAGACAGTATGGTGCTGGCATAAAGACAGAAATACAGATCAATGGAACAAAATAGAAAGCCCAGAGATAAATCCACGCACCTATGGACATCTTATCTTCGACAAAGGAGGCAAGAATATAAAATGGGCAAAAGACAGTCTCTTTAACAAGTGGTGCTGGGAAAACTGGTCAGCCACTTGTAAAAGAATGAAACTAGAACACTTCCTAACACCATACACCAAAATAAACTCAAAATGGATTAAAGAGCTAAATGCAAGACCAGATTCTATAAAACTCCTAGAGGAGAACGTAGGCAAAACACTCTCCGACATAAATCACAGCAGGATCCTCCATGACACACCTCCCAGAATATTGGAAATAAAAGCAAAAATAAACAAATGGGATCTAATTAAAATCAAAAGCTTCTGCACAGCAAAGGAAACTATAAGTAAGGTGAAAAGACAGCCTTCAGAATGGGAGAAAATAATAGCAAATGAAGCAACTGATAAAGGATTAATCTCCAAAATATACAAGCAGCTCCTGCAGCTCAATTCCAGAAAAATAAATGACCCAATCAAAAAATGGGCCAAAGAACTAAACAGACATTTCTCCAAAGAAGACATAAAGATGGCTAACATTGTAAACTTCTTAAAGAGACAGGAGGATATAGTTAAAAAGTGTTTTTTAAAACGTAGCTGAAAATATGGATTCTGATCCTTGTTTTATCATGTTATAAAGATATCGCCTGGCTATGTCAGAAATCTTTTTGATAATCTCCCAGCAGCCTAGAAAAATATTTGCCACTTCTGTGTCCAAAATGGTTGGGATTTATACAAAAGTTGTTTTGCTGTGTAAATATAAGGTTGCACTTTTCCTCCACAGGTTTGTCACAAACTTAAGTCATTAAATGCTGGGAGGGATTGGGGGCAGGAGGAGAAGGGGACGACAGAGAATGAGATGGCTGGATGGCATCACCGACTCGATGGAGGCGAGTTTGAGTGAACTTCGGGAGTTGGTGATGGACAGGGAGGCCTGGCGTGCTATGATTCACGGGGTTGCAAAGAGTTGGACACGACTGAGCGACTGAACTGAACTGAAGTCATTAAAGAAAATATTTGAGCCATTAAAAAAATATTTGCTAACTTTAGGTCAAGATGGCAGAGTAGTAAGACCCTGAGCTCACTTTCTCCCAGGTCACTTCAAAATTACAACTACTTACAGAGCAACTGTCTATGAGAATGACCTGAATACTAGCAGAACAGAATTTCCACAACTGAAGATATAAAGTAGGAACCACAAGGAGATGGCTAGGTGGGGTGGAGATGTATAATCAAAACCCATCCCTGGGGTGGGAGATCCACAAATGTGTGGACAATCGCAATTGCAAAAGTTCCCCCCAAGGAGGAAGGGTTTTGAGCCCTGGATCAGCCTCCCCAGCCCAGGGATCCTGCACTGGTAAGAGGAGCCCCTAGAACATTTGGCTTTGAAGGTCAGCTGGTCAGCACACAGGAGAGCTGCAGAGCTGTAGAAAACAGAGACTCTGCCCTTAGAGGTTGCATGAAAATTCTCACACACTGTGAGTTCTAACAAAGAAGCAACCATTTGAAAGGAGTCTGGGTCAGATCCATTTGCTGCATCTTTTCAAGATGTAGGAGGCAACTTGAACTTACCACTGGGAGCACAGAACCCAGAGACAGCTGTTCTTGGGAACTCCTACCACAAGGACACTGGTGCTGGCAAGCTCCGTTTCAGAATCCTCCCTCTAGCTTATTAGGGTAGGGGCTTACCTGCCAGTGTGGTTGGCACCAGACTTCGGATCACTTGGCCCTCCCAACCAGCTACCCAGGGGACAAGCCCACCCACTTTATAAGCCAATTAATCTATCACAAAAAAGGCAATAGTATATAGCGGAGGAGAGACAGTCTCTTCAATAAATGGTTTGGGCAAATTGAACAGCTACAGGCAAAAGAATCAAACTGGACTACTTTCTCACAACCATATTAAAAAACAAACTCAAAATAGATGAAAGACTTATATTAAGACCCAAAGTCACAAAATTCTTAGAATAAAACATAGATAGTATACTCTTTGACATCAGTCTTAGTAATATTTTTTGAATGTGTCTCTTTAGGCAAGGGAAACAAAAGCAAAAATGAACAGATAAGACTGCCTCAAACAAAAAGCTTTTGCACAGCTAAGGAAACTATTATAAAAAGGCACCATTACTGAATAGGAGGAGATGTTTGCAAATAATATATATGATAAAGGGTTAATATCCAAATATACGAAGAACTCGTATTACTCATATGAAGTGAAGTGAACTGTGCTTCCCTTGTGGCTCAGCTGGTAAAGAACCTGCCTGCAATGCAGGAGACCTGGATGCGATCCTGGGTTGGGAAGATCCCTTGGATAAGGGAGAGGCTACCCACTCCAGTATTCTGGCCTGGAGAGTTCTATGGACTGTATAGTCCATGGGGCCCAAAGAGTCGGACATAACTGAGCAACTTTCACTTCACTTAACTTCATACATATTACTCATATTACTTAAAAACAACCTAATTAAAAAGCAGAGAAGGTGATTAGATTTTTTCTTTTCAAAGAAGATATGAAGATGGCCAACAGACACATGAAAAGATGTTCAGCATCACTAATCATCAGGAAAATGCAAATCAAAACCACAATGAGATATCACCTCACACCCATCAGAATGTCTATCATCAAAAAGACAAGAAATAACAAATGTAGGCAAGATTTGGAGAAAAGGAAACCCTTGCAAACTGTTGGTATGACTGTAAATTGGTGTAACCACTACAGTTAACAGTATGAAAGTTCCTCAAAAAATAGAAATAGAGCTTCATGTAATCCAGAAATTTTCTTTTTTGGGTATTTACCTGAAGAAAACAAAGCCAATAATTTTAAAAGATTTATGTACTATGATGTTTATTTCTGCATTATTTATGATAGACAAAATATAGAAGCAACCTAAGTAGCCATCAATAGACAAATGGATAAAGAAAATATTACCTATCCATAAAAAATAAAATCTTTCCATTTGCAACAACATGGATGCATCTAGAAGGCATATGCTAAGTGAATTAAGTCAGACAGAGAAAGACAAGTACTGCATGATCTCAGTTATAGGTGGAATCCTAAAACAAAACAACAAAAACCCAAAAACAGGCTCCTAGATACAGAAAACAAATGAGAACAAACGGTTGCATAAAGGAGGAAGATGGAGTGAGGGTGAAATAAATATAGGGCATTTAAGAGGTATAAGACTCTAGTTATATAATAGATAAGTCACAGGGATGTAATTTGCAACAGAAGGAATATGATCAATAATATTATGTAACTTTTGTGGGACAGATGGTTACAAGACTTTATTGTGGTGATCACTTCATAACATATGTAAATTTTAAATGCTTATGTAGTACCCTTGAAATTAACATATTTTTCAATTAAAAATGCTAACAAAAAAATCTGCTACATTTAATTACCACAACAAAGCCTTGTAGCAGGCACCATAGCTTGAATAGAAAGAGTTTATTTGTTACTCATGCCATTGTAAGTCACTAGGACTGTATTCTGCATCAAACTCCCTCTAGGCCAAGGCAGATGAGCAGTGCTTCCCGGGATACTGCCAGCATTGCTGGTGAACTGGAACACTGCCATCATGGCAAGGGAAAAGCACACTGGACAGATCAGCAGTTTAATGCTCACAGTTCACTGGGCCTGAAATAGTTTGCTAAAGCTGCCATCACGAACTGCCACATACTGGGTGACTTAAACAAAGTAAACTTATTTTCTCATGGTTCTTCAAGCTGAAAGTCTGAAATCAGAGTGTCAACAGGGTTGATTTCTTCCAAGTTCCCTTCCAAGTTTTCTTCCTGTGTTTCCAGTGGACTTTCCTAGGTATGTGTCTGTCTCCTAATTCCATCTTCTTTCAAGAACACCACTCATATTGAATTAGGGTCTACTCAAATGACCTCATTTTAACTTAGTTATATCTTTAAATACCCTATCTCCAAATACAATCACATTCTGAGATATTGGGCAATAGGATTTTAACATCTAAATTTCAAGGGCCATGAGTCAGCCTGCAACAAGGTATCAAATGACAGGAGAGCAAAAGGAAGTGAACAGCATCACTGACTACAACAACCATTTTTTCACTGCTATATTTTAGTGTCTGGCATGTAGTTTGTACTTAATACCAAAAGCACTATTAACAAATTATTCATATACTAGACATCTTTGTTCCTGAAAATATATGTGTAATTTCACATATAATATATAATTTTATACATAATGTAATTTACATTAATAGGCATGAGATCAAGTAAACTCAGGCAGATAGTGAAGGACCGGGAAGCCTGGCATATTTCAGTCCATAGATTTGCAAAGAGTTGGACATGACTTAGTGACTAAACAGTAACAATATACTTTACGTTATCTGCTTTAATCAAAATATATAAAGTTTTAAACAAAATAATGCAATAACATTTCCCTCTTTGAAATAAAAGTTGTATAATGTAACCTTTTCTTTTTCTCCAATGCTAAGTTTCTGTCCTCCTATTATAACTTCTTTTAAATAATGGAACTTAAGGCTTTCATATAAATCACATGCCATTGATAACAAGAAATACACCTATTTCAGAATGAGCCCCAAACACAGAAACCATCAGTAAATCACTCTTACAGGCTCATGTATCATTTGGCTCATTAGAATGTGTGTTTGCTCAACTTAGAAATGAAGTGAAACTTCCTCAGTGGGGTTCGTGCCAGAGAGAATAAAAGGGAGAAATTCAGTAGGATAATTTGTTCTCTCAGTGTTCTGTCTCAAATACTAATATATTGCTACAGAGGACAGAGAATGTTAAAGCACATTTTCTCACCTACATGGAGAACACATTTGATGACTTGTTCCTTCCCTTAAGGAAATTATAAGCTTCAGGACATTTAAAAAAATATATCAATGCAAAAGGATCTTTACCTATCTGTGGCTCATTTACAAAAACATTTTGGCTCCAAACATCAGAGATGGAAATGGATATTGATCAGTTATTTTAACAGTGGAATAAGAACTTCAATTAAATGATTGTGTAATAACACTATAATGGCAAAGGCTGCAAACAGGACACATTCATTATATCATATGTAGGACAAAAAGCCTTGGTTTCCTTAAGTACTAATTTCCATATGATTTAATTATTATGTCCTCTTCAATACTAATGGGCTTTAGTGTGCAGATGACTCAGTTCTTTAAAAATAGAAAAGAATGGCCAATTAAAACAGCCCTGTGGTCAAGTCTTCTATTAACTTATTTTATTTGTAATATTAGTCCTTTAACGTGATCATTTACTGAAATATATTTTCAAGATTGCAAAGGTATCCCAAGAAAGGAAACTTGTTTTATTTCTATAAAACTGAATGTAATTTCTAACTCAATATCACATTCTGCATGCTGGCAGAAAAAGTAATCTAGCAAATGTCAAATTTTATAAGTCAGCTTGGGTTTTGTAAATCATTTCAGGTTTAAACTAAGTCAGACCTGGAATCCCCAGAAGGCAGGAGGAAGTTTCCCTTGCTCTGTGCCACTCAGCTGGAGCCTTTGGGGCCTTGAAGCTTTCATCAGGCCTTCTTCCCCAACTTATGCCTCACAGAGCCTTCTTGTCTGTTGTTCAGAGGACAGAGGCCACAGCTAGGGTTAGCACAAGACTAACCACCTCTGCAGAGTTCCAACAATATATGCTGCAGGACTTTTCCATAGCACTGGGTATTATTTCCTTGGCCTTATCAGAGGGAGCCAGGCAGAATTTCTCTATTCTCCTGAATGCACCCATAATTTGAGATTCTAGATGAAACCTTGATTTGGGGTCAGAATGTATGGCCCTCAACTACATTTCACATTTCTTGTCACGGGCTTCACAAACCCCTTTCTTCCTTTCCTCAAAGAATCTTATTTAATCTTGAGTGGGGTTGGGTAGACAAATCTACCAGTGTATCTTTTATTTTTCTCTTACAATAAATTGAAGTTCTTAAGTATAAATGTGAAAATGTGGTGCCACTGTTTTCCAGCTATGCTGTAGTACCCTTTCTTTGGGACAGTGACTATCTCTGAAGGAATGGGAGGTAGAACAAACCCCTCTGAGAACAAACAAACATTATTATTAATAGGATTGAAATGCCAAATCAATAATGTAATATCACTCCCTACTCATTCCCAAGTTAGGAACTGGGAAGGAAGTATTGGTTTTGTATTTGGCAACAAGAACTCTATGATAGAAGTATGGTGGGTTTCACAGTTATATGTTTGCATCTGAGTTTGCCACTTTTAAAAGTCTTTGTCACATGTGAACCTACTGAAAGACTTCAAAGATTTCAAAAAACCTAGGATTAGGTTTAACATACAATCTTTATGTTAAAATGATTACTATTATTTTGTTACCTCAGAACTATTTGTTATGCAAAATAGCATACTACTTTTTTCTATTTAAATCGACTTTAGTTTCATAACTTTAAAAAGCTATTTCTAATGTCCTTATTTTACTGTTTTAAAATCTATGTTTTTCTATTATCATGAATCAGACAGAGTTAAGTAAATTTCCTTGAAGTCAAATTCTCTTTCTCTCATTTCACTTTCTGAACCATACTATTATGGTCTAGGACAGTTAAGTAGGTTTCAAATGCCAATTTTCTTTTTATTAATACAGTAGTAACACTGAATTCTACAATCATAGTCTTTCACATAATATTTTGTTTTAATTCTTTTTGTTGTTGTTGTTGATGAAAAATACACAAATGCTTTTGCATAGAATTTGAAGCCAGTTTTTCCTTTGGATGCAATGATATGAAGTAGTAGGTAAAGGCTTAACTGAAATAAAGTGATACAAGGTTTGATCTCTGCTCTGTCTCAATTTGCTATGCAATTTTGAGCAAATCATGTCACTTCCTTGAGATTTGATGACAATATCTGTTAAATAATTAAGTTGAATTAGATTATCTCCAAGAGTTTTCTAGCAGATCCATATTTGGTTCCACTTGAATCTAACAATTCTAATTGTCTTTGTTTTAGCATTTTACTAGCATTTCATATATAGACCTTGTTTAATATTCACTCTAATATATATGTGGCATTATCTGTATTTTGCACACATGCTCAGTCGTGTCTAACTCTTTGTACCCATGGACAGTAACCTGCCAGACTCCTCTGTACATGGGATTTTACCAGGTAAGAATAGTGGAGTAGGTTTCCATTTCCTTTTCCAAGGGATCTTCCCCACCCAGGGATCAAACCTGCATCTCTTGTGTCTCTGCATTAGCAGGCAGATTCTTTTCCACTGGGCCACCTGGGAAGCCCTCATCTGTATTTTACATATTAGGAAGTTAAAGATCAATGAAGTTAAGTGATTGCACAGGGTCATACAACTAGTATGCATCAATAAGCAGTGGGACTTTCAACTTGAAACTAGCTCTTCCTGACTCCAGACATCTTTGTTTCTATCTACTATTGCCATTGGATTGCCCAGTAGCTCAGCAATAAAGAATCTGCCTGCAGTGCAGGAGACACAGAAAACACGAGTTAGATTCCTGGATTGAGAAGATTCCCTGGAGAAGGAAATGGAAACGCACTCCAGCATTCTTGCTGGGAAAATCTCATGGACAGAGTAGCCTGGCTGGCTACAGTCCATAAGGTTGCAAAGAGTTGGACATGACTGAACATGCTTGCATGCACACTATTGCCATATTATTCCTAAAAGAGAGAAATAGATGTCAAAATATCAACTTAATTGTCTGATTCAGTTATAACAATTGGAGAAATAATATTTTGAAAAAGAAATTGTACTTGGTCATAGCTAAATAATTGATTTTTAAAATCTTTTTCTTATTCTACAAGCTAGATTTCAACAGTATGTGAACCAAGAACTTCCAGATGTATAAGCTGGATTTAGAAAAGGCAGAGGAACTAGAGATAAAATTGCCAACATTTATTGGATTTTAGGAAAAGCAAGATAATTCCAGAAAAGCATCTATTTCTGCTTCATAACTACACTAAAGTTTTTGACTGTGTGGGTCACAACAAACTGGAAAATTCTTGAAAAGTTGGGAACACCAGTCCATATTTCCTGCCTCCTGAGAAACTTGTATGCAGATCAAGAAGCAACAATTAGAATTGGACATGGAACAATGGACTGATTCAAAATTGGGAAAGGACTGTGACAAGTCTGTATATTGTTACCCTGCTTATTTAATTTATATGCAGAGTATATAGTGTGAAATGCCAGACTGGATGACTCATAAGCTGGAATCATGATTGCTGGGAGAAGTATCAACAACTCAGATATACAGATGATTCTACCCTAATGGCAGAAAGCAAAGAGGAACTAAAGAGCTTATTGATGGGGGAGAAAGAGAGTAAAAAGCTGGCTTAAAACTCAATATCCAAAAAATTAAGATCATGTCCTCCCGTCCCATCACTTCATGGAGGGGAAGTGGAAACAGTGGCAAATTTTATTTTCTTGGGAACCAAAATCACTACACAAGGTGACTGCAGCCATGAAATTAAAAGACACTTGCTCTGTGGAGGAAAAGCTATGACAAATCTAGGTAGCATATTTTAAAGCAGAGACATTACTTTGCTGACAAAGATTCCTATAGTCAAAGCTATGATTTTTCCAGTAGTCATGTATGGATGTGAGAGTTGGACCATAAAGAAATCTGAGCTCTGAAGAACTGATGCTTTCAAATTGTGGTGCTGGAGAAAACTCTTGAGATTCCCTTTGACAGCAAGGAGATCAAGCCAGTGAATCCTAAAGGAAATCAACGCTGAATGTTCATTGGAAGGATTGATGTTGAAGCTGAACTTTGGCCTATACTTTTGCAGCCTTATGCAAACAGCTGACTCCCTGAGGAAGATTCTGATGCTGGGAAAGATTGAAGGCAGGAGGAGAAGGGGGCAACAGAGGATGAATTGCAGGCATCACTGACTCAATGGACATGAGTGTGAGCAACCTCTGGGAGATAGTGAAAGACAGGGAAGCCTGGAGTGCTACAGTCCATGGGGTAGCCAAGAGGTGGACACAACTTAGCTACTGAAAAACAAGAAATCTGCACTAGAAAACCCAGTTTTATTTACTGCTAGCAAATTACTCTCATTCAGTTCAGTTCAATTCAGTTGCTCAGTCATGTTTGACTCTGTGACCCCATGAATCACAGCACGCCAGGCCTCCTTGTCCTGTCCATCACCAACTCCCGGAGTTCACTCAAACTCATGTCCATCGAGTCGGTGATGCCATCCAGCCATCTCATTCTCTGCCGTCCCCTTCTCCTCCTGCCCCCAATCCCTCCCAGCATCAGACTCTTTTCCAGTGAGTCAACTCTTCGCATGAGGTGGCCAAAGTATTGCAGTTTCAGCTTTAGCATCAGTCCTTCCAATGAACACCCAGGATTGATCTCCTTTAGAATGGACTGGTTGGATCTCCTTGCAGTCCAAGGGACTCTCAAGAGTCTTCTACAACACCACAGTTCAAAAGCATCAATTATTCAGTGCTCAGCTTTGTTTATACTCCAACTCTGACATCCATACATGACCACTGGATCAACCATAGCCTTGACTAGATGGACCTTTGTTGGCAAAATAATGTCTCTGCTTTTTAACTTATATGCAGAGTATATCATGAGGAACGCTGGGCTGGAAGAAGCACAAGCTGGAATCAAGATTGCTGGGAGAAATATCAATAACCTCACATATGCAGATGACACCACCCTTATGGCAGAAAGTGAAGAGGAACTAAAAAACCTCTTGATGAAAGTGAAAGAGGAGAGTGAAAAAGTTGGCTTAAAGCTCAACATTCAGAAAACTAAGATCATGGCATCTGGTCCCATCACTCCATGGCAAATAGAGGGGGAAACAGTGGAAACAGGGTCAGACTTTATTTTTGGGGGCTTCAAAATCACTGCAGATGCTGATCGTAGCCATGAAATTAAAGACACTTACTCCTTGGAAGGAAAGTTATTACTCTCATTAGTTCATACTAAACTTTGTGTGTCGGGGTGAAGTTGGAAGCCAGTGCAGAGAAGGTTAAGATAGCAGAAGAAATGATGGTCCAGATCCAGCAATTCCACTTCTTTGAGTATATACTCAAAGGAAATAAAAACAAAATACTGAAGAGATATATACATACTCAACATTTTTTGCAGCATTATTCACAATACTCAAGATATAGAAATAAACTGTCAAAATAAGAAGAGATAAAGATGTGGCATATATTTATAGATATAGATGTAGACATAGACATAGATATATCTGAATGTTATTCAACCGTGACAAAGGACATCCTCCAATTAATGACAGCATGGATGGATCTTGAAGATGCTAAGTGAGATAAGTCAGAGCAAGTCAAATACTATAGGATATCATTTATTTGGAATCTAAATAGTCAAACTCATAAAAACTGAATAAAATGGTGGTTAGCAGGGAATGGAGATGGTAGTGGATAGGACAGTTATTAAAGGGTACAAGCTTGCAATGGGTAGCAAGTCAGCCCTACAGATCTCATGTACAGTATAATACAAACCGTATTGTGTTATATACATCAAAGTTGCTCAGAGACTAGATCTTAATTATGTGTGTGTGTACATGTTCAGTCGTTCAGTTGTGTCTGACTCTTTGTGACCCCATGGACTGTAGCCCTCCAGGCTCCTCTGTTCATGGGATTTTCCAGGCAAGAATACTGGAGTGGGTTACCATTTCCTCCTCTCGGGGATCTTCCGGACCCAGGATCGAGCCCACATCTCCTGTGTCTCCTGCATTGGCAGGTGGATTCTTTACCACTGCATCACCTGGGAAGCCCCTAGATCTTAATTATTCTAACCACTAAAAAAAATTGTAATCATGAGAGGTTATAGAAATGCTGATTATCACTACAATGGCAACCATATTAATTAATTAATACATCAAATCAGCATGTTATATACCTTAATTTATGCAATGTTATATTTCAAATATAGTTCAATTAGGTAGTAAATTTCATAAATTTAACAAAATTCAAAAAAATGATGTTTATTAAAGATGCTCTGATTTAGGTTGCCTGGATGTCTGTATACAAGACATTAGTTTTCTTTACACGTTATGCTAACACCTTATTTAAAAAGAAACAAACAGTATAAGTGAATGTAAGCTTCCATTCTCTAAGAAAGACAAGAAATTGCTTCTTAGTGAATCCTCTTGATGTACAATAGAAGTGGAAGAGGGGACACATGGGCTAATAGAAACACCACATGCACATACACACAAAAATACACAAATACACACATTAAGGGAGTTACAGGTGAATGATAGGCTTATCCAAAGAGCTCATACATATTGATAGGATGAGCTGATGTCTGTCTGTTATCCATTAATAAATAAGCAAACTATCTGCATGTTGATAGATTGGCTTGTTATTAGTTGTTGGTTATCAGTTGTTGATGGGTAGAGTTGGTTTTATATCTAAGCTCTGCTCCTTACCAACTGGGTTTTCTTGGAAAAGTTATTTAATCTCTCTTAATAATAGTATGAAATTATGCATGTGGCTATAACAGCATGGTTCTTTTTTTGCTTCTTTATGCCTTAATATATATTATTATTTTGACCAAAGTACTTTTCCCACTTTTTTTTTCTGATAAAAAATTCATTTGTTCTTCAAAATTCAGTTTAATATTACCTTTTTGAAGCCTTCCTTAACTCTTCAAGGTTTGGTTAATTTAATTTTACTCTTCTCCTGGGTCTCTTTTATATAATTCTGTTATGAAAGTTATTACTTTTGTTCAAAAGTCTACCTCCTTCAAAATATTTTTTCACACAAAAACAGAATCTTTATTCCTCTAGCATAGGAACTGTGTCTTGTATTGATCCTGGAGGACCAATATCTAGTGTGGTGTCTGGGCCTCTTTAGTAATGTCTGTTGACTGAATGAATAAATTAATAAATGAATGTGTTAAGATAATTCTGGAACAGAGTAAAGGCAATACAAAAAGTTCATATTTGAGAATCAGTGTGAAAGTGCTAGTTGCTCAGTGTGTCTGACTCTTTGTGACCCCATGGACTGTAGCTTGCCAGGCTCCTCTTACTAAGGAGAATCAGTAGGGTTCACTAAAAGCAAGTATATGCAGTTAAACTCATTTTTTTTATATTTATAGCATGTTTCTCACAAGATATAGCTGTCTCCCCAAATCCAATTTCCTTATTCCATAGTAATAGAATAGTTAATTTTTATTGGGCACACGAACATACAGAATTTTTACAAATGCACTTTTTAAGCTTTCTTGGCAGTGAGATACAACTATCTGACTATCTTTTGGACAATGAGATATACATGTCTCATAGAATGTCATGTAGCAGCTGCCAGAATCCTTTCCTAAGGTGAATTTGTATTATCCATTTTTCTTTATTCTTCCTCTTTGCTGCTGCCTGAAATGTGAGTGTAATAATTGGAGCTTGGAGCAGTCATCATGAATAATGAGTTAATCTTGAGATCGGAGGCTGTGCATGATGAAGAAACAAAATAGAAAGAACCTGGTATTTTGAGAACTATATGAAAAAGAGCAACCATACTAGCTTTAGATGCCCTTCTCAAACTTTTAAGTGACAGATAAATTTCTATTACATTTTATATATTTTATTCTGATTCTGTTATATATATGCTGTGAATTAGTTGATGGAATTTAGAGTATAACCAACTATTCAGAACTGAGTATACATTTATTCTGAAATATGTGTACTGCAGAGATATTAAGAAACTTGTTTAATGCTATGGGGCTAATAAGTGATGAGATACAAAAAGCCCTTGGACTTCTTTCCTTCTAGTTTTGTGGCATCATGTACTTTTCCTTAGTCCTTTGTGTCCTTATATGTGGGAAATTGAAAAGGTCATTTCAGATGGTGGTCATAAATGAGAGGATGCATTTTGAAGGTTTAAATGCTCAATAAATGTCCACTGCTTTCCCCACCGGAACAGACTCTGCTAGATCTTTGAAAGCAGAGAAGTATTATTGACACAGTTTTTCAAAATTTCAGTAAAGCACTTTGCAAATTTTCTTGAGTACAGCATGCTTGTAGATAAAATAGAGAAATATGTTAAACGATAGAGCAGTTTAATAAATTCTTAGCTTACCCCAAGTGTGTTGTTTAATAAATGATTGTCACCTTGGAAGGAGGTATCTTGTGGCATGTCATAAGATTCTTTATTTAGTCTTATAAATTTTCATCAATGACTTGGATGAAGGAACATTTATCAGATTTGTAAGTGATACAGTGTTGGCAAGGGAAGCAATTATTTCAGGTGATAGAATCAAGGTTCAACTATTTTACCCAACAGACTTAACTTATAGACATAAATTAACAAGAATCTTAACATAAAAAAACCCAAAAAACAGAAATTCCAAATACACAATGAAAATATCAATTGTGAAAGTATAGGGCTGGAACACCTGGCTTAACAGAAACTGAGATTAAGTTTACTTAAACTTAATGGGTGCCAGTAGTAATTAAGGAATGTTATGATACTATTTTTTGCTCAAAAATCTAGATTAGAGCTTCTCCAAGTAAGGTTTACAGACAACTCAGCTCAGAATTCTTTGCAATGAAAAAAAATCATATTCAGTCTAATTTCTGAGGAAATATATATGTGTTTCAAGGCTAAGTGAAATCAGTCAGACAGAAAGACAGTACAGCATGATTTCTCGCACTTTTATGTGCAATCTTAAAAGCAAAGCAAACAGATAAAGCAAAATAGGCATGAAATCAGATGCAGAGAACAAACTTGTGTTGCCAGAGGGCAAAGGGGTAGGGGTAGGGGTTGAAACATGAAGGAGATTAAGAGATACATACTTCCAGCTCTAAAATAAATAAATCATGGGGATATAATGTACAGCATAGAGAAGAGAGTCAATAAATTTTAATCAACATTTTTATGGTGACTGATGGTAACTCGTCTTACAGTAGTGATCATTTCATAATATTAAAATGCAGAATTACTACGTCATATACCTGAAATATAGTATTGTATGTTAGTTATAACTCAATATAAATAAATAAATAAACCCCAAACATTTCATGGAAGAGAGAGGTTTTGGATTTTGAAAATCATTGGTTTGGATAAGTAGAATCCCCTCTTCAGAACATTCTCTTTTCTTCTTGAAACTGCATATTAAGAGACTCTATTAACCCTGTGTCCATCTAGAATTAGACCTCCATTTGGCAAAAGATAAAGAGGCCATGCTGCAAAAGAAAACAAATGAGAAACTGGGAATATTTATTCTGTGGAAGACTAGCCCAGAAAGGATCATAGTAACAATCTTCTCATACTCTAATTGTTTTCCTTTAGAAACAGAAGGTATAGAGTCACTACTACAGTGTTACCCAAGAAAAAGCTTGGATTCAGTCAGATCAAACACATACATATTTGTGGTTGTCATTTCCCTGAAATTATTCAGGCAGAGACCTGAGAATATCCTTCACGAGGACCTCTCATTTTGGCAAGGGGACTCCTGTTTATCCATGGGGTCACAAAGAGTCAGACAGGACTGAGCAACTACCATTTCTGTTTCTGTTTCGTTAGATGATACCTGGTGTTTCTCCCTTTTTTAATATGTTTGGTATTTTTTCTTTTAGCTTTTCATTTCTTTCAATTGTTACTGTCCAGAGTTCTTGGCCACTTTAATCAATACAAATTGATCAGAGGCCAGACAAGAAATTCAGGCAAGGCTTTATTGGAGCCCCTGCTGAAGCAGGGGGGCGTAAGAACAAACGATGAGCTCCCTTGCTTGCTCCCTATCTGAGGGGGCTGAGCTAGTTCCTTATGTGGGAGTGAGGGTAGGGGTGTGTCAAAGGTCTTGGTCAGAGCTGTGGCTTAAGTGATTTTCCCACCCCTTTGTGATGTGTGCAGTGGGGCAGGCAGAGTACCCTGCTTTTTCTCTCAATCCCCTGATTTTTCTCCTGGCTCTTTAGTAGCAGTAGTTGGACTTTTTTGGTCTTTTTTGCATATTTTGTCCAGAATGCTCATGCACAGTTATTTTTAGTCCCTTAGGTTTCTTTGTGTATTGTAGCTCAAGGAGATGGTTGTCAAGTGCAAGCTTTGGAGCATTATAGCAAAGGATCCTGGGTCCTAAAGTGTCTCGCAGTCACTTTCATTGGTAAATAACCAAGAATTCCCATGTTAATACCTAACAACAAAATAACCATATTTAAGGGAATTGCTACCCAATCCAGTATTCTTGTGTGCAGAATTCCGTGGACTGAGGAGACCAGTGCGGGTCACAAAGAGTCAGACACAAATGAGTGATTAACACTTTCACTTTCTTTTCACTTAGTAATTTAGAATTTTTACACCTAAAGAACCAAACTGTGACCTTCCCAATTCACTCTGGAAGATATAAGGTCATCTCTGCAAACAAAAACCATATACATTGTGATTTTTCTCAATTAATTAAAAGCACTAGATATTTTAAGTTATTGATGAAAAAGTTCTGAAACATGCCCTATTTTCATGTGGAGTAGCTGTATATTCTTAAAAATATGTACTGTTCAATAAACATATGTGGTCCTAAAATCTTGGTAAAAACACATGTATCTTGATTTGGAGGCAGGGGGGATGTTAGACTAGGGTTGATCTTGAAGCTTGTTCATAGATAAGCCTACTGCTGATAGATTGGCCAGCATTTTTCAAGGAATTCTACAGTGTGAGCATTAGTGCTGAAAAGAGATATGAAGTGTCCAATTCCACAAAGGGTGAAATCATTGATTGGTGTAAGCTTTTTCCTGTTGGTCCCTTCAGAACTGACTGAGCTAGCAAGAAATACAAAATCTATCTTATTATATCTTCATATGATTGTGTTTATTGTCCTTGGAATAAGATTAAAAATTAATTGAGCTCTAAGGTCAAATTTTTATCAACATTATTTAAAAAATCCATTAATTCTTAAAGAGTTACATTTCCACAGAATTCCTAGCTAGTAATATTTTACACTCTTAATGGTGTAAGAGAAATGATATTTGCAGATAATAAATCCCAAAGTTATTTAATACTGTTTGCTGCCAATTTAATGCATTAGTCATTGAGCAGATGCCCGTAAAAATATACTTTAAAATGTTTCAATTAATTAACTCCTACTCTGAACAGAGCATGTGCACTGTGACACATGCCTCCTAAGAGGATAGATTTGAGCATGAATTAATGTATTTAAAGGGCTTCCTAGGTGGCAGTTAGTAGTAAAAAACCCTCCTGCCAATGCAAGAGACATTGATCCTTGGTTCTGGAAGATCCTCTGTAGAGGGAATGGCACCCTACTCCAGTATTCTTGCTGTAAAATCCCATGGACAGAGGTGCCTGGCAGGTCTATGGGGTTGCAAAGAGTTGGACACAATTGAACACATAGGGTAACATGTTTAAAACAGTGTGTTAAGAAGTAAGTTAAAATGATAAGTAAGGCTATAGCTTTTAAATCGGGGTTGACAACTTCTCTGTTTTGAAGCGGTAGAGTTAGACATACTTCAGGAAGCTGAAGTTAAGGAAATAGAATGAGAAAGTTAAATTATGATATCATCATGTAGGAATTAGAGCCCACATGTGCAAAAAATTACCCCTCTAGAGACAGAGTGACTTCCTCACCTAGAAACTTTTCTATGGCAGAATTAAAGCAAAGAGAGATTATATTATTTAGCAGAAAACTGCTAGTTGTCCATGGAAACATAAAAAGAGATGTCTCAGTGGCAAATATTGCTTATGTATATACCAATCGTGTTCATGGATTGAAGGGGTGGGATCTGTAGAATGCTCCAGTTTGGGTCGGGCATATTTTTGTCTCAGGCCTGGAGAGGGCATGTTAGATTGTCTTGGTTTATGTTAATACTTTTCATCATATGATTAATGATTTTAAAATTTTTAATCAAACTGTATGTGCACAAACCCTGTATATCTGTAAAGCATTTTACAAAAGACAGTAGTCTTTTTCCCATCTTCCAGCCAGATTTCAGCAAGTCCTTCCTCTGCACCTTTCTTCATTTGATTTTCTTATTGATTCTTTCAGAATTTACATTCACATTAGTTTACATTGGACTTCCCAGGTGGCGCTAGTGGTAAAGAAGCCTCCTGCCAATCCAGGAAACATAAGAGATGCAGGTTCAATCCTTGGGTTGGGAAGATCCTCTGGAGAAGGAAATGGCAACTTTCTCCAGTATTCTTGCCTGGAGAATCTCAATGACAGGGGAGCCTAGTGGGCTACAGTCCATAGGGTCACAAAGAGTTGGACACAACTGAAGCAACTTAGCATAGCATAGCATAGGATAGAATAGCTTACATTGTTATTTCTTATTTATATCTTTGTATGACTGTAGCGAAAACCCTCTTCCAACAACACAAGAGAAGACTTTACACATGGACATCACCAGATGGTCGACACCGAAATCAGATTGATTCTATTCTTTGCAGCCAAAGATGGAGAAGCTCTATACAGTTAGCAAAAACAAGACCAGGAGCTGACTGTGGCTCAGATCATGAACTCCTTATTGCCAAATTCAGACTGAAATTGAAGAAACTAGGGAAAACCACTAGACCATTCAGGTATGACCTAAATCAAATCCCTTATGATTATACAGTGGAAGTGAGAAATAGATTTAAGGGACTAGATCTGATAGATAGAGTGCCTGATGAACTATGGACAGAGGTTCCTGACATTGTATGGGAGAGAGGAATCAAGAAAATCCCCAAGAAAAAGATATGCAAAAAAGCAAAATGGCTGTCTGAGGAGGCCTTACAAATAGCTGTGAAAAGAAGGGGAGCAAAAAGCAAAGGAGAAAAGAGAAGATATACCCATTTGAATATAGAGTTCCAAAGAATAGCAAGGAGAGATAAGAAATCAATGCAAAGAAATACAGGAAAACAATAGAATGGGAAAGACTAGAGATCTCTTCAAGAAAATCAGAGACACCAAGGTAATATTTCATGCAAAGATGGGCACAATAAAGGACAGAATTGGTATGGATCTAACAGAAGCAGAAGATATTAAGAAGAGGTGACAAGAATACACAGAAGAACTGTACAAAAAAGATCTTTAAGACCCAGATAATCACGATGGTGTGATCACTCTGCTAGAGCCACACATCCTGGAATGTGAAGTCAAGTGGGCCTTAGGAAGCTTCACTATGAGCAAAGCTAGTGGAGGTGATGGAATTCCAGTTGAGCTATTTCAAATCCTGAAAGATGACGCTCTGAAAGTGCTGCATTCAATATGCCAGAAAATTTGGAAAACTCAGCAGTGGCCACAGGACTGGAAAAGGTGTTTTCATTCCAATGCCAAAGAAAGGCAATGCCAATGAGTGCTCAAACTACTGCACATTTGCACTCAGCTCACACGCTAGTAAAGTAATGCTTACAAATCTCCAAGCTAGGCTTCAGCAATACGTGAACCATGAACTTCCAGATGTTCAAGCTGGTTTTAGAAAAGGCAGAGGAGCCAAAGATCAAATTGCCAACATCCGCTGGATCATGGAGAAAGCAAGAGAGTTCCAGAAAAACATCTACTTCTGCTTTAATGACTATGCCAAAGGCTTTGACTGTGTGGATCACAATAAACTGTGGAACATTCTGAAAGAGATGGGAATATCAGACCACCTGACTTGCCTCTTGAGAAACCTGTATGTAGGTCAGGAAGCAACAGTTAGAACTGGACATAGAATTACAGACTGGTTCCAAATAGGAAAAGGAGTACGTCAAGGTTGTATATTGTCACCTTGCTTATTTAGCTTATTGCAGAGTCCATCATGAGGAACGTTGGGCTGGAGGAAGCACAAGCTGGAATCAAGTTTGTAGGAGAAATATCAATAACCTCAGATATGCAGATGACACCACCCTTATGGCAGAAACTGAAGAAGAACTGAAGAGCCTATTGATGAAAGTGAAAGAGGAGAGTGAAAATGTTGGCTTAAAGCTTAACATTCAGAAAACTAAGATCACAGTATCCGGTCCCATCACTTCATGGCAAGTAGATGGGGAAACAGTGTAAACGGTGTCAGACTTTGTTTTTATGGGCTCCAAAATCACTGTATATGTTGATTGCAGCCATTAAATTAAAAGACGCTTGTTCCTTAGAAGGAAAGTTATGACCAACCTAGACAACATATTAAAAAGCAGAGACATTACTTTGCCAACAAAGGTCCGTCTAGTCAAGGCTATGGTTTTTCCAGTGGTCATGTATGGATGTGAGAGTTGGACTGTGAAGAAGGCTGATTGCCGAAGAATTGATGCTTTTGAACTGTGGTGCTGGAGAAGACTCTTGAGAGTCCCTTGGACTGCAAGGAGATCCAACTAGTCCATCCTAAAGGAGATCAGTCCTGGGTGTTCATTGGAAGGACTGATGTTGAAGCTGAAACTCCGATACTTTGACCACCTGATCAAAGAGCTGACTCATTGGAAAAGACTCTGATGCTGGGATGGATTGGGGGCAGGAGAAGAAGGGGACAACAGAAAATGAGATGGCTGGATGGCATCACCGACTCGATGGACATGAGTTTGAGTGAACTCCAGGAGTTGGTGATGGACAGGGAGGCCTGGCGTGCTTCGGTTCATGGGGTCACGGAGAGTTGGACACGACTGAGCAACTGAACTGAACTGAACTGATGTTATATATATGTTATCCATGCACATTATATGTTCACACATTCATGTTATACATGCATGTTAAATGTATGTTATGTGTGTTATATGTGTATGTTATTTGTTAACTTTCTACTGATGATGTTGATCTAGCTGTTCGTCCCTCACCTTACCACATGCATTTGCCGCACTTATACTCCAATGCAGTTATATTATGGTTATTTTTGTATAATATATTCAGTTTGTATAGGGTGTTCAGTTGTTCAGTTCAGTTCAGTTCAGTCGCTCAGTCGTGTCCGACTCTCTGCGACCCCATGAATCACAGCACGCCAGGCCTCCCTGTCCATCACCAACTCCTGGAGTTCACTCAAACTCATGTCCACAGAGTCGGTGATGCCATCCAGCCATCTCATTCTCCGTCGTCCCCTTCTCCTCCTGCCCCCAACCTTTCCCAGCATCAGAGTCTTTTCCAGTGAGTCAACTCGTCGCATGAGGTGGCCAAAGTATTGCAGTTTCAGCTTTAGCATCAGTCCTTCCAATGAACACCCAGGATTGATCTCCTTTAGAATGGACTGGTTGGATCTTATGCCATAAAAATTTTATTGTGTGAGCAAAGTAATGTAATTACAAGAGCAACAGCAACAAGAAGCTCTTCCTCAACATTCAGTTTGTTCAGGACAGTGATGTCACTCCTTTTCTTCTACAGTCTTATTCTTGGAAGTTGTTTCATTAACTGATTTATTTCTCACTCTTTCTCTTTTTTTAATTATTCAGACCTTTAATGCATCTGCTTCAAGTGGCCTCTCACATACATCTCCTCTTAGTGCATTAAAAAAGATCAAATATAATGCTAATTTTATCTTTTTCTTTAATCTCATTCCTGGAATCTTCTCTTTATCAGTTCCAATGGCTACAGTCTGAGTCTGATGGGCAACTTTATTTTGAATCAGTAGCTACATACACCATCAGCTCGTTCATTCCTTTACTTATTTTCTTGGTGTCATCCCTCTTATGTTGAAAGTGCCACATTTCCATTTTTCTTAATTCCTCACTTAGCTGGAACACATTTTCACATTGGTATCTGAGAAATAATCTAAGAAATGATTTCTGATACATTGTCTGAAAGTACATTTTTATTATCATACTCCAGCATGTGATGATGCTTAGAGTTCTAAAAAGGAATTATTTTTTCACCTCACATTTGATGTTGATGCTCTATTGTCTTCTTTCAGTACTGCCACTGAGAAAGCTAAGGCCAGTCTGATTTTCAAACACTAAGGTCTTTTTATTTATTTATTTTTGCTATCTCCTTTTGAACCTTGTATTCTTAAATTCTAGTAATTGCTTTAATGTGGATATTTCTCCATGCATTGTGCTGGGCACCAAATCTATCTCTACTGAAAACTGGTTCCTTTGGTTCTATAATGTTGTGATGTATTATTTATTTGATAGTTTCTCTTTGTTTCTTTTATTTTACAATTGGTATCATTTTAGTATAGATTTTGTGGTAATCTAACCCTTTCTTTCCTACTTTGTATTTTACTCTATTTTCTAAAAGTATTCAAATTCATCTTTTTATTCTTGCAAAGGATTTTCATTTTGATGTTATATTTCTTAAATCTTTTTTTCTTTGTAGGTTCCTCTGTTATTAGTTGTCTGTGCTTGCTTCAGATTGGCACTGTCTTCTTTTTGTCACATAGGATATCAAATAAAGCCTTTTGGAGTCTTATTTTCTCTGCTCTAACTTTCTTTTTGCTCTTCGTTTTCATCTCTTTCATTTCAAAGGATTTTCTTAAGTGTCTATTGATCCTTGGTTAACTTTTTCCATTTGGGACTGATACACTAAATCTTCAGTATCTTTGTATGTGTTTTGGGGGAAAGGAGACTTGTTACCAGATAGGACTCATAGTAAAGTGATCGCAACCTACTGGAGATCCAACAGCTCATGTTGGTTCTCTTGGGACTATTTTTTCTTTTTTTGAGAATGGAATCCTCTTGACTGCTAACTGGGAAATATACATCTGGCTGCCGACATTTTTGAAGCTGACAAACAGAAGAGAGCTAAATATGTCTGATTTTCAACATGGTTACCTTTTGTTCTCAGTTGTGCCTGGGTTCTTCCAAAGTCTAGTTCTTCTAGATTAGTATCTCCAGAAAAGGAATCCTGGACTCTAATTTCTAAATATGTGGACTTTCAACAGCTCCTTTTATTTTCATCTTTACTGCTACTCCTATTTTTAGAGTTATGTTGTTCTTGTTGTTAGTAAGTCGTGTCTGACTCTTTGTGACCCCATGGACTGTAGCCCACCAGGTTCCTCTGTCCTTGGGATTCTCCAGGCAAGAAGACTGGAGTGGGTTGCCATGAGGTTCTTCCAATTCTTTAATCCTTCTGAATTTCTAAAGGAGATCAGCTTGTTTTAGTTTAGCACATTATATAACTGAATTTCAGCTTTATCAGAGCTGGCACATTAGTTATCATTTATCCATCTGCTTTACTGTTCTCACTTTTTTCTCCTAGTCTTTGTGGGTTTTATCCTTCAAATTTAGTAGGATTTGGGGATGGATAAGATGTAAATCAAGCTTCAAAATCATGTAACAGAAGAAGTTCTAAATAATTTTATTTCAAGAGTAACAAAATTAATTCCACCTCCTCCCAAGATATATGATTTTTTTAGAAAAAAATAGGAATTTTTCCATGTCTCAGATTATAAAACAATAGTCAATGACATTGACTCTGAGTGAAGTGAAAGTCTCTCAGTCATGTCCAACTCCTTGCGACCCCATGGACTGCAGTCTGCCAGGCTCCTCTGTCCATGGAATCCTCCAGGCAATAATACTAGAGTGGGTTGGCATTTTCTTCTCTAAGACATTGACTATGGTTCCCCTTATAATGGTATAAAGCAGGATTTGGCTGGAATCATATGCTACCTAATGCAGTTATCTTATGGATATCAATGTTTAAGAAAGGTAGTTAAATTTCATAAACTATAATGATTTTTCTGAGTACCCCCTATGTAAAAAGGGAACACATAAAGGTTCTTTGGTTTAAGTTTCCTGGAGGATCTTTCTTAAGGCAGAAAAGAGGACACAAGTATGGTAGCTTCAGAAGTTAGCATCACTGTATCATACTTAATTAAATTACTGCATTTGTATATCATTTTTATGAGCTTTTTTTTCTTAAGCCTACACTTAAGCAGAGGCATTTTGGTGTGCTGACAAATTAGGTTTTGAATATGCAATGTTTAAAGATCGACTTTGAGCCAACACAATTTTAGTAAGATGAGTGTAATACTGAGTTAGAGAACAAGGCTCAAAAAATAACTTTAAAAAGTGATGATGGTAAGCTAATATTTCAAACATAGAGATGGTTCAATGTGTACAGAGAAGACATTGAAATGGAAACAATGGGGGATGAATCAGTACCTAGCTCCATCATGGTTCCTGGAAACCGGGCACATCCATTTGGAACCATGTAGCAAAAGAGAGAGTCTATATGAAGGATTGGAAGAGCCTGAAAACCAGACAGGGCTATCAGTGAGGCAACCAGAGGTTACTTGCTACTATCCATAGGGAATGGGGGGATAGAGAGAAGAAGTGACTATGGGACTGTAGGAACTGAGGCTGCCTGGAAGGATTGAAACTACTGTAAAGAAGAATCTGTTACTGTTGATTCCACTGGAAGTGGAGAAAGAGAGAAATACTCCAGTTTTTCTTTTCCTCCTGCCATCTAATATTCCACCCATGCTTCCCGCTGACAAGCTCTAACTGGAAGCCACTTATCAGGGAACCTTAGAAAATATAATGTTCAGGACCAGGGCAGGGAAAGCAAGGAGATTTTAAATAAATTAAAATCTGTCATTCAGGGTCTAGATACTCTCTCCACAGGACTTGACAAGGCAGAAAATCGGCTCTGGAGTGGAAAAGGACTGCTACACTAACTTTCTGACTGCACCTTTTTGAACACCTGAACATTCATAACTTTTTCTGCAGTGGTATCCTTAGTAAATGTTCATATGGGACAAACTTATTCCTACAGTTTGGATTCATTCCTAAGCCATGTATATTTTTACAACTCTGTCAAAATTTCTTGCCCCCAGAACTCCAATCTTGCTTCTCCCAAGTCCCAGAAACCCAGATAACCTGCTAGCAATTAACCAGAAATTAGAGTATATTTTTACTTCAGCGTGTCTTGGCATCTTGTAAAAGAGACAGCAGGATATACTACAAGAACTCCATCCAAGTGGGTAAATATCAACTTTCATCTACCCTTTTGAGTTTACTGATTTGCTACAGTTCCACATATGGAATAACAGCTGCAGTCAGATACCCCACCTAATTAAGCTTACAATAATTCAGTCATTCTCAAAAATCCATCTGTCTTTGAAAGTGGTCAAATCTGAGCATTAAATGTGCTGTGATATAAATCATTACTCTTGCATCTTTAGAGTCTTTGATGGAGGTACTTATTTCTTTTGACTTTTCTGATGATACACTATTGGTTTTTATTTACTATTTTCTTAGATGGAACGAACTATAGAACCTTGGCTTCTCTTTTTGTAGCAGCTCTTATGCAGGATCCTGCTGATGGCTTACATTATTCCCAGAAACCATATACCCTAGAACTGGGAAAACCAAATACAGGTGTCCTACTGTGTATATGGTGAGGTGGATATAGGCAAAAATTGCATCTTTTTCGTTTGATCTGCAACAACACCTTTGTATATTTGCCCAAGAAGTAGCAACAGTTCAGAGTCAGTGCTCAATATTAAGTTTGACAGGATCTTTTGGAGAAAGTCAAGAGTTTTATATTAATATTTATTTATTATTTCCATTATATTTCCTCATGAATATCTAACATCTTCTTAATTCAAGGTAACAGGCCTATTAGGGGACGTAGTTCTGAAAACTCAATAAGTTGTGACTTTTCACTGAAATAACTCACTCCAGACTTCTGCCTATCTCATCTGGAGATATTTTTTCCATTCGTGTAAATCAAGTATATGGCCCCCCTAGGACAGATTCTATATTAATGTTGTAGTCAAAGACCTTGACACTGAGGTCACTGGGGATTAAGTGATGTTGGTAGCAATGTTCAGCTGCCTGAAAAGGTTATCACTGAAAATCTGCCTGGGGTATTTATATCACTTTCTTTGACTTCCCTACCTAGTAATTGTCTGCCCATAGGAATCAGAAAGTTCATTTCAACAATAGCATTGAAACATCTCTAATCAAATACCTACCTACCTACTTACCTAAGTGAGTGCTTAGTTTTGTCTGACTCTTTGCAACCCCATGGACTGTAGCCCACCAGGCTCCTCTGTCCATAGAATTTTCCAGGCAAGAATATCAGAGTGGGTTGCCATTTCCTTCTCCAAGGGATCTTCCTGGCCCCGGGATTGAACCTATGGCTCTTGCATCTCCTGTGTTTGCAGACAGATTCTTTATCAACTGTGCCACCTGGGAAGCCCATAATCAGCATCTTCAGTTCAGTTCAGTTCAGTCGCTCAGTCGTGTCCGACTCTCTGTGACCCCATGAATCACAGCACGCCAGGCCTCCCTGTCCATCACCAACTCCCGGAGTACACTCAAACTCATGTCCACAGAGTCGGTGATGCCATCCAGCCATCTCATTCTCCGTCGTCCCCTTCTCCTCCCGCCCCCAACCTTTCCCAGCATCAGAGTCTTTTCCAGTGAGTCAACTCGTCGCATGAGGTGGCCAAAGTATTGGAGTTTCAGCTTTAGCATCAGTCCCTCCAATGAACATCCAGGATTGATCTCCTTTAGAATGGACTGGTTGGATCTCCTTGCAGTATAAGGGACTCTCAAGAGTCTTCTCCAACACCACAGTTCAAAAGCATCGATTCTTCGGCGATCAGCTTTCTTCACAGTCCAACTCTCACATCCATACATGACCACGGGAAAAACCATTGCCTTGACCAGACGGACCTTGGTTGGCAAAGTAATGTCTCTGCTTTTTAATATACTATCAAGGTTGGTCATAACTTGCCTTCCAAGGAGCAAGCGTCTTTTAATTTCATGGCTGCAATCAGCATCTGCAGTGATTTTGGAGCCCAAAAAAACAAAGTCTGACACTGTTTCCACTGTTTTTCCATCTATTTCCCATGAAGTGATGGGACCAGATGCCATGATCTTTGTTTTCTGAATGTTGAGCTTCAAGCCAACCTTTTCACTCTCCTCTTTCACTTTCATCAAGAGGCTTTTGAGTTCCTCTTCACTTTCTGCCATAAGGGTAGTGTCATCTGCATATCTGAGATTATTGATATTTCTCCCAGCAATCTTGATTCCAGCTTGTGCTTCTTCCAGCCCAGCGTTCCTCATGATGTCCTCTGCATATAAGTTAAATAAGCAAGGTGACAATATACAACCTTGACGTACTCCTTTTCCTATTTGGAACCAGTCTGTTGTTCCATGTCCAGTTCTAACAGTTGCTTCCTGACCTGCATACAGGTTTCTCAAGAGGCAGGTCAGGTGGTCTGGGATTCCCATCTCTTTCAGAATGTTCCACAGTTTATTGTGATCGACACAGTCAAAAGCTTTGGCATAGTCAATGAAGCAGAAATAGATGTTTTTCTGGAACTCTCTTGCTTTCTCCATGATCCAGCGGATGTTGGCAATTTGATCTCTGGTGCCTCTGCCTTTTCTAAAACCTGCTTGAACATCTGGGAGTTCACGGTTTACATACTGCTGAAGCCTGGCTTGGAGAATTAAAACCACTAGACCATTCAGATATGACCTCAATCAAATCCCTTATGATTATACAGTGGAAGTGAGAAATAGATTTAAGGGACTAGATCTGACTGATAGAGTGCCTGATGAACTCTGGACAGAGGTTCGTGACATTGTACAGGAGACAGGGACCAAGACCATCCCCATGGAAAAGAAATGCAAAAGAGCGAAATGGCTGTCTGAGGAGGCCTTACAAATAGCTGTGAAAAGAAGAGAGGCGAAAAGCAAAGGAGAAAAGGAAAGATATAAGCATCTGAATGCAGAGTTCCAAAGAATAGCAAGGAGAGATAAGAAAGCCTTCCTCAGTGATCAATGCAAAGAAATAGAGGAAAACAACAGAATAGGAAAAACAAGAGAGCTCTTCAAGAAAATTAGAGATTCCAAGGGAACATTTCATGCAAAGATGGGCTCGATAAAGGACAGAAATGGTATGGACCTAACAGAAGCAGAAGATATTAAGAAGAGGTGGCAGGAATACACAGAAGAACTATACAAAAAAGATCTTCACGACCAAGATAGTCACGATAATGTGATCACTGACATAGAGCCAGACATCTTGGAATGTGAAGTCAAGTGGGCCTTAGAAAGCATCACTACTAACAAAGCTAGTGGAGGTGATGGAATTCCAGTTGAGCTATTTCAAGTCTTGAAAGATGATGCTGTGCAAGTGCTGCACTCAATATGCCAGCAGATTTGGAAAACTCAGCAGTGGCCACAGGACTGGAAGAGGTCAGTCTTCATTCCAATCCGAAAGAAAGGCAATGCCAAAGAATGCTCAAACTACCGCACAATTGCACTCATCTCACACGCTAGTAAAGTCATGCTCAAAATTCTCCAAGCCAGGCTTCAGCAGTATGTAAACCGTGAACTCCCAGATGTTCAATCAGCATCTTCGTCCAACAAAAATCACATATTCTCTCAAAGACTTTTAAAGCTACTAGGCATTTCTGGCAACAATGCATTACTAAATATAATTAAGGCATGGCTTGCTTTCCAGGAAACAGAAGATAGCTGAATGGTCAATAACTGACAAATCCACTCTAACATTCCTTTTCCACAGAGCATTTGGATTCCTTCTTTAAATCAGATTGAATTGTTTCTTTGTCATCTCAACTCAATTTAGTAAGGGCATCTCAACTCTTTGAGTAAAGATTTCAGTAACTTAACTGAGAAAGCCATTAGAATCACATTCAAATACTCACTGTATAATGTTGAACTTGATTTCTGCAGTAAGAACATTCATATTGAAGTTATATCTCATTTGACGTTGTATTCTGCCTTTTTTCTAGTTTTTAAATTTGATTATCGAAATTTTTGCAGACATAAAGTTGGAAAAGTTTAAAAAATTTTGGCCTGTACCTTAGCTTCAGTGGACTGGCTTTTCAACTTCCTCCTTATCATTGAAGGATTGAGCTGTGATATGTCTGTGATTAAAGATCTGATGATAATAAACAGGGCAAGCATGGAGCCCAGAGAGAATTTGCTTCCTCTTACATGATGACATGGTTGGGTGCACACAAGAATACCTCAGAGGAAACAAGAAAGAGGACTGTTTTGGCTGATTGGGTTTGTGAATATATGGTGTGCAGAATCTTCAAAATTCCCCCATATAAATTTATCCCATTTCTGGTTTTCTCTTCCCCTAGCAGTGTCATAGTTTTAAAACGATAGTCTTAAAACAATTGTGAATTCACTTGATATCAAACTTCATCAATCTGTAGGATAATTCTAAGTGTGCTGTTTAATTGTGAGATAGTCATCTTTTATTTTGAAAGTATGGCTATTCTCTTAACATAACTATACTCTCAAGTCTTCCATTTGTTCCTTGAGCCAAAATTATAGACAGTTTGGATATTTTTCCTTATCATTCTCTTTTCTTTTAGTATTCACTGCGTTTAAGGCAGCAACCCCATCCCACAGTTCTTAACTCCCCAATAAACTTTATGTTTATTAGTAGCTATGCGGAATCTAGAGACTTGTCATCATTTTATGGAGATAATTTAGCTGCTTTATTATCACACACCATGGGATTACAGGTTACTATGCCCCACTAGTAGATTTTCACTGTGACACTGAAGCAAATTAAATATAATCACTGTCATTGGTTGAATAATGTCCCCCAGAAATTCACAACCACCTGGAACCTCAGAATGTGATCTTATTTGGAAAGAGAGCCTTTGCAGATGTAATTAAAGAATGACAGAGATTAGAAGAATCTCTATCTGAAGTAGAAGTCTAAATCCAATGAGAGTGTACTTATAAGAGAAAAGACACACAGAGACATAGGGGCCACATGAAGATAGACATGAGTTTTGGAGCTATGTTACCACAAGCCAAGAAATCCCAGGAGCCAGTAAAACTGGAGGAGGCAGGAAAAGTTTCTCCCCTATAGCCTTTGCAGGGTGGGGGTGGGGGAAGGAGCAGGTAGAGATTGTGATTTTGAGAACACCTTGATTTCAGCCTTCTGGCTTCTAGAACTGTGAGAGAATAAAGTTTTGTTGTTTTAAGCCAATAGCTCTGTGACAATTTATTCCAGCAGCTCTAGGAAACTAATACAGTTACACATTACAGTTTTCTTTATTTGCCAGAGTTATGTTCAATATTCTGATTTTATCTATTTCTGTACAAGTCAAGATTTTTAGCTGAAAGAAAAAATACAAAATTGCTTCTTTCTGAATTTTTTTTTTTAAACAGCAATCAATTTATTGAAATGTGGAATACTCACAGGATCCCTGTGAAGGCTTAGGAATGAATCTTAGAAAATGGATGGAAATGAGTGGCAGTCTAGTCAGTCAATGGCAGGCCAAATCAGGCCCCCGAGCCATCATAGCCATTGGGCACCAGACTGAGGAACTGTCCCTCTTCAACTGCTCTGGATTCCATATAGCACCACTGCCGTGGCTGCCCTGCTTCCAGGCTCCTGGACACTGTGGATGCTTCCACCACAGCCATAATGAAGTCTCTCTCCCTGTTTCTTGGCATTGTGAGATGTAAATCCAGTGTTAAGGGGTCATAGTAGATTATCCTAGCCTGGATCACTTTTCTATGACCTAGTGTGCAGAAAGGCAAATGAGATGCTGAACTTGAAGGCCTCTGTCCTAAGTAATGGATGAGGACTCTGCTTCCCGCAAAGGTTTACATACATTTGGGGTGTGGGGTGGGTTTTCGCAATCACAGAAAGGAGGTGGTAAGTGGGGAGGCAAAATAAAAACAGAACGAAACAAAACAAAATCAAGCAAAATTTCTCACAAATGTGCATCGCGCATGTTGATGTAAGGCCAGTTCCAGTAACTGTAGAAAACATTCCTTTTAGACTTTGCCAAAATTTGACATCGTAGTCATAGTTAGAAGTTGGGAGAAGTTACATAAGGTTCTTTACTCAAATAGATATTTTTCTAGTAGAAAAAGGATGAAAAGTTCATAGATAGTTGTTCCTTGGATCTCACTAACGACTATTTTTAAAATACTTAGAAGAGAAGTCGGAGAAGGCAATGACACCCCACTCCAGTACTCTTGCCTGGAAAATCCCATGGACGGAGGAGCCTGGTAGGCTGCAGTCCATGGGGTCTCGAAGAGTCGGACATGACTGAGTGCATTCACTTTCACTTTTCACTTTCATGCATTGGAGAAGGAAATGGCAACTCACTCCAGTGTTCTTGCCTGGAGAATCCCAGGGACAGGGGAGCCTGGTGGGCTGCCATCTATAGCGTCGCACAGAGTCGGGACACGACTGAAGCGACTTAGCAGCAGCAGCAGCAGAACAATAGTATATGTGCCTTTTGTGTTTATCCCCAAGAGATCTTTGCTCATAAATAAGCATCATAATGCATTGTCAGTGCCATATTCAGAATTAAATTCAGGTAACTAAGTAATAGTTTAAATGAAAACGAAATTTTTATTTACCTACATGCAAAAATATTAGATACAACATTAATAAAACTCAAGGTCTTGATGTTGTTATATAAGGAAACTCAGTAAATAAAAAATTTACTGAAATTTAATTTAATTCATGATATTATTTCAAAGCAAATTTATTTCATATTGATAGACTAGACCAGAAAAGAAAATGCTTAGATCACATTTAATGTGTTTAATAGCTCACATGAGATGAAGCAGTATTGACAGACTATGGCAATTTCTTACTGTCCAGGAAAGTCAGAGTCATTGCTGTCACTGCAAGTACCCAAAAGAAACATATTAACCAATTAAAAAAATCAATTTTCATAGCTTATGCTGTCACCACTATTGAAGTTTAAATACACATGACTGAAGGGCTTGTCTATTCTTGTCATGTAGTATGTGAAAATAAGACACCAGTGTAGCATATATAATATTTATCAAAGATTTAGAAATTGAAAGAAGCACACTATGATGTCATGTTACTTTAGTCCAATGCTCTGCTGCAGCATACATTTCTGGTAAATTTTAGAGACGGATAGGGATCTGAAAGATTTGGCAAACATTTTCAGAGTGTGAATGCATACAATCTAAAATTAAAAGCCCTTCCTTATACTACCTTTACTTGAAATGTATATTTGTTCTAAAATCACATTTGTGACAGGTATGGCAGTTTGCTTAGCTCCTCCTTATTCCATCAGTCTTCTAGGATATCTTTCTAAAGCAGATGTTGGAAAACTAAAAATTACATTTTCAGTACTCCTTTACAGATAAGGATCTGAATGCTAATTGATTCCCACCAGAAGGATCCATCCACAAGAGAACTGGACAATCCAAGTGAGAATGAAGACATCCCCCTGCCCTTTTGAATGTTTTTTACTGGTAGGCAGATGCTTTTGAACTGTGGTGCTGAAGAAGACTCTTGAGAGTCCCTTGGACTGCAAGGAGATCCAACCAGTCCATTCTAAAGGAGATCAATCCTGGGTGTTCATTGGAAGGACTGATGCTAAAGCTGAAACTCCAATACTTTGACCACCTCATGCAATGAGTTGACTCACTAGAAAAGACTCTGATGCTGGGAGGGATTGGGGGTGGGAGGAGATGGGGATGACAGAGAGTGAGATGGATGAATGGCATCACCAACTTGATGGACATGAGTTTGAGTGAACTCCGGGAGTTGGTGATGGACAGGGAGGCCTGGTGTGCTGTGATTCATGGGGTCACAAAGAGTCGGACACGACTGAGCGACTGAACTGAACTGAACTGAACTGAAGGTCTTGCAGATGTGAAGTTTTTCTGCAGCAGTATTATAGCTCCTCTTCTCCCGTTTCCTGGTTTTAGAGATTGTTATCATTTTCTAACATCCAGGCACCAGTTCTCTGTGTTGCGAGACATTTGTGGTAGTGTTGACTTCCTGACATCTGGAATACAACCATGGATCATCTTCATCTCAATAGTTTCAGAGGTGGAACTTCAGTTTTAATGGTAGGAGCTCCTGCTGGCTGGCAGGTTCTCATGGTTTGGAAATTATTCCTGAATTTCCAGAATAAACTGCACTCCTCCAACCCTTCCAATGATTTTATGGGCACTTACTCCCTTACAAGAAATCCCTTTCTAAATAGATTCAAGATGCTTTAGTGTTTCCTGTTTCTTGTTTAGAGCATTAACTGATAAAACATCTAAAAATAATCTCCCCAGAAAATTTCATCTGTCTCCTAAAAATGAATATGGAATCCAACAAAAAATTATAGCAGTTCTGTTTGAATATGGACCAATCTTGGAGAAGTAGTCAGTCAGAACTCTCCCAGAAGAGGCTGACTTTAGCTGAACCATAACTTCTTTACAGATGCAAGACAAAGAAAACAGTATAATCTGCCAGTCCGTTCATGTAGTTAGTTGGGGTTATCATCATCTTCTCTGTGACCTTGAACCTGGATCCCCCAAAGCTGTCTTTCACCAACACATTCACATTCCTGTTGCTATTACAGCTTCATCTGAAACATGGGCAACAAGATATTTATTTATTTTTTATTTTTATTTTTTTTGCAAAAGCAAGAATGGGGTTTATTTGACAGAATTGTTTAGAATTTCCAGGAATAGAAAAATCAGAGAAGGAAAATTATATTCATCAGTCTAGTATTCCAGTTGGGCTTTCCTGGCAGCTCAGCTGGTAAAAAATCCGCCTGCAATACAGGAGGCCTAGGCTGTATTCTTGGATCAGAAAGATCCCCTGGAGAAGGGATAAGCTACCCACTGCAGTATTCTTGGGCTTCTCTGGTGGCTCAGATGGTAAGGAATCCGTGTGCAATGCAGGAGACCTGGGTCATGAAGATACCCTGGAGAAGGGAATGGCAACTCACTCCAGTATTCTTCCCTGGAGAGTCTGCATGGACAGAGATGCCTGGTGGGCTACGGTCCATGTGTTTGCAAAGAGTTGGACAAGACTGAGCGACTAAGCACAATTTTCCAATTAGACATCATTACATCCATCATGAAATCCTTTATTTGCTTTCTTTTATTCTACTCAAAATAATGAAAGATCTACTTCTCAGAGATGACTAAATTTCACTTAGTGATAAAAAAAGGAAAAAATCATTGTGATTTCATTTCTAAACACTTGTTTTCTGTTCATTTGTGTTCAGTTTTATGGTAGTGGTAATTAGTGAATTACTTACTTAACCAAAATATCTTCTTAGTAATCAGGAGTTCATATTTTACAGTTTATCACTAGGTTCTTCAAAATAAATGGTGGCAAAAAAGCATTTGGAGCCATAAAAAATGTGCCATTTAGTGAAATTAAAACTCTGGCTTGCCAGAGCATTACACAAAATGACATGTTGCTCAAAGGAAGTCCATTTTACTAGGAATAAATAAACACTGGTGGGAAATAAATCTCTGTTTCAGATTTCAAATGCAGTTGTTCACAATATTGCACCTAAGGGTGAAAAACAAATGAGGTAAATGAATTTGTGTATACATTTCATGATTTTCCAGCAGTGTTATAATTAAAACTATAAAATGTCGCCTTTAGCAAACAGCTATTGTGGGAATTCTTTCACACAGCCTTGTGCGCGGAAGCCCCATTCTGTTTGTCTTGACTTCCTCTGACAATGATTGCAACTGTCTGCTGAGAGAAGGGAAAATGTAATTTTTATGTAGAATAATTCACAAGAAAGACAAATATTATCAGGATTATCTCACCCTGATTAGCTTCTGGAAAATAGACCCTTCAAAATCAAAGCTGAAGTTTCCATCATAGAAAAGAGAAAAACCATCTCTGTGTTTTGAATGGAACCAATAAGGCCCTAATAGTCACGGGTTAGAGTCTCAGAAAATCATAAACCATACATAGAATTGCACAAACTCTAAGACAGGTGGGTGGGTTTAGTTGAATCTCCACACTGTCAATATCTCTGTCAAGTCTTTTACACCTAATCCCTGATGTCACCATATTTATTTTATCTTTAGCTAAAATGCAGACTACAGCCACATTTTCTTCCAGCATTAATAGACCACATCCAACCCTGATAACATCAAGTTGGTCCCCACATCACATCGTCTTTCACCCAGCCTTGTGCATGGCAGCCCCATTTTGTTTGTCTTGCCTTCCTCTGACAATAATGTGAATGTTGGAGTCGACTTCCTGAGGCTCATGTTTGTATTTCCTACCAGATCTGTGTTTCCTCCTGTCCTTCACTCTGCTCTTTCTCAGTCTTCCACTGGTCATTCCTTTCCTTTCTGACACTGAGCTATCAGCATTTTCCAGAGCTCACTCCTTGTGCTTCTTTTCTTCATTTAAAATTGTACTTTAGATAATTTTATTATGAGCCATGGCCATAAATGGGGCTTCCCAGGTGGTGCTAGTGGTAAAAAATCCATCTGCCAATGCAGGAGACATCAGAGACACGGGTTTGATCCCCGGATTAGAAAGATCCCCTGGAGGAAGACATGGCAACCCACTTCAGTATTCTTGCCTGGAGAATTCCATAGACAAGGGAGCCTGGCAGCCTGCAGTCCATAGCATGGCAAAGAGTCAGAGACGACTGAAGTCACTTAGTGCACACCCACGCACAGTCAACACTCAAGGCTCAAGATTGCTTTTCTTCCATTTTCTCAACCCAAGTCCAGTCCACCAACAAGTCCTGCAAAGACACCTCAATATGTATCCAGAATCTAATTACCTCTCACTGCTTCCCTCACTGCCACTTGGTTCAAGTCACCATCATGTCTACTGAGAGCCCTGTGAGGTCTTCTGACTGGTCTCATCCCTTCCATTCCTTCTCCCTCCCAAACGCATCCTCTTGATCACTCTCACCCTCAAATCCACTGTACACGTAGTTTTCAAATGTTTATCACAGCACATAGAACTAATACTTCCAATGATTTCTATAGCATTTAGACTAATTGAAAGTCTCTTTCACAGCCTAAAAAATCCTCTGTCATCTGAACTGTGACTATTTGAGTGACCTGGTCTCTGAATTCTCTTGGTTCACTCACTCCCAGAGTCATTGAATGTTTGGCTGCTTCTTGAGCACTAAACTGGCTTTGGAGTCTTTACATTTGCTTTTCTTCTCTAGTGTCATCTTTTCTAAGACACTATACCTGATTATCTAAATAGCATAAGAAGCATATATACTCTGTCTCTTATTCTGCTTTCTTTGTCTTCATAACTCTAACAAATTTCTCTTTAGGAAGAGTTTTACATTTTATATTTTATTTTTTGTTTGTGAATGTCATTACTTGTCATTCTCCTTCAACAGAATGCAAGTTCTGTAAGTACTTATTTTTCTTTGCTACTTTCTTTGTGCCTCAATCACAGCCTAGCAAATAGTAGCTGCTCAAACATTATTTACTAAATAAATAGGTACAATTTCCTTTTCCCCTCTTCTCTAAGACAACCTCATCCTGAATATACAACATTAACACACAATTTAATCCCCTCCTTTAAAAAGGACCATTAATCTTTACTTGTTTACCCTGAGGTACTATCACTCCTAAAGCCCCACAGATATATCACCTCAACTTCACTCTCCTTTTGACTGACAAATATTTAACATTAAAGAACAATTACAACTCATTCTTTTATTTTTATTTTGAGACGATAGATTCTTATTGAATAGTATATTGATGCCAAGAAGTGAAAAAAATAAAATAATTTTAATAAAAGCAAAAGTTTCTGAAACAGAAACACAGCTTTAGTCATAATTTTGGTTCAAAATGACTGTCCTTTATTTTCCCTTTTATGCTGAACATAAGTTTATGTTTGTTTTCATTACAGTTATAGAGTGCAATAAAAAATGTAAATCTGTTATCAGTATTTTCAGTTCAGTTCAGTTCAGTTCAGTCGCTCAGTCGTGTCCGACTCTCCACGACCCCATGAATCACAACACGCCAGGCCTCCCTATCCATCACCAACTCCCGGAGTTCACTCAAACTCAGTATTTTAAGACTGATCTATGTTTTTACTTTTTTTTGCATCCATTGTCTTTTAATGTTTGGAATTTGGTACTTGAACAAGTAACAAAATGAAGATGATGTATTTTGTTCAAGTTTATAGTCCTCAGAGCTGAGGTCAGTGTATTTGTACTTAATTTTTTCTTCCAGTTTTGTTTAGATATAATTGGCATGCTGCTGCTGCTGCTGCTAAGTCGCTTCAGTTGTGTCCGACTCTGTGCGACCCCATAGACGGCAGCTCACCAGGCTCTGCCGTCCCTGGGATTCTCCAGGCAAGAACACTGGAGTGGGTTGCCATTTCCTTCTCCAATGCATGAAAGTGAAAAGTGGAAGTGAAGTCGCTCAGTCATGTCCGACTCTTGGAGACCCCATGGACTGTGCCCATGGGATTTTCCAGGCAGTGCTATATAAGTTTAAGGTATATAGCATGATTTAATTTAAATATATAATTAAATAATTATCACAATATATAAACATCCATCATTTCCTATAGATACAAAATTAAAGAAAAAAATAAATTTTTCCTTCTGATTAGAACTCTTAGCATTTACTCTTTTAGAAACTTTCATATATAGCTTATAGCAATGTTAGTTATATTTATTTACGTTGTACATTAATAATGTGCATGTTGCCTGCAATGCAGGAGACCTGGGTTTGATCCCTGTGTTGGGAAGATCTCCTGGAGAAGGGCATGGCAACCCGCTCCAGTAGTCTTTTCTCAGAAATCCCATGGACAGAAGAGCCTACAGTCCATGTGGTTGCAAAGAGTCTGACATGACTGAGTGACTAACACTCACTTTCACTTGAACATTACATCCCTAGTACTTATAACTGGAAATTTGTACCTTTTGACTGCCTTCACCCAATCCCCTCTGCCCTCCCTCTAGTGATGACAAATCTGATTTCTTTTTCTTTGAGTTTGTTTTTGAAGTGTAATTGATCTATCCATCTTTAGTTCCAGATATACAACATAGTGATTCATTATTTTTATACATTTCAAACTGATCTCCATATTAAGTCTAGTTATGATATGATATGCCATGAACAGTAACAAAGGGCAAAATGATAGGATACTGAATGAGGAATTCCCCAGGTCGGTAGGTGCTCAGTATGCTACTGGAGCTCAGTGGAGAAATAACTATAGAAGGAATAAAGGGATGGAGCAAAAGCAAAACCAATACCCAGTTGTGGTTGTGACCAATGATAGAAACAAGGTCCGGTGCTGTAAAGAGCAATATTGCATAGGAACCTGGAATGTTAGGTCCATGAATCAAGGCAAATTGGAAGTGGTCAAACAGGAGATGGCAAGAGTGAACGTCGACATTCTAGGAATCAGTGAATTAAAATGGACTGGAATGGGTGAATTTAACTCGGATGACCATTATATCTACTACTGTGGGCAGGAATCCCTTAGAAGAAATGGAGTAGCCATCATGGTCAACAAAAGAGTCCGAAATGCAGTACTTGGATGCAATCTTAAAAATGACAGGATGATTTCTGTTCGTTTCCAAGGCAAACCATTCAATATTACAGTAATCCAGGCCTATGCCCCAACCAGTACTGCTGAAGAAGCCGAAGTTAATCGGTTCTATGAAGACCTACAAGACCTTTTAGAACTAACACCCAAAAAAGATGTCCTTTTCATTCTAGGGGACTGGAATGCAAAAGTAGGAAGTCAAGAAACACCTGGAGTAACTGGCAAATTTGGCCTTGGAGCACGGAATGAAGCAGGGCAAAGGCTAATAGAGTTTTGTCAAGAGAATGCACTGGTCATAGCAAACACCCTCTTCCAACAACACAAGAGAAGACTCTACACATGGACATCACCAGATGGTCAACACCGAAATCAGATTGATTATATTCTTTGCAGCCAAAGATGGAGAAGCTGTATACAGTTAGCGAAAACAAGACCAGGAGCTGACTGTGGCTCAGATCATGAACTCCTTATTGCGAAGTTCAGACTTAAATTGAAGAAAGTAGGGAAAACCACTAGACCATTCAGATATGACCTCAATCAAATCTCTTATGATTATGCAGTGGAAGTAAGAAATAGATTTAAGGGACTAGATCTGATTGATAGAGTGCCTGATGAACTCTGGACGGAGGTTCGTGACATTGTACAGGAGACAGGGACCAAGACCATCCCCATGGAAAAGAAATGCAAAAGAGCGAAATGGCTGTCTGAGGAGGCCTTACAAATAGCTGTAAAAAGAAGAGAGGCGAAAAGCAAAGGAGAAAAGGAAAGATATAAGCATCTGAATGCAGAGTTCCAAAGAATAGCAAGGAGAGATAAGAAAGCCTTCCTCAGTGATCAATGCAAAGAAATAGAGGAAAACAACAGAATAGGAAAAACAAGAGACCTCTTCAAGAAAATTAGAGATTCCAAGGGAACTTTTCATGCAAAGATGGGCTCAATAAAGGACAGAAATGGTATGGACCTAACAGAAGCAGAAGATATTAAGAAGAGGTGGCAGGAATACACAGAAGAACTGTACAAAAAAGATCTTCACGACCAAGATAGTCACGATAATGTGATCACTGACCTAGAGCCAGACATCTTGGAATGTGAAGTCAAGTGGGCCTTAGAAAGCATCACTACGAACAAAGCTAGTGGAGGTGATGGAATTCCAGTTGAGCTATTTCAAGTCTTGAAAGATGATGCTGTGAAAGTTCTGCACTCAATATGCCAGCAGATTTGGAAAACTCAGCAGTGGCCACAGGACTGGAAAAGGTCAGTCTTCATTCCAATCCCAAAGAAAGGCAACGCCAAAGAATGCTCAAACTACCGCACAATTGCACTCATCTCACACGCTAGTAAAGTCATGCTCAAAATTCTCCAAGCCAGGCTTCAGCAGTATGTAAACCGTGAACTCCCAGATGTTCAAGCAGGTTTTAGAAAAGGCAGAGGCACCAGAGATCAAATTGCCAACATCCGCTGGATCATGGAGAAAGCAAGAGAGTTTCAGAAAAACATCTATTTCTGCTTCATTGACTATGCCAAAGCCTTTGACTGTGTGGATCACAATAAACTGTGGAACATTCTGAAAGAGATGGGAATACCAGACCACCTGACCTGCCTCTTGAGAAACCTGTATGCAGGTCAGGAAGCAACAGTTAGAACCGGTCATGGAACAACAGACTGGTTCCAAATAGGAAAAGGTGTACGTCAAGGTTGTATATTGTCACCTTGCTTATTTAACTTATATGCAGAGTACATCATGAGGAACGCTGGGCTGGAAGAAGCACAAGCTGGAATCAAGATTGCTGGGAGAAATATCAATAACCTCAGATATGCAGATGACACTACCCTTATGGCAGAAAGTGAAGAGGAACTCAAAAGCCTCTTGATGAAAGTGAAAGAGGAGAGTGAAAAGGTTGGCTTGAAGCTCAACATTCAGAAAACAAAGATCATGGCATCTGGTCCCATCACTTCATGGGAAATAGATGGAAAAACAGTGGAAACAGTGTCAGACTTTGTTTTTTTGGGCTCCAAAATCACTGCAGATGCTGATTGCAGCCATGAAATTAAAAGACGCTTGCTCCTTGGAAGGAAAGTTATGACCAACCTTGATAGTATATTAAAAAGCAGAGACATTACTTTGCCGACCAAGGTCCGTCTAGTCAAGGCAATGGTTTTTCCCGTGGTCATGTATGGATGTGAGAGTTGGACTGTGAAGAAAGCTGATCGCCGAAGAATCGATGCTTTTGAACTGTGGTGTTGGAGAAGACTCTTGAGAGTCCCTTATACTGCAAGGAGATCCAACCAGTCCATTCTAAAGGAGATCAATCCTGGATGTTCATTGGAGGGACTGATGCTAAAGCTGAAACTCCAATACTTTGGCCACCTCATGAGACGAGCTGACTCACTGGAAAAGACTCTGATGCTGGGAAAGGTTGGGGGCGGGAGGAGAAGGGGACGACGGAGAATGAGATGGCTGGATGGCATCACCGACTCTGTGGACATGAGTTTGAGTGTACTCCGGGAGTTGGTGATGGACAGGGAGGCCTGGCGTGCTGTGATTCATGGGGTCACGGAGAGTCGGACACGACTGAGCGACTGAAATGAACTGAACTGATGATATGTTAAAATACAAAATTATTACTTATTGACTATATATTCCCCTCCTTGTTCATTTCATTCATTTATATTGCAACTGGAAGTTTGTTCCACTAAATACCCCTCTCCTAGTTTTTTACTCCCTCCCTACCCTCTTCAACTCTGGCAACAGGCAGTCTGTTCTCTGTATCTATAACTCTGTTTCTGTTTTGTTTGTTCATTTGTTTATTAAGGTACCATGTACAGGTGGAATCCTGCAATATTTATCTTTCTCTGCCTGGCTTATTTCGCTTTTATGCTCCAGGTCCATTCGTGTTGTCACAAATGTCAAGATTTCATTCCTTTTTAAGGCCAAGTAATATTCTACACCACCGCCCAAGGTTATACAACTAAAAGAGGCAGAATCAAAAGTTTAGGTTCAGTTCAACTCATTTTGGGCTTCCCCAGGGATTCAGTTGGTAAAGAATCTGTCTTGCAGTGCAGGAGACTCAGGTTCCCTCCCTGGGTCGGGAAGATCCCCTGGAGAAGGAAATGGCAAGCCACTCCAGTACTCCCTTGCCTGAAGAATTCCATGAACAGAGGAGTCGGGCAGGCTACAGCCCATGAGTTCACAAAGAGTCGGACACGACTGTGCAACTAACTTTCACTTTTCAACTCATTTCAAATCCCAAACTGTCTTTTGTAATATTTTAGGAGACACTATATTAACTGCTATTTCCGTTTTTCCCTCCCGATTTTCTTTCTGCTCTAGTTAGACTTTAATGGGTTATCAATCTTTTAAATTAACTTAAAAAATTCTCAGTGTGATTAAAATTAAGCTCTCCATCAAACCCTTGCTCATGGGAGAATATAGTTGGAAAAAAAGAATCTGCTCACCAAAGCAGGAGATGCAAGAGAGACGGGTTCAATCTCTGGGTCAGGAAGATCCCTGGAGGAGGAAATGGCAACCCACTCCAGTATTCTTCCTGGACAGAGACTCGTGGGTTATAGTTCATGGGATCACAGAGTCGGACACAATTGAGCATGCGCTCGAGCAGGCAGAGCATTAATGATTTTCTCTGCAGAAAGGCCTATCTAGAAGTATGAGTGAAAAGCCCAATGTGTATATTTGCATCTAATTATAAACTTTTCTGACAGATGCTTAACTGTGTTCACACTTACACTAAAAGAGCATATGATACTCCTATCCATCATACTAGTACTTTATTTTTTTTAAGATATGACAGCTTTGGTAGTTTATCCCCCCATAAATCAGAAGAAAATGAGAAATAAAAAATACTAAATCATTTCACAGACATTAATGCAAGCTCTTATTCATATATCTTTTAAACGACCCAGATAAATTTTAAAGCAGTTTCTTCCCTCAAACAGCAACATGTGGAATCAGGTTCCTTGACATATCTGAACTTCAATCAGAGCAAATAATTAGGAATTGCTCACTATAACTTATTTCTAGCAATTTGAAGTGTGTCATACATCAACAGAAACAGACAAAGTGAAGGGCGATAGAGATAAATTATGTTCATAAAGTGTTCATAGCATTAGTAAAGAAGTAATGATAATTTTAAGTATGGATGTAAAAGGAAATTCTAATTGTGAGTTACCTTTTCCACATGGTGTAGGTGTTGCGTCTCCACAATCTCTATAAATAGTTTTCCAATAAGTGCTCCAATACACTAATGGGGTTGTTTAAAGGTTTTTAAGACACAAAGTTCTTACAGCATTACTGGTCAACCACTTGTAAAAGAATGAAACTAGAACAGTCCCTAACACCATACACAAAAATTAACTCAAAATGGATTAAAGATCTAAGACCAGAAACTATAAAACTACTAGACGAGAACATAGGCAAAACACTCTCCAACATAAATCACAGCAGGATCCTTCATGACCCACTTACCAGAATACTGGAAATAAAAGCAAAAATAAACAAATGGGACCTAATTAAAATTAAAAGCTTCTGCACAGCAAAGGAAACTATAAGCAGGTGAAAAGACAGCCTTCAGAATGGGAGAAAATAATAGCAAATGAAGCAACTGATAAAGGATTAATCTCCAAAATATACAAGCAGCTCCTGCAGCTCAATTCCAGAAAAGTAAACGACCCAATAAAAAAATGGGCCAATAAAATAAACAGACATTTCTTCAAAGAAGACATACAGATGGCTAACAAACACATGAAAAGATGCTCAACGTCACTCATTATCAGAGAAATGAAAATCAAAACCACAATGAGGTACCATTTCATGCCAGTCAGAATGGCTGCTATCCAAACGTCTACAAGCAATAAATGCTGGAGAGGGTGTGGAGAAAAGGGAACCCTCTTACCCTGTTGGTGGGAACGCAAACTAGTACAGCCACTATGGAGAACACTGTGGAGATTCTTTAAAAACCTGCCATACGACCCAGCAATCGCACTCCTGGGCATACACACCGAGGAAACCAGAATTGAAAGAGACACATGTACTCCAATGTTCATCGCAGCACTGTTTATAATAGCCAGGACATGGAAGCAACCTAGATGTCCATCTGCAGACGAATGGATAAGAAAGCTGTGGTACATATACACAATGGAGTATTACTCAGAAATTAAAAAAAAAACAAAAACATTTGAATCAGTTCTAACGAGGTGGATGGAACTGGAGCCTGTTATACAGAGTGAAGTAAGCCAGAAAGAAAAACACCAATACAGTATACTAACGCATATATATGGAATTAAGAAAGATGATAATGATAACCCGTATACGAGACAGCAAAAGAGACACAGATATATAGAACAATCTTTTGGACTCTGTGGGAGAGGACAAGGGTGGGACGATTTGGGAGAATGGCATTGAAACATGTATATTATCATATGTGAAACGAATCACCAGTCCAGGTTCGATGCATGATACAGGGTGCTCGGGGCTGGTGCACTGGAATGACCCAGAGGGATGGGATGGGGAGGGAAGTGGGAGGGAACACATGTACACCTGGGTCAGATTCATGTGAATGTCTGGCAAAACCAATACAATAATGTAAAGTAATTAGCCTCCAATTAAATAAATTAAAAAAAAAAAACAAGTATAATCTTTAAAGCTGGAGGAGACTTTTCCAAGAAACCACACTATTTGTTCTCAGTGTTTTACCTGAACAACTGAATGATAGGAAATACTACATGCTATTTATAAGCAAAGATGCCTTTCTCATAACAGTGTACTCCAAAACACTCTTTGCTGAGTGGTATGATGTGTGTGTGTGTGTGTGTGCGTGTGTGTTCAACGGAGGAGGGGCACAAACAACGTTACTCTGTATAACAAATGAGAAAAATTACCAGTGGTTTGTTGGGGAAAGTTATTAAATAAATGACAGCAGGTGCTTGAGAAAGGAGACATCAATTGAGATTATATGTGTGTATGGTAATATTCTTCCAGGTCTCCCTTAGAAAATCTTCAGTTCAGTTCAGTTCAGTTCATTTCAGTCACTCAGTCATGTCTGACTCTTTGCGACCCCATAAATCACAGCACACCAGGTCTCCCCGTCCATCACCAAATCCCAGAGTTCACTCAAACTCATGTCCATCGAGTCGGTGATGCCATCCACCCATCTCATTCTCTGTTGTCCGTGTCTCCTCCCACCCCCAATCCCTCCTAGCATCAGAGTCTTTTCCAGTGAGTCAACTCGTCGCATGAGGTGGCCAAAGTATTGGAGTTTCAGCTTTAGCATCAGTATAATATAATTGTTCTGTGTCACACAGATAGGCCATGACCAGAGCTATTACACTGAAACTTCAAATAGACAAATTACAAATATTCAAATTATAAATAGACAAATTATAAATATTCAAATTATAAATTGTTGTTGTTCAGTCACTCAGTCAAGTCTGACTCTTTGTGACCCCATGGACACCAGGCTTTCCTATCCTTCACCCTGTCCTTCCCTGTCCTTCACCTTTAATTCTATTTATAACTCTTTTTATAAATAGAATTAAAGTGAAGAAATGTGTAACTCTGATTGGATAAGAAGTTTCTTCCCTGGAAACAGCCTGCCCCTTTGAAGGTTGACATACTCCAGCATCCTAGTTTAAAGTGATATAAAATCCTTGTTTATATCTGATCTCACTGATTCCCCTTCTATGCCACATACTGAGCCTATCCAATTATTGGTGTGCCTCCATGATGAACATTAAGAGGCACAGAGGGACTGCGTGCACACTTTTTATTCTTAACTGTAGGCACTGTGAATTGCCTTTCACAAAGTGAAAGTAGTGAGTCAAATCTAAGTCATCCCTCTCCAGCTCATCAAACCTGAACCTGCCTTTGTGGTCTGGCCTACTTCACCCTTGAATTCAACATTCTCTGGGGAAATATAAACACAGATGCCTGCTTCACTTTTAGTAGATGGGTGAAAACAGGATACAGCTGAACTAGGGGAAGAACTAAGGAAGGCCTTATTCACTAAACTGCTATAAAGAAAGGTACAGAGAAATAAACAAAGAGTTTATTTACAGTTTGACTGTCCCAACTGATGAGTTTGCTCCATCGCTCAGCTGTGTCCAACTCTTTCACGACCTCATGGACTGTAGCCTGCTAGGCTCTTCTGTCCACAGAATTTTCCAGGCAAAACTATTGAAGTAGGTTGGCATTTCCTACTCCAAGGGATCTTCCTGACCCAGGGATGTAAACTATGCCTCCTCATTGACAGGCAGATTCTTTACCACTGAGCCACCTAGGAAGTCCACACACAAAGAGTTATAAAGATGAAAATGGAGAAGGGGAAAGAAATAGGAGTTAAGAGGAAAAAGGGAGGAGGCGAGGATGGGGATTGAAAAATTAGTGATGTTTAAACTCTTAAATCTCACCATGATCTGCATCAGACTTGCTATATGTCTTATCATCTATAGGCCATTGACTTCCACATTTATCTCCAGCTGGAGTGCTTCTCATGAATTCTAGACTAACATATCCGTGTATAGGTGATACTCTATATCTCTGGCATGTTTGACGGGCATCTTACTTACTGGTTCAGAACTAAACTTTGGATATTTTCTCTCCAATGAAAGATCTCTGTTGGGAGTTCTCCCACCACTCAGATGACAAGACAATATAAAGTGAATTATTGTGTTGACATGGACAGATATTGTATGCTTTGGTGTGCTTTCCTTTCTTTATCTGCCTTTTTATACACTTCACTATTTTCATATTTAATTAAGAATTCTGTTAGTCTATTATAGGGGCTTCCCTGGTGGCTCAAAGGTTAAAGCGTCTGCCTCCAATGCGGGAGACCCAGGTTCGATCCCTGGGTTGGGAAGATCCCCTGGAGAAGGAAATGGTAACCCACTCCAGTATTCTTGCCTGGAGAATCCCATGGACGGAGAAGCCTGGTAGGCTACAGTCCATGGAGTCGCAAAGAGTCGGAAACGACTGAGCGACGGAATGGAACGGAAAATATTATAAAGCCAATGGAATGTAAACTATCTGAGGTCAAGGATTTAGTAAAATTTGTTCCCTGTTGTATTTCTGATACATAAAATAGTGACTCAGTGCTCAATCAACATTTATTGAATGTCGAATGTCAGTTTAATCCATATATTTTATAATTAGGTTTACAAATTATAGTCTGTTGCCATTGGGATATATGTTGGATGTGGATTGGATGAGTAAGTAAATTTTCCAAGATGTTATAAGTCTGGCATGTTCTCATTGAAAGATATTTAAAATTCAAGGTAGTGTTATGAATATATATTTTATATATTTTGATTAATGTACATATCTGACTTTGTCAACTACTTAAAAAATTTTTTGTTTGCTTTCATATTTTTTATTGAAGCATAGTTTGTATAAAATATTATATGTTACACGTGTAAAATATAGTGATTCTCAATGTTAAAGGTTATGCTCTAATTATAGAGTATAAAGGTTATACTCATATTATTAAAAATATTCACTTTTCAAAAATTTAATTTATTTAAACTAAAAAAACCCCCTATAATTCACCAATTTCTCCCATCTAATACTCCCTGCCTCTGGCAACAATCAGTCTTTTTAATCTATGTCTTTTGATTGGAGAATTTAGTTTATTTACATTTAAAATGCATATTGACCAGTAAGTGCTATTTTGTTCATTGTTTTCTGATTGTTTTTATAGTTTTTGTTTCCTTTTCCTTCTCTTGTTCTCTTCCTTTGTGGTTTAATGACTCTTTTGTGGAATGCTTACATTTTCTTTATCTTTTGTGTCATTACCATAAGTTTTTGATTTGGGTTACCTTTAGGATTACCCTTGGGGCTTCCCTGGTGACTGTGGCTCAGTGGTAAATAATCCATCTGCAATGCAGGAGATGTAGGTTTGACTCCTGGGTTAGGAAGAGCCTCTGGAGAAGGGCATGGCAACCCAACTTCAATATTCTTGCCTGGAGAATCCCATGGACAGAGGTGCCTGACAGGCAACAGTTCTTAGTGTTGCAAAAAGTCAGATATAACTGAAGCGACTGAGGACACACACACAAGAGTAACCCATAATGATTTACAATAGATATTTTAAGTTGATAACAACTTAAGTTTGATTCCATTATAGAGCTCAATATTATTACTTCTCCTTCCCTATGTTTTATGAAAAAGGTAGGTATGAATGATTTAGAAATAATAATGAATCTTATAACAATCAATTTGAAGGCAAAATAGATTAAAGTAGCTTCATTTATAAAGTCATTACAACATCTCATCATTTAGGGTGAATAATTACTTATACTGCATCATTTTCAATAGTTAATTGCTACAATTTGGCAAGAATGTGAGTATGGACAGTTTCCTAAGATGAAACATCATTCACCACTGCTTTACACTGATCTATTTTGAAATAAATATAGAACTTCTTGAATTAAGTCCAATGAAAAGTTAATTATTTAAAATGACTGTAGGGCTTTGTCCAATCCTTATAAACAATTAGAAAATAATGGAAGAATGTTTATATTTCCTGGTTTATAATGGTTGGTAGTTTTATTAAGAATATTTCCCTCATGTTTAGCAATAAATATGCATAAATTTGAAGGTTAGTCATAAGGCCAAATTCCTAGCCATGTGTGCTTATGTAACAAGAGTGGAGAAGGAGGAAGAAACCACATTTGACTGAACCTTGAAAATCTACATGCAGAAAAATTGAGACATTTCACCCTCTAAGTCAGCAATAGTCACTGTTCATGCTGCAAGCAGTCAAATAAATGTAGATGCTTTTCTTTGGACTATTTCCTCAAAATAGTGAGGACCTATAAATTATTTATATTATTATATAATGATTTCATAACCAAAACTGATAAAACTAAAACATTTCAGAGTGAGATAGATGTAAAATTCACAAAGCTACACTAACCATTGTTGCATTTTGGCATTTACTTGGGTGCTCAGAAATGATACTTGATACTGCATACAGAATTTCTGTCAGTTTATGGCGTTAATGAATCTATATTTGCCATCTCTGAAACATTTTTCATAGGGCTGGTAAACAGTTGTGGGTGTTCACTTCCTCCCTTGGTTTCATAAAGCCATTTAAAAATATTCTCTCCTGAATATATTTCTTTCTCATTTTATTTTTGTCCCCCAAAATTAGGACAATGCCATCATCAGTTTATCTAAAGAATCTTTATTGTATTTCTCTATGTATTGTACTGTATTGTTTTATTTTTCCTTTTCCCCTGATTTCCTTTAATCCTACTTTCTCTGTCCAATAACCCTCTCTTTAATATGCAAATTATATATGAAAATATTATAGATGTATTCTGAAATATGTATCCAACCATACAAAATACTTAGTTTTCTTCATGCTGTTTTCCTCTTTTCCATCATTTAGGAAAAGGAGTACATGAAGGTTGTATATTGTCACCCTGCTTATTTAACTTATATGCAGAGTACATCATGAGGAACGCTGGGCTGGAAGAAGCACAGGTTGGAATCAAGATTGCTGGGAGAAATATCAATAACCTCAGATATGCAGATGACACCACCATTATGGCAGAAAGTGAAGAGGAACTCAAAAGACTCTTGATGAAAGGGAAAGAGCAGAGAGAAAGAGTTGGCTTGAAGCTCAACATTCAGAAAACAAAGATCATGGCATCTGGTCCTGTCACTTCATGGGAAATAGATGAAGAAACAGTGGAAACAGTGTCAGAATTTATTTTTGGGGGCTCCAAAATCACTGCAGATGCTGATTGCAGCCATGAAATTCAAAGATGCTTACTCCTTGGAAGGAAAGTTATGATCAACCTAGATAGTATATTAAAAAGCAGAGGTATTACTTTGCCAACCATGGTCCATCTAGTCAAGGCTATGGTTTTTCCAGTGGTCATGTATGGATGTGAAAGTTGGACTGTGAAGAAAGCTGATCGCCAAAGAATTGATGCTATTGAACTGTGGTGCTGGAGAAGATTCTTGAGAGTCCCTCAGACTGCAAGGAGATCCAACCAGTCCATTCTAAAGGAGATCAACCCTGGGTGTTCATTGGAAGGACTGATGCTAAAGCTGAAACTGCAATACTTTGGCCACCTCATGCGACGAGTTGACTCACTGGAAAAGACTCTGATGTTGGGAGGGATTGGGGGCAGGAGGAGAAGGGGAGACAGAGAATGAGATGGCTGATGGCATCACCCACTCTATGGACATGAGTTTGAGTGAACTCCGGGAGTTGGTGATAGACAGGGAGGCCTTGTGTGCTGTGATTCATGGGGTCGCAAAGAGTCGGACAGGACTGAGGGACTGAACTGAACTGAACCATATTATTAAGAGCATGGTTTGTTCAAGATTCCCACTTTTTCAAGTTGTCATTTTACAGTGACTCCAGTAGTTCATTCCTCTGGCCTATGTTAATAAACTCATTGATATAGAATATAAATGTATTATTTCATTTTTAAAATTTTTAATTGGATTATTTCTTGTTTTAATTTGTTTTAGTTTCTTCATCTCCCTTCTTATTTTGATTCTTTCCTGGAAGATGCACTATGTTATTGATTTTTCCAAAGATATTGCTTTTCATCCTTTTTAAAAATACCCTTAATTAGGAATCCCCTGTTAGTCCAGCAGTTAGGACTCTCTGCTTTCACTGCCAAGGGTTTAGTTCAATCCTTGGTCAGGGAACTAAGATCCTGCAAGCCACATGGTGTGCTCCCCCTAAATTTTTAAAAAAATATATGTATGTAATTAATTTCTGCTCACATTTAATATTTCCTTTTTCATTCATTTTTTTAAGTTGTTGCTATTGCTCTCTCACTGTAGTCTTGAATTAAATATTCATTTCCCCCCCAGTGGTTGCTCTAAAAAAGGTATAAGAAAAATACTTCATGTGCTTAGTCGCTTCAGTTGTGTCCGACTCTTTGTGACACCATGGACAGTAGTCCACTAGGCTCCTTTGTCCATGGGATTTTCTCAGCAAGAACACTGGGATGGGTTGCCATGCCCTCCTCCAGGAGATCTTCCTGACTCAGGGATGAAACTCATGTCTCCTGCATCTCCCGTGTTACAAGTGGGTTCTTTATAACTGAGCCACCTGGAAAGCCCATATGAAATGTATTAGAAGATTTTAAATAAAAAAATTAAAGAACAAGCCAGCAAATAAGCAAAATAATTTCTCACATCCTGAAGTAATTTATTAGAAGCATATTCGGATTTAGGGAAGAAATGTGGGAACATTGTCCAGAATATGCATGTAAGACTACATGTGCTATTAGTAAAAAGAGGGTAGGTGCTCATAACTTTTATTTTCAAATTTATTTTAATTAAAATTTCACTTTAAACATATTATTGTATCCTTAATCTGATACATAAAAATTCACTGTCCTGTTCATTTGAAGAAAATAATAAAAAATTAAGTTCATCTAGCCTCCTTCCATTTGTTGTTTTCTAGCCTGTGAATCCCTTGGATTGCAAGGAAATCCAACCAGTCCATCCTAAAGGAGACCAGTCCTGGGTGTTCATTGAAAGGACTGATGTTGAAGCTGAAACTCCAATACTTTGGCCACCTGATGCAAAGAACTGACTCATTTGAAATACTCTGCTGCTGGGAAAGATTGAAGGCAAGAAGAGAAGGGGAGGACAGAGGATAAGATGGTTGGATGGCATCACCAACTCAATGGACATGAGTTTGGGTAAACTCCGGGGGTTGGTGATGGACAGAGAGGCCTGGGATGCTGCAGTCCATGTGGTCGCAAAGAGTTGGACATGACTGAGCGACTGAACTGAACTGAGCCTGTGAATTACTTTTATTGCATTTATTTAGTTTCTGTCTGACCAGCATTATTTTCTTTCTCTTGTCTTCCCTCTTTACCTTTGCATTCATTTGGTGGCTGCTCCTTTTTTCCCTCAGCTGCTCCAGGGGAAATCATCAAATACAAAATCTACTCTCTGGCCACATTTGACTGGGGTTGAAGTGTATAGTTACCAAATCCTATTATAATTTTTCTCTGGGGTTGTGAAACTGGGAGCTTGAAACAGGAATCAGCTTCCCGATGATACAAGTCTCCAGATGTGAGCTTCTCAAACTCTTTGGACCTGTGTTCCCACTATGAGGAGAAACAAGACTGATATCCTTTAAAGAGAAAGGGAAGGAAGGAGAGAGAGATGCAGAGAGAATGGTGGTGAGAGAGTTTGTCCCATGAAGGATCTGGTGGCTGGCTCTAGATGTTCCCACAGCGCAACCTTCTGCCATTCTTACAGTTTCTTTGTTCTTTCCTTCCATAATCTCTGTAATGCAATAACTTCTTGTTATTCCCTATGCTAGGTTGAGTTCAGTTTCTGTTACTTGCCATCAACATTCTTCTGACTGATATGTTTAATCTTTATGCAGCAGAAATTGCTAACATCTGGCGGCACAGACGCGAGAGACGCCGGCCCGGCGCAACCGACCACGCAAAGAGGCACGGCCGTGAGGAACTACCCCACGCCTGAGGCCAGGGCCGGCGGCCGAGAGGAGCTACCCCACGTCCAATAGGCGGTAACAGCGCGGGCGCAGGAGGGCCGAGAGGAGCTATTCCACGTTCAAGGTCAGGAGGGGCGGCCTTGAGGAGATACGCCTCATCCAAGGTAAGGTGCAGCAGCTGCGCTTTCTTGGAGCAGCTGTGAAGAGATATCCCACGCCCAAGGTAAGAGAAACCCAAATAAGATGGTAGGTATTGCAAGGGGGCATCAGAGGGCAGACACACTGAAATCATAATCACAGGAAACTAGTCGATCTGATCACATGGACCACAGCCGAATGTGGTCCACTGGAGAAGGGAATGGCAAACCACTTCAGTATACTTGCCTTGAGAACCCCATGAACAGTAACAAAGGGCAAAATGATAGGATACTGAATGAGGAATTCCCCAGGTCAGTAGGTGCCCAGTATGCTACTGGAGCTCAGTGGAGAAATAACTATAGAAGGAATAAAGGGATGGAGCAAAAGCAAAACCAATACCCAGTTGTGGATGTGACTGGTGATGGAAGCAAGGTCCGGTGTTGTAAAGAGCAATATTGCATAGGAACCTGGAATGTTAGGTCCATGAATCAAGGCAAATTGGAAGTGGTCAAACAGGAGATGGCAAGAGTGAATGGAGACATTCTAGGAATCAGTGAATTAAAATGGACTGGAATGGGTGAATTTAACTCAGATGACCATTATCTCTACTACTGTGGGCAGGAATCCCTTAGAAGAAATGGAGCAGCCATCATAGTCAACAAAAGAGTCTGAATGCAGTACTTGGATGGAATCTCAAAGATGACAGAATGATTTCTGTTCGTTTCCAAGGCAAACCATTCAATATTATAGTATTCCAGGCCTATGCTCCAACCAGTAACGCTGAAGAAGCCGGTTTAACAGTTCTATGAAGACCTACAAGACCTTTTTAGAACTAACACCCAAAAAAGATGTCCTTTTTATTATAGGGGACTGGAATGCAAAAGTAGGAAGTCAAGAAACACCTGGAGTAACAGGCAAATTGGCCTTGGAGCACGGAATGAAGCAAGGCAAAGGCTAATAGAGTTTTGTCAAGAGAATGCACTGGTCATAGCAAACATCCTCTTCCAACAACACAAGAGAAGACTCTACACGTGGACATCACCAGATGGTCAACACCGAAATCAGATTGATTCTATTCTTTGCAGCCAAAGATGGAGAAGCTCTATACAGTTAGCAAAAACAAGACCAGGAGCTGACTGTGGCTCAGATCATGAACTCCTTATTGCCAATTTCAGACTTAAATTGAAGAAAGTAGGGAAAACCACTAGACCATTCAGATATGACCTAAATCAAATCCCTTATGATTATACAGTGGAAGTGAGAAATAGATTTAAGGGACTAGGTCTGATAGAGTGCCTGATGAACTCTGGACGGAGGTTCGTGACGTTGTACAGGAGAAAGGGACCAAGACCATCCCCATGGAAAAGAAATGCAAAAAAGCAAAATGGCTGTCTGAGGAGGCCTTACAAATAGCTGTGAAAAGAAGAGAAGCGAAAAGCAAAGGAGAAAAGGAAAGATATAAGCATCTGAATGCAGAGTTCCAAAGAATAGCAAGGAGAGATAAGAAAGCCTTCCTCAGTGATCAATGCAAAGAAATAGAGGGAAACAACAGAATAGGAAAAACAAGAGATCTCTTCAAGATAATTAGAGATTCCAAGGGAACATTTCATGCAAAGATGGGCTCGATAAAGGACAGAAATGGTATGGACCTAACAGAAGCAGAAGATATTAAGAAGAGGTGGCAAGAATACACAGAAGCACTGTGCAAAAAAGATCTTCACGACCAAGATAGTCACGATAATGTGATCACTGACCTAGAGCCAGACATCTTGGAATGTGAAGTCAAGTAGGACTTAGAAGGCATCACTATGAACAAAGCTAGTGGAGGTGATGGAATTCCAGTTGAGCTAGTTCAAATCTTGAAAGACGATGCTGTGAAAGTGCTGCATTCAATACGCTAGCAAATTTGGAAAACTCAGCAGTGGCCACAGGACTGGAAGAGGTCAGTCTTCATCCCAATCCCAAAGAAAGGCAATGCCAAAGAATGCTCAAACTACCACACAATTGCACTTATCTCACACACTAGTAAAGTCATGCTCAAAATTCTCCAAGCCAGGCTTCAGCAATATGTGAGCCGTGAACTCCCAGATGTTCAAGCAGGTTTTAGAAAAGGCAGAGGCACCAGAGATCAAATTGTCAACATCCACTGGATCATGGAGAAAGCAAGAGAGTTCCAGAAAAACATCTATTTCTGCTTCATTGACTATGCCAAAGCCTTTGACTGTGTGGATCACAAGAAACTGTGGAACATTCTGAAAGAGATGGGAATCCCAGACCACCTGACCTGCCTCTTGAGAAACCTGTATGCAGGTCAGGAAGCAACAGTCAGAACTGGACATGGAACAACAGACTGGTTCCAAATAGGAAAAGGAGTACGTCAAGGCTATATATTGTCAACTTGCTTATTTAACTTATATGCAGAGTACATCATGAGGAACGCTGGGCTGGAAGAAGTACAAGCTGGAATCAAGATTGCTGGGAGAAATGTCAATAATCTCAGATATGCTGATGACACTACCCTTATGGCAGAAAGTGAAGAGGAACTCAAAAGCCTCTTGATGAAAGTGAAAGAGGAGAGTGGAAAGGTTGGCTTGAAGCTCCACATTCAGAAAACAAAGATCATGGCATCTGGTCCCATCACTCATGGGAAATAGATGGAAAGACAGTGGAAACAGTGTCAGACTTTATATTTTTTGGCTCCAAAATCACTGCAGATGCTGATTGCAGCCATGAAATTAAAAGACGCTTACTCCTTGGAAGGAAAGTTATGACCAACCTAGATAGCATATTAAAAAGCAGAGACATTCCTTTACCAACAAAGGTCCGTCCAGTCAAGGCTATGGTTTTTCCTGTGGTCATGTATGGATGTGAGAGTTGGACTGTGAAGAAAGCTGATCGCCAAAGAATTGATGCTTTTGAACTGTGGTGCTGGAGAAGACTCTTGAGAGTCCTTTGGACTGCAAGGAGATCCAACCAGTCCATTCTAAAGGAGATCAATCCTGGGTGTTCATTGGAAGGACTGATGCTGAAGCTGAAACTACAATACTTTGGCCACCTCATGCGACGAGTTGACTCACTGGAAAAGACTCTGATGCTGGGAAAGGTTAGGGGTGGGAGGAGAAGGGGACGAGAGAGAATGAGATGGCTGGATGGCATCATCGACTCTGTGGACATGAGTTTGAGTAAACTCCGGGAGTTGGTGATGGACAGGGAAGCCTGGCGTGCTGTGCTTCATGGGGTCGTGGAGAGTCGGACACAACTGAGTGCCTGAAGTGAACTGAACTTAATTATGTGATATTTCATAAAGCTACCTGGGCTTCCCAGGTGGCTCACCCAATAAAGTATCCGCCTGCAATGCAAGATACCGGGGTTTGATCCCTGGGTCAGGAAGATCCCCTGGAGAAGGGCATGGCAACCCACTCCAGTATTCTTGCCTGGAGTATCCCCATGGACAGAGAAGCCTGGTGGGCTACAGTCCATGAGATTGCAAATAGTCGGACATGACCAAGCGACTAATACTTTACTTTTTACTCATAAAACTAACCAACGGTCATACCTAAGAAGTTCTTATAAGTATACTGTCAAGTTCACTAATTTGAGTCCAACAGAGTGACATCTATTTCATATAAGAGATCATCAATCTGCTGGTCCAATAGAAGCCCCACATGGAAGGTAGGAAATCAAACACTTACACTTTCAAGTAAATACAGATACAAATAAATAATAAATAAATAAAAATAAAATGTACTGTGTGTATGTGCTTGTGTGTTTGAGAGGCTTAGGCTAAGCTAAGTCACTTCAGTCGTGACCGACTCTGTGCGACCCCATAGATTGCAGCCCACCAGGCTACACCGTCCCTGGGATTCTACAGGCAAGAACACTGGAGTGGGTTGCCATTTCCTTCTCCAATGCAGAAAAGTGAAAAGTGAAAGTGAAGTCACTCAGTCCTGTCCAACTCTTCATGACCACATGGACTGCAGCCCATCAGGCTCCTCCATCCATGGGATTTTCCAGGCAAGAGTACTGGAGTAGGTTGCCATTGCCTTCTCCTTAAAAAGCTTCAGTTTAGTTCAGTTCAGTCACTCAGTTGTGTCCGACTCTTTGAGAGCCCATGAATCATAGCACGCCAGGGCTCCCTGTCCATCACTAACTCTCACAGTTCACTCAAACTCATGTCCATCGAGTCGGTGATGCCATCCAGCCATCTCATTCTCTGTCGTCCCCTTCTCTTCCCGCCCCAATCCCTCCCAGCATCAGAGTCTTTTCCAGGGAGTCAACTCATCTCATGAGGTGGCCAAAGTATTGGAGTTTCAGCTTTAGCATCACTCCTTCCAATGAACAACCAGGATTGATCTCCATTAAGTGGACTGATTGGATTTCCTTGCAGTCCAAGGGACTCTCAAGAGTCTTCAGCACCACAATTCAAAAGCATCAATTCTTCGACGATCAGCTTTCTTCACAGTCCAACTCTCACATCCATACATGACCACTGGAAAAACCATAGCCTTGACTAGACGGACCATGGTTGGCAAAGTAATGTCTCTGCTTTTTAATATACTATCTATTTTGGTCATAACTTTCCTTCCAAGGAGTAAGCATCTTTGAATTTCATGGCTGCAATCAGCCTCCTCAGTGATTTTGGAGCCCAAAAAAATAAAGTCTGACACTGTTTCCACTGTTTCCCCATCCATTTCCCAAAAAGTGATGGGACCAGATGCCATGATCTTTGTTTTTGAATGTTGAGCTTCAAGCTGACCTTTTCACTCTCCTCTTTCACTTTCATCAAGAGGCTTTTGAGTTCCTCTTCACTTTCTGCCATAAGGGTGGTGTCATCTGCATATCTGAGGTTATTGATATTTCTCCCAGCAATCTTGATTCCAGCTTGTGCTTCTTCCAGCCCAGCGTTCCTCATGATGTACTCTGCATATAAGTTAAATAAGCAGGATGACAATATACAACCTTGATGTACTCCTTTTCCTATTTGGAACCAGTCTGTTGTTTCATGTCCAGTTCTAATGTTGCTTCCTGACCTGCATACAGGTTTCTCAAGAGGCAGGTCAGGTGGTCTGGTATTCCCATCTCTTTCAGAATTTTTGCACAGTTAATTTATATCCACACAGTCAAAGGCTTTGGCATAGTCAATGAAGCAGATATAGATGTTTTTCTGGAACTCTCTTGCTTTCTCCATGATCCAGTGGATGTTGACAATTTGATCTCTGGTGCCTCTGCCTTTTCTAAAACCTGCTTGAACATCTGGAAGTTCATTGTTCACATATTGCTGAAGCCTGGCTTGGAGAATTTTGAGCATGACTTTACTAGTGTGTGAGATAAGTGCAATTGTGTGGTAGTTTGAGCATTCTTTGGCATTGCCTTTCTTTGGGATTGGGATGAAGACTGACCTCTTCCAGTCCTGTGGCCACTGCTGAGTTTTCCAAATTTGCTGGCATATTGCGTGTAGCACTTTCACAGCATCATCTTTCAGGATTTGAACTAGCTCAACTGGAATTCCATCACCTCCACTAGCTTTGTTCATAGTGATGCTTTCTAAGGCCCACTTGACTTCACATTCCAAGAGGTATGTCTCTATGTGAGTGATCATGCCGTTGTGATCATCTTGGTCATGAAGATCTTTTTTGTACAGTTCTTCTGTGTATTCTTGCCACCTTTTCTTAATATCTTCTGCTTCTGTTAGGTCCATACCATTTCTGTCCTTTATTGAGCCTATCTTTGCATGAAATGTTCCCTTAGAGTCTCTGATTTTCTTGGAGAGATCTCTTGTCTTTCCTATTCTGTTGTTTTCCTCTATTTCTTTGCATTGATCGCTGAGGAAGTCTTTCTTATCACTCCTTGCTATTCTTTGGAGCTCTGCATTCAGATGCTTATATCTTTCCTTTTCTCCTTTGCTTTTTCTTCTCTTCTTTTCACAGCTATTTGTAAGCCCTTCTCAGACAGCCACTTTGCTTTTATGCATTTCTTTTCCATGGGGATGGTCTTGGTCCCTGTCTCTTGTACAATGCCATGAACCTCCATCCATAGTTCTTCAGGCACTCTATCTATCAGATCTAGTCCCTTAAATCTATTTCTCACTTCCACTGTATGATCATAAGGGATTTGATTTAGGTCATATCTGAATGGTCTAGTGGTTTTCCCTACTTTCTTCAATTTAAGTCTGAATTTGCCAATAAGGAGTTCATGATCTGAGCCACAGTCAGCTCCCGGTCTTGTTTTTGCTAACTGTATAGAGCTTCTCCATCTTTGGCTGCAAAGAATAGAATCAATCTGATTTCGGTGTTGACCATCTGGTGATGTCCACGTGTAGAGTCTTCTCTTATGTTGTTGGAAGATGGTGTTTGCTATGACCAGTGCGTTCTCTTGGCAAAACTCTATTAACCTTTGCCCTGCTTCATTCCGTGCTCCAAGGCCAAATTTGCCTGTTACTCTAGGTGTTTCTTGACTTCCTACTTTTGCATTCCAGTCCCCTATAATGAAAAGGACATCTTTTTTAGGTGTTAGTTCTAAAAGGCCTTGTAGGTCTTCATAGGACCGTTCAACTTCGGCTTCTTCAGCGTTACTGGTTGGGGCATAGGCTTTGATAACTGTAATATTGAATGGTTTGTCTTGGAAATGAACAGAGGTCATTCTGTCATTTTTGAGATTGCATCCAAGTACTGCATTTCAGACTCTTTTGATGACCATGATGGCTACTCCATTTCTTCTAAGGATTCCTGCCCACAGTAGTAGATATAATGGGCATCTGAGTTAAATTCATCCATTCCATTCCATTTTAGTTCACTGATTCCTAGAATGTCTACATTCAATCTTGCCATCTAATGTTTGACTACTTCCAATTTGCCGTGTTTCATGGACCTATCATTCCATTTTCCTATGCATAATTACTCTTTCAGTATGGGAACTTGCTTCTATCACCAGTCACATCCACAACTGGGTATTGGTTTTCTTTGGCGCTGGCTCCGAGTGAGCAGATGCAAGACCCTGGCTCCAAGCGTAGAGATGTGAGACAGCGCGCAGAAGCATGGCCGAGAAGAGCTACCCCATGCAGGAGGCCAGGGGCAGCTGCCGAGTGGAGCTACCCAACCCCGAGGTCTGGGCCGGCGCCCGAGAGGAGCTACCCCACATCCAATAGGTGGTCGCTGTGCGGGCACAGGAGGGCTGAGAGGAACTACTCCACGTTCAAGGTCAGGAGGGGCGGCCTTGAGGAGATAACCCTTGTTCAAGGTAAGGTACAGCGGCTGCACTTTGCTGGAGCAGCTGTGAAGAGATATCCCATGACCAAGGTAAGAGAAACCCAAATAAGATGGTAGATATTGAGGGGGCATCAGAGGGCAGACACACTGAAATCATAATCACAGAAAACCATTTGATCTGATCACATGAAACTAAGCCATGTCGTCAAGACGGGCGGGTCATGGTGGAGAGGTTTGATGGAACGTGGTCCACTGGAGAAGGGAATGACAAACCACTTCAGTATACTTGCCTTGAGAACCCCATGAACAGTGTCAAAAGGCAAAATGATAGGATACTAAATGAGGAATTCCCCAGGTCGGTAGGTGCCCAGTATGCTACTGGAGATCAGTGGAGAAATAACTCCAGAAAGAATGAAGGGATGGAGCCAAAGCAATCTTTTTGAGAAGTTTAATAACCCGCTGAATAATCATTGTCATTAATCCAGATTCTGTCCAAGAATTATGAATCAAATCCTATCTCTTCCATTTACCAGGAGAGAAACTTAAGCATGTTACTTACCTTTTTCTGGGCTCCATTATCATCAACTATTAAATGGTAACAATTTTAGTAGATTTTTAGAATAATCATGAGGTTTAAATGACTAGATGCATAGATAGAGATATGGGTAAGAATATAGATATATATTTATCTATATCAATTAGAGCAATGTCTTGGAAGAGGAAGTGCTGTACAATATCATTTATTATTTTCAATCACTGCTAAATGCTACCTCTGTATTTCCCTCCTATGACAGGAGCCATATAAGTATCTAGTAATTCCCATTATTTTTTCCTAGGACACATTTAGAATTCCTGTCAATAATTCTTTCCTCATCTATACCCTATCACCTCTATCTGAGATGAAACTCATTTTAAAAAATGTAGAAAACCAGCATTGACAGTAATCACCAAAATTGCCTTTTATGTGATGGTTATGAGATGGTACTTATTAACTTCATTTTTAACTTGGGATTTTGTCATGACATTTTCTTGTATCTGCATACTGTGACTTGCATGATTTATTCTTCTAAAACATATTAAAGATGAGCTATACGTATATATATATATATATATGTTGTATAAAATTACAAATCTCACATGTTTAGCTTTCAGTGTATGATGTCCACTGCAAACAGAATTGATGGATATTTACTACGCTGTACTTAACAATGAAAACAAGCTAGTGCTATTTATTACATTTCTTAAATCAAGTGGAAAGTAAACAAACTATAAATTCCCTTGATATATGTTATTTATGGTGTATAGCATATTTTGAAAGCTTTAAGAATAAGTAAGTTTATAATAAAATTTCAGAAGGTCATCTTAGTCTCAGAACATTCATTTTTGTAAATTAGAGGATAATTACTTAACAATATTGTGATGATTTTTGCCATACATCAATATGAATTGGCAATAGGTATATATTAATTTTGTATTATATGAATCAATATATATTTCTTTCTACCTTGTCAAAAAGTAGCAGTAAGAAAAGATTGAAGCTTTATCACTACAAGGAATGTCATTAATTTTACAAGAGTTGAAATAGAATATGAGTGTTTTCTGTGTGCTTATGACTTCATATATCCAAAATATGAGCTTATATCATTTAAAATGCACATTTATATATTAAAGATGTATATTTCTATAAAGTAATTTTAAGACATTTAATATAAATATGTACTGAAGAATTGATGCTTTTGAAAGAGAAGACTCTTAAGAGTCCATTGGACTGCAAGGAGATCCAACCAGTCCATCCTAAAGGAAATCAGTCCTGAATATTCATTGGAAGGACTGATGCTGAAGCTGAAACTCCAATACTTTGGCCACCTGATGCGAAGAACTGACTCATTTGTAAAGACCCTGATGCTGGGAAAGAGTGAAGGCAGGAGGAGAAGTGGACGACAGAGGATGAGATGGTTGGATGATATCACCGACTTGAAGGACATGAGTTTGAGCAGGCTCCAGGAGTTAGCGATGGACAGGGAAGCGTGGTGTGCTGCAGTCCATGGGGTTTCAAAGAGTTGGATACGACTGAGTGACTGAATTGAATATAAATATTACTAAATAAAGCATTAAATGATTTTTTTAAATGAGAGAAACTAAAAGAGAAATGTATAGGTTAAAAAGCTTAAGTGCATCTGGGAAAATAAAAGGGAAATAGAATCAGGGGAATTCAACAAATATATGACAGTTTTGTATTATGATTAATGTTATAACATTTGGAGAAGGGACTCATGGAGTAAAAAAAATGGAGCTTTAGTGATTAGGAAACTGAGTGATCTGATTTATGTCATTCTCAATGTAAGATTTACAGTGAATTTTGAATATAGAAATATGTGACTAGAGAAAATATCATAAAAGGACTGAGCAGATCAAATCAGTGCCTCACAGATTTTGTATGGAGTCCTAGCTGAGAAATGGGTTTTATTTTCAGTCCAGTGAAATATTCACATATTCTTAATTCGTATTCTCAAAGTAAAACCCTCAAAGACCTATAGATCATCTCTTAATATGTAAATAGTATTCAAGTCTCCTCTTTTAAACTACATAATCCCCGTTAGTTTTCTTTAAGATTTAAAAAGAACTTTTGATATATATATAATCTGATTATTTTAATTTGAAACAATAGTCATACATGAGAGAAACACTGCAGAATGTACTTTCGCTGTTAAAATTATATAATCTTCAGTAAATGTTTAAACATTTAATTATGAATATTCTTAGACAGAAACGTTTCTAGTTTTCCCAGTATACTTGACATATCTGTAATACCTCATGTGATGAGAAAGTGGAACAGTGACTGCAGACCTAAATTTAAATACTGCCTGTCAACCTAATATAGGTTTGGGAGTGAAGATAATTGATGTGTGTAGGGCAATCAAAATAAGCCCAAATACTAAATTATGTATTTGTTGCTGCTGTGCCACCAAGACCATTATCCGGTATGTTTATAAATTTTAAATTTTCCTTGCAGGAAAGATATGCTTCTAATAACTCTGGCTTCATGGTGAAATTAGGCTTTAGAAACATGATTCCAATATGTACTTACCTTTGACCCTACATAAGAAGATAATCTTTCTGTATTCTGGGCTAAATATTTTCTGAGTCTTTAATACTGTATTTAAAATACTGTATTTCTCAATAACAGAGCCAGATAGGAAACTGCCAACAGTCTAGAATATTTTCATATGAATTTTAGTCCCTTTTTCATCATTAAATTGGAAATTGACATTGGCATTGGTGCATTTAAGTGTTAACTGGTGAAGATATGGAGGTGGTGAAGAAAATACACAAGGGCAAATGGCTGAAAGGGAAAGAGAAGAGATAGCATATAACTTCAAGGTATCTTAGCGCTAACTCTTCTTCTAAGTTGTGAATTTTTAATTAGAAATATGGGGCAGAGAACAGCTAGAGGGGTGGAGTAGATACTGTTTAATTTGTACATCCCTAACAGCTACTACTGAAATCTCTTCAAAATGTATTACTGTCAACCTGCCTCCAGCATGCAACCAAGTTAGATTATCAAAGCTCATTTTGGTATATTTGAGGGTTTTGAAATGTTAAAATGCATTTTCTTATGAAAATATAATAATGGCATTATAATGCTAAAAGTGGCAATTAGTTTTCTAAAACAAGCAGTGTAATCTAATTTATCTGCTATACAGTTTAGCAGTCGGGCCAATTATTCATTATAGAACCTGGCTAAGATTTATAATCTGTCTGTGATGCAGAAGACCTAGGTTCGATCCCTGGGTCAGGAAGATCTCCTGAAGGAGAGCGTGGCTACCCAACTCCAGTATTCTTGCCTGTGAAATTCCATGGACAGAGGAGTCTGGTGGGTTACGGTCCATGGGGTCACAAGGAGTTGGACTTGACTGAGTGACTTTCACTTTCAGCTTTCAAGATTTATAAAAATTAATTCCATGAAATGTGTTTTCAATTTCTAACCTGGTCTTTGAAAAATATATCTTCTCTTTTGACTTGGCAGTGAGACATCTAGAACTCGTAGTTCCAGTGAATGATCTACAGATTTGTATAGTTTATAGATCTGACTATTTAAAGTGATTTAGAACTGGAAGTAATCATGAATGAATCAACTCAAAGGCAAATCATAGTTTCCTCCTGCTACGGTGTGTTCCAGTCAAGATGATTTTCAGTTGGCATCACTGCATAACAGAAAACATAAACCACAGTTTACAGATGAAGAAACAAATATGGATCAATGAAGTGATTTTCCAAGGTATACGGAGCTTGTAAAATGGAAGATCTGAGGTCTGAGCCAGCAGTGCAATAATTTGAGGGGCCCAGTGGAAAATGAAAATGCGAGGTCCCTTATTCAAAAATCAGGAAGAAAAGATTTTTCCCTTCTTCCACAGCTTGTCTGTTCAGTTGTGGTGGTTTTCATTTGCTATTTGATGTTGTACTCCTTAGGGCATGGGAAGATTTGAGGGGCAAGTGTAGGAAACCCTGAACAGAGTGTGGGTTCACATGCCTAGACATACTGTTCCCTCTCCATGGGTGGAGGGTGTCAGTAGCTGGGGTGGGGGCAGATGATGGAGAACCTGCTTAGGAACCCACTCAGGAGAAGCAGAAATATGGGATGTCCATGGAAGCAGGATGTGGGTATCAAGGCATACAGGCTCCATTGCTCCATCAAACTTCATTTGCAAAGCACAAATTCAAAGAGAAAATTAAGAATTTCAAGGCAGCTACTGTAGAGCATTAGCTCCCAGGTTTATGAGCATGGGTTCCTGGGAAGATCACATGGACTTAAAGCTGATTCTATCCAGGACACTAAGCCTGATTATTTTATTTCAAGTTTTTTATTTTTCCACCATAGTGACTGCCTGTCTATGTTGAAGATTATTTGTAGAATGACTTTCTTAAAATGTAGCATTTCCATGGAGAGTGCCTGAAATTTGATGTCTTAGGAGAGAGAGACTTGAATGAACGGTTCACAAGGTTTTGCCTTTTGATTTTACACTGAAGACATTCTCTTCACCTAAGAGTGAGTGCTTTTTACAGCCTTACCATCAGTAACCAGTGACCTCTCTTAGCTAAGCAGCCCCTGTGCTTTGACATAATAAAACTCATCAAGCACAAAATATATATTTCACTTGGGACTTCTTGACAATTACTTATTGACAAGTCAGGAGCAGAAGTTAGCTTTCAGTTTCATGTATGGTGCCTTTTTTCTTCCACCAGGTAAACCTTGCTTTGTCTGGCTTTTAAAATCTATAAGCTGGTTTATTGTAATATATTAGATGTATCAGGTACTCATCCATATTATAGCTTTTAGCTATATTTGTGTGTGTGATGGCAGTTGGTGCAAATTGAGAGAAGGAATATTATTGGGAGAAGGAAACACTATTCATATCAATCTTAATAAACGAACCAATTAATATAGCATCTTTTATAAGAAGATATGGATGGAATTTACATGGCTGTTTTTGTATCAGCATTCAAATTCTGACGGAAAGGATTTAAGATAAGTGTGCTTGGTTTCATTAACGGAAACAGATATTTGTATTTCTTCTAGGAAAATTTTTGGGGTTTGAAATATCAAGTATCTAAATATGCTGTCAGTGTGCTTACCGATAGTGTCTCAGCTACATAAGCAGTTTGTGATCATCTTAGTTTTTATCATAAAGGTGACAGGCATTTTAATGGTACTGTCTTGATCTAGAATAATAGTTACAGCTTTTTTCCTGTCTCTCAAAAGCACTCTAAATCTTTGTAAGTAAAGGAAGATAGTTAAGATTGACTGTGTTTTCCAAATTTGCTGAGACAGAATTTTCTAAATATTTTATGTGCTCAGGTACATGTGAATAGTTGTGGATCTACAGTATTTATTTGGAATGAATAAAAAATCTGGCTCATCTATGATTAATTCTAATTGTTTTTATTTTATGGAGGTAGGCATTTGAAGGTGTTACAGCTTTTTGATCTTTCCATAATTTTTCCTTCCAGTTGCCCAATTGATCTATCTTAATTATATAAAAAGGAAGCCTCCATTTTGAATGTCTCCTCTGTATTATCTTTGCAGATTCTCACACACACACAAAAAGTTCAAAGGAGAGTGGAAATGAAGTATAAATGAGTCTCACTTCTTCAGATTTATCCAACGAGAATATTCAAGAGTAGGTAACAAAGCAGCTGCATAAATAATTCATTTCATTAGTGATTACTGTGTAGTCAACCCAAATCTAGCATACTTTTTCATTCAAACTCCTGGAATCTTTCTTCTTTTCTTTCTGAGACCATCACATGATTGTTTTCTGAAATCATTCAGGTCTCAAAAGTCCCTTGTTGAAGAATTTTCCCTGAACAATCTAGCTAAACAAGCAGTTTTTCAATATTCATACAAGGCAACCCAAAACATTGATTTGTCTTCCTGAAAAATAGTGTCATAAGGACAGCAAGTGTTTTCTCTAGTGTCTTATCTTGGAGTTAGAGTTCTACATTAAATATAAAATGAAGGCCAGATAAAATATGTAATTAAAATGGAGATTGTTAGAACAAAAATGAGATTATTTGTAATATTTCTTTACTTAATAGATTTTCAAATAGATTCAGAATGAATAAACGCCTCATTCAAAGACACACTGATCTATAGGAGAGCTAAGTCCAGGACTTAAATTTACCAATTTGCTAACCTAGCAAAAAGTATTTCCACAGCTTTCCCTTGTTTAATGAGAATTCTTTGTTAGAAAATCAACCCAAGAAAAGGGAATTTGCTTACCACACGAAAGGAAGAGAAAGCTGTCTTCAGTTCTGTTGTGAGCCTAGACAAGGTTGTGTGTGCTTTTTCTCTCTCCATGCATCTCTTCTCTGCTTCTCTCGGCATGTTGATCTTAGTTTCTCTAACTGGCGATAAGCTTTCTTTAATATGGCTAGTGATAAGACCCACCCTCACCCTATCCTATAAGATTCCAGGTTAGTAATTAATCCCAGTGAAAGACACCCCACATTTTCCCCCCAACCACATATACATAACAAAATACAACATCTCCAAGAGTTTCTGCTTGAGTGTATACACTTCTCTGAATAAATCACTATAGGAGACAGATTGACTGTGACTAGTTCACAGAGTTATAAACTCAATTTTGTTTTCAAGGCAACAAATTTATTAATGAAGCTCAGTTCAGTTCAGTTCCATAACTCAGTCATGTCTGACTCTTTGAAAACCCATGGCATGCAGTATGCCAACTTCCAGAGCTTGCTAAAACTCATGTCTATCGAGTTGGTGATGCCATCCAACCATTTCATCCTCTGTCATCCCCTTCTCCTCCTACCTTCAATCTTTCCCAGAATCAGGGAATGAGTCAGTTCTTTGCAACAGGTGGCCAAAGTATATTGGAGATTTAGCTTCAACATCAGTCCTTCCAGTGAATATTCAGGACTGATGTCCTTTATGATTGACTGGTTGGATCTCCTTGCAGTCCGAGGGACTCTCAAGAGTCTTCTCCAACACCACAGTTCAGAAGCATCAATTCTTCTACGCTCAGCTTTCTTCATGGTCCAACTCTCACATCCATACAGGACTACTGGAAAACCATAGCTTTGACTAGAGGACATTTGTTGGAAAAGTAATGTCTCTGCTTTATAATATGCTGTCTAGGTTGATCATAGCTTTTCTTCCAAGGAGCAAGGGTCTTTTCATTTTATGGCTACAGTCACCATCTGCAGTGATTTTGGAGCCCAAGAAAATAAAGTCTGTCACTGTTTCCATTGTTTCCCCATCTATCTGCCATGAAGTGATGGAACTGGATGCCATGATCTTGGTTTTTTGAATGTTGAGCTTTAAACTGACTTTTTCACTCTCCTTTTTCACTTTAGTCAAAAGACTCTTTAGTTCTTCTTCACTTTCTGCCATAAGGGTGGTATCATGTGCATATCTGAAGTTATTGATATTTCTCCTGGCAATCTTGATTCCAGCTTGTGCTTCATCCAGTCTGGCATTTTGCATGATGTACTCTGCATGTAAGTTAAATCAGCAGTGTAACAATAAACAGACTTGATGTACTCCCCATGTCTGGTTTTAACTGTTGCTTCTTGACCCACAAACAGATTTCTCAGGAGGCAGGTAAGGTGGTCTGATATTCCAAACTCTTTAAGAATTTTCCATAGTTTTTTGTGATCCACACAAAGGTATAATCAATGAAGTAGAAGTAAATGTTTTTCTGGAATTCTCTTGCTTTTTCTATGATCAAACAAATGTTGGCAATTAGATCTCTGGTTCCTCTGCCTTTTCTAAATCCAGCTTGAACATCTAGAAGTTTGTGGTTCACGTAATATTGAAGCCTGGCATGGAGAATTTTGAGCATTACTTTGCTAGTGTGTGAGATGAGTGCAATTGTGCGGTAGTTTGAGCATTCTTTGACATTGACTTTCTTTGGGATTGGAATGAATACTGACCTTTTCCAGTCCTGTGACCACTGCTGTGTTTTCCAAATATGCTGGCATATTGAGTGCAGCACTTTAACAGCATCATCTTTTTAGGATTTGAAATAGCTCAGCTGGAATTCCATCACCTCCACTAGCTTTGTTCATAGGGATGCTTCGTAAGGCTAACTTGACTTTACACCCCAAGATGTCTGGCTCTAGATGAGTGATCACACCATCATGGTTATCTGGGTCATGAAGATCTTTTTTGTATAGTTCTTCTGTGTATTCTTGACACGTCTTCTTAACATCTTCTGCTTCTGTTAGGTCCATAACATTTCTGTACTTTATTGTGCCCATCTTTGCATGAAGTGTTTCCTTGGTATCTCTAATTTTCTTGAAGAGATTTCTAGTCTTTCCTATTCTATTGTTTTCCTATATTTCTTTGCACTGATCAAAGGCTTTAGGAAGACTTTCTTATCTCTCCTTGCTATTCTTTGGAAATCTGCATCCAGATGGATATATCTTTCTTTTTCTCCTTTGCCTTTTGCTTCTCTTCTTTTCTCTGCTGTATGTAAAACTTCCTCAGAAAGCCATTTTGCCTTTTTTTTTCTTGGGGGTGGTTTTGATCACCGCCTCCTGCACAATGTTATGAACCTCCATCCATAGTTCTTCAGGCACTCTGTCTATCAGATCTAATCCCTTAATATAACTGAGAGAAGAAAATGTTATACAGAGTGCAGGCAAAAAGCAGTGCTACCACAAGCAGTTATTCACCATTTATTCTTTACATACACATTACCTTCCATATATACAAAGTTTATACAAAATGCATTCACCAAATGCCTTCTGCTTGATTAGTTATCAGCTCTAAATTCAGTTATTTCTGTGTATCTAAAACTTCTGACTCTTCTTTTGAGATTATAATATATTTTCTTGCTGATCTTTTCCAAGATATATCTTAAAAGAGATAGAAAATTGTATTGCTTGAATATACATCATAATTCAAAAGGAATAATTGAATACCTTAATAGAAGAGAAAAAATGTAAACACTAACTTCAGAAAATAAGCATTAATCAATTTTAGGAAAAGTTTTACCCATAGCTATTATAAACAGTTTTCCATATTATTCTAAAATACAACTTCTAGGGCCATCACCTGGCACAAATATATTCACAGTATTTAAAAAACAAAACAAAAAAACACACTCTTCTGTAAGAACCCATCTATTTTTAATTTCTTGCCATGCTGAACATCTATGCTTGATCCCTCTACAAGCATTGCCCTTTCCATTATTAAAGGTGTCCTCACTATTATTAGAGAAAGGAAACTGCTCTTTTGTGTCAACCTTACATTCACAGTCTCCTTAATTCTTCACAGGATAGTCAGTTCTAGTCATCACAGCTGACAAGAATTACGTGAAGGTCTAGAATTCTGAAGGAGAAGTAAATATACCTTGTAACCACTGCAGAATTTATGCTTTCAGAGATCCTTCATATGTTACCTCCCGGATCTGCTCCTGCACCATAATTATGTGGCATTGGGAGGGATCTATATGCTGCCATGTTTCAGAATCCAGAGAAAAAGTTGACTCCAATACTTAGAAATGAAGTTCTCTTACTTTAGTTGAAGCCCAACCTCCTGAGTACTTACTTCCTGGATAATTTCCCACATAATTAGCAATAGATAAATATAATATTTTTAAAATATCTTCTTATGTGGGCCATTTTTAAAGTCTTTATTGAATTTGTCTTTATTGAACTTGTTACAATATTGCTTCTGTTTTATGTTTTGGTTTTTTTTGCCATGAGGTATGTGGGATCTGAGCTCCTAATCAGGGATCAAATCCATACCCCCTGCACTGAACCACCAGGGAAGTCCATTTAATCTCTTTTAAAAAACCTCAACTCCCACAAGACTGCAGTCAGGGCTTCTGCAAGTATATCCAACGTTTATGTTTGAATTGGAAAAATGTATCTTGTTCAGCCAAAGAGAAAAATGGTGCCTCTCAGAGGATCAGCTCCACATGGTTCACAACTCCTCGAGTAGATTCTACTCTGTGCAAACGAAACAAAAACAAACAAAAAAAAAAAAATAAGGATGCTCCTTCTTCTCTTGTGAACCAGTTCTATGCTAGGCTGCTTTTCAATCTCTATCTGTTCCCAGACAGGCTGCATTTTCAAGGTGCACAGATTGCACAGCTGTGCATAGAAGCTTTGCAAAAGTTATCAAAACAATAATTCAACAGAGTAGATTTTCCCATTCTGTAAGAAATTCAGTCAGAAATAATAGCACCAGTGTCCTCTGAGCCTACTAAATTGTCATTCTGAGACAGGTTGTGCTCAGCATCCCAGTTCCTGGTTGTTTACATCGACTCCTCTATGAGAGAAGGTGAAGAGCATATCAGGTCTGGAAATCCTATTGTTTTTAAGTGTCTACATTTCAGCTCCCCCAGGAGCAGCTGTTTGAACAACAGCATGCCCAACTCTATAAGAACAAGTCATTGATAACTTAAATTCTTCTTTGGAGAAAATCATTAATCTAAATGAAGCCTATTCAGGAATATAAATCTGCTATAATAAATAGTAAATTTACATTACTAAATATAACCCTTTAATGTTTGGCCATAAATTCCTCCTTTCAGTTGCTTCCCTGCATGAAGGTCTTGCCTAACTCACAAAGTTCTACATAATGATTTGTCTTTCACCATCCAAGGGGAAATAGCCCAGAGATAAATTCAAGTTTCTTAGTAAATAGAAATTTCTTTAAACTTTTCTTAATAAGTGACAGTCTTCACAACTTAAGACAAGAGTCACTTAGGCTGATTTTCCAACTAGGAAAATTCCTCCATTGTCAGAAAAGACTCAGTCGTGTCTGACTGTGCGACCTCATGGACTGAAGCCCACCAGGCTCCCCTGTTCATGGGGATTAATCAAAGATATAGAGAAGTAATGTAAGAATGGATTCATCAAGTTTCTAAAATGATCATGAGAATAACAGAGATGTTCTTTCTCCTTCTTACTCCTTCTTCTTCTCTCCCTCTTTTTTAATAGAATAGCTGTGAAATACTCTTTTCTAAATTTTGTCAGCTTTCATAAATGTGCATCTAGGGAAAAACACTCAAGACAATATTGAATTCAGCAAGAAGTAAGAGGGTGATCCCAAGATGTGGATTCAGTTATCCCCCTATTTACAACTCCCTATTTACAGGCTGGTTTTAGAAAAGGCAGAGGAACCAGAGATCAAATTGCCAACATCCGGTGGATCATCAAAAAAGCAAGAGAGTTCCAGAAGAACAACTATTTCTGCTTTATTGACTATGCCAAAGCCTTTGACTGTGTGGATCACAATAAACTGTGGAAAATTCTGAAAGAGATGGGAATACCAGACCACCTGACCTGCCTCTTGAGAAACCTGTATGCAGGTCAGAAAGCAACAGTTAGAACTGGACATGGAACAACAGACTGATTCCAAATAGGAAAAGGTATACATCAAGGCTGTATCTTGTCACCCTGCTTATTCAACTTATATGCAGAGTACATCATGTGAAATTCCAGGCTGGGTGAAGCACAAGCTGGAATCAAGATTGCCGGGAGAAATATCAATCACCTCAGATATGCAGATGGCACCACCTTTATGGCAGAAAGTGAAGAGGAACTCAAAAGCCTCTTGATGAAAGTGAAAGAGGAGAGTGAAAAAGTTGGCTTGAAGCTCAACATCTTAGAAAACTAAGATCATGGCATCTGGTCCCATCACTTCATGGGAAATAGATGGGGAAACAGTGGAAACAGTGTCAGACTTTGTTTTTTTTGGCTCCAAAATCACTGCGGATGCTGATTGCAGCCATGAAATTAAAAGACACTTACTCCTTGGAAGGAAAGTTATGACCATCCTAGAGAGCATATTAAAAAGCAGAGGCATTACTTTGCCAACCAAGGTCCATCTAGTCAAGGCTATTGTTTTTCCAATGGTCTTGTATGGATGCGAGAGTTGGACGGTGAAGAAAACTGAGTGCCGAAGAATTGGTGGTGTTGGAGAAGACTCTTGAGAGTCCCTTAGACTGCAGGAAGATCCAACCAGTCCATCCTAAAGGAGGTCAGTCATGGATGTTCATTGGAAGGACTGATGCTGATGTTAAAGCTCCATTACTTTGGCCATCTCATGTGAAGAGTTGACTCATTGGAAAAGATCCTAATGCTGGGAAGGATTGGGGGCAGGAGGATGAGATGGTTGGATGGCATCACTGATGGACATGAATTTGGGTAGACTCCAGGAGTTGGTGATGGACAGGGAGGCCTGGCATGCTGCAATTCATGGGGTCACAAAGAGTCGGACACGACAGCGACTGAACTGAACTGAAGAACCCTGTCTTTGGTCTAAAGTTAATCTCTTGTGAACTGATCCCCCTAATGAGTGTGATTTGGCATCCATGGGATAGAAAGGATTTTTTTCTAATGTGAATTCTGAACAAATACTTTTGCAGTAAAATCCAGTTTTGCCTCAGCCCAGTTTTGATTCATCAGCATGCTAGGGTGTCCAAGGAAAAAGGGACAGGAAAATCTCTAGCACCTCATTTTATGTAAGAACCCTACCTGGAACAAATAAAAATAATTGTTGGGGGATTTTGAATTTCTCTTAAAATATAATTATTTCTTTCTCTTTAAATGGATGAATCTTGCTAACTGTCAAATTTGTGTAATTTGATTAGAATTTAATATTTTTATCCATATTTTTTCAGAGAGCATAATTATGGCTATCTAGAGGAGGCCAAGTTGCTGGAATTTTAATCCACATTTCAACTATTTAAAATGGGTGTCACCTCTATTGGCATATCAATTTAAGAGAGGAAAAGATAAAATTGAAGAGACCCTTAATGATTGAGCTAACATTGCTGGCTGGATCCATATAAAATTATTAACCTAGTGTTGTGCAGAGAAGTCAGTAGCTTGTTTTTCTAATATTTATTATGCAAATTGGATTATTATTTACTAATATAAAGCAATACTCAAAGAGCACCACTAAATTACTTCTAACAGGACCAACCATTGTGGATATGCCAGTTGCAGCAAATTAAATTGGAATCAATTTTGATGAACTCTTACTGATTCATAATCTGTTATAATTATTTTCTTATCTATGGAGTAAGAATAGTTAAGTTATTTTAAATTTGCTAAATAAAAAGACAGAAATAGAGTATAAGCCTCAATTATTTTCTTGAATATTATTCACATTTGTCACATTCATAAATTTTTCATCAGCTGAGATTGTCTTATTTATTAAGTTTTTATTCGTTTACATTCTCCCTTTACCAATTAGAATGTAAACTAGTACATCAGTTTTTTATTCTCTTTAACAGAGCATCTGTAGCATCTACTGCAACTTTGACACATACTTATACACCTCATAGGGCTTCCCCCAGTGGTTCAGCAATAAAGAATCCACCTGCAATGCAGGAGACACAGGAGATGCTGGCTTGTTCCCTGGATCAGGAGGATCCTCTGGAGGAGGACATGGCAACCTACTCCAGTATTCTTGCCTGGAGAATCCCATGGTCAGAGGAGCCGAGGGGCTACAGTCCATAGGATTGCAAAGAGTAAGACATGAATGAAATGACTTAGCAACACATTCATGCATCCACTTCATAAATGTTTTTTAATAAAACAATGGATAATGAATTACACTAAGTTTTGGATACATAAAACATTTTTGAATTAAATAGACACTTATTTTCACCTATTAGACAGAAAGTATTCTTATGAAAAAATTATGTTGTCTTTCAACAGACATGCAGAAAAAATAGATATGCAGGCTTAGCTTTCAATCATGCTGTATGCTGAGTTTAGTCACTCACTTGTGTCTGACTCTTTGCGACCCCACGGACTATAGCCCGCCAGGCTCCTCTATCCATGGGGTTTCTCCAGGCCAGAATACTGGAGTGGGTTGCCATGCCCTCTTCAAGGGGATCTTCCCAACACAGGGATTGAACCCAGGTCTCTGCCATTGCAGGCAGCTTCTTACTGTCTGAACCACCAGGGAAGCTTTCATACTGAGATCTATTTTACTTGGATTAGAGTTTAGATTTTTGGTTTAAGAATCAATAAGAGATCAAGAAAAGCAACAACAGTAACAGTTACTGCCAGTCAACAGAGTATCTGACTTCAGAAAATCTAAACAGAAGGGAAAAAATTTTAAACCACAGATTGCTTTAAGAAACAATGATAAGCTATTTCTTTGAAATACTTTAAAGTGATAAAAAATTTCACCAAGAAAAGAAATGTTTCGACTTCCAATCTTTAAGAAAGAACTAAAAAGCTATATCTATATTAAAATATGGAAAAACAACACTTTCAATGGATATATCGGGTTTGCTTTCAATTCATTTAAAATTCTGGTCATTTGTTGAACCCACAGGTAATAAATGTTACCCTTACTAGCCAACTAACTAATGAACTAACTCTCCTACGAGTAATTGTTTTTATGTGTATATCTGTAAAATCTCTTAACAGTAGATATTGATCCTCTACTTTTCAAGTCTACAACCCAACTAAAAGCAATTTCATGCTAACTTGATAGTATCATGAAAACAGTGAATATATATAGCATATGTAATTTGTGTTTTCACTCATCTTTCAGTCACATATTATTCGTACATTTGTTGAGTGCCTGCTCTATGTCAGTCATTTAAAAGTTTGCTATAAGCAATAAATACAGTAAGTGCTTCCTACAAAAAAATCCCAAATCTTACATATTGATAATGAAAATAAATCACTTAGTAGACTCTAAAATAAAGAAGGAATATCTATTTACAATTGACTCTTTCCCAATGTGTTGAAATGTAGATGAAATTTAGCTCTATTTTGGAAAAAACTGGTCAGTGAAGTAATTTCTACAATCATAAAAAAAATGACTATATATGAAAACCTACAATATCTACAATGTTAGATTTTTGTTCTTCATTAGCTATTCTTCAATTAATACATATTTATGAAATACCCAGCAAAAACTCCCATCAGTAAAACATAGATTTATATTTGTTATATTTCATTCAGTATAAATAAGAATGAACTCTCGTTAAGGTTCAGGATTAGCCATGGGTTACTGAAAGATAAAATTGATGTAATTGGATATCATTATAAGTAGGATTCTCAAGAGATAGTATGTATGTGATGCTCAGGAGAGGAAAACATCAATGTTATTTCAAAGGTTGTGTCTACTCTCTATGTATGGCAAGTACATTTGTAATATACCATTACTCTGAAAAGTGCTGGATCAAGGTTTTATCAGGTCACAATTCCATCATCCAAAGTCAATGGATGCTGTCTAAAGATTTGCAGCTACAGCAGAGACATTGAAATTTGTTACCAATGTCTTTAACAGTTCCCATTCCAACTTCTGCCATATAAAAGGATTAATGCTGTGCCATTTAAAAAAAATGTTTTATCTTTCATTAACTTTCTTGATGATTAGTGGAGGTTAAATCAAATAGGATAGAAAGACCAACTATTCAAACTACTGAATACTGAAAAGGTCACAGCATTGCAGCACACTCCCATAATTTATTGTCTCCCAGTGCATACTATAAAAATTATCACATTCCCTTCTCAAAGACAAAACACTATTTGACATAAAGTCACCATACTCATTGAATTCAGATCAATTTCAGTCAAAGCTTATAACACTTTGTTACCTGTATCAATCACTGAAGAATATAACATAGCAGAATTATATAGAACATACCAAATTCAATTTATAACCATATATATAGTATTAGGAAGGTAAAATTGAAAGTATTGTGTGCTTCTCAATACAAAAATGTTTTTAAAAATCCTGATGGCACATGTTAATGACTAGAAATTCCCACTTTTCCAATGCAACATTCAAGAGATTCCCATATATGTCTTTCTGTTAAAGTTGGAGTTTTCCAACTAGTGCACTGGAGATTCTCCCTGGATCCCATCCTTGGGATGATATCCTAAACTTTTTCTTACTTTTGCTGACTCTTCAGCAATGTTAACAGCATTACTTACATAATAGTAGAGTACAACTCATAAGTGTTATTAATTTCCATGTTCATGGTCTCATTTTTCAGGCACACTAATCCAGATCTTAAGCATTACCTTTTTATTTTTATTCCTAGAGTAGTTGATTTGTTTTACTCTTCCCCACAGCACTGTTTTTATTCTTCCATTCTGCAAGTGTGACATGTGATTGTAGCTGCTTTTTTCTGCAGCTACATTTTATAGACGCAGGAGTGGAAAACTTAGTGCTTTCCTTGGTGCTTCCCAGAAGCTTCATTTTACCACTCTTTCTGAGAAATTATCATCCTGAACCTTAGTTGAGAAGAAAAGAAAATTATAAAATAAGTTTTAAGAAGAATCCTAAGTGTTCATCTTACACTGTAAATAGATTTTTGGTAGAGAGTGGTTTTTAAAAATGATTTTGTTTTCCACTTTATCAAAGGATCACAGGTTTATAATGGAAAGTTTCAGTGTCCTCCCTTATGACAATCCCATATGCTGAACAAACTTTCAATCCTTTTCATTCTTATTTTTTTTCACCGGTGTTTCTCTAAATAATATGCTGGTATTGCTTTTTCTCTTTGCACTTTTTATTGCTTTTTTCTTGATTGATTAACTTTACAGGTTACTGATTTTTTATTTTGGTAGGTTAAGCTTAGGGCTGCCCTGGTGGTTTAGATGGGAGAGAATCTGCTTGCAATGTGGGAGACCCAGGTTTGATTCCTGGGTCAGGAAGATCCCCTGGAGAAAGAAACAGCTACCCACTCTAGTAGTCTTGTCAGGAAAATCCCATGGACAGAGGAGCCTGGTAGACTGTAGTCCATGGGGTCGCAAAGTGTTGGACACGACTGAGAGACTTCACTTTCACTTTTCATTTTCATGCATTGGAGAAGGAAATGGCAACCCACTCCAGTGTTCCTGCCTGGAGAATCCCAGGGATGGGGGAGGCTGGTGGGCTGCCATCTACGGGGTCACACAGAGTCAGACACAACTGAAGCGACTTAGCAGCAGCAGTAGCAGCAGCAGCAGCAGCAGCACCCCTCTCCAGTTCATTGAGGGAATACTTTTCTCTTTGGACAGTAACAAAATCTACCACTTAGGAAGAATATGTTTTTAGACATGTGTTGAAATGTTGCTTTCTCTTTTTCAGAACAGTACCCAATATAAAAATTTATTATGTTTTCTGATTTTCTGCAATGTACTATTTTTGAAATAATTCAGCAAACTCTAGTCATAGCCTTTACACACACTAACATTGATTCTGAGGTTATCTCTCCATTCACATCAGTTCAATTCAGTTCAGTTCAGTCACTCAGTCAGATCCGTCACTTTGCTACCACATGGACTGCAGCATGCCAGTCTTCCCTGTCCCACCAACTCCCGGAGCTTACTCAAACTCATATCCATTGAGTCAGTGATGCCATCCAATCATCTCATCCTTTGTCATCCCCTTCTCCTCCTGCCTTCAATCTTTCCCAGCAGCAGGGTCTTTTCCAATGAGTCAGTTCTTCGTATCAAGTGGCCAGAGAATTGGAGTTTCAGCTTCAGCATCATTCCTTCCAATAAATATTCAGGACTGATTTCCTTTAGAGTTGACTGCTTGGATCTCCTTGCAGTCCAAGGGACTCTCAAGAGTCTTCTCCAACACCACAGTTCAGAAGCATCAATTCTACGGCACTCAGCTTTCTTTATAGTCCAACTCTTATATCCATACATGACTACTGGAAAAACCATAGTTTTGACTAGAAGGACCTTTGTTGGCAAAGGTAGTGTCTCTGATTTTTAATATGTTGTCTAGGTTTGTCATAGCTTTTCTTCCAAGGAGCAAGGGTCTTTTAATTTCATGTCTCCAGTCACCATCTGCAGTGATTTTGGATCCGCATAAGATAAAGTCCTGCCATGAAGTGATGGGACTGGATGCCATGATCTCAGTTTTCTGAACGTTGTGTTTTCAGCCAACTTTTTCACTCTTCTCTTTCACTTTCATCAAGAGACTCTTTAGTTCTTTGCTTTCTGCCAAAGGGTGGTGTCATCTGCGTATCTGAGGTTATTGATATTTCTCCTGCCAGTCTTGATTCCAGCTTCCCTTAGGAAGATTCCATATTCCTGTATGGAGGGGGAGGGGCTAAAGTAATTTACTAACTTTCCTATTTAAACAGGAATCAGGAGCAGGAAGGGAGTGCTAGCAAGAAGACTGAATGGGCCTTGGGACATCTTCCATCTAAAATGAAACCAATTATGGGAAAATTATAGCCATTTAAAAACATGTTTAGGGTGGGTTTGTGTTTTTCAGAAGGTAAGAGGCACAGTAGTAGCTATAACTTTAAAAACACTGGAAAAATAGCACAGACCAGCAAAAATCAATAGTCATATTTTATTCATAAAGTAAACAGTATAATTAGTTGAGAGACACTTTCTCTATATCACAAATTTCATGTTCCACTGAGGACAGGCCAATTAATTGCACAGAAATTTAGTCAGCAGATTCTCTTTCCATGAAAAGTTGTCTAAGAGAAAAACACTTCTTAAATGTCCACTTTTTGTTAATTACTTAAAAATTTAAACTGTAGTTAAAATGTCAACATTAATGCACTATTAATTAATTTTTAATGTATTTTTATGAATATGCTTTTAAAAATATCTCTCCTGGTTACATACTTTCACATTCATTTTCTCAGGGAAAGTCATTGCAGTCAAAGAAATTTTCAACCAATTTTTAAGTATAGATTAGCCTATAGGGTGTACTTCAGTGTATATCAGTGGTTAAATGAAACTATAAACAACTTTGACATACAAATGACACCTGGAAGTAAATGAAATGGAGAATACTTGCAAGTAAAATATGGGAAATTTAAGAGATTAAAAGGTGAAAGCTGATGTTATTTATGGTCCTTGTCCTGGATGCCTCAGAATCACATACTGGAAAAATTTAGCTCTTGTTACCATCTGGCCCTGCATCTGAAAAGATTTCCCCCACTTGATGTAGTCTGCAGACATCATCATCAAAACCTGAAAGCACTCACAACACTAAGTAACTACCTTTGCTGGTCATAAAAAAAGATGTGATCCTACTTAGCATCTGAATTTCATCTGCTTAGTTTCAGAAGGTCTTACTCTGGGGTTACAGAAGGAATAGGCATGCAGTTACATCCAATAAACTCTATACCTTGTGGCTGAAGTAGAGTCTAAAGGCATCTGGTTCTATTATATTGGCTTTAAGCTCTGCTTTATTTTCAACAAATGATTGTTTATATTTGTCCCCTTGAGCCCATGGTGATGGTTTATAAGGTGTTACATTATTTTTGTTCACTTGAGTGGATATTTATACATACATTCTTTGGCTTCAGGTATTTTCATTTTATGGTCGGGAATTTGGTATGCATATGCAGAGAAATGCTGACGAGTCACTACATTCATCTATTGCTCAGAGAGATGATTATGGGCCGTAATCCTAGATAGTAAAACAAACAGCTAGGAGAGTTCATTCTTTTAGGTTTAATCCCTGCATGGTTTTCCTGCCTGCAAATAAAACAGGCAGCAGAAAGGAGTTAGATTAATCACCCCTGACACATTATATTTTCTTATATCATTGCTATGCCATCAAGGAGAACAAAAATCAATGCAATTGCTTATTTTTATTGAGTCCTTACTCTGTGGCAGACAGTTCTCTAAATGCCATATGTGAATCTATGCATTTGATCCTCAACATCACCCTATGAGGTAAACACTAGCATTATCTTGATTTTGCAGATAAGATAACTAAAGCACAGAGTATAATAATTTGCTCAGCATCACACAGTTGGTAAGTGGCAGAGCTGAGATTCATGCCTAAGAAGTTTGACTGTAGAATCCATATGGTTAGCTCTTGTGCTGTGCTGTTTTTTGGGATAACTTGACACCTGAAAGTGCAGAATGATTTATTTTGAAGGAATGAATGCTCAGCTTGGAAAAATTTGTGAGAATAGTTTACTCTAGTCGCTTATTACAAACCTTGTCTGATTTATAAAACATCACAAAATGCAGGAATTGGTAAATCTGAGAACAAGGTCCAGGAAATAAAAGGAGAGAAGCCAAGCAATTTTTTTTAAAGGCTGTAAACGTTTGTAGTAAATACTACAATCAGATACATTAATTGAGATTGCTTGTTTTCTATGAAAAAATTCAATACCACACTGATGTAACAGAATTATAAAAAGTAGCAGACAATAACTCTTGGAAAATTTTTCAAAAATACGAAAATACTACATCAAAATCCACAAGGTGTTCACAAGTTCACTGGTGAACCTTCAAAATGTGATGAAAAATACAGTGGTCAAGTTACATTATCTGTTCTAGGCCACAAAAGCAATGTGATATTACCATATAAAGTTAATGTTTTCTTAGTCCCAAACTTGGTGATAATTAAAAATGATCAGTTTCCCACATGCACATGTGTACATAGTCATTCAGTCATGTTGACTCTTTGTGACACTTTGGACTGTAGTCCACCAAGCTTCTCTGTGCATGGGATTTTTTAGGCAAGAATACTGGAGTGGGTTGCCATTTTCCTCCTCCAGGGGATCTTCCTGACTCAAGAGATCGAACCCATGTCTCCTGTGTCTCCTGTGTTGCTCATTACCTGCTGAGCAATTTGGCAGGTTATAGTCCATGGGGTCACAAAAAGTTGGACTTAACTGAGGGACTAACAATTTTTCACATTCAACATTACCAAAAAGGACTGGATCCAAGAATGTAAATAAAGGTGAGATAACGAAGTGTATTAATTACTAGGTCAAAAATTTATTGTATCAGTTTAGCATATGCCCAAACTAATAACCTAAATGACTCATCTCAAATTTTAAATTTGAATTTAAAAATATAAGAGAAAGATTCTTATTTAATAACACATTGTAAATCAAAATTTAAAAAAAATTCTCCTTATTTTTAGGAAAAATAATTTCTGCTTTACCATGACTGTTTAGTATAATTTGGAAATTTTGGTACTGTCAATGATATAAGTAAGAAAAAAATCAATAGTAATAAACAATGGGAAAAGGAAAGATAACTATATTATGTGGAGATAAAGTTATTTTATTCCCAAAAACTCCAAAAGACATCAACTTAAATTTAACCTATGTTTAATAACAGAGTGGGTGATTTTATCAGTCAGTATGCTAGCAATTACCACAGATAATGGGCAAGCAAAGATGTGAGAATTCACATCATATTTCAATGGCTAGAGCAGCCTTTCTGCAGGAGGGTACCCTGAAATTTAAAGGGACATATGAATGAGCTAGTTAAACCAACAATGGAGATTACATGTGAAATTTGGCATTTAATTGAACCTCTCTTTTTTTTCCCCCCTTAGGTTTTTATGATACTGCTTTCCTTTCTCTGACTTTGCTGTGATAGTGTCTCCTATTTGTTCTTATATGTGAAAACAGTTTGCCAAATTCTGCATTTTGCTCTTATCCCAATACTGTTAAACCTTTATAGTAAAGTATTTGGAATCAAGAAATATATTTTTATCATGTAATTATTTTGAAACACTGTAAATTTCTCTGAATCTAAGTTCAAATAAAGTTTTCTATGTCTTCACTTTCCTGGCTGTGAATAGGCAAGGGCAACCTAGTTATTCTTGGAATAGTTTCAATTAAATTTTGTTACTCCTGAGTAAAATTTCTCCATTTTGTTTCCTGTCTATGACAGAAGTAGGAGTGAATAGACTGAAGATACCTAATCTATTCTCGCTTCTATTTTTCCCTCTTTGTGTATTTCAGTCCAGTGCTATTCTGAGCAATATTTTCCCCCATCACTTTCAGGCAAAGAGCAATTTATGAAATAACAGAAAACTCTAACTTCTAAAGTAAAAACTATGTGCACACATATATGTGTGTGTGTGTGTGCATGTGTGTGTGTATTTTAGCAATCCAATTCAACTCCAGAAAAGAGACAGCCTGGGAACCATGAAAAGAAATCCAAGTACCAAGAAAGACTTGTAATAGTTTGTCCTGTATTGGGCCACATAGGGGGGTGCCATATACTGAATGTTTGTGTTCCTCATGAATTCATATTTTGAAGCCGTAATTCCCAATGTAACCACATTTGGAATTGATGAAGGTTAAATGAGGTTATACAGATGGGCCCTGAAATTCATGATGGTAGAGAAGCCAGTAAAAAGACTGTGGGTAGAAATAGGGATGTTAAAAGCAATTTTGCTGAAGGCTCAGAGAGAGACCTGGAGAGAGATTCTTTTTCTTAGAGAGTACAAAAATTGTCATAAACAGATGCTGGTAGAAATATGGATGTTAAAGTCCAATCTGGTTAAGTTTCAGATGGAAATGAAGAACTTATTTTGGAAGCTGGAGGAAAGGTGATCTTTGTTATAAAGTGGTAGAGAACTTGGCTGAATTGCATTTATGCTCTACTGTTCTGTGGAAGGTAGAACCTGTGAATAGTAATGTTTCAGTTCAGTTCAGTTCAGTCGCTCAGTCGTGTCCGACTCTTAGCGACCCCATGAACCACAACACGAAAGGCCTCCCTGTCCATCACCAATTCCCGGAGTTCACTCAAACTCATGTCCATCCAGTCGGTGATGCCATTCAGCCACCTCATTCTCTGTCATCCCCGTCTCTTCCCACCCCCAATCCCTCCCAGCATCAGAGTCTTTTCCAGTGAGTCAACTCGTCACATGAGGTGGCCAAAGTATTGCAGTTTCAGCTTTAGCATCAGTCCTTCCAATGAACACCCGGATTGATCTCCTCCAGAATGGACTGGTTGGATCTCCTTGCAGTCCAAGGGACTCTCAAGAGTCTTCTCCAACACCACAGTTCAAAAGCATCAATTCTTCGGCGATCAGCTTTCTTCACAGTCCAACTCTCACATCCATACATGACCACAGGAAAAACCATAGCCTTGACTAGACGGACCTTGGTTGGCAAAGTAATTAGCAGGGGATATTTTTAAGCAAATTATTGAAAGAGTGGTTTGTGTCCTCCTTAATACTTATAACAATATGGTAAAGGATACAGATCAGTTAAAGAAGGAATTGTTAAGCCAAAAGGAACAAGACTTGAAGATTAAACCATCCTCAACTTATCCATATTGCAAAAAAATGAGAAAAAAAAAACACTTATTCTGAAGAGAAGATAAAGGGTGTTGAACAGCAATTTCAATTCAGGGATTCAACCAGCCACTTTAGCAGAGGCCAAGAGTAGAGATGGGATTATATCATCTCTGTCAGCTGGCACTAAAGGAAACAGAGAAAACGGTAGGGAATGAAGAAAAGCAGTGAACCTGCATTATCTCTCAGGAATGACCCTGAGGTCTGTTCAGAGATCATCAAGACTGTCATTCCCATCATAAATACAGCAGAAAAGGCTCCCTCTTACTAGGTTTCAGAAGTCCAATCCCTTGCAGAAATCTATGTGCATTAGACTATCCCACAGATCCAAAGGGGTGAGAATACCCAGACAGCCTATAGGATTAACATATCTACCCCTGTAGCTATGGCTTGGAGGGCAGAGCATTGGTCCGAAGAGGACTATTCTCCAGCCTTAAGTTCTAATGGTATTTGTTTTGCCAGGTTTGGGACTTGCTTGGAACCCATCGCTCCTTCCTTTGTTTCTATTTCTCCCTTTTGGAGTTGCGATGTCTCTTATGCCTGTACCACCGTTGTGTGTATGTGCACATAATCTGAATGGTTTTACAGGTTCACAGCTGGAGAGAAATCTTCCTTCAGGATGAATCATACCTCCAGTCTCACCCATATTTGATTTAGATGGTATTTCGATGAAACTTTGGACTTTAAACTTTAAAGTTAATACTGGAATGAGTTAAGTATTTGTGGATTGCTGAAATGGAATCTGTTCTTCACGTGAGAAGGACATGGATTTCAGGAGTCAGGGGTAGAATGTTATGGACCGTGTCCCATCAGATTCATATAATGAAATTGAAGCCTTTGGGATGTAGTTAGGGTTGGATGAAGTCAAGAGGGTAGAGTGCACATGATGAGAGTTGTGTTCTGAAGAGGAGATATCAAAGTTTTCTCTCTGCAATGTGTGGATTCAAGAAGACAGCCATCTGGAAGCCAGGAAAAGAGCCCTTACAAATAACTAAATCTTCTGGCACCTTAGTCTTGGATGCCCCAGCATAGAGAACTATGAAAAATAGATGTCAGTCATTTGAAACTAAGGTATTTTGTTATAGTAGCTTGAGCTAAGACACCCATCTACAAATTTCAATGGGCAGAAATGAATCCATTGATGGATAGACCTGAGATCATGGGAGTGATAAGGTTTAGGCTATTAAAAGAGTCACCAATATTCCAAGAAGTCCACCAACATTCCAAGAACACATTTGGATGAATATAACATTACTCCATGCAAGCTCTATAGTAAGATTTCATTTGGCCTTGGAAAATACTTTATTCTTACTTTTTTTAGATGGAAACTCATTTGAGCAAAGATGTGGCATCAGTTTATTTATGCTTTCTTTTGAAACATTATCATGGCTGGCTATTCAATATCTAATGAAGTGGCAGGAATGAAACAGAGAATTTTTCCTTAAAGTGGCTGTATATGATTCAGGCACAATGATTGGTATATATCTACTTCAATCACATAAAAACTTGACCAAAATCAGCATATACAACTAGACAACCTGTATGTAATATTTAATAGCAAAAGAGTTCTTGATTTTTATAAATGTATATTTCAGGAGGATATTAATGGTATCAGGGAACTTTCATATTCATAGTGAGTACTTCTGTGTGCCCTTATAAAGTTCAAAAATTATCACTGCTATTTTTGGTAAGTTCCTTTTACAAAGAGTTCCATGTGTGCTAAATGTATGACCTATTCATCTCATACTCATTAAGAAATCAATTTTTTAGAGCAAATGTTACAAATGAATATTTAATTTAGTTGCAATTAAGAATGTGTATTTACAGAACATTTCTTATTAATTAACACAAACCAGATTGGCTAAACATAGAAAAATTTGACCTTCTACTACAACTATTCACTTGGCTCGGTATTATTTTCAAAAGCACCAGAACTGGATCCAACCTGATCATGTCTCCCTCTGTAAACACATCTCTGCCTAATGAGGTTCCAGTTCCCAGGTGGTCTGCAGAGGTTCAGTTCTTTGCATTTCTCGGCAAAAAGTCAGATGCCCAAATCTCCAGTTGACACTGAGAAGCCATTCCTAAAAGCTCTTATAAGAGCCATTCCAATAAATTCTTTCCATTCCTACTCTAAATAAGCAAAAATGAATGACTTTTCTCAAAATGAGGTCTTTAGTTCAAACATGAAAATACGTTTAGCTTAGATACACACTTGACCTGTAGCCTTAAGAATCACAAATCAGAGGAAAAACTGCATACTAATTTAACTAGGCCTTTATCATCTTTTTCTCCTTGGGCTTTTCTTCTAATTAAAAGCCAAGATTGACATCAAATTGTTGCAAAAATACGTTGTAAAATCTTTACTAAGCTAATCAACTAATTTCTGAATGCCTGCGTTCACTAAAGCTATGTGAATAAAAACAGGTCACAGCATACTCCTAGAAGCTTAAGAAAATCACCCGTGTTCTTCTTCCTGATCTTAAATGACAAAAAGAGATTATAAACATATTCTTCCATGCTACACTTCACTATACATAAACCACCAAGCTCCAGACAGAGACTGCTATGATTTCACAGTTCATTTCAACCCTGTAAAAATAAATAACTTGTCACTTAAGCCACGACGATTGCTTATAATTTTGTTAAAATTGTAGTCATTTTCTTAGAGTTGTAAAGAAATAAGAGAGTTTCATCTACCATTTTGTATATTGTCACCTTGCTTATTTAACTTATATGCAGAGTACATCATAAGGAACGCTGGGCTGGAAGAAGCACAAGCTGGAATCAAGATTGCTGGGAGAAATATCAATAACCTCAGATATGCAGATGACACTACCCTTATGGCAGAAAGTGAAGAGGAACTCAAAAGCCTCTTGATGAAAGTGAAAGAGGAGAGTGAAAAGGTTGGCTTGAAGCTCAACATTCAGAAAACAAAGATCATGGCATCTGGTCCCATCACTTCATGGGAAATGGATGGAAAAACAGTGGAAACAGTGTCAGACTTTGTTTTTTTGGGCTCCAAAATCACTGCAGATGCTGATTGCAGCCATGAAATTAAAAGACGCTTGCTCCTTGGAAGGAAAGTTATGACCAACCTTGATAGCATATTAAAAAGCAGAGACATTACTTTGCCGACCAAGGTCCGTCTAGTCAAGGCAATGGTTTTTCCCGTGGTCATGTATGGATGTGAGAGTTGGACTGTGAAGAAAGCTGATCGCCGAAGAATCGATGCTTTTGAACTGTGGTGTTGGAGAAGACTCTTGAGAGTCCCTTATACTGCAAGGAGATCCAACCAGTCCATTCTAAAGGAGATCAATCCTGGATGTTCATTGGAGGGACTGATGCTAAAGCTGAAACTCCAGTACTTTGGCCACCTCATGAGACGAGTTGACTCACTGGAAAAGACTCTGATGCTGGGAAAGGTTGGGGGCGGGAGGAGAAGGGGACGACGGAGAATGAGATGGCTGGATGGCATCACCGATTCTGTGGACATGAGTTTGAGTGAACTCCGGGAGTTGGTGATGGACAGGGAGGCCTGGCGTGCTGTGATTCATGGGGTCGCGGAGAGTCGGACACGACTGAGCGACTGAACTGAACTGAACTGATCTACCATTTTGTCACTACTGAGGAATGTTGTCTGGGATTTAGAAATGGATATTTGTCAGTTATACACTAACCATGGGAGGATGATTAATAAGGTTATAGTTATGTTCTTATTAGTATTATACATTATTGTTTTGAAAAGGTTGGCAGAGGATTGGTTCCTAACATTGTTAGAGCCAGTAAGCAGTTATTTATTATAGATTTATGCCATAAAATAGTTAAGTGACAGCAAGCTGTTTTCTTAAATGTTAATTAAGGATCATCTTGATTTATAAAATCTCTGCTATCTCTGTGCAACATTGAACTAGAAACTTATACAGTCAAATCAATTCCTCTGAATAAATCAGGTCTCAGTAATGATCATTTGCATTTTACCCATGCAGGATAATTTAGAGAACATGCCTGAAGACACTGTGTAAACTGGACAACCACAAAAGATCTCTTCCAACTTTATGATGACTGCGAAGATTTAGCAATAATATCTTTGTGTGTGTGTGTGAGTGCTCAGTTGTTTCCGACTCTGCAACCTCATGGACTATAGCCCTCTATGCTCCTCTGTCCGTGGAATTTTCCAGGCAGGAATACTGGAGTTGGTTGCCATTACCTACTCCAGGTTATCTTCCTGACCCAAGGATCAAATTCACGTCTTTTGTGTCTTCTGCTTTGGCAGGTCGATCCTTTACCACTAGTATCACCAACTTGCAGTTCTGCTGGTAACTATTATTTTATGAGAATTAGCAGTGATTTACATCTTTTTTTTATTGGGGTAATAATATCCTATTAATAAAAAAAAAGGTGAAATTGAAGTCGCTCAGTGGTGTCCAACTCTTTGCAATCCCATGGACTGTAGCTTGTCAGGCTCCTCCATCCATGGGATTTTCCAGGCAAGAATACTGGAGTTGGTTGCCATTTCCTTCTCCAGGGGATCTTCCCAACCCAGGGATTGAACCTGGGTCTCCAGCATGCAGGCAGACTCTTTATCATCTGAGCCACCAGGGAATCTACTCCTATTATCCAGGTCATTTTTAAATAGATGAATGAATCATATAAAAGGGGTGCTTTTTGGATAGTTACATAATCATTTTTGTGATATGTTTTCTTGGTGGGCACAAAAATCAATCTTTAGGGGAGAAATGAAGAGTGCAATCAAGATTTTATATTGAAACACTCAAAGAAAATCCATGGTTACTTGTTTTCTGTAGGATTCTTGTTCAAAATTGTGGTAGGAAACACTTTTCTAATATGCAATATTCTGTGTTAGGCGTGTGTGTGTGTGTGTGACATAAATTGATGCAATAATATATTTTGCTCCTAGTTTTCAACCTTTACATAGAAGGTACGATGATTACACGTAGAACAAATCAAAATGCAGTCATGTTTCACAACTTAAAATATTTTTGTATATTACAATGCTCTGTTGTCTATCAGATTTAAGATAGTTATGTTTCTTTATATTTATATTTTACTGTTAGTGAAAAGATTTGGAGGTTTCATTTGGCAGTCTCTCAGTTCTAGGTTCAATGCTTCTGTCACAAAGCTTTGAACAGAAGACAGTACCTAAGTTCTCATTTTAGCAAATGTATAGTGAAGACTAGAAAAATATTAGTGGTACATTAAAATAAGACTTGGTTTTCCAAGTCTTAGTCAATTTTGTATTTTTTTGTGTATGTTTTGATGTTCTCTTTGAATTCCCCTTTTAATTCTTGGAATTATTTTAAAATCATTACATAGTTTCACCACACATTTCTGTATGAAGTATAATTTTCCTCCTGAAATAGGGTCACATAACTACCAACCGATGAATTTCAAAACCCCTTCCTATTCACCAACCTCCATACTATCAATCAAATCTTCATTTAGTAATATGAATTCTTCTTTTAAGCCATGTTATTGAGGTATGGTTGACATACAAAAAGCTGTACATATTTAATGTGTACAACTAGATGAGTCTGGGACAAGTATACACCCGTATAACCATCACCACCATCAAAGCTGTAAAATTCTGATCACCTCCAGCTTTTTCTCTGCTCCTATTTTTCTTATTCTTGTTGTAGTTTTGTGGTAAGAACACAAATAAAAGCTGAGCAGATTTTAAGTGTGTAATATAGTATTGTTAGCTACAGCCATTTCACAGTATAGTGTTTCTTTAAAATACTGACTCTTTAAAATAATTTTTTTCAGAAAAATTTGGACATTTTTGGGCTAGTTTTCACATTATATATGAGGAAATTGATTTTTTCATAAAAATATATGAAAATTAAAAGAACATATAATTTCTCTGTTTTTCTTTCTCCAGATATATCAGCATTTTGGGGGTGGGCAAATTCTGTTTAATTATTGGGTTATACATTTTGTATCCAATTTGGTTACATAGACCAGCACTTTGAAGAAGAATATGGTCATGGCGAAAATTATGTAAAATTACAATAGACAGTTTGGTTTGGATATATTTGAACAACAGTAACAATATCAATGTCAACCAGCATTTATTGAGGGATTACTAGTAATAGTACTAAGTACATAACAAACACTTGATTTAGTTTTCACAGCCCTACAAAATCAAAGTGCAGTTATGACCTCAGTTTCACAGATGAAGTTATTAAGACAGAAGTTCAGTGATATGACCCAATGGACTCAGCAAGTGCTAGAATCGTGAAGCAAACCTGGACCCATTCTGTTTTTCTAATTGAAATATAGTTGGTTTACAGTATTGTAAAGGACCCATTCTTACATTCTAACTCTTATAGAGTGTTCTTCCTACTTGATTTTTTTAGTTTTGGTATGTCCTGTTGTTTTATAGAACAAGAATACACAGACTCCAAATTTTTATTGCTTTTTTTAAAGGAAAAATGAATAAAAGAGATGAAAAACATTATGTGCAGAAGCATGCTAATGTTAAAAACAGCTAGCTATGACCTAGGGACTAAATACCAGACTTAGAGTTTAAAAACTAAATTTAAATATTTACTATAACCCTTATTTTAAGACATTTTGAAATTTCTCAGAGTTCTGTTTCCTTTTTCTGTAAAAAAGGGGTAATTTTTATATTATGGGTTTTTGTAAATACCATATTCAATATATATTTTAAATGAAGCTTTTTATAAATGTGACAGTACCATGATGCCTTTAAAAAAATTGTTCTATGTTATCTGTGTCTTATCTAAGACTGATATTAGACAATTGGCTTGACATATCTTCCCTGTCTTCATATTACACATGGGCACTTACATGATGTACACGTTGGATTAGAATGTGATCTGGGTGATTTTGCCAGAACAGCTTCATGCTCTGCTGTCATCCCTTCCTGTGTCCCCTCGTATTAGTGATGTATATATGGAAGAAGAAATTCTGTGAAAATGTAGTCTAAACCCTCTTTAACAGATAAAGAACTAGATCTTGGGTAATAAAGTTCAGTTCAGTTTAATTCAGTCGCTCAATTGTGTCCAACTCTTTGTGACCCCATGGACTGCAGCACGCAAGGTTTGCCTGTCCATCACCAATTCCTGGAGCTTGCTCAAACTCATGTCCATTGAGTCAGTGATGCCATCCAGCCACCCTCTGTCATCTCCTTCTCTTCCCACCTTCACTCTTTCCCAGTATCAGGGTCTTTTCCAGTGAGTCAGTTCATTGCATCAGGTGGCCAAAGTATTGGCACTTCAGCTTCAGTGTCAGTCCTTCCAATGAATATTCATGGCTGATTTCCGTTAGGATTGACTGGCTTGATTTCCTTGCAGTCCAAGGGACTCATGAGTCTTCTCCAATACCACGGTTCAAAAGCATCAATTCTTGGGCACTCAGCTTTCTTTATAGTCCGGCTCTCACATCCCTACGTGACTACTGGAAAAACCATACCTTTGACTAGATGGACCTTTGTTGGCAAAGTAATGTCTCTGCTCTTTAAAATGCTGTCTAGGTTGGTCATAGTTTTTCTTCCAAGGAGCAAGGGTCTCTTAATTTCATGGCTGAAGTCACCTTCTGCAGTAATTTTGGAGCCCAAGAAAATAAAGTCTGTCACTGTTTCCACTGTTTCCCCATCTATTTGCCATGAGGTGATGGGACCGGATGCCATAATCTGTGTTTTTTGAATGCTGAGTTTTAAGCCAGCTTTTTCACTCTCCTCTTTCACTTTTATTAAGAGGCTCTTGTTCTTCTTTGCTTTCTGCCAAAAATAAAGTTTCTTTCAGCAAATTTGATTAGAGGCAGAATGAAGATTAAGCCCTGGTGCTGTCAACCAGTTTAAGGAGTCTCTCTAAATGCCCTCTTTCTCATCAGACAATGGACAAGGAAGACGTTAATTGGCCTTTAAAAATGATAATAATGATTTACTTGACAGAATTTCAATGGACGAAAACAGTTACCATCTATGAATTAAAAGGTGGCTTGGGACTATTGAAAATATCATAGACTCCTTTCTGGGAATTGCCTTGCTTAAATGCCATTTTATCAATTCATGTGACAGATCATTCATTTTTCTGAAACATTATTCTATAAATGCATTCCACAAATAAAATTGTGTCAGGTGTTATTTTAGATGCTTAAGGAAAGGTTGGGGGCGGGAGGAGAAGGGGACGACAGAGAATGAGATGGCTGGATGGCATCACCGACTCTGTGGACATAAGTTTGAGTGAACTCTGGGAGTTGGTGACGGATAGGGAGGCCTGGCGTGCTGTTGTGATTCATGGGGTCGCGGAGAGTCGGACACGACTGAGTGACTGAACTGAACTGAACTATATAAAAAGAGGATGATGATATTGGACATTAAATCAAGGTGGGCTTTCATGTTTAAATAAGATCTAGATTTTAGGTCTATTTCCAATATCAGTTACCTATACAAACTTGATAATTAGAATTCATTCTGTTAAATACATTCTTATTGGATCTGTACACAATTTACTGAGGATCTGTTATAAATCAAGTATGTTTTCTGTAAAAATTTATTTAATCCTACAATTTCCCATCATGGTGAGTATTTTTACATCTGCTTTGTGGTTGAGACTACTGAGGAGAAAACAGTCTAAGTAACCTATTCAAAATCACCCAGTGAATACATGTAAGATCTGGGTATGTGTGTAATATAGGTTTTTTATTATTACATTTACTCTATCCTTCTTACATTGCATAGTTCTACCACTTAAAGGTAGACTGAGAAAATGTATGCAAAAGCACAATGCATGTCTCATTGTGAGGGCTGTACAAGGAATGTTGTTGTTGTCATTCAGTCATGTCTGATTCTTTGTGACCCCATGGACTGTAGACCATCACGCTCCTCTGTCCTTGGGATTTCCCAGGCAAGAATACTGGAGTGGGTTGCCATTTCCTTCTCCAGGGGATTTTCCCAACCCAGGGATCATGCAAGGATTATTTATTATTGTTATATACTAAGGTAATCTCACTAGGTCTATGCATCATTTAAAGGCAGTTGAAAACCGTATAGGACCAGACGCATTCTATGTCTCAGCTTTCAATATGAGAGTGGCAATAATCAATGATTCAAAGTGATCTTTTTACCCAATGAATTTTTTTTTTATTTCCCCTGCTGCCTTTTCTGTCACAATTGCACTCTTCATTGACACTTTCATGAGAGGGTGAGCTAAATCAGGACACCTTTGTGCAAGCTGACATTTAATTTGGCAGCACGTATGAAAAATATGAGCTTCCTAGGTGATGCAGTGATAAAAAGTCCACCTACCAGTTCAGGGGACCCAAGAAGGACTGATGTTGAAGCTGAAACTCCAATACTTTGGCCACCTGATGCGAAAAGCTAACTCATTTGAAAAGACCCTGATGCTGGGAAAGATTGAGGGCAGTAGAAGGGGATGACAGAGGTTGAGATGGTTTGATGGCATCACCGACTCAATGGACATAGGTTTCAGTAGACTCAGGCAGTTGGTGATGGACAGGGAGGCCTGGTGTGCTGCGGTTCATGGGGTTGCAAAGAACTGGACATGACTGAGTGACTGAACTGAACTGAAGAGATATGAGTTCTGTCCTTGGGTCAGGAAGATTTTCTGGAGAGGGAATGGCAACCCACTCTAGTATTCTTGCCTGGAGAATCCCATGGACAGAGGAGCCTGAGGGACTATAGTCCATGGAGTCACTAAGATTTGGATGTGACTGAGCACATACATAGACCTAAATGAAAGATATGGATTTAAGACAAGGAGGCCATGGACATGACATCCTGTTGGAACTTAAGGTTTTGATTTCTCTTATGACCTGTTTCCTTCAAGGATTTTTATAACAGAATCTCTATCTGTCTCTATTCTGCTTTATTCTCAGCAACTTGACATATAACCTGTCAAAAATATATTATTTTGATGATTTCATGAGTAGAAAATTCAGATTCAGAAAACAGAAAAATAACCAAACCTATCTAAGCATTTTAGAAGCTCAGAAAACATTGATCTTTCAGTATTTTTTTTTAAATTTATTTATGTTAATTGGAGGCTAATTACTTTACATTATTGTATTGGTTTTGCCATACATTGACATGAATATGCCCCGGGTGTACATGTGTTCCCCATCTTGAATCCCCCTCCCACCTCCCTCCCCATCCCATCCCTCTGGTTCATCCCAGTACCCCAGCCCCGAGCATCCTGTATCATGCATCGAACCTGGGCTGGCAATTCGTTTCACATATGATAATATACATGCTTCAATGCCATTCTCCCAAATCATCCCACCCTTGTCCTCTCCCACAGAGTCCAAAAGACTGTTCTATACATCTGTGTCTCTTTTGCTGTCTTGTATACAGGGTTATTGTTATCATCTTTCTAAATTCCATATATATGCGTTAGTATACTGTATTGGTGCTTTTCTTTCTGGCTTACTTCACACTGTATAATAGGCTCCAGTTTCATCCACCTCATCAGAACTGATTCAAATTCATTCTTTCTAATGGCTGAGTAATACTCCATTGTGAATACGTACTACAGCTTTCTTACCCATTCATCTGCAGATGGACATCTAGGTTGCTTCCATGTCCTGGCTATTATAAACAGTGCTGCCATGAACATTGGAGTACATGTGTCTCTTTTAATTCTGGTTTCCTTGGTGTGTATGCCCAGGAGTGCGATTGCTGGGTTGCATGGCAGTTCTATTTCCAGTTTTTAAAGGAATCTCCACACTGTTCTCCATAGTGACTGTACTAGTTTGCATTTCTACCAACAGTGTAAGAGGGTTCCCTTTTCTCCACACCCTCTCCAGCATTTATTGCTTGTAGACGTTTGGTTAGCAGCCATTCTGACTGGCATGAAATGGTACCTCATTGTGGTTTTGATTTGCATTTCTCTGATTATGAGTGATGCTGAGCATCTTTTCATGTGTTTGTTAGCCATCTGTATGTCTTCTTTGGAGAAATGTCTATTTAGTTCTTTGGCCCATTTTTTGATTGGGTCGTTTATTTTTCTGGAATTGAGTTGCAGGAGTTGCTTGTATATTTTTGAGATAATTTTTTGTCAGTTGCTTCATTTGCTTTATTTTCTCCCATTCTGAAGGCTGTCTTTTCACTTTGCTTATAGTTTCCAGCTTTTATTTTTTCAATGGTAGTTCTTTCCAGTAGCTACAGAATATTAATTTCCCCTAGTTTATTGTACATTTGAAAAGTGCCATGATGACTAAATGGTCTAGAAATATATTATTTTGTTAATGGTTGTAATCTGCCATATTCCAGGGGATGATGCTGCTCTTTTAGTTTCAGTACTGTTTTTTTGAGGATCAGTCTATTTGCAGTGGAAGAAAAACTGTGTTAGATTCAGCTTTTTTACTTTAATCCCCACTCTAAAAATGTTTTGAAGATGGCTCATCTTACTAACAACAAAGCCATTTTCCTCTACATATGCATTTGCAAATAAATGAATAAATGAAGTTTTATAGCATTCTCATCAGGAGTTCCCTATTGTTTCTAGTGAAAACTAATTAGCTGAATTCAGATTTTCAATTAATTGTAGAGTAGAACCGTGCAAGAAACCACAAAACATTAAAAAAAATACATGATATTTATATAAAAGCTATTACTTCTTTTTTATGTGGATTTCTAGGATAAGCTTGATATAATACAGTTCTAAAAATTATGTTCCATCTCAGAAAGTACTGCTGCACTCTGCAGGGGTTTCAAGAGAAAGAAAGTAGTAATGTAATTTACCTTTTTTCCTTATAGTGTTCTAACATTTGTAATATATTGGTGAAAATTACTGGTTAAAGTGGAGAATAGATATAAGCTGTGCATCTAAATCTTGGGGCCATATTATATTTAGATGTGTCTACTGAAATATGACAGAGACCAGATATGGTTTTCTCTTATCCAAGTAGTGACATGGGGGAGGATTGCAGGCCTGATGTATATTCTTATTTCAAGTCAGAGAATGCCTCTGTGGTCTTGATGATAGGAAGTGTGAAATCATGCTTTTCCTTCACTCAGGGGAAAGAGAAGTTCAAGAGAGTCAGTTGTGTTAAGCAAGTGTAAAGAATTAACCAGAAGACAAACGTGCAAAAATTAACTTGAAGGGCCTTATAATACCTGCTTTTAAGACTTACTGTAACAGTAGTGAATTGTCTTAAATGTAGACAAGTAGATCAATGACAAAAGATAGGAATTAAAAACTAGGCCTCAATTACATGATAAACTGATTTTTTTTTTTTTACAAAAGTTGCTAAAATTGAATATTTCCAAGACGGCGGAGGAATAGGATGGCGAGACCACTTTCTCCCCCACAAATTCATCAAAAGAACATTTGAACGCTGAGTAAATTCCACAAAACAACTTCTGAATGCTGGCAGAGGACATCAGGCACCCAGAAGAGTAGGCCATTGTCTTCAAAAGGAGGTAGGAAAAAACATAAAGGATAAAAAGAGAGACAAAAGAGGTAGGGACGGAGCTCTGTCCCGGGAAGGGAGGCTTAAAAAAGAGAGAAGTTTCCAAACACCAGGAAACACTCTCACTGGCGAGTCTGTGGCGAGCTTTGGAATCTCAGAGGGCCACATAACTGGGAGGAAAAAGAAAGAAAGAATTAAAACTCACAGAATACACGCCCAATGGTCACCCCCAGCCTAGAAGCAGGCAGATGCCCGCATCCGCCATTAGCAAGCAGGGGGCTGGGCAAGAAGGAGCCCACTAAACTGCTTAGAGAGAGGACTGGGCCTGAATGCAGTGAGGGTAATCTGAGACAGCTAACTGGAGATAGCAAAGCAGACTGTGGGATAACTACCCCGCAAAAAGGCGAAAAACCCTAAGACTCTGCCAGTACCGTTCACAGAACAAAGGACTGAGAAGAGCTAGCCAGCTGCAGACTGCCCATCTGCCACCGAGACAGGCAGGGGAGGCAGCCAGAGCTGGAAGGGGGCAATTGCGGCCCCAGAAAGGCATCCGATACCAAACTGCAGGCAGGTTTCGTTGCTAATCAAGACTTCTTAGTTCTGGCCGGTCAACATCCGCCTGAGAAGGTGCTCCAGTTGTACACCCAGAAAACCGAGCGGGAGGGACCGGGGAGGCGATGTCGCAGTGACTGCGCTCGCCAAACACCTGGTCACCTGAGCTGCTCAGACCGGGGAAGGGCACAAAACGCAGGCCCAACCAAATCTGCGCCTTTGTGGAGTACCCAAGTACCTGAACCTGAGCTGGGATGTGCATGCAACCCAGTGCCAGCCTCAGACAGTTCTCGGCAGAGCAACCTAGAGCCTGTGCAGTGTAGACTGGGATAGCACACATGCTGTGAGCGGGGACAAACCCAGTGTGGCCGAGACACTGCGAGCACTCCCCACAGACACCAGAGATATTTGATTGCAACATTCCTCCCTTCCCAGAACAGGACTGAACAACTGAGCCTTAAAAAGTGTCCACCATCGCCCCTCAGTGTCAGGGTGGAAATTAGACACTGAAGAGACCAGCAAATAGAAGAAGCTAAAACAGAGGGAACCACCTTGGAAGTGACAGATAGAGAAGTCTAGAGGCTACTGCAAGAATAAAACTAAAAACCAGAGGCAGGAGGCTTAAGTCCAAATCCTGAGAACACCAGAGAACTCCTGACTCCAGGGAACATTAATCGATAGGAGCTCATCAAACGCCTCCATACCTACACTGAAACCAAGCACCACCCAACGGTCAACAAGTCACAGAGCAAGACATACCATGCAAATTCTCCAGTAACACAGGAAAATAGCCCTGAACTTCAATATACAGGCTGCCCAAAGTCACTCCAAACCCACTGACATCTCATAACTCATTACTGGACACTTCATTGCACTCCAGAGAGAAGAAATCCAGCTCCACCCACCAGAACACTGACACAACTTCCCTAACCAGGGAACCTTGACAAGTCACCCGTCCAACCCCACACACAGCGAGGAAACTACATAATAAAGAGAACTCCACAAACGGCCAGAAGATGGGAAGGCCACCTCAAACACAGCAATATAAGCAAGACGAAGATGCAGAGAAATACCTAGCAAATAAAGGAACAGGATAAATGCCTACCAACCCAAACAAAAGAGGAAGAGATAGGGAACCTACCTGATAAAGAATTCCGAATAATGATAGTGAAATTGATCCAAAATCTTGAAAACAATTTGGAGTTACAGATAAATAACCTGGAGACAAGGATAGAGAAGATGCAAGAAAGGTTTAATAAGGATCTGGAAGAAATAAAAAAAGAGTCAATATACAATGAATAATGCAATAGATGAGATCGAAAACACTCTGGAGGGAAGCAACAGTAGAATAATGGAGGCAGAAGATAGAATAAGTGAGTTAGAAGATAGAATGGTAGAAATAAATGAAACAGAGAGGAAAAAAGAAAAATGAATTAAAAGAAATAAGGACAATCTCAGAGACCTCTGGGACAATGTTAAACGCCCCAACATCCGAATCATAGGAGTCCCAGAAAAAGAAGACAAGAAGAAAGACCATGAGAAAATACTTGACGGGATAATAGTTGAAAATTTCCCTGAAATGGGGAAGGAAAAAATCACCCAAGTCCAAGAATCCCAGAGAATATCCACAAATCAATCAATGTAATACACCACATTAACAAAATGAAAAATAAAAACCATATGATTATCTCAATAGATGAAGAGAAAGTCTTTGACAAAATTCAACATCCATTTGTGATAAAAACCCTCCAAAAGGTGGGAATAGAAGGAACATTCCTCAACATAATAAAAGCTATATATGACAAACCCACAGCAAACATTATCCTCAATGGTGAAAAATTGAAAGCGTTTCCCCTAAAGTCAGGAACAAGACAACGGTGCCCACTATCACCACTACTATTCAACATAGTTTTGGAAGTTTTGGCCACAGCAATCAGAGCAGAAAAAGACATAAAAGGAATCCAAATGGGAAAAGAAATAAAATTCTCACTGTTTGCAGATGACATGATCCTCTACACAGAAAACCCTAAAGAATCTACCAGAAAATTACTAGAGCTAATCAATGAATATAGTAAAGTTACAGGATATAAAATCAACACACAGAAATCCCTTGCATTCCTATACACTAATAATGAGAAAATAGAAAGAGAAATTAAGGAAACAATTCCATTCACCGTTGCAATGAAAAGAATAAAATACTTAGGAATATATCTACCTAAAGAAACAAAAGACCTATATATAGAAAACTATAAAACACTGGTGAAAGAAATCAGAGAGGACACTAATGGATGGAGAAATATACCGTGTTCATGGATTGGAAGAATAAATATTGTGAAATACTACCCAAAGTAACTTGTAAGCCCAATGCATCCCTATCAAGCTACCAATGGTGTTTTTCACAGAGCTAGAACAAATAATTTCACAATTTGTATGGAAATACAGAAAGCCTCGAATAGCCAAAGCAATCTTGAGAAAGAAGAATGGAACTGGGGGAATCAACCTGCCGGACTTCAGGCTCTACTACAAAGCCACAGTCATCAAGACAGTATGGTACTGGCATAAAGACAGAAATATAGATCAATGGAACAAAATAAAAAGCCCAGAGATAAATCCATGCACCTATGGACACCTTATCTTTGACAAGGGAGGCAAGAATATTCAATGGAGAAAAGACAATCTCTTTAACAAGTGGTGCTGGGAAAATTTGGTCAACCACTTGTAAAAGAATGAAACTAGAACACTCCCTAACACCATACACAAAAATTAACTCAAAATGGATTAAAGATCTAAATGTAAGACCAGAAACTATAAAACTCCTAGAGGAGAACATAGGCAAAACACTCTCCGACATAAATCACAGTAGGATCCTCTGCCTATTAAACAGAGTGAAGTAAGCCAGAAAGAAAAACATCAGTACAGTATACTAACGCATGTATATGGAATTTAGAAAGATGATAATGATAACCCTGTATACAAGACAGCAAAAGAGACACAGATGTATAGAACGGTCTTTTGGACTCTGTGGGAGAGGACAAGGGTGGGATGATTTAGGAGAATGGCATTGAAGCATGTATATTATCATATGTGAAACGAATCACCAGTCCAAGTACGATGCATGATACAGGATGCTCGGGGCTGGGGTACTGGGATGACCTAGAGGGATGGGAAGGGGAGGGAGGTGGGAGGGGGATTCAAGATGGGGAACATATGTACACCTGGGTCAGATTCATGTCAATATATGGCAAAACCAATACAATAGTGTAAAGTGATTCAGTTCAGTTCAGTTCAGTCGCTCAGTCCTGTCCGACTCTCTGCGACCCCATGAATCACAGCACGCCAGGCCTCTCTTGCCTCCAATTAAAATAAATAAATTAAAAAAAAAGTTGCTACAATTATTTAATAAGAATAGTAGGATCTTTTAAACATATAGTATAGAAAAATTTAATATCTGCATAAAAATAAAATGACCACATTTTATATCAAACACAAACATTAATTGAGATAGACTGGATGAGATGGTTGGATGGCATCACCAACTCAATGGATATGAGTTTGAGTAAGCTCCGGGAGTTTGTGATGGACAGGGAAGCCTGGCGTGCTGCAGTCCCTGGGGTCGCAAAGAGTCAGACATGACTGAGCAACTGAACTGATAGACCTTAAAGAATAAGTTGAAGGAAATAAGCTTCCAGCAGGAAAGAAGGAAGTTCTATCATGATTTTGGAGCAAGCAAAGTTTTGTTTTGTTTTTTCTGATGGAACATGGCTGCAGTACATATATCAGTTAAAGGCTTCTATTCTGAATGTATAAATAAGTCGTACAACACAATGATAAAAAAAGGAAGCAACTGAAAGAAAAATAGATGTAAACAGGCACTGCAAAAATAAAGACATACAAAGCACGATTAGTCATCAGAGAATGTAATTTAAAATCACAATGAGATAATTCTCTCCACCCATAAAAATGGCTGAGATTTAAGTCCTGAAAGCACTAGTTGTTCATATATATGGTGCAACTAGAAGTTTTATACATTACTCATGAATGATCAGTTCAGTTCAGGTCAGTCACTTAGTTGTGTCCAACTCTTTGAGACCCCATGAATCACAGCACTCCAGGCCTCCCTGTCCATCACCAACCCCCGGAGTTCACTCAAACTCATGTCCATTGAGTCGGTGATGCCATCCAGCCATCTCATTCTCTGTTGTCCCCTTCTCCTCCTGCCCCAAATCCATCCCAGCATCAGAGTCTTTTCCAATGAGTCAACCCTTCGCATGAGGTGGCCAAAGTATTTGGATGCAATCTCAAAAATGACAGAATGATCTCTGTTCGTTTCCAAGGCAAACCATTCAATATTACAGTAATCCAAGCCTATGCCCCAACTGGTAACGCTGAAGAAGCCAAAGTTGAACGGTTCTATGAAGACCTACAAGACCTTTTAGAACTAATACCCAAAAGATGTCCTTTTCATTATAGGGGACTGGAATGTAAAAGTAGGAAGTCAAGAAATACCTGGAGTAACTCTGATGCTGGGAAAGGTTGGGGGTGGGAGGAGAAGGGGACGGCCGAGAATGAGATGGCTGGATGGCATCACCGACTCTGTGGAAATGAGTTTGAGTGAACAGTGAACTCCAGGAGTTGGTGATGGACAGGGAGGCCTGGTGTGCTGTGATTCATGGGATTGCGGAGAGTCGGACACGACTGAGCGACTGAACTGAACTGAACTGAACTGAACAAGCATATTTGGCCTTGGAGTATGGAATGAAGCAGGGCAAAGGCTAATAGTTTTGCCAAGAGAACGCACTGGTCATAGCAAACACCCTCTTACAACAACATAAGAGAAGACTCTACACATGGACATCACCAGATGGTCAACACCAAAATCAGATTGTTTCTATTCTTTGCAGCCAAAAATGGAGAAGCTGTATACAGTTAGCAAAAACAAGACCAGGAGCTGACTGTGGCTCAGATCATTAACTCCTTATTGCCAAATTCAGACTTAAATTGAAGAAAGTAGGGGAAACCACTAGACCATTCAGATATGACCTAAATCAAATCCCTTATGATTATACAGTGGAAATGAGAAATAGATTTAAGGGACTAGATCTGATAGAGTGCCTGATGAACTATGGACAGAGGTTCGTGACATTGTACAGGAGACAGGGATCAAGAACATCCCTATGGAAAAGAAATGCAAAAAAGCAAAATGGCTGTCTAGGGAGGCCTCACAAATAGCTGTGAAAAGAAGAGAAGCGAAAAGCAAAAGAGAAAAGGAAAGATATAAGCGTCTGAATGCAGAGTTCCAAAGAATAGCAAAGGAGAGATAAGAAAGCCTTCCTCAGCGATCAATGCATAGAAATAGAGGAAAACAACAGAATAGGAAAGACTAGAGATCTCTTCAGGAAAATGAGAGATACCAAGGGAACATTTCATGCAAAGATGGACTCAATAAAGGATAGAAATGGTATGGACCTAACAGAAGCAGAAGATATTAAGAGGTGGCAAGAATACACAGAAGAACTGTACAAAAAAGATCTTCACGACCCAGATAATCACGATGGTGTGATCACTCACCTAGAGCCAGACATCTTGGAATGTGAAGTCAAGTGGGCCTTAGAAAGCATCACTATGAACAAAACTAGTGGAGGAGATGGAATTCCAGTTGAGCTATTTCAAATCCTGAAAGATGATGCTGTGAAAGTGCTGCACTCAATATGCCAGCAAATTTGGAAAACTCAGCAGTGGCCACAGGACTGGAAAAGATCAGTCTTCATCCCAATCCCAAAGAAAGGCAATGCCAAAGAATGCTCAAACTACCGCACAATTGCACTCATCTCACAGGCTAGTAAAGTCATGCTCAAAATTCTCCAAGCCAGGCTTCAGCAATATGTATGTGAACCATGAACTTCCAGATGTTCCAGCTGGTTTTAGAAAAGGCAGAAGAACCAGAAGTCAAATTGCCAACATATGCTGGATAGTGGAAAAAGCAAGAGAGTTCCAAAAAAACGTCTATTTCTGCTTTGTTGACTCATGAATAATAGGTTGTATCAATACAACCACTTGGTGAATCATTCTGGTAGAGTCTCAAGTAGTTAAATCGTAGAAGTGATGAAATACATCAACCCTCTGACCTACCAATTTCATGTCTCGGTATTTGCCAAAAGAACCTAAACTATGTGCAAGGAAAGACTTTTGTAATATATTTACAACATCCTCATGGACAATAACCAAAAACTGGAAATCACCGAAATATTTGTCAAGGTAGAAAAGGATAAGCACATTATGTTAATTTCATACAGTATTTAATGTCTTAATCAGCTACACTTGCTATAATAAACTACCATAGACTAAGTGGCTTAAACAACAGACATTTATCATACTTCTGAAGATTGGGAAGACCACAATCAATGTGCCAGCATGTTCAGTTCTTGGTGAGGGCCTCTTTCTTTCTTCTGGATGGCCATCTTCTTGTCATGTCCTGTCATGGTAGAGAGAGGAAGCTCTGGTGTCTTATATAAAGGCAGCAATCACATTATGGATCATCACTCTCAAGACCTCACCTAATTACCTCCAAAATCCCCATTGGGATTTAGGGCTCCCACGCATGAATTTTGAATGAACACAAACATTGAGTTATGCTCTTAGCGAACAAAATATTCTCTTAAAATATGAAATAACTTGTATGAATCTCAAAAATGTTATACTGAATAAAAGGAAACATAAACAAAGAGTATATTTTTTATGAATAAGTTATAAGACAGGCAAAACTATTCTATGGTGAAAGAAATTAGAACACTGTCTAGTGGTTTGGGGGGGCTGGGAAGGAAAGGAGCACAAAGGAAAATTTAAGGATGATGGAAATGTTCTAGAAATTTTGATAAGAGTGTGAGTTATGAGCCTATTTATTTGAAAATTTAAGGGTGATGGAAATGTTCTGGAAATATTAAGAGCATGAGTTATGAACCTATTTATTTGACAAAACTCATTTTAAGATTTGTTCATTATATTTAAATTACAATATAATTCAAAAATTTAAAGCATGACCCATTTAGTGAAAAATTTCTATGGACAATGAAGATAACTAGGTAAAAAAGTAAAAGTGCTAACATTTTTGATTCAATCTTTCACCTGTGGTAAACACAATTTTGTCTTCAAAATACACTAGGATCTATCTACTTCTCACTACGTATATGACTATAACTCTACCAATACAATATCTTTCTTAGATATTTCATTAACCTTTTGATTTGTTTCACTATTTCAATTCTTACTGTGCTATAGATATTTTATTCTTCAAGTAGTGTCAAAGATAAACAAAGCTAGATATTAGTTAAAGTGGTAAGAACAGATGCATTCGGTAATAACTATTGCAATAGGGTAGGAGGTTCAGCATGAACAGACCTCAGCTTTACTTTGTGTAGAGGTGACTGAGACTTTTAAGGGGAGAGTGAGGAAGTGTGACAATTATTGAAGAATTCACTAAAACCTATTTCCAAAGTTTACATTGGCCATTCGAAGATATTATGGATAATACATATTGAATATGATAAAAATCTAATAAATAATTAAAGCATATGTTGATTAATAACACATTGATTAGAAAAATAAGGAGTGATACAAATAGATAAGTATGGCAGTGAGTGGAGAACATTTAACTTACCCTTGTTCAGCTGTATATTTAAAACTCCTACAGAATTTAAAACTCCTTTCCACTGAATCAAATTTATACCACTACCTGCCCAGAATTTTTTTTTCTTATCTGATATTTCCTTGATTAGTAAATTAATAGAGCTATTCTTTCTACACAATGTCCATCTTTGGCCTTTTATCAACTTGAAATAAAGTAAGCACTTACTTGAAAGAAAAGAAAGAAAAGAAATGCCATTTGATGGTAGTGATAATAACTTCTGTACATTACATCTGTATAGGATTAATGATTAGATATCCTTCCTGGGACAAGGATACCTCCCGAATGATCATTCATCTCCAGGAAACTACTTGTACTTTGATTCTTATCCTTAAATTAAAACTTGGGTCAACATTGAAGACAAGGCAACAACTGATCACAATTCTCTAAAATTCAAGTACAAATTATGTTCCAATAAAGAACTCTAGTCTTAACAGGATTTTACAATAAATGATAGAAAAAAATAAGTGGATGTATTTTTTAATAACCCTGGCTAGATAATTGAGAAGTCTTGGTATAATTTATCATATTCACTATGATGTATTTTCACATATTTTAAAATATATAAAATTATTGCATATATACTTTCTCCTCTATTTTATAAATACTTAATTTCAGGCTTTAATAAAGGAATATCACTAATGGGAAATATTTTTTAATAGTAAATAAAAGAGTAGAACTGTAGGGTGGATGAAAAAGGAGAAAGACAGGTGAAAAAAGACGGTAATTATTATCTTCCTGTAAGTTCTCAGGACTAAAAGGTAATAGTTAACAGGAAGGCAAGGTTGTTTCTCTATATGATAAACAGTGGAAAGCCCAGACACTAAAATTAGACTTGTGAGTCTCATATGCAGGCTATATAGATGGGCAGTGAGGCAATGAGGTTTCATTAAATCCTAAGTAATGTTACTAAGATTTCTTGAGGCAAAGTACAGTGTTGGTGATTTATTTGATTAATGTTAGGTGCAAAATTGTATTTAGGAAACCTAAACTGGTAGATTGAAAGTCATTTATGGGGATTTCCGTGCTGGCCTAGTAGTTTGGAGTCTTTACTTCTACTGCAGGGGATCCTTAGTCAGGGAACTATGATCCCACCTGCCATTAGGTGAGGCAAAAAAAAAAAAACAAAACAAAAACTGTGCGAGGCTCAGGACAGTCCTCACTCAAAATATTCCAAAGTTTCCTCGCCTCACTCAGAGTATGACCAAAATTCTTTTCAACTCTTTGTGGGAATCCGGCCACCACTATTCCTTTGACTTCATCATCTACTATTCTTCCTTTCTCTCACTCTGTTCCAACATTGTTATTTCTAGACCACACCTGGAATATCCCTACCTCAGGGCTTCCACCATTACTGTCTCCACTTTTGGAAGTTCTTCCTTCATGTCTTCAAATCATTCCCCCTTTCACCTGCTTCAGGGATTTCACTGAATCACAGTCTGTCTCTGAGACTCCATTTGTGAGTCCCTATTCCCACCTCTGGGCTTCTGCAGTGACTCAGTGGGTAAAAAGAATCTGCCTGCTATGCAGAAGACACATTAGGAACAGGTTTGATCCCTGGGTGGGAAGGATCCCCTGGAGGAAGAAAATGGCAACCCACTAAGTATTCTAGCCTGGAGAATTCTATGGACAGAGGAGCCTGGTGGGCTACAGTCCATAAGTTCACAAAGAGTCAAACTTGACTGAGCAACTAAAAAAATAAATAAAATAAAATTCCACCTCTGTGCTCAGAAACTTATCTTACTTTTTTGCTTTACATTTTTCCAAGAATGTTTGCCATTCTCTGCACATTATATATTCTATTTACTTTGTTTTAAAGTAAGCTACTTGGTTGTGATATTTGTTTGTTTCTTGCTTTTTCTTAGTTCGGTTCAGTTCAGTCACTCAGTCGTGTCCGACTCTTTGAGACCCCATGCACTGCAGCACGCCAAGCCTCCCCGTCCATCACCAACTCCCACATCCTACTCAAACTCATGTCCATCATGTCGGATGCCATCCAACCATCTCATCCTCTGTTGTCCCCTTCTCCTTTAACCTTCTATCTTTTCCAGCATCAGGGTCTTTTCAAATGAGTCAGTTCTTAGCATCAGGTGGCCAAAGAATCAGTGTTTCAGCTTCAACATCAGTCCTTCCAATGAATATTCAGGACTGATTTCCTTTAGGATGGACTGTTTGGCTCTCCTCGCAGTCCAAGGGACTCTCAAGAGTCTTTTCCAACACCACAGTTCAAAAGCCTCAATTCTTCGGCAATCAGCTTTCTTTATAGTCCAACTCTCACATCCATACATGACTACTGGAAAAACTATAGCCTTAACTAGACGGACTTTTGTTGGCAAAGTGATGTCTCTTTTTTGAATATGCTGTCTAGGTAGGTCATAACTTTTCTTCCAAGGAGTAAGTGTCTTTTAATTTCATGGCTGCAGTCACCATCTGCAGTCATTTCGGAGCCCCCCAAAATAAAGTCTGTCACTGTTTCTGCTGTTTCCCCATCTATTTGCCATGAAGTGATGGAACAAGTTGCTTTTCCTTAAGCAACTAGAATCTGACTGGCACATAGTGGGAACTCAATAAATATTCTTTGGATAAATTAATGAGGGATGATATTTGTCAGCAAATACTAAGTGATAAGCTCAGTGCCACAGTTTTTTCTTAAAATAGTATAGCCAAATAATTCGTGGAGACTTCATCCTTTTATTATATTAAGCATGGTAGGATTACTTTATAAAAATGAATATCAAAAGTTTCATCATTTGATTACTTAAAATGTCTTACCATTTTCTTATTCTTTTACTTCAGAAAATAATACATCTCTTTCTAATATTTTTACTTTCAATCATTTTGTTACAAAGACAGTAAATGTTTGAAAGATGATCAACTGGATATATAGTCATGGAAATTCAAGTAAAAAAATAAATGGAATACCATTTTTATCCCCATTATTGATTAATAACTAAAAGCAGACAAATAGCTGATAGAAATGTATATTGATAAGACTATTTTGGAAAAGAAATCAACAAACATTATTTTGTGATGTTGGGGTGTACACCTGGCATTCTAATTCTAGGTGTATATGCCCAAAGGGAAGTCTTGGCTATGGAAACCAGGGCATATTTACAAGTCATTGCATTGCTTATGATAGCAAACCTAAAAAGTTAAATTGAAACTGATGCTAGTTATTTATATCTTTCATTTATCGTCGTTTTCCTTCTTGCCCTTGCCACATCCCCTCAGGGTAGGGTATATTTCCCACACTATTGATTTCAGGTTCTGTCATGTATACAACAAATGGAATGCAAGCATGATGCAAGTTATTAAATCTTTTCATTTGAGGTAAATTATCTTCTTTTATGGGATTTAGGATTGTTCACATGCAGCATTCCTGAGATGTCTTGATTTGTTTACTTATAATAATTATTACACAATTCATTTTTAACTAAAAATGAGTATGATTTTATGAACTCAACCAGATGCCCCATTATATAAAGCTTGTTAGTGATGAGCATGCAGAAAAGACAGACAAACAAATAAATGACTTTTTGCAAAGTAGTGCTTAGGCCCCAAATCCTAAGAAGTTAGGGCAGATCACACAGATTCTCATCTCTCCTCATAACTCTCTCCCCCCTCTCTCTCTTTTTATTTTCTTTGAAAGTAGCAAGTCTGAGACCTGACAAATTTAGCTAATTTGTTTTCTTGCTTTTCCATCTAAACTCATGTTCAGCTGTCAGTATTCTATCTTGTTTACCCAGATTGTGAGGTAAGTTCACTTCAAACGAGATGAAACGAGTCAATGAGTATAATAAAGTTTTGGTCTCTAAGGCCAAAGAAGAACTATTCTTGGTGGCAAAGCCTGAGAGTTGGTAACTGCCCTGTGTGTGACCTGGAGAACCTATGTAAGAGAAAGTTAAAGACACCCTTAACCCCTATAGGCAAATGAGTGGGAGGAATCCAGAGAAGCCTTGAGTCATCTCTGATCTATAGCAGTAACTATGCCTATTCCTAGGTCTTAAGTTCAATTCAGGTCAGTCTGTCAGTCGCATCTGACCCTATGGACTGCAGCATGCCAGGCTTCCCTGTCCATCAGCAACTCCTGGAGCTCGTTCAAACTCACGTCCATCGAATCAGTGATGCCATCAAACCATCTCATCCTCTGTCCTCCCCTTCTCCTTCTGCCTTCAACCTTTGCCATCATCAGGGTCTTTTCCAATGAGTCAGTTCTCTGCATCTGATGGCCAAATATTGGAGTTTCAGCTTCAGCATCAGTCCTTCCAATGAATATTCAGGACTGATTTCCTTTAGGATTGACTGGTTATAGGTCTTCAGGGCTAAGTATATAGTTAATGAATTATCAAGCCAGGCTGGTATATTACTTCAGTTAAAGAACTCATTAGATGAGTTTAAAAAAATAAAATAGACCAGGAGGTGGAAAAATTCTGTAAAGATGGAATCTCTCACTTTTTAATTATTTGCATCTTTAAAAAAAAATCCATGCAGTTAGGCCAATAAAATATTTGAGAATGTTCAGTAGAAGTGCCAGCTACAAACTGGCACCTGCCGTGGACATTTGACGTCTACTTCGACAAGGAACAAATCAGGTGCTGCTGAGGCGGCTGACTTTCAGTACCCCTCAAAGGAGTTTAGGGTGGAGAGCTGAAATGAGGCACTCTGTGCTCTGGAAAAAAAACTGGCAAGACATGTTTTCAGATAGATATCTTCAGGAGCTGTTTTTAATGAGCCCAATTCTTTTATTGCCTCATATCTTAAAAAAACACTAAAAATCCTTCATGGTAATGACTGCTCCTTTATGGTAACAACTGCTTCTCGCGACTAACATAAACCTTCTACTGAAGGAAAAAAAAAAAGTATTTGATTGCATGTATTCCCGCTTCACCCAAATAGTATATATACTGAACTTCACTCTTACCTCTTTGGAGCAGTTTCTCAGCAATCTAAATGATGTCTCCTGGGTTATAGTCCTTGTGCTTTTTTTTTTTTTTTTTTAGTTGGCAGAAGGATGATGCTAATCAACTTTCATAGGCATCAGAAATCAGATAATCAGGCAAATACAAATATTCAGGGTAATAGTCTGGGTTCTCTCCAGAAACAGAAATGATTGGTCGTATCTTCATTATCTTTTTCTCTATAGCTCTCTATCTTATTTGTTTTTGTTCAGTGGCTCAGTCATGTCTGATTCTTTGCAACTCCACGGTCTGTAGCAAGCCAGTCTCCCTTGTCCTTCACCATCTCCTGGAGTTTGCTCAAACTCATGTCCATTGAGTCCATGATGACATCCAACCATCTCATTCTATCTATCTCTATATCCGTCACTATCTCTATCTCTATAATCAGAAATTTATCACAAGGGATTGGCTCACATGTTTACAGAGACTGAGAAGTGTGGTGATCTGCAGCGAGTAAGCTGGGGACTCAGGAGAACTGAGGATGCAAGTTCCACACTAAAGGCTGACAGGCTTGAAACACAAGAAGAGTCGATTTTTCAGTTTGAGTCTGAAGGCAGAAAAAGACCAATGTCTCAGCTCAAAGATAGGCAGCGAAAGTGAATTTTTTTCTTACTTTCCCTTTATGTTCTATTCAGGCCTTCAAAGGATTTGATGAGGACTACCCACACTGGAGAGGGCAATTACCTATTCAAATATTAATCTTATTCAGAAACACCCTTACAGACACACTTAGAATAATGTTAAGTCAAATACTTGGGCATGCCTGGCCTGATCAAGTTGATTAACCATCATACTCAGGCATCTTTGAACACAGAACTTTTTTAGGATGCCTCATTTTCTGTGTGAAAAATCCTTGATTTCTGGCTTCATCACTCCTTTTTCTTTTTCTATGTATTTTTCTCTATTTCTTTTTATTTCTAATGTGAAATACTTTCTTCATATGATTTTTATAGCTTGCAAGTAATATATTATGTATACAACAACAATAATAAAAAAGGAAATAAAGACTAAGTCCTAAGCTTAGCAATATTTAACCCTGCTATAAAGTGAAAGAGGAGAGTGAAAAGTTTGGCTTGAAGCTCAACATTCAGAAAACAAAGATCATGGCATCTGGTCCCATCACTTCATGGGAAATAGATGGGGAAACAGTGGAAACAGTGTCAGACTTTATTTTTTTGGGCTCCAAAATCACTGCAGATGCTGACTGCAACCATGAAATTAAAAGACGCTTACTCCTTGGAGGGAAAGTTATGACTAACCTAGATAACATATTAAAAAGCAGAGACATTACTTTGCCAACCAAGGTCCATCTAGTCAAGGCTATGGTTTTTCCCGTGGGCATGTATGGATGTGAGAGTTGGACTGTGAATAAAGCTGATTGCCTAAGAATGGATGCTTTTGACCTGTGGTGCTGGAGAAGACTCTTGAGAGTTCCTTGGACTGCGAGGAGAGCCAACCAGTCCATTCTAAAGGAGATCGATCCTGGGTGTTCATTGGAAGGACTGATGCTAAAGCTGAAACTGCAATACTTTGGCCACCTCATGCGACGAGTTGACTAACTGGAAAAGAGTCTGATGCTAGGAAGGATTGGATGTGGGAGGAGACGGGGACGGCAGAGAATGAGATGGCTGGATGGCATCACCGACCAGATGGACATGAGTTTGAGTGAACTCTGGGAGTTGGTGATGGACAGGGAGGCCTGGCGTGCTGTGATTCATGGGGTCGCAAAGAGTCGGACACAACTGAGTGACTGAACTGAACTGAACTGATACATCAATTAACTTGGATACTATGGGAAGTTTTAGTATTATTGAATAGTTTGTATTATTGAATAGTTTGTAATTTTTCCTGATGGCCAGAAAGATCATGATTGACACATAAAGAACACACAAATGTCTTCTATGTTAGACAGATATAGAAGTAGAAATTTTTATTGAAAATATTTATTTAGAAAATAGAGAAGATGATCTAACTAAATGAAATATAGAATATCATATGTTTACAATTATGTAGTTGATGTAAAACATCATTGTATATTTTATGAAAATCATAAAATAATTTTCAAATGATTAAATATTAAAACATAGTCTTTAATATTAGCCTCACTCCAAATTGAATAAGTAGATGAAGAAATTCATTACTAAATGATAAAGTGGTTTCCTAAGTTAAATCACAATATCATTTATAAAGTATGTCATTTTGCTTTACATTATAAAGGAAAAAGAAAATAGTTTTTGATATGACATTTATGAATTAGCCAAGCATGGAATCTACACAGTTATTTCAAATAGGTTTCCTGAACACTGGAAATTATATTTTTATATCACAGGAAATAGCAGTGTTTTTTCCAGACAGAGTGATTCACCAGAGAGTTACTAAAGTTGCCTTTAATTATTGAACTGAATGGTTCAGAAACAGAAAAACAAGGTCATTTCACCCCAGTATTGTATGGCTCTTGTTATTCTTATTTAAAATGATGGAAGTACATTAGGTGCCCTATTGAACATAATTGTATAGATTAAAATTTTATTTATATTATTGCAATTTTATAAATTGATCCTTGTCTGGTCTAGTGAATAACTGTAAGTAAATATAAACCAGCTAATTTTTGAAAAAAATGCATAAGCTTCTGGCCATTTATGTAAGCACAGCATTGGAATATAGACCTAAAATTCTTGCATACCATTGATCCTGCAGTTTTCTGTCTTAAATGACTTCAGCTCTTATTCTACCTCAAGTAACATGTGAACTACACTCAATAATCTTCAACTTCCTGGAGCAGATTTGTTGCTTCTTCCTGTTTTGCCCTTGTGAATATCTGATCTATCAAATATTGCTTTAGCATTATTTTGGCATCTATCATGTTATATTTCTCTATTTTATTGAAAAGTCTGACTCTGTTAGGTTTGAACATCTTAAAGGAAAGAACCCTATTAAACTAATATTTGTAGCCATGACGCATAATAAAGTAAAAAGAAGGTTATCCAATAAATAATACTTATGTGCCCATGTGTCCTATTTATTATATACGTAACAAATAGGATATTTCTTAGGGATGGAATTCAGAGTGCAGGGGAAAGATCTACTGGTGTTACAGGAAAGGACCTTTCTCCCTTTTGATAACAGGAGGGAAAGAAGTGAACTGGCCACTGTAGAAGTCGTTCTACACATATTGAGATGGAAAAGGTGGGAGGTATGCCTGGTGGCTTATATTTTTTCTTTGAAATACACGGATTCCCAAACCTTGAATTACCAGAAAATAACATGGGACATGAAGTTTTTCTTCCTCACATTTCTTTCCACAATGAGTATTGTCAGGCTTTCAATTGCTTGCTAACCTGACACTCTGGAAAATGTATCTCGTTTCATTTGCATTTATTTGGCTACCACTTTGGGAAGTGTAGGGCTTTCCTGATAACTCAGTTAGTTAAAAATACACCTGCAATGCAGGAGACCCCAGTTTGATTCCTGGGTCAGGAAGATCTCCTGGAGGAGGGATAGGCTACGCACTCCAGTATTCTTGGGCTTCCCTGTGGCTCATGTGGTGAAGAATTCACCTGCAATGTGGGAGACCTGGGCAAGATACCTGGTTGGGAAGATCCCCTGGAGAAGGGAAAGGCTACCCACTCCAGTATTCTGGCCTGAAGAATTCCATGAACTGTGTAGTCCAAGGGGTTGCAAATGTCTGAAGGGTTGCAAATGAGTCAAGTCTGACTCAGACACAACTGAGTAACTTTCACACTTGGGAAGCATATTAGTTTTTACCATTACTGTAATAAATTACCCTCAACATAGTGGCATATGACACATAAAGATATTATTTTACAGTTCTGAAGGTTAAAAATCCCTTATAGGTCTCACTGGGCTAGTGTCTGGTGTTGGATGGGCTGCATTCCATTCTGTAGGCTCTGAATAGAATCCATGTCCTTGTGTTTTCCAGCTTGTAGTGGGCACCCACATTCCTTAGCTCATGGCCCCATTTCACCCATCTCCAAAACCAGCAACATCTGGTCATGTCCTCCTCATAAAATGACACTCTGAACTTCTCTTCTACCACCTCTTCTAGTTCTCAGTTCCATTCAGTCACTCAGTCATGTCCAACTCTTTGCAACCCTGTGGACTGCAGCATACCAGTCTTCCCTGTCCATCACCAACTCCCGGAGCTTACTCAAACTCATGTCCATTGAGTTGGTGATGCCATCTAGTTCTAAGGATACTTTAGTTCTTCTAGTTCTAAGATACTTCTAGTTCTAAGTAAGCTTTCAATTAAATTGGGCCCAGATATAATCCAGGATAATCTCTCTACTTTGAGGTCAGTTGATTAGCGACCTTATTTCCATCAACAACCTTAATTTCCTTTTTGTGTGCAATATTTTCATAAATTCCAGGGATTAGAACATGAATATCATTGGAAAGCCATTATTCTATATACCACAAAGAAGACAGTTTTACATAGGGTGCATGAATGTGTGTTATTTCTTCTGTTTACATCTTTTACCTTGAGTTATTTCCCTTTATATTGATTTGCCCTTGAAGTTACTACATGATTTCTTCACACAAAATCATTTAAAATTTTGATATCTATCATGAAATTACTTTCTGCCAAATAGAATGAAATCTCCACATCTTGAAATAACATTCAGTGTTTGTGAAATAGAAGTAACTTTTCCAAACGAGACTAAACATTCAGTGTGTGTGTGTGTGTTTAATTAAATTTAACTCTCTATGGTCAGATGTCAAAGCAGTAAATTCAGAATTAACTCAATTTTCATTTACCGTGTGACTAAATATCTTTATAGATGAATTACACAATTATATAGACCACATTATCTTGCTCTTTTAATCCTTACTATGTTCGGGATAATTGATGAACTGGTTGATTGTGATAGGTATTTTCTCAGTGTGAAATATTTATTTGATTCTATCATCGTAGTAGTCAGCCATGAAGATAGTCCCAGTTATCCGAGGGTCTTGGAATTTGCTTCCATGTGTCATGCACTCCCATAGTTTACTTGGTTAGTGTGACTAACAGGATATGTCAGAAATGATGGTATATCACTTTGGAGAATAGGTTATAGCAGTCACTTAGCTTCTGTCATTCGCTCATATTTCTTTCTCTTTTTCAGATCACTTTCTCTGATGAAATCAGCTGCTTTATCTTGAGGACACTCAGCTGTCACTGTGAGAGTCCCACTTGGTCAGGAATGAAGGCTTCCAGCCAAAATCCAGCAAAGAACTGAGTACTCTTAATAAGAGTCACGTGAGGGAGCCATTTTGCAAGAGGATCCTTAAACCTCAGTCAAGACTGGAGGAGATGCAGCCTTCTTGATAGATTGACTGCAACCTCATGAGACATGCTCAACAAAGACCACTCAGGTAAGTTGCTCCAGGATTCATGACCCTCAGAAAATTTGAGATAACAAATGCCTGTTCTCTTAAGCTGTTAAACACTGACATGATTTATTATATAGCAACAGCAAGTAATAAGATTACATCACTGTAGTCACAGATAAACAGCCATAGAATTTGCATTTCCATCATAAAGCGAGGATGATAAGAATAGGCAACACAGCATTTTAAGGTCAATAGATAAAAGATCTTTTTAGTTAGAATATATTTATTTCAAAATTTTAGCCCATACTGCTTGTTTTATTAGAGTCCAGTATATTTCAAAAATATTAAAGGATGAAATTGAACTGAAAGTTAATTGTTTAAATGGTTTGCCTTTAAGAACTTTTGGTTATTTTTGATCATTTGATCTCTGTATAACTCCTGGCCTGTGAGACCAGGTCTTTGGCAATACACATACAATATCAACTTTCAGTTACCCCAAGAGCCTTGCAGGTCAGGCTATAGGGATAATTTTGGGCAATTCTTAGCACAGTGCAATGACAATAATGGCTGTTCCATTTCTGTGTTTTTTGCTTTAACCTGCCATGGTGGAATCAGTCTCTTTCTTGTTTTTCTTCATTAATCATAAGTACTGTTCTAGCTTCTGCTGATGCTCAGACTGATTTTAATTCTCTTCCACATTCTGTTTATTTATCATTTGTTATGTGTTCAGGTCTTCATGGACTCAGACTCACCTCAAAGCTCATGCATTTATTGACCAGAGGATCCCCTTCCACATAGTTTCCCTGTTTCTTCGTAAACAACAATCTTTTTATATTTACAATCCAACTCTTGACATTTATCTTCAAAGGATAGCAAATATAGATTATAAATATGCTATGTTAGGCAACAGCAATTCAGTAACACAGATTTATTCTAAAAAATGCTTAACTAAATTCTTGGTCTCTGCCAAATGAGCAATTTGACAATTTTTAAATTTTGTGTTTTTAAGTGGTGAGTAATTTTGCATTGAAGCTGTGAGGCATAGTTTTCAAATTTCACGGTCCTCTAGTGTACAAATATGATCAGTAATTTATGTTACCATAAACTTCCAGGATTTAGAAGCTATTTTAGGGGTCATTCTAAATTTGTAGTGATTTATTTACTGTCATTTATCTTCATATTCAAGAAAATGCATGATATCCATGAGTTGATCAACAGCTTTGTTTGCACAAATATAATTCTATTATGGGAGATCCCTGACAAAAAATAAAGAAAATTTAGAAACGCAGAACCATTCATCATGCTCCAGTGGCCCTACACAGGAATTTAAAAATAGATTGCAATGCCCTCTTCAATGTCAAAAGTTCATTTGTTTGTAAGTTTTGTCTCTCAGGGACCTTTGATCTGAACCCTATTTCCCATCTTACAACTTCAATATGTATAATGTTGATTCATTATTTTCTGGTATTTTGCTCCATAGTGAGCAGGTGGCACTCTAAAATGGCATATAAAAGCAATTTCTATTGTATTTCCAACACCTAAGAGGCTATCTATTTTTCAATGATTCATTTGATTGCAGAATCTCAGGTTTGAGGTTCTAAATTGAAGATTTCATAAAAATGTACATAGTTTTTATATTGCTATTGAAAGGGGTTGATAACTTAAAAAAATCTCTAATTGTGTGAATGTAAATTATTTCTGTGAGAATTAGAGAATACTCATAAACATATTGGCTGACATGGAGTTGGGGAGGTCATCTCTGTTGCCCTGAGCATGTATATTACATTGTAGTGAACAATCCTGAATTTCAAAACCTTGCCCAAATTTCAATGATGACTGAGAATATGAAACATAAAGCAAATCACATTTGATTAAATATAAAAATTAAAATAGTGATTGCTATTTAGTATGGTCAAAAAAAATTAAAACTTGGAAATAAGGCAAAGGGGAGATAGCATGAACTTTCAGTGTCATATTTGGGCATTGTTTAATAGCCTTATCTAGGCTTATTCACCACTCTAGGAGGATGCATCTGTGTTTGACCTCACCACTTACTCTTGAGTAAAGCCCACATCCATGGAATTATAAGTTAATTTGTAGATTTTTGTCTACCAGCTATGAAAATGATCTTCTTCCGATAGAAATCATAAGGTCAAAGGTTATCATTCTGATTTCATTGCTTTATGGGTTATCAACTAGTTATATATATAAGGTAATAATTTTATTCTCTTGTTTATTTTTTATTGCTTATGAATTACTCATTTCAACAAATAATATTTGAATAAGGTTTACCATCTTGATAGTTTCTTCATGTTAATTAAGAAGAAATATTAGATGTTTCTTCTTTCATGTTAAATAAGTTAAATAGCTGTGTGACAAGTTTATGAAATAAGTTCAATGTGGTTTACTAAAAATCAGTAGACATTCTTCAGGTCATGCTATCTTTATACAATAATCTTTTAAAATTTTTTTGAAAATTGTAATTTGGCATTTTCAATCGTATTTCATTAATTAAATCTCTTTAAATTTTGATGCAGCCTTTCTGAACTTATTTCACCATGGAAGCTTTACATGTAATATGCTTGAAATTTCATACTATTAGTAATGTAAATTGCCTGGAATATAATTCAAATGACAACCTACTGACCCTATAGTTTTTGTGACACCATCATCGCCATAGTGACTAAATGCCTTGGTCATCACAGTGTATCTCCTAATGCTTTGCTTATCACTTTCCCTTCATTCAGTGTCATCCTACTAATAATTTGCTTAATTATTCCCACACATGCAAGGATTACCAGAGTCTCATTTCCCTTAGCAAGCAAGTTATGAGCAATTTTTAAATATGTGATATTGTCAGATATTACTAGGAATAATTGGTACTCCGGGTATTAATTATGTTTTAGTTTCCTGGCAGGAAAAAGATAGATGCTTAAGTGAGACAATTAATGAGAGAATAAATTAAAGAGCTATTAAAAAACTATAGTCAGGGTTAAAAAAGACCAGTAAGGAGTGTTGAAGCATTCTAGGACTTACAGTAACTAGGAGCCATTACCTAAAATCTAGTGGTAAGAAGGCAGAAACGTGAACTTCCATCTCTTGCTGGTGAGTGTCATTGGGGGTCAACAGTCAAGAAGAGTCAGTTGATGTAGACCACAGAAACCAGTTTCACAGGGTATGAATAAAAAGGAGTGGAGAGACAAAAGGGCAAACAAAATATCTAGGACAATTCTCTATTTGAAATTTGCACAGAATTCTCTTGCCAGACCTGTTTTATTTCAGGTCATCATTACTAGAGAAGACCATTCAAGCTCAAGCTATAATTTGATAGTCTCAACATTTGAACTGTGACTGCATGATTTCCAAAAACACTTCTCAGGTTCAGAATGAATAATATTTAATTAATTTTTGGACCAAGTTAAGATCATATGTTTTGCATTGTGAACTTAGTATAAGAGAATCAACAAGTATAAAAGCAGCTGAATTGGCAAGAATCCTTCCCTTGGAACCCTACATTTTAGAGTATTCTGGAAAACAGAAGGAGCAGGTAAAGCTTCTGAACCCTCAGAAAATGGCTCCTTACATGGGAAGAGGGGAGGAGAGGGTGAGATGTATGGAAAGAGTAACATGGAAACTTACATTACCATATGTAAAATAGATAGCCAACAGGAATTTGCTCTATGCTCAGGAAACTCAAACGGGGCTCTGGATCAACCTAGAGGGGTGGGATGGGGAGGGAGATGGGAGGGAGGTTCCAAAGGGAGGGGATATGGAGTATTCAGTTCAGTTCAGTCGCTCAGTCCTGTCCGACTCTGTGCGACCCCATGAATCACAGCACGCCAGGCCTCCCTGTCCATCACCAACTCCTGGAGTTCACTCAAACTCATGTCCATCGAGTCGGTGATGCCATCCAGCCATCTCATTCTCTGCCATCCCCGTCTCCTCCTACCCCCAATCCCTCCTAGCATCAGACTCTTTTCCAGTGAGTCAACTCGTCGCATGAGGTGGCCAAAGTATTGCAGTTTCAGCTTTAGCATAAGTCCTTCCAACAAACACCCAGGATTGATCTCCTTCAGAATGGACTGGTTGGATTTCCTTGCAGTCCAAGGGACTCTCAAGAGTCTTCTCCAGCACCACAGTTCAAAAGCATCAATTCTTCGGTGATCAGCTTTCTTCACAGTCCAACTCTCACATCCATACATGACCACGGGAAAAACCATAGCCTTGACTAGACGGACCTTTGTTGGCAAAGTAATGTCTCTGCTTTTTAATATGCTATCTAGGCTGGTCATAACTTTCCTTCCAAGGAGCAAGCGTCTTTTAATTTCATGGCTGCAATCAGCTCAGCCATTAAAAAGAATAATTTGAATCAGTTCTAATGAGGTGGACGAAACTGGAGCCTATTATACAGAGTGAAGTAAGCCAGAAAGAAAAACTCCAAGACAGTATACTAATGCATATATATGGAATTTAGAAAGATGGTAATGATAACCTTATATACGAGACAGCAAAAGAGACACACATGTATAGTACAGTCTTTGGGACTCTGTGGGAGAGGGTGAGGGTGGGATGATTTGGGAGAATGGCATTGAAACATGTATATATCAGATGTGAAACGAATTGCCAGTTCAGGTTCGAAGCATGATACAGGATGCTCAGGGCTGTAGCACGAGGATGACCCAGAGGGAGGATAAAGGGAGGAGGGAAGTGGGAGGGGGGTTCAAGATGGGGGACACGTGTACACCTGGGGCAGATTCATGTCAATGTATGGCAAAACCAACCAATATAATATTGTAAAGTAATTAGCCTCCAATAAAAAATAAAATAAAAATAAATAAATAAATACATTTTGTTTAAAAAAAAAACAAAGGGAGGGGATATATGTATACCTATGGCTGATTCATGTTGAAGTTTGATAGAAAACAACAAAATTCTGTGAAGCAGTTATCCTTCAATTATAAAATAAATAAATTTTAAAAAAATCAAAGAGAAGTAGCAAAAGGTAAAAATCTTTTTATATTAAGTAGGCTTCCAAAAATACATCATAAAAAAACAAGACAATGGTTAAAGAGTCAAGTGGTCAAAAAAAAAAAAACGGCTCCCTTTCTCAGATGGTAACAAACCTGCCAAAATAGCAAGATATTTGCTGGATTAGTTTTATGAAGGCCCTTGGTTGATTTTTGTTTCCTGAATGTTTTGTTTGTTTGCCATTTGAACTTTCTCATTTTACAGGAATAACTTCTCCTTCTTAAAATTTTAATGATTAGAATGCTCACTGATTTAATGAGGAGATGCTAGTGGGATAATAATGAAGTTGTAATAAAGCCAGCTTAAATCTTATTAAGAAATCCCATGAAATGTCCTTCATTCTTTCTTCTTTTTCATCCATATTTCCTCACAGAACCCTTAATCACTCTACATCTTTAGATCTTGTGTGACTCTGTTGTCCTACAGTAGCATCAAGCTCTGTCTTGTACTACTAAGAAGTCTCCTAGTTTCCAAAATACTCTTGACGCCCTACTGCGTGCAAAGTGAATAGTATCTACATGTAATTCACACATGTGAATGTAACTTTCAGGATTTCAAAAACATTATTCATGAGAATTCTTGGTAGGCAAATGGTATGAATTAGAGAACTCTGAGCAGAGGCTTGTCTTCTAGTGTCTCTTTAATGCTCCTATAGTCTGTTCCTACTCACACTTCTAGCACATTAGCAATTAACAAGCAAATACATAAAACAAAACTAGGTTAAATAACTGTCATTTGCAAATTCAAGGGAAAATTTTGGATCAGTATGAGAGTTTTATTTCCTTGAATTACCCTGAATGTTTACTGTATCCTTTGAATACATATAAAATGAATATGAAAAATGAAGTCAGATTCTATAATCAGCTGACTAAATAGTTGATTTAGATCCATAGGGTTCTGTATCGCATTTTTGAAAATTGTTTCTTAAAATATTTATACTTGATTTTAAAGCTATTGAAATTTGAAATTTTATTTCTTTTTAATTTTTAAGAATATGTTAAATAACTTTACTAATAATGGAAAGACAAAATTTAAGGTTCTAAAAGTTCTTTTTAGATTAATATAACCAGAGTCATGGCTTCTCAGGTGGCACAGTGGTAAAGTATATGCCTGCCAATGCAAGAGACACAAGAGATGCGGGTTTGATTCCTAGGTTGAGAATACTGGATTGGGAAGATCTCCTGGAGTAGGAAATGGCAACCCACTCCAGTAGTCTTGCCTGGAAAATTCCATGGACAGAGGAACCTGATGGGATACAGTCCATGGGGTTGCAAAAGAGTTGGACACAATTGAGTGAGCATGCAGGCAAGAACAGTCCGGGTCATAACAAATATGATGCTATACAATTTGAGCAGAACACAATAAAGACATCACAGAGTTATAGTTACTTCCTCTTGTTCCTCTGACTCATTTTTGCTAGTTGCAATATCTTATGTGTTCAATACACATATGAGCTGATGTGTGGGAATGGGTGGATCAACTTTCCCTAATGCAGTAGTAGAGGAGGACATGTTCTCCCAAAACATACACCATCACCAGCTGCCAGTTGTATCATCTTGTTTTCTTCAGTGTATTACTTCCATGGGGAATTTTTCAGGGGAAGTGTCTGGATAGAGAATACAAAGTTTTTAACCATTTGATATCTGGTATTGCGTGCGTGCATGCATGCTTAGTCACTCAGTGGTGTCCCACTCTTTACGACCCTATGGAATAGCCTGCCAGGCTCCTCTGTCCATGGGAGTTCCCAGCAAGGAATACTGAAGTGGAAAGCCATTTTCTTCTCCAGGGGATCTTCCCCACCTAGGATAGAACCATGGTCTCCTGCTTTGCAGGCAGATTCTTTACCATCTGAGACACCAGGGAAGCCCTATTTGATATTGTTTGTGTGCTAAGTCGCTTCAGACTGGGTCTGACTCTTTGAGACCCTATGCTCTGTAGCCTACCAGGTTCCTCTGTCCATGGGATTCTCCAGGCAAGAATACTGGAGTGGTTGCCATACCCTCTTTTCGGGGATCTTCCCCACCCAGAGATCTAACCTGAGTCTCTTTTGTCTCCTGCATTGGCAGGTGGGTTCTTTACCACAAGCGTCACCTGGGGAGTGTGTTTGGTATTAGTTCATGATATCCATTTTTATTCCTACTAAAACTGAGTTTTTTTAAAAAGTTACAATTGAAATATAGGGAATTGATCCTTTATAGAACGCACTGACTTTAGCAAATCCAAGAGCCCCATTTAGAAATCCTCATTTCCCATATGCAGACAAAGGTTGTTGTTTACTCACTAAGTCGTATCTGATTTGTGACCTCATAGTCCATGGGGTCGCTAAGAGTCGGACACGACTGAGCAACTTCATTTTCACTTTTCACTTTCATTCATTGGAGAAGGAAATGGCAACCCACTCCAGTGTTCTTGCCTGGAGAATAGCAGGGACGGGGGAGCCTGGTGGGCTGCTGTCTATGGGGTCGCATAGAGTCGGACACGACTGAAGTGACTTAGCAGCAGCAGCAGCAGCAGCAGCAGCAGAACGTAGCCAGCCATGTTTCTCTGTCCATGGGATTTCCCAGGCAAAAATACTGGAGTGAGTTGCCATTTCCTCTACCAGGGGATCAAACCCACGTCTCTTGTGTCTCCTGCATTGGCAGGAAGAATGCTTACCACTTAGCAACCATGGAAGCCGTGCAAACTAAGTTAGTTAGAGTCAATAGAAAAGGGATGTATCAATTAAGGTTCTTTTGTTAATGTACAATTGAAAGTCATCTCAGCTGTTGGTTTATTATAACTTTATTGAAATATTTACATACCAAAAATCACCCATTTTAAGCATATGATTGACTGTTTTTCAGTAAATGTAAAGAGTTATGCCACTGTCACTGCAATAGTTTTATAACATTTCTGTCACCCCATAAAATTTCTTTGAGGACTTTTATAATCAGTCCCCACTCCCAACCTAGACCCTGGCAATTTATGATTTTATTTTTTCTGTATTCATCAATTTGTATTTTTCTGGATAGTTCTTATAAATGGGCTCTTTTGTATCTGGCTTTTTTCCCTTAGCACACTGTTTTTGAGGTTCATCCATGTTGAAATATGCATCAGTATTATGTCACTTTTCAATTGCTTATTAGTGGATCATTCTCACAAGCACGAAAACATGATGTAATTTCGCCAGTCTTCAAAAAGAAGCAGAAAGCCCTCCCTTGACACATTTTGTCCAGCTATAGTTCTCACCACACATGAAAGTCTTCCAAAAAGATGTCTATACTATTGCTTCCATTTTTTTCCCTTTCCTTTTTCTTTTGAAACCCTTCCAACCTGGGCTTTTCTTCCTCCTGTCCAAGTAACTACTGTTTTCACAATCTGCAATGAATTAAATTTCATTTTTTGTTTTATTTTACAAGTTTATTCTTAATGCAATAAGTAGAAAAAACTCCTTTTTAAATCTAAGTCTAATCTCTTTATTTTTCTACATAAATTCCTCCAATTCTTTATCATTTCACACAGAGTAAAAGTTAAGACCCTCAAGATGATCTATTTTGTCCTATCTGATGCGAGCTGATATTATAGCTATGTTCCCCTCTCCTCTTTGTGGCCTCTTTGAGCATCTATAAAAGCTACAGCCACTATGGAGAACAGTGTGGAGATTCCTCAAAAAATTGGAAATAGAACTGCCATATGATCCAGCAATCGCACTCCTGGGCGTACACACCGAGGAAACCAGAACTGAAAGAGACACGTGTACTCCAATGTTCATTGCAGCACTGTTTATAATAGCCAGGACATGGAAGCAACCTAGATGTCCATCTGCAGACGAATGGATAAGAAAGCTTTGGTACATATACACAATGGCGTATTATTCAGCCATTAAAAAGAATACATTTGAATCAGTTCTAATGAGGTGGATGAAACTGGAGCCTATTATACAGAGTGAAGTAAGCCAGAAAGAAAAACACCAATACAGTATACTAACACATATATATGGAATTTAGAAAGATGCAAATGATAACCCTGTATACGAGACAGCAAAAGAGACACAGATGTATAGAACAGTCTTTGGGACTCTATGGGAGAGGGTGAGGGTGGGATGATTTGGGAGAATGGCATTGAAACATGTATGTTGTCATATGTGAAACGAATCACTAGTTCAGGGTCAATGCATATTATAGGATGCTCGGGGCTGGCATGCGGGGATGACCCAGAGGGAGGATAAAGGGAGGAGGGAGGTGGGAGGGGGGTTCAGGAGGGGGAACTTATGTAAACCCGGGGCAAATTCATATCAATGTATGCCAAAACCAACCAATATAATATTGTAAAATAATTTGCCTCCAATAAAAAATAAATTAACTACAAAAAAAAAAAGATCCCCCCCCCCAAAAAAAAAAGCTACCATGGCCTTCTTGCCATTTTTGAAAAACTTTATTTCTGCATCCACCTTTCAATTGGCTATATCCTCTTTTTGGGAGAAAATTCATGACTATATTCGCATGGCTTAATCCTTTTCTTATCTGTGAGGATTTCACTGAATCTATATTTTAAAATATTCCATTATCATCTTCTTAATTTTTCTCCTTAGCATTATCAACAGCTAACAAACAGTATATTTTACTTACTTACGTCTTGTCTTTCTTTTCTGTCCCACCACTAGAATATACTCTGATGGCACATATTACCAGGTGCTTAATAAACATAAGAAAACAAAGATCATGGCATCTGGTCCAATTACTTCATGGGAAATAGATTGGGTAACAGTGGAAACAGTGTCAGAATTTATTTTTTGGGGCTGATTGCAGCCATGAAATTAAAAGACGCTTACTCTTTGGAAGGAAAGTTATGACCAACCTAAATAGTATATTAAAAAGCAGAGACATTACTTTGCCAACAAAGGTCCGTCTAGTCAAGGCTATGATTTTTCCCGTGGTCATGTATGGATGTGAGAGTTGGACTGTGAAGAAAGCTGATCGCGGAATAATTGATGCTTTTGAACTGTGGTGTTGGAGAAGACTCTTGAGAGTCCCTTGGACTGCAAAGAGATCCAACCAGTCCATTCTAAAGGGGATCAATCCTGGGTGTTCATTGGAAGGACTGATGCTAAAGCTGAAACTGCAATACTTTGGCCACCTCGTGAGATGAGCTGACTCACTGGAAAAGAGTCTGATGCTGGGAAGGATTGGGGGCAGAAGGAGAAGGGGACGACAGAGAATGAGATGGCTGGATGGCATCACCGACTTGATGGACATGAGTTTGAGTGAACTCCAGGATTTGGTGATGGACAGGGAGGCCTGGCGTGCTGTGATTCATGGGATTGCAAAGAGTCGGACACGACTGAGCGACTGAACTGAACTGAACTGAATAAACATATGATGATTGAATGAATAAATTCCAATAATTTTTTCCAGTAAAAAGGTACTGTTAAGGGAAACAGCAGGAAATAAAAATCCTGTTGGAAAATAATAATAAGAACCACCAGTTTCCCTTTGGTGGTTGTCATCTCAAATTGACTCTGTTCTTGGCCATTTGCATAGCTATGGCTGATGGGATGGCAGCCCACCTGATATAAGCAGATACTAGAAATGTACTTGCATGCTTTTATCTTCTACTTTGTTCCACTGCCTTCTCAACCAGAACAACCTCAGTACAGACCAATGTAGGATGAAACACAGAGAGGAGAGTCAAGTCAACCCCAAAGCCCCAGTTTAAGATTCCAGACATGTGACAAACTCGAACCAAGATCTTCAAAACTACTCAGTCAAACCACAGCTTACAGCAATTGCATGAGTGAGTCAAACTGAATCCAACCCAGATAGAAACAACTGACCAGACAATCTATAGACTAGGGAGCAAATATAAACATTTATTGTTATCTGGTACTAAGACTTTATGGTTGTCTGCTACACATCTTTATAATGGTAATACATAGGTAGCTGTTACAAAGATGATTTTATACCAGAGTTTCTGAGATATAGCTGAATATACCAAATATTGATGTGAAGATACTGACTCACTACATATTGAGTATGTGAAGAATAGAGATAAAATATAAATTGAAACACATAAAGCCCAACACTTAAAGAGAGCTTTGAGGGCTATATGATAATAAAGAAGGAACAGACTGAAACATTACTTTTAAAACTCAAAACTAAAGTGGAAGTATCTATTTTTGGACAAAACTTGTTCAAAAGTGCATAGATAAAGTCTTTGTTCTAGGAGATATACAGTACCCTTAAAATGGACTATAATGCTAATATACCAAATTAACAACACAAATTATGTTTTCTTTACAAAAAAGTAGGAATCCAGCTTTCAATTTAATTAAGCATTTGTCATACCACTTAATGATAGGAATAGACTTTAAAATTTCTTTATTAAACAAAGCATATAAAAGATGAGGCTTTAAACTTGAATTGATGTTCTGATTTCGTAATCAATGACAATGCATATACCAAAATCCCAAATGTCTTAAGACAGTAATACAGATTGAGAATTGTGAATATAACAACACTATATGCTGTGCTGCTGCTGCTAATTCACTTCAGTCGTGTCTGACTCTGTGCGACCCCATAGATGGCAGCCCCCTAGGCTCCCCCATCCCTGGGACTCTTCAGGCAAGAACGCTGGAGTGGGTTGCCATTTCCTTCTCCAATGCATGAAAATGAAAAGTGAAAATGAAGTTTCTCAGTCATGTCCGACCCTTAGCGACCCCGTGGACTGCAGCCTACCAGGCTCCTCCATCCATGGGATTTTCCAGGCAAGAGTACCGGAGTAGGGTGCAACATTATATGGACAATGTTTTAACTATAAATATCTACCAACAGAATTCTAATCTACACCAAAATTGCTCAGATAATGAGTTATCAACCATGGAGACAAAACTGCAAACCTATGCTTTTGTTGATTAACCTTTTTCACATGCAGACAAAAAGAATATCAAGGATATGTCTGTTTAATAAAACAGATATGCTCAGTTTTCATAGCAATATTCTGATCATGGATGACAGAAGATAAATGCTTATCCATGATCTCAACCAACATCTTAGCTAAATTAGGAAAGTTATCACAATTAGTGTGATTTGATCTCACTATAAAGGTTGAGTAGAGTGGACGACAAAAGAAGAAATACAGAAACTGAGATCTATGGAATCACTTTGAAGTCTTCTTGCTAGCTATCTTTTTGTCAATAAAACCTTGAGAGAGTTAAAAGATTGAGGAAGCTCTATGTAAAACCAAGATCTTCAGGACAGCAGGTGGCCATAGTCTTTTACTTTTATGGAAGAGGATGCCACTTGTCACTTCCATGAATCATGTGCTCAGTTGCTTCAGTTGTGTCCAACTCTTTACAACTCTATGGATTGTAGCCCTCCAGGTTCCTCTCATGGGATTCTCCAGGCAAGAATACTGAGGTGGGTTGCCTTTCCCTCCTCCAGGGGATCTTCCTCCAGGGGATCTTGCAAGAGAATGCAAGGATCTAACTTGCATTCTCCTGCATTGGCAGGCAGGTTCTTTACCACTAGCGCCCCTTGGGAAGCTCTCTATGAATCATACTTAGTATCAAGTAACAGAACAAATTAAAAATTCACTAAAATCTTAAATTGTGACCAAATTATCATTTGCAGCTACAATAGTGACATAAGTAAGATTTACATGTAGGACTCATTCAAAGTTGTCCAACTTTTCCTACCTAGAGCTTTTCTCTATTTTCATCCCCATAATAGTTATTTCATGTCACTTTTTTTAAAATAAAGCTTATACATTCCAAATAGTCTGATGAGCAAAAAGAAACCCAAACTAATATGCTTAGGGACAAAGAACAAAGTTAGTTTTCTAGATGGTTATTTTTCTTTATAACATATTTGTATTTTGCTATTGGGCTCTGATGGGTTAACCTGAAGCACAAATTTGGGGGGATGTATAAAAACTTTCCCCTTCTATTGTTTTCCTCTATTTCTTTGCATTGATTGCTGAGGAAGGCTTTCTTATCTCTCCTTGCTATTCTTTGAAACTCTGCATTCAGATGCTTATATTTTTCCTTTTCTCCTTTGCTTTTCACTTCTCTTTTCACAGCTATTTGTAAGGCCTCCTCAGACAGCCATTTGGCTTTTTTGCGTTTCTTTTCCATGGAGATGGTCTTGGTCCCTGTCTCCTGTACAATGTCATGAACTTCCGTCCATAGTTCATCAGGCACTCTATCTATGAGATCTAGTCGCTTAAATCTATTTCTCACTTCCACTGTATAATCATAAGGGATTTGATTTAGGTCCTATCTGAGTGGTCTAGTGGTTTTCCCTCCTTTCTTCAATTTAAGTCTGAATTTGCCAATAAGGAGTTCATGATCTGAGCCACAGTCAACTCCTGGTCTTGTTTTTGCTAACTGTATACAGCTTCTCCATCTTTGGCTGCAAAGAATATAATCAATCTGATTTCGGTGTTGACCATTTGGTGACGTCCATGTGTAGAGTCTTCTCTTGTGTTGTTGGAAGAGGGTGTTTGCTATGACCAGTGCGTTCTCTTGGCAAAACTCTATTAGCTTTTGCCCTGCTTCATTCCGTGCTCCAAGGCCAAATTTGCCTGTTACTCCAGGTGTTTCTTGACTTCCTACTTTTGCATTCCAGTCCCCTATAATGAAAAGGACATCTCATCTTTTTTGGGTGTTAGTTCTAAAAGGTCTTGTAGGTGTTCATAGAACCGTTCAACTTCGGCTTCTTCAGCGTTACTGGTTGGGGAATAGGCTTGGATTACTGTAATGTTGAATGGTTTGCCTTGGAAACGAACAGAGATCTTTCTGTCATTTTTCAGATTGCATCCAAGTACTACCTTTCAGACTCTTTTGTAGACCATGATGGCTACTCCATTTCTTCTAAGGGATTCCTGCCCACAGTAGTAGATATAATGGTCATCTGAGTTAAATTCACCCATTCCAGTCCATTTTAGTTCACTGATTCCTAGAATGTCGACGTTCACTCTTGCCATCTCCTGTTTGAACACTTCCAATTTGCCTTGATTCATGGACCTAACATTCCTGGTTCCTATGCAATATTGCTCTTTACAGCATCGGACCTTGCCTCTATCACCGGTCACATACACAAGTAGGTATTGTTTTTGCTTTGACTCCATCCCTTCATTCTTTCTGGAGTTATTTCTCCACTGATCTCCAGTAGCATACTGGGCACCTACCGACCTGGGGAATTCCTCATTCAATATCCTATCATTTTGCCTTTTGATACTTTTCATGGGGATCTCAAGGCAAGTATACTGAAGTGGTTTGCCATTCCCTTCTCCAGTGGACCACATTCTGTCAGACCTCTCCACCATGACCCGCCCGTCTAGAGTGGCCCCACACGGCATGGCTTAGTTTCATTGAGTTAGACAAGGCTGTGCTCTGTGTGATCATTTCGACTAGTTTTCTGTGATTATGATTTCAGTGTGTCTGCCCTCTGATGCCCTCATGGAATATCTACTGTCTTATTTGATTTTCTCTTGACTGTCTGAGGAAGCCTTACAAATAGCTGTGAAAAGAAGAGAAGCAAAAAGCAAAGGAGAAAAGGAAAGATATAAACATCTGAATGCAGAGTTCAAAAGAATAGCAAGGAGACATAAGAAAGCCTTCCTCAGCAATCAATGCAAAGAAATAGAAAAAAACAACAGAATAGGAAAGACAAGGGATCTCTTCAAGAAAGTAAGAGATAGCAAGGGAACATTTCATGCAAAGATGGGTTCGATAAAGGACGGAAATAATATGGACCTAACAGAGGCAGAAGATATTAAGAAGAGGTGGAAAGAATACACAGAACTGTACAAAAAACATTCTCACGACCAAGATAATCACGATGGTGTGATCACTCACCTAGAGCCAGACATCTTGGAATGTGAAGTCAAGTGGGCCTTAGAAAGCATCACTATGAACAAAGCTAGTGGAGGTGATGGAAGTCCAATTCAGCTATTTCAAATCCTGAACGATGATGCTGTGAAAGTGCTGCACTCAATATGCCAGCAAATTTGGAAAACTCAGCAGTGAAGACTGGAAAAGGTCAGTCTTCACTCCAATCCCAAAGAAAGGCAATGCCAAAGAATGCTTAAACTACCGCACAATTGCACTCATCTCACATGCTAGTAAAGTCATGCTCAAAATTCTCCAAGCGAGGATTCAGCAATACGTGAACAGTGAACTTCCAGATGTTCAAGCTGGTTTTAGAAAAGGCAGAGGAACCAGACATCAAATTGCCAACATCCGCTGGATCATGGAAAAAGCAAGAGAGTTCCAGAAAAACATCTATTTCTGCTTCATCGACTATGCCAAAGTCTTTGACTGTGTGGATCACAACAAACTGGAAAATTCTGAAAAAGATAGGAATACCAGACCACCTGATCTGCCTCTTGAGAAACCTGTATGCAGGTGATTAAAACTGGATGTGGAACAACAGACTGTTTCCAAATAGGAAAAGGAGTCCGTCAAGGCAGTATATTGTCACCGTGCTTATTTAACTTCTATGCAGAGTACATCATGAGGAACGCTGGGCTTGAAGAAGCACAAGCTGGAATCAAGATTGCCGGGAGAAATATCAATAACATCAGATATGCAGATGACACCACTCTTATGGCAGAAAGTGAAGAGGAACTAAAAAGCCTCTTGATGAAAGGGAAAGAGGAGAGTGAAAAAGTTGGCTTGAAGCTCAACATTCAGAAAACTAAGATCATGGCATCTGATCTCATCACTTCATGGGAAATAGATGGGGAAACAGTGGAAACAGTGTCAGACTTTATTTTTTGGGGCTCCAAAATCACTGTGGATGCTGATTGAAGCCATAAAATCAAAACACATCTACTCCTTGGCAGGAAAGTTACGACCAACCTAGACAGCATATTAAAAAGCAGAGACATTACTTTGCCAACAAAGGTCCGTCTAGTCAAGGCTATGGTTTTTCCAGTGGTCATGTATGGATGTAAGGGTTGGACTGTGAAGAAAGCTGATTGCCGAAGAATTGATGCTTTTGAACTGTGGTATTGGAGAAGACTCTTGAGAGTCCCTTGGACTGCAAGGAGATCCAACCAGTCCATTCTAAAGGAGATCAATCCTGGGTGTTCATTGAAAGGACTGATGCTAAAGCTGAAACTCCAATACTTTGGCCACCTCATGCGAAAAGTTGATTCACTGGAAAAGACTCTGATGCTGGGAGTAATTGGGGGCAGGAGGAAAAGGGGACAACAGAGAATGAGATGGCTGAATGGCATCACCAACTCAATGGACACGAGTTTGAGTGAACTCCGGGAGTTGGTGATGGACAGGGAGGCCCAGCGTGCTGTGATTCATGGGGTCACAAAGAGTCAGACACCACTGAGCGACTGAACTGAACTGATAAGCACTTTGATGGGGATAACTGCTTTGTGGTTAGAGAATGTTTCTCCCCATGAATCAGATGTGTAGACATTTTGAAAATTGGATGATTCTAGGCCATACACCAGTACGTATAACTCATTCCCAGGAAACAATACAATGCTTTCTATGGAGAAGCTTCTTTAGAAGTAATAAACACATTTTTTTAATGATGGCATCATTCCAATACTCTTAGAAAACAAGTGATATTTAAATTTGTCCTCCCTTCATTTTTATCTTAATTTTTTCTGCATTAAATTATTAACTTTTGCTTCATTTATTAACTTTTATCACTTTGCTTAGTAAACATATATTAAATGAAAGGAAGGTCAGAGTTGCCATAAACTTTCACATAATTCTGTCATTTTATTTACAAAGTAAAATAATTTGCACTATATGCCATTTATTTTTAAAAATTTCTATTTAAAAATAAAACTCCAGAAAAAATGGCAACATATAAAAAGTAAAAACAAAAGCATTAAACAAATGAGCAAAGATATAAATAATTCACTTTGTATGTACCTATGTATATTTTAATCAATTTCAAACTATTCGACTTATAATGTACCTTCCTTGGCATAATGAAAAGCACTTTCGTGATATAAAAAATGTACGGTAAATTATCAACTCAAATTGTGATTTATAAACACATAATTTTTATATATCTATGTATGAAAACATTATTGAAATTGATATTCCTTCTTGGATTTCTACATAATATAATATAATCATCATCTTATAATTCTGAACAATTTGCATAAGTCGATTCTTAAAAAAGATAACTCTTGAAGGAAAAATATCTTACAAATAAAATGGAGATGTTCACATTATAAAAATGTCATTTTGGAGGACTCCACCACCCTATATAAGATGGTATCTTTTATTATCACTTCTTTAATACTTTCTTCCAACATTCTTCATGTTTAATAAGCTAACTCTTATTTTTTAAAGTAATTAAAATACATACATTTGTGTATGTGTGTTTAAAAACTCAGAAATATGCCCCCAAACCAACCATTTTTAAAGAAAACTTCTATAGTTACTTCAGTTATACGACTGAGTTCACATTTGTTTAAACTCACTGTTGAAATGTTCCAGAAGAACAGAGCATATGCAAATCTGAATGGAAGTGGGAAAATATAATAAAAAATACTAATTTCTTTTGTCAAGATAAATTAATCTTTCAGTACACTTTTAAAAATTGTATTGGGAACTAGTCTTAAACTTAAAAGTGAGAGGAATAGAAAAATTGATATATACTTTACATAGGTTCACTACCATAAACTTTGTATGCCATTTGATTTTAATTGTGCTTTCTTTTCTCACTTTCACTTGTCTGGTCTTTGGTCATGATTAAATTCAGTTTATTTATTCCTGACTGAGGTATTAAAACACAAAATTGTGCCTTTGGTGGGTATTACATCTGGGACACAGTACGTCCAACTGGCAATACTGGTGATATTAATTGGTCAAGGTGTTATCTGATTTATCATAAGCACTGTTTTTTCCCCTTATAAATACTAAGCAATCTATTGGGACAGAAATAACCTTCTCCTCATCAGAATTTCACCCTAGATTTATCATCTATCCCTGATTCCTTTCTAAATAAAGTTTTTAAAATGATGTTTGGAAGATGATAATTTGCCAGTCCAATTTCTTCCTTGTTAATGGATTAGCACTCAGCATTCTATAGTCGAGGGGATCTTCCACTTCCCTCTATCTATCCATCTACTTATCATTTATATACCTCTTGTAGCAATCATTTATCATCTGTATAAACTCATGACATATTACTTTTCCAATTGCTTACAATTTATTTCTCTAACTCATGATTTTGATGCTAAAATTAGATGTTTCATAGGAACTCCTTTAAGCTAGTTCCTGTAAACCTGTGACATTTGCCAATCTTTTTTTGGGGGGGGCACTTCCCTTATTTCTAGTAAAACAAAATACAACCAGCTTATTTTGTACTTGCTGCTACTGCTGCTGCTAAGTCACTTCAGTTGTGTCCGACTCTGTGTGACCCCATAGACGGAAGCCCACCAGGCTCCCCCATCCCTGGGATTCTCCAGGCAAGAACACTGGAGTGGGTTGCCATTTCCTTCTCTAATGTGTGAAAGTGAAAAGTGAAAGTGAAGTCGCTCAGTCGTGTCTGACCCTTAGCGACCCCACGGACTGCAGCCTACCAGGCTCCTCCATCCATGGGATTTTCCAGGCAAGAGTACTGGAGTGGCTTGCCATTGCCTTCTCCTATTTTGTACTTAGCCTTTCATAAATCTGCAAAGAACAGATTCAAAAAGCCTGCATTCCTTTTTGTTAGAAATAATATTAGAGACCTAGATCTGAGTGTTAAATTTGCTCATTATGCTGCAAGAATTTGCCCATTCAGTTGACAGCACAGGGAAATAAGTGCATGTATTAATATAAACTCTATAAATGCATGTTTATGTGCACATTGTTAAAGGATGAGTTCTTTTCAAAAGGCATATTTAAGTTTCCCATAAAATACAAAATGAACACATGTCAAAAATTTTATGTAATTTATTACGTAATGAGGACACAGGTATTACAGTTTGTTCAAAAGAGAATTCAAAGACCAGAGACATATTGAAATAAGCTATTTTGGGGAAAATGCGTCCATCAAGGCAATACTCAAATGTGTATTCCTTTGGACACTGATTTGCACTTCCATTGATAAAAATCATTCACCTCACTATCAGTTTTCAGAAACTTAGTTTCATCTTGGAGTGGGCATGAGAATCTGACTTCTGCTAATGGGATAATCTCTCTCTTAAAGCTCAGAAATAAATACAGAGAAAAACATGAAAATCTAAACCAATCTAATCAGACTAAATTTCAGGACTTCAACTTGAAAATCGGTGGCAAAAGTATGCTCTTTTCTGAGACAAGAATGGAGAAGAATTTATGCTAGGAGTCATTGACAGTACTCATGTGTCCAAAAATGAAGATATTGTGTTTGGTGAGTCTGGATCCTATGCTAAGGTAGACGAACCAAAAGTATAAAAGCATTCATTCAAAGTCAGTATTATTTCTGATAGTTCTACAACTATTTCTAACTACTCTTAGAATCTGAACAAGTACAAAATATAATAAGATATTTAACAAAAAGTTTTCTCTATCCAGGGTTATTAGATGTTGCTGTTGTTAGTTAATACTATGATATATTAAAATACTGTGCTGAAATTTTCTCAAGCATATTTTCAGTCAATGCATAACATTTCCTTTGAAAGTTTTGTGGAATAAAAATTTATTCCAAAGAATCAATGAAACTAGAAAAAAATATTTTAAAGGCATTTAATAAGGAAGTAAGCCCTTAAATTTAGCTTTTAATGAACTAAAAGTATAATGTTGAAATTTTCTTTCACTCTTTGTAAATACATTTAGAAAACTTGAAAAGAAATAGCAGATTAATATACTTATTACAAAATTTACATCATTTTAAAACTGTCCCTTAGCATACAGGCAATCATTGATGAATTAAGATTTTATTTTTACTGTCAATGACATCTAATTTTTTATTCTCAGAAAAATTTTCAACTTGTTTTGATATTCACTGGCAGTAAAATTCACTGGCAGAAAATTCATTTCTTTCAAGAGACTAAATATAAATTATGCTTCTAATATGATTTGATGTTTTTTAAGAGAGTATTGTGCTAATCATAATTATCACATTTTTGTTCCAGTTAAGGGCAATCTTACTTTGCTATTACTCTTTTCCATGTAGTTTATACAAGCACAAGTTTCAAAAGAAAACCTTGCTTGTAACTAGAGCAGGTTTCCTCACAGAAATTAGTATCATTCTTGATTTGAAGAATTCAAATCATTATATCGAACTTTATTGCAAAGTTTCAAGCTGATTAACTAACTGGTTAAAAAAAAAAAATGTACCATGGCTTTAAGGAAAATTCTTTGAACAGACTTCTTTGTTTCTTTAAATTCCACCTGTGCTACAAAATTTTCAGTGGAGGAGGATTGAATATACTATTGACATTGTGCATATCTCATAAAAAGATACATAATTGAAATTTGAGTAAACCACAGTGGGCTTCCCTAGTGGCTCAGAATCCACCTGCAATGCGGGATACGTTGGTTTGATCACTGGATGGGGGAGATCCCCTGGAGTAGGGCATGGCAACCCACTCCAATGTTCTTGAGAATCCCATGGACAGAGGAGCCTGGCGGGCTACAGTCCATGGGGTTGCAAAAAGTTGGACACGACTGAGTGACTAAGTACAGCACAGCACAAACCATAAAACTTAAAACTACAGAGCCATAAGATGAGGCTCAACAGGAATAGAAATACATCCACACAATCAGAAAATGAATTTTCTAAAGCACAGGCACTCAAATAATTCTCCTTAGAATTGCAGTGTAGTAGGATGCTTGAGGAGAATCTGGCTTTCTGCCAAAGGAGCTTTTTAATGTTCCCGTTTTCATACAAGAAAGAAAGGAAAGAGAACATGGTTTCCAGCCCTGGAAAGATACCATCAATGCAGAGAAGTTTCTGCACTTTTTAAATTAAACCTTAGAGCATAAGGACACAAAAATGTATCAGTAACAAAAATCTAATCTTTTAGAAAAATGTGGGATGATATAGAAGGGAAAGACTGGTTAAAATGATGCTTCCCTGAAAGGCAATTAGTATTTTAGTTTCAACTCCTTTTGTTCCGAAATGTGAATTTTATTTGCTGAGTAGCTGACATCTTTTGTGAATAACAAGGGTAGACTTGAAGCCTGGTATTATTATGTCTTTCTGTTCTTTTTTATCTTCTGAATTCCTAAGTTTAGTTGCTCAGTTGTGTCCGACTCTCCGCGACCCCATGAATCACAGCACGCCAGGCCTCCCTGTCCATCACCAACTCCCGGAATTCACTCAAACTCATGTCCACAGAGTCGGTGATGCCATCCAGCCATCTCATTCTCCATCGTCCCCTTCTCCTCCCGCCCCCAACCTTTCCCAGCATCAGAGTCTTTTCCAGTGAGTCAACTCGTCACATGAGGTGGCCAAAGTATTGCAGTTTCAGCTTTAGCATCAGTCCCTCCAATGAACATCCAGGATTGATCTCCTTTAGAATGGACTGGTTGGATCTCCTTGCAGTCCAAGGGACTCTCAAGAGTCTTCTCCAACACCACAGTTCAAAAGCATCGATTCTTCGGCGATCAGCCTTCTTTACAGTCCAACTCTCACATCCATACATGACCACGGGAAAAAACATTGCCTTGACTAGATGGACCTTGGTTGGCAAAGTAATTTCTCTGCTTTTTAATATACTATCAAGGTTGGTCATAACTTTCCTTCCAAGGAGCAAGCGTCTTTTAATTTCATGGCTGCAATCAGCAGCTGCAGTGATTTTGGAGCCCAAAAAAACAAAGTCTGACACTGTTTCCACTGTTTTTCCATCTATTTCCCATGAAGTGATGGGACCAGATGCCATGATCTTTGTTTTCTGAATGTTGAGCTTCAAGCCAACCTTTTCACTCTCCTCTTTCACTTTCATCAAGAGGCTTTTGAGTTCCTCTTCACTTTCTGCCATAAGGGTAGTGTCATCTGCATATCTGAGATTATTGATATTTCTCCCAGCAATCTTGATTCCAGCTTGTGCTTCTTCCAGCCCAGCGCTCCTCATGATGTACTCTGCATATAAGTTAAATAAGCAAGGTGACAATACACAACCTTGATGTACACCTTTTCCTATTTGGAACCAGTCTGTTGTTCCATGTCCAGTTCTAACAGTTGCTTCCTGACCTGCATACAGGTTTCTCAAGAGGCAGGTCAGGTGGTCTGGGATTCCCATCTCTTTCAGAATGTTCCACAGTTTATTGTGATCCACACAGTCAAAGGCTTTGGCATAGTCAATGAAGCAGAAATAGATGTTTTTCTGGAACTCTCTTGCTTTCTCCATGATCCAGCGGATGTTGGCAATTTGATCTCTGGTGCCTCTGCCTTTTCTAAAACCTGCTTGAACATCTGGGAGTTCACGGTTTACATATTGCTGAAGCCTGGCTTGGAGAATTTTGAGCATGACTTTACTAGCGTGTGAGATGAGTGCAATTGTGTGGTAGATTGAGCATTCTTTGGCATTGCCTTTCTTTGGGATTGGAATCAAGACTGACCTCTTCCAGTCCTGTGGCCACTGCTGAGTTTTCCAAATCTGCTGGCATATTGAGTGCAGCACTTTCACAGCATCATCTTTCAAGACTTGAATAGCTCAACTGGAATTCCATCACCTCCACTAGCTTTGTTAGTAGTAATGCTTTCTAAGGCCCACTTGACTTCACATTCCAAGATGTCTTGCTCTAGGTCAGTGATCACATTATCGTGATTATCTTGGTCATGAAGATCTTTTCTGTACAGTTCTTCTGTGTATTCCTGCCACCTCTTCTTAATATCTTCTGCTTCTGAATTCCTAAAGAAACCATCAAAACAATCATTTTATTAAAAAAAAATCTAAGGGCAAAAAACTTTATGATGGTTTGAAAAGTTAATTAGCTTTAAGCTGGTGAAGTACTCCCTTAGAAAAGACTTAACTTAAAAAAATTATTTTCATGGTATAATATAATTTTATTGTACTGAATCAAAAAAAGAGAGAAAGTCTTTGAAACATTTTAAAATAATGTTACCTTTATGTGTGGTATGATGTCACTGGAGTTATGCTTAATTCTTTTGAACAGAAGAATTTGATCCTGTATTCCTGTATCAGAATTTGATATAACCCTAGCTCTTATTTACTGGTTATTTATTTATTTATTCATTTATGTTTTGGTCCCTGAATCCCAAGACCTTTATTCCTTTATTTCCAAGTGTATAAAATCAGCATTTTTACTACAGTAAATTATCACTGTCCTTTTGCTTCTGAAAGTTCTGATCCATCCCCTGGGGTGATCTTTAGATATTAAAGAAAATATATATTCATCATTTTTTTCAACAAGGTATGTTTTAATGGTCCTTATTTTATGAAGTTTTGTTTTTCTCCTCGTATTTTTTCAAAGTCTGATTCTGTCTCTATGTTCCAGTCTCTTCCGCTGTAAAATAAATGTAAATAATTGCCTCACAGGGTTGATATGTCTTACATGAAGGTGCATAAATCATCTAGCACAATGCCAAGTAAGTATTCTATAAAATACATACTGTTGCTTTTAACATCAGATTTTGGAGGAAAATCATTTAAGAGGTATCTCCAAACAAAGTATACACTAAACATCTGAAACTCTAAGAAAATAAATTGATCTTTGTCTTTCTAACATGTGATATATATTTTATTCTTTTCTGAGTCAAACAGCATATCAGTCAGTCAGTCAGTCAGTTCAGTCGCTCAGTTGTGTCCGACTCTTTGCGACCCCATGAATCACAGCACGCCAGGCCTCCCTGTCCATCACCAACTCCCGGAGTTCACTCAAACTCATGTCCATAGAGTCAGTGATGCCATCCAGCCATCTCATTCTCTGTCGTCCCCTTCTCCTCCCACCCCCAATCCTTCCTAGCATCAGACTCTTTTCCAGTGAGTCAACTCGTCGCATGAGGTGGCCAAAGTATTGCAGTTTCAGCTTTAGCATCAGTCCCTCCAATGAACACCCAGGACTGATCTCCTTTAGAATGGACTGGTTGGATCTCCTTGCAGTCCAAGGGACTCTCAAGAGTCTTCTCCAGCACCACAGTTCAAAAGCATCAATTCTTTGGCGATCAGCTTTCTTCACAGTCTAACCCTCACATCCATACATGACCACGGGAAAAACCATAGCCTTGACTAGACAGACCTTTGTTGGCAAAATAATGTCTCTGCTTTTAAATATGCTATCTAGGTTGGTCATAACTACATATATAATAAAATAATTATAATTGTTCTTGATGATGAGTTCTTTTATGAGGAATAAAATTTATGGGTATCTTTAGTAGCTACTTACAATATGCCATGCCTTATACAAAACACTTAGCGCAGATATACTCATTCAATCATCCTCAAAAACGTACAAGTCAGATACTGATAATACACTAATAGGCAACATAAATGAAGGTCAGAAAAGTTAACTCTTCTGGCCTTCAGTGATGGTAACTCACCTAGAGCTAGGCATTTTGGAGTGAACACAAGTGGGCCTTAGGAAGCATTACTATGAACAAAGCTAGTGGAGGAGATAGAATTCCAGTTGCACTATTTCAAATTCAAAAAGATGATGTTGTTAAAGTGCTGCACTCAAAATGTCTGCAAATTTGGAAAATCAGCAGTGGCCACAGGATTGGAAAAGGTCAAGTTTCATTCCAATTCCAAAGAAGCACAATGCCATAGAATGTTCAAACTACCACATTGTGCTCATTTTACATGCTCATTTTACATTTACATTGTGCTCATTTTACATGCTGGAAATGTTCTGTTCAAAATCCTTCAAGCCAAGCTTCAGCAGTACATGAATCAAGAACTTCTAGATGTGTAAGCTGGATTTAGAAAAGGCAGAGGAACCTGAGATCAAATTGCAAGCATTTGCTGGATCATGGAGAAAGACAGGGAGTTCCAGTAAAACATCTACTTCTTCTTCATTGACTACACTAAAATCTTTGACTGTGTGCATCACAACAAACTGTGAAAAATTCTTAAAGAGATGAGAATACCTGACAACCTTGCCTGTCTCCTGAGAAACCTGTATGTGGGTCAAGAGGTGGCAGAACTGGACATAGAAAAAGGGACTGGTTCAAAATTAGGAGAAGAGTATGACAAGGCTGTATATCATCACCCTGCTTATTTAATTTATGTGCAGAGTATATTATGTGAAATTCAGGGCTAGATGAAGCACAAGCTGGAATCAAGATTGCTGGGAGAAATATCAACAACTCCAGATACACAGATGGTACCACTCTGATGGCAGAAAATGAAGAGGAACTGAAGAGCCTCTTGAGGGTGTAGAGAGCGAAAAATCTGCATTAAAACTCAACATTCAAAAAAACTAAGATCATGACATCTGGTCTCATTACTTCATGACAACTATAGGGTGAAAAACTGGAAAAATATATTTTCTTGGGCCCCAAAATCACTGTGGATGATGAATGCAGCCATGAAATTCAAAGACACTTACTCCTTAGAAGGAAAACAGTGACAAACCTAGACAGAGTATTAAAAAGCAGAGACATCACTTTGCTGACAAAGATCCATTAGTCAAAGCTATGGTTTTTCCAGTAATCATGTATGGATGTGAGAGTTGAATCATAATGAAGGCTGAGCACCAAAAAACTGATGCTTTCTAACTGTGGTGCTGCAGAAGACTCCTGAGAGTCCCTTCAACTGCAAGGAAATCAAGCCAGTCAATCCTATAGGAAATCAATCCTGAATAGTCACTGCAAGGAGTGTTGCTGAAGCTAAAGCTCTAATACTTTGTCCACCTGATGTGAAGAGGCAATTCACTGGAAAAGACACTGATGCTCGGAAAGATGGAAGGCAAAAGAAGGGGGTGGCAGAGGATGAGATATTTAGGTTGCATTATGCAGTTCAGGAAGCAGCAGTCAGAAATGTACATGGAACAACAGACTGGTTCTAAATAGGAAAAGGAGTACGTCAAGGGTTTATATTGTCACCCTGCTTATTTAACTTATATGCAGAGTACATCATGAGGAACGTTGGGCTGGAAGAAGCACAAGCTGGAATCAAGATTGCTGGGAGAAATATCAATAACATCAGATATGCAGATGACACCACCCTTATGGCAGAAAGTGAAGAGGAACTCAAAAGCCTCTTGATGAAAGTGAAAGAGGAGAGTGGAAAAGTTGGCTTGAAGCTCAACATTCAGAAAACAAAGATCATGGCATCTGGTCCCATCACTTCATGGGAAATAAACGGGGTAACAGTGGAAACAGTGTCAGACTTTATTTTTGGGGGCTCCAAAATCACTGCAGATGCTGATTGCAGCCATGAAATTAAAAGACGCTTACTCCTTGGAAGGAAAGTTATGACCAACCTAGATAGCATATTAAAAAGCAGAGACGTTACTTTGCCAAAAAAGGTCCGTCTAGTCAAGGCTATGGTTTTTCCCGTGGTCATGTATGGATGTGAGAGTTGGACTGTAAAGAAAGCTGATCGCCGAAAAATTGATGCTTTTGAACTGTGGTGCTGGAGAAGACTCTTGAGAGTCCCTTGGACTGCAAGGAGATCCAACCAGTCCATTCTAAAGGAGATCAGTCCTGGGTGTTCATTGGAAGGACTGATGCTAAAGCTGAAAGTGCAATACTTTGGCCACCTCATGCGACGAGTTGACTCACTGGAAAAGAGTCTGATGCTGGGAAAGGTTGGGGGCGGGAGGAGAAGGGGACGACAGAGAATGAGATGGCTGGATGGCATCACCGACTCTATGGACATGAGTTTGAGTGAACTCTGGGAGTTGATGATGGACAGGGAGGCCTGGTGTGCTGTGATTCATGGGGTCGCAAAGAGTCGGACATGACTGAGTGACTGAACTGACTGACTGACTGACAGACTTAGTGGACATGAATTTGAGCAAACTCTTGGGGACAGTGAAGGACAGAGGAGCCTGGCATGCTGTAGTCCATGGGGTTGCAAAGAGCTAGCAACTGAACATGACTTAGCAACTGAACAACAACTCTTGTTGTAAAGTGTCATTGTTAATCTGGACTGCATTGAAACCTATATAATGTGTGGGTTAAAGAAGTCCTTTGTTCCATTGTCCTAAAGATACTATTTACTGCTGTTGGTACAATTTCAGTAGGATACAGACAATGAAGACAATTAAGAGCAGTGTGAACAATGAAATGTTTGTAGCTCTTGTCTTTGAAGAAAATTGGCAAGTGCTGAAGACATTCAGCTTCAGAGGAGCTGGCAGAATGATTTCTTCTTTTATGTATTGGAAAATCTGAAACATGGAAGAGGAATTGGAACTGACATTCCCTGAAGCTACAGGAATGAGTTAGAACAATTGATTGGAGACATACTTTGATTTCAGTATAAGGAAGAGCTGCCTGGCTGAGCTATTTAGCAATGTAATGAGTTGCTTATATGATTAGGAGGGTCTCATCCTTAAACTGTTTTGTCTTCTCAATAAAATATGTTGAAGTTATGTAAAATTTAATAGTCAGTAAAATGTAGCTTAGATGACAGTTTGATTTTTTTTCATCCCGAACATCAAATATGTGTTCATTACTCTCAACTCTCAACTCCCAATAGAAATAGAAGGTAGGTATAGCACATTAATGAAATCTAAAGCAAATCCCCAAATCTCATTTGAACAATTAAATTCCAACCTCCTTCCTTTATCAAAACCTTCCTGGAGTTGTTAACAAGCAGGCCTACCAAGTTGATTGACATTTCAGAGCTTTTTCATTTTCTGATTTCAGCAGGGATGGAGGGAAATGAAGAATAAATAAGCAGAGAGAAACAGGTACCTGAAGTTTTTAGATGATACTTTTAAAGGGTTAATTTGTTTGCACATTGACTCTCCATAGCAGAGTCGACATTTTCATATTTTCTCTACTAGTGCAGGTGTGGGTGCTCAGTTGCTTCAGTCCTGTCTCATTCTTAACATCCCTATGTACTGTGGCCTGCCAGGCTGCTCTGTCCATGGGATTCTCCGGGCAAGAATACTGGATTGGGTTGCCATGCCCTCCTCCAGGGATCTTCCTGACCCAGAGATCAAAACCGCATCTCTTATGTCGCCTGCATTGGCAGGCAGGTTCTTTATCACTAGTGCCACCATAGATATTTGCAGAAATCATCGCAATTATTTTACGCATCTTCCTCTTTGAAAACAACTCTCCTTCCCTTTCATCTTTCCCTCCTCTGAATACTCTTCTATTTTCCCATGCCATTATTCCTCAGCAGGTGACCTCATATATTAAAATAATTTAATGAGAATATTGTCAGTTCTTTCATAAGTTCAGTTCAGTCTTCCAGTCGTGTCTCACTCTTTGTGACCCTATGGACTGCAGCACGCCAGGCTCCCCTGCCCATCACCTACCCCCAGGGCTGGAAACAGTTAATTTCTACACTTACAATTTAAGTTTCATCTATATATCTTTGAGTTAAATACTCTATGCCATTGTCTTTCATGGGTAGTACCAGGACCAGTAGCCTTGACATCTCCTGAGCTTGTTAGAAATTCAGAACTTCAAGTCCTATCTCAGAACTTACTGAATCCTTAGGTCCTTTCATGTCTTCCAAAGCTTTAATTTCCACCTATACGCTGATTTGTTTCTTAGTTTATCCAATCACTCTTTCATTAGAGAAGTATTTTTTAAGGATCTGTTATGTTCATAGCACTATCCTAAATGTTATACAGCATTTAAAAGTATAAACAAGACACTAGCCCTCTGGTAGCTTATAGCAATGAGCAAACAAATAAAATTTTTTCAGGCATATGTTGACAAATACTTTTCTGAGTCTGTGGTTTGCCTTTTCATTCTCTTAATATTGTTATTTTTTGAAAGGCAGTAACTTTTTAATTTTGAAGGAGCCTAGCTTACCAAATATTTTTTTATAGATTACCCTCTACAGCTATTGTGAAGAAATCTTTCCCTAATCCAAGGCAACAAAATTTTATTTCATTTAGGAATTAGTTTTGAGTTTTATATTTAGATCTATGATTCATGTTGAGTTATATTTGTTCATGAGACAAAGATGCATGAATGTTCATTTTTCATTTTGAATAGAAATATCCAATTAATTCAACACCATTTGCTGAACAGTCTTTCTACACTGAATTAATTGCCTTTGAACTTTTGTCAGAAATTAGTTGTCCATAAATATGTGTGTCTATATTTGGATTCTCCGTTCTGTTCCTTTGATCTGTTTCACTACTTTTGCACCGATATTGGATTCTTTTGATCATGGCAGCTTTATAATAACCATGCCACAATTCATGGAATCAGGAGTTTTAGCCCTCCAACTTTGTTCTTATTTTTCAAGAAAAAGATATTTTTGTTTTAGCTCTTCCAGGCCCTAAGCATTCTGAAATTTAAAATTCAGTTTGTTGGTTTCTTTTTGTTTTTTTTTAAGTTTACAGGAATTTTGATTGGTATTGTGTTGAATCTATATATCAGTTTGGGGGGAATTTATATGATAATGATATTGAGTCTTCTGACTCATTGAACAGGTATATTTCTCCATTTATTTAAGATTTCTTTAATTTCTCCCAATAAGGATTTGTAGTTTTCACTGTATATATTACACATATTTGGCAGATTTATGTATAAATATTTCATATATTTTAATTGTAAATGGTATATTTTTACTTTCAATTTCTTATAGTTTATTACTATTATATAAAATAGACTTCATTTTATACTGCATTTTGAAATGCTATTAAGCTTATTTATTTGTTCTATAAGCTATTTTTGTGGGTTCCATCAGATTTTCTACATAGAAAATTATGTCTTCTTTAAATAAAAATATTTTTACTTCCTGTCCAATCTGGATGCCACTATTTATTTCTTGACACTAAGTAAAATCTTCAGTGCAATGTATATATTTTAAACTCAGTAAAATATATATTTAAAACTCACTAATAAAACAACCATTGCAATTTAAACATGGGCAGATTTAAGCATTTTGCTAAAGGTTATGTATGGATGGCATATAGATATTTGAGAGGGTGTTCTATATAATTTGTCATTTGAGAAATGCAGATTAACAGTACACTAATCCATTCTAAAGGAGATCAATCCTGGGTGTTCATTGGAAGGACTGATGCAAAAGCTGAAACTCCAATACTTTAACCACCTCATGCGACGAGCTGACTCACTGGAAAAGACTCTGATGCTGGGAAGGATTGCGGGTGGGAGGAGAAGGGGACGACAAATGAGATGGCTGGATGGCATCACCGACTCGATGGACATGAGTTTGAGTGAACTCCGGGAGTTGGTGATGGACAGGGAGGCCTGGCATGCTGTGATTCATGGGGTTGCAAAGAGTCGGACACGACTGAGCGACTGAACTGAACGGAACTGAAACTATCACTGGCTTCCCAGGTGGCTTAGTTGTAAAGAATCCTCCTGCAAGGCTGGAGATGCGGGTTCAATCCATAGGTCGAGAAGATCCCCTGGAGAAAGATATGGCAACCCATTCTAGTATTCTTGCCTGGGAAATCCCATGGACAGAGGAGCCTGACCCCATACAGTCTATGGGATCACAAAGAGTCGGACATGACTTAGAGATTGAATAACAGCAACACATCTATCGTTGCATAACTATCAGAATGGCTACAATAGAAAAAACTGACCATTCTAAGTGCTGACAAAGATGTAGAGGAACTTAAAATCTGATAACAATACTATCAGGAATACAAAATGGTACAGCATTTTGGAAAATTTGACATTTTCTTTATAAAGCTAAAATGTACCTACCATGTGATTCAGGCATTCTGCTTGTAGGTATTTACCAGAAGAATAGAAAGCATATGATCATACAAACCCTTTAAATGAATATTTAGAGCAGCATTATTTGTAATAGTCAAAACTGGAAAGAATCAAATGTTCCTCAACAAGTGACAGGCTAAACAAACTGTGATATATCAACAAAAGGGAGTACTGCACAAAAAGAGTAATAATCTATTGATACATGCAGGACAGTGAATGAATCTCAAAGTAATTATGCCAATTGAAAGAAGCCTTAGATAAAAGAGAGTTCAAACTGCTTGATGTTATGTATATAAAACTCATCTACTGATGGAAACAATTCAGATGGAGGTGGGAGGGCCTGGAGAGGGTATTAAAAAATGTCAGGATGAAACTCTTGGGAGTGAAAACTATGTTTATTATCTTGTTTGTGGTGATGGCATATATCTATATATATATTTATATATACATATATGTTTTTATTCATTCACTCATTTTTTTTTGTAATTATTTTTTATTGGAGGCAAATTATTTTACAATATTATATTGGTTGGTTTTGCTAGAACAAATAATCTCACAATTTGTATGGAAATACAAAAAACCTCGAATAGCCAAAGCAATCTTGAGGAAGAAAAATGGAACTGGGGGAATTAACCTGCCAGACTTCAGGCTCTACTACAAAGCCACAGTCATCAAGACAGTATGGTACTGGCATAAAGACAGAAATATAGATCAATGGAACAAAATAGAAAGCCCAGAGATAAATCCACGCACCTATGGACACCTCATCTTTGACAAAGGAGGCAAGACTATAAAATGGAGAAAAGACAGTCTCTTTAACAAGTGGTGCTGGGAAAACTGGTCAGCCACTTGTAAAAGAATGAAACTAGAACACTTCCTAACACCATATTCATTCACTTATTAATTCATCCATATAGTCAGTCAACATAGTGCATACTCCATTAATTTTTCATTAATTCCTTATATCATAATGTCTAATAACACCAATTCTGAACCCAAACTACCTGGGCTCACTTCTGGTTCTACTACATAATACTGTGTGGTGTAGAACACATTATTTAACCTCTCAAGTCTCTATTTATTTATAATGGGTCTGAAAGTAATAGGTACCTCATAGAGAGCTTACAGGTCTCTAAAGGGCATTAACCTATGACAAACCTAGACAGCACATTAAAAGCAGAGACATTACTTTGCCAACAGAGGTCTGTCTAGTCAAAGCTATGGTTTTTTTTAGTAGTCATGTATGCATGTGAGAGTTGGAAAATAAAGAAAGTTGAGTGCCAAAGAATTGATGCTTTTGAACTATGGTGTTGGAGAAGACTCTTGAGAGTCCCTTGGACTGCAAGGAGACCAAACCAGTCAATCCTAAAGGAAATCAGTCCTGAATATTCATTGGAAGGATTGATGCTGAGGCTGAAGCTCCATTATCTTGGCCACCTGATGTGAAGAGCTGACTTGTTGGAAAAGATCCTGATACTGGGAAAGATCAAAGGCAGGAGGAGAAGGGGATGACAGAGGATGATATGGTTGGATGGCATCACCAACTTGATGCACATAAGTTTGAACAAGCTCTGGGAGTTGGTGAAAGACAGGGAAGGCTGGCATGCTGCAGTATGTGGGGTCACAAAGAGTCAGACACAACTGAGCAACTGAACTCAACTCACTGAAAGGGCATTAAATGGTTCTGATACAAGTTAAGCATCAAGAGTGCCAGGTATTACATAAATAAGAGACACTTTCTTCATTTAATGCTTAGATGCAGACAATCACCTTTCATAGTTTTCACCCTTTTCCTCTTTTATTTTCCCTTTAGATACAAAAATTTAAGGCTCAGAAAACATGTGTATAGGATCTAAAGGGAAGCATTTTCAGCTGAATGAATTCAAATTCTCCATATACACTGAAGGGTAGAATGATATAATCAAATGGGAAGGACCGTTAGTAGAAAAGCTCATCCAGTCCCTTTCTTCATAAAACCCCTTGAATATAATAAATGATGCTTTCACAGCTGAAAAGCAGCAGGCATTACAAACACAGTGGCTTAAGAAAATGTTTTTCTTCTTATGGGAGCTGCAGTATAAAAGACCTAATGATGCAAATTATAATAAGTAGCTGGTAAGTGTTTCATCACAAACACTGACCCACAGTCTTAGCAGGTGCTTATTAAATGTGGTAGATTTTTCTTTTAATAGCAATTTTCAGTTCAGTTCAGTTCAGTCGCTCAGTCATGTCTGACTCTTTGCGACCCCATGAATCACAGCACACCAGGCCTCCCTGTCCATCACCAACTCCCGGAGTTCACAATTTACTCCCTTATAATATTTACATATAGAGTAAAGGGAAAGATAGTATTCAATATATTGTTGGAGAGATTCATAAGGCTGTTCTAAGAGTAATACTGTTACAAAATATTTTAATTTCTCAGGCATGATACTGAAAGTTAAGTTATATATGCATACTTTTCAGCTACAAAATGATATTAAGAGAATGCCATTTTTAGGTAATGTATTTAAAAGCTCCAGCTTTCTATAATTCTAAAACTATATTATTGAATACTTGATTCAACAAGGAACATCTTGAAAGCAATGACTCAGTTATTTTTTTATTTATTAGTATTCATAGCACAAATTCTTCTGAAAAAGAATGTGACAACTGAAAAAATTTATTGTGTTTAATGTAGACAAAATAAAGCTTTTTAAAATATGTAATACAGTTGATTAGAAAATGAAATCATATACAAATGTTCAAAGTAACAATCCTCACTCTTAGTACTGCCCCCTGTTACTCCACCACTTAAGTAACTCATTTTATTACTGTCTCTGTTTCCAAGGAAATATGATCATAAGTAATCTTACATTCCTCCCATTTCTTACAAAAGTGAGCGTAACATGTACATTGTCTGGTTTTCTGTTTGTTAGTTTTAGAATGAGTAATAAGAATTAAATAAAGCTGCCTGAGTACAATTATATGAAACTGAATTTCATAGAGTCCAACTGAATATCTTGGAAATCTGTTCACATTAGCACATGGAGAGTTTCCTTATTATATTTTTTTCCTTCATATTTTCAACAGTTGCAGGCATTCCATTGTGAGACTGTTTCCTGGTTGACTTAATCAGTCCCATATGAATGAACACTGTGTGTGTGTTAGTTGCTCAGTCATGTCCAACTCTGTGACCCCATGGATTATAGCCTGTCAGGTTCTTCTATCCATGGGATTGTCCAGGCAAGAATACTGGAGTGGGTTGCCATGCCTGTCTCCAGAGAATCTTCCCAACCCAGGGAATGAACCCAGTCTCCCACGTTTAGGCAGATACTTTACAATTTGAGCTACCCGGGAAGCCTATGAACACTGACTTGCCACCAATTCTTTGACTTAAAAATAAAAAAATCAACTAATAAACTCTCAAATACATTTTAATTATATGCCATAATATTTGAAAGATGTACTCTGAGAAGTGGGGTTAGACAAATATATTTTTAATGTTAAGAGAAATGGGTAAGATTATTTGAAGATTTTCTATGAATTATTAACTGTTCATTAAATTATTAAATAAAGCACAAATGTAGCAGCATCCCTCTGGCCAGTACCTACAACTCCTCTGTTAGTATCTTTCAGATGGAACCAGAAGTTTATACTTTATTTGGCCTCATAGGTTATACTTTATTTGACCTCATATACTATGAGATTCTTTCCTTGAAAAGCAGCTAAAATTTCTGAAAATTTCCTTCTGTTCATTTGTCTGAAGTGAAGCTTTTCTAAACTATTAATATATTTTCTTCAGGGTATAGTTCATAAGAAACAGAGTATTCTTCATATTCTGGTCACATAGGAACTCAGGCATAAATAAGCACTCTCTAAATTAGGTGTTTAGGGATTTACTTTTAGCAGAAATTAGAATATCTTTGCTTATATATAAAATGGCACATGAAAATCTTTTAACTTAGTTTATATTGTCAATTTTAAAGTCATTTTCCCTAGGTAATGATGAGTTCCTTTCAAATTATCTCAAATTCTGACTAAATGGGGTTCAAATTAATAATTTCTATTCAAGGAACAGTCAAATGATATACCACCTACACTATACCCACAATGACTTCTGAAGTACATCTTCAATTTATAAATTATATTGCATAAGATTCCAAGGGAGGACTAACTTTTATTTGAAATGGTGACCATTGTTTTGCAGGTAATAATGCTTGGATATTTTATTTATTTTTATTCCTTATCATTTTCCGCACAATGAATTTCTGCTGATACGTTTGTAAACACAACAAAAATGCTTTACAAGATATTAATTATAATTCAAGAAAAATAAATACTCTTCATATAGAAACTTAAGAAATTAAATTTCTTCAAACTTGCTGCTCAATGATACTTCAATAACTTAGTTTAAGAGAGTGACATTTACATCCCAGGTATCCATGTTCTAAACAGCAAGATGGAGGATCAATTGAAAATAAAAAAGAAAAACTTATGCCAGTGTTCTCCTAAGAAAGTTTTCTGGAATCTGCTACATGATAAGTTTCACTTCCTTCCCATTGACCGGAACTTAATCTTTTGGCTATGCTAACAGAAAGGGAACCCCATGAACAGTATCAAAGGGCAAAATGATAGGATACTGAATGAGGAATTCCCCAGGTCGGTAGGTGCCCAGTATGCTACTGGAGATCAGTGGAGAGGTAAATCTAGAAGGAATAAAGGGATGGAGCAAAAACAAAACCAATACCCAGCTGTGTGTGGATGTGACCGATGATAGAAGCAAGGTCCGGAGCTGTAAAGAGCAGTATTGCATAGGAACCTGGAATGTTAGGTCCATGAATCAAGGCAAATTGGAAGTGGTCAAACAGGAGATGGCAAGAGTGAACGTCGACATTCTAGGAATCAGTGAATTAAAATGGACTGGAATGGGTGAATTTAACTCAGATGACCATTATATCTACTACTGTGGGCAGGAATCCCTTAGAAGAAGTGGAGTAGCCATCATGGTCAACAAAAGAGTCCGAAATGCAGTACCTGGATACAATCTTAAAAATGACAGAATGATTTCTTTTTGTTTCCAAGGCAAACCATTCAATATTACAGTAATCCAGGCCTATGCCCCAACCAGTAACGCTGAAGAAGCCGAAGTTGAACAGTTCTATGAAGACCTACAAGAACTTTTAGAACTAACACCCAAAAAACATGTCCTTTTCATTATAGGGGACTGGAATGCAAAAGTAGGAAGTCAAGAAACACCTGGAGTAACAGGCAAATTTGGCCTTGGAGCACGGAATGAAGCAGGGCAAAGGCTAATAGAGTTTTGTCAAGAGAACGCACTGGTCATAGCAAACACCCTCTTCCAACAACACAAGAGAAGACTCTACATGTGGACATCACCAGATGGTCAACACCGAAATCAGATTGATTATATTCTTGGCAGCCAAAGATGGAGAAGCTGTATACAGTTAGCAAAAAGAGACCAGGAGCTGACTGTGGCTCAGATCCTGAACTCCTTATTGCAAAATTCAGACTTAAATTGAAGAAAGTAGGGAAAACCACTAGACCATGCAGATATGACCTAAATCAAATCCCTTATGATTATACAGTGGAAGTGAGGAATAGATTTAAGGGACTAGATCTGATAGAGAGAGTGCCTGATGAACTCTGGACGGAGGTTCGTGACGTTGTACAGGAGAAAGGGACCAAGACCATCCCCATGGAAAAGAAATGCAAAAAAGCAAAATGGCTGTCTGAGGAGGCCTTACAAATAGCTGTGAAAAGAAGAGAAGCGAAAAGCAAAGGAGAAAAGGAAAGATATAAGCATCTGAATGCAGAGTTCCAAAGAATAGCAAGGAGAGATAAGAAAGCCTTCCTCACTGATCAATGCAAAGAAAAGGAGGAAAACAACAGAAAAGGAAAAACAAGAGATCTCTTCAAGAAAATTAGAAATTCCAAGGGAACATTTCATGCAAAGATGGGATCGATAAAGGACAGAAATGGTATGGATCTAACAGAAGCAGAAGATATTAAGAAGAGGTGGCAAGAATACACAGAAGAACTGTACAAAAAAGATCTTCATGACCAAGATAGTCACGATAAGGTGATCACTGGCCTAGAGCCAGATATCTTGGAATGTGAAGTCAAGTGGGCCTTAGAAAGCATCACTACGAACAAGGCTAGTCGTGGTGATGGAATTCCAGTTGAGCTATTTCAAATCTTGAAAGATGATGCTGTGAAAGTGCTGCACTCAATATGCCAGCAGATTTGGAAAACTCAGCAGTGGCCACAGGACTGGAAAAGATCAGTCTTCATTCCAATCCCAAAGAAAGGCAATGCCAAAGAAGCTCAAACTACCGCACAATTGCACTCATCTCATACGCTAGTAAAGTCATGCTCAAAATTCTCCAAGCCAGGCTTCTGCAATATGTGAACCATGAACTCCCAGATGTTCAAGCAGGTTTTAGAAAAGGCAGAGGCACCAGAGATCAAATTGCCAACATCCGCTGGATCATGGAGAAAGCAAGAGAGTTCAAGAAGAGCATCTATTTCTGCTTCATTGACTATGCCAAAGCCTTTGACTGTGTGGATCACAATAAACTATGGAAAACTCTGAAAGAGATGGGAATACCAGACCATCTGACCTGCCTCTTGAGAAACCTGTATGCAGGTTAGGAAGAAACAGTCAGAACTGTACATGGAACAACAGACTGGTTCCAAATAGGAAAAGGAGTGTGTCAAAGCTGTATATTGTCACCCTGCTTATTTAACTTATATGCAGAGTACATCATGAGGAACGCTGGGCTGGAAGAAGCACAAGCTGGAATCAAGATTGCTGGGAGAAATATCAATAACCTCAGATATGCAGATGACACCACCCTTATGGCAGAAAGTGAAGAGGAACTCAAAAGCCTCTTGATGAAAGTGAAAGAGGCGAGTGAAAAGGTTGGCTTGAAGCTCAACATTCAGAAAACAAAGATCATGGCATCTGGTCCCATCACTTCATGGGAAATAGATGGGGAAACAGTGGAAACAGTGTCAGACTTTATTTTTTTGGGCTCCAAAATCACTGCAGATGCTGATTGCAGCCATGAAATTAGAAGACGCTTACTCCTTGGAAGGAAAGTTATGACCAACCTTGATAATATATTAAAAAGCAGAGACATTACTTTGCCAACAAAGGTCCGTCTAGTCAAGGCTATGGTTTTTCCAGTGGTCATGTATGGATGTGAGAGTTGGACTGTGAAGAAGGCTGATCGCCAAAGAATTGATGCTTTTGAACTGTGGTGATGGAGAAGACTCTTGAGAGTCCCTTGTACCGCAAGGAGATCCAACCAGTCCATTCTGAGGGAGATCGATCCTGGATGTTCATTGGAAGGACTGATGCTAAAGCTGAAACTGCAATACTTTGGCCACTTCATGCGACGAGTTGGCTCACTGGAAAAGACTCTGATGCTGGGAAAGGTTGGGGGTGGAAGGAGAAGGGGACTACGGAGAATGAGATGGCTGGATGGCATCACCAACTCTGTGGACATGAGTTTGAGTGAACTCCAGGAGTTGGTGATGGACAGGGAGGCCTGGCGTGCTGTGATCATGGGGTCGCGGAGAGTCGGACACGACTGAGCGACTGAACTGAACTGAACAGAAAGGGAGGCTGGGAAATGTAAGTTTGCTGCTGAGTAGCCTTTTTCCAATATGAATATTAATATAAATGACTAAAGAGACAAACAAGCCTAAATAATACAAGTATATCTTCCAAAATAAAATGTTGTTTGACTAGAAGTCTCTGAAGTTCTGGCAAAAGAGGGAAGGCAAATAAAAAGTGAAAACATTAAAAAGAAAGAAACTCACAAGAGCAACAAAAATTAGCATGTCTATTTAGGCAAATTCTTGAATCCAGAAAGACTTTCCGTTAACCAAAGAGCTTCACTGGAAGACAATATGGTAAGCTTAAACATATTTGTTTTTTTGTTTTCTGCCACCTGGAACTATTCAGGAAAACTTGCCATCATTAAATGAGATTTTGAGTATTTAAGTTCTGCTTTTGGATCTCCAAACTTTCAGACTACAGTTTCCACAGAAATTTAAGTTATGGACCTACCGATGGCACAATGTGAAAAGGGAAATGAAATCCTCAAAGTCATATAGGATTCAATGAAAGCCTTGCTGGGTCTCCATGGTAGGGATTGCTGCTTTTCTGTATGTGTGTTTGTGTGTGTGTGTGTGTGTGTTTGCTAAGAAGGTGGTTTTGTTTATTAACATCATGTGGTCATAGAACTATTCAGTGGGAAAAGGGGAAAAGTCTACTTTAGATCAATAAAAATCTTTATCTTTAATGATAGATACTGTTAATTAGACCAGAAGCTGTGCATATCAGCTGATTTTTTACTTAAGTATCTAAGAGATTTTATTATTCATCTATTCAAGAATATATTGAGCTTTTTCCCCCTTAGCACTAAGTACACAGTGATGATCAAAATAGCTGTGGTCCCCACTCAGGTAAAAGATGTCATCTATTTGTTGGTCAAGAGATAATTTACCTACACCCTCCCTTTCATTACTTTATACATTGGCAAACTCCCAAACTAAATAAAATATTCTTAGTTTGAGGGAAATAACCACCATCAAGTCTATATCACAAAGAGTACCTTATACATGAAGATACAGAAACAGATGCATGAGTATATGGATAAAGGAAACCTTTTGATATATTTTTCTAAAAACCTAAGGAGAAATCTGTAGAAAGCTGTATGACGATCTCACTAGGATGGATGAAAAACTATAGAAAGCAATAAAGAGAAAGTGGATTCGAAATCACTTTCAATCTAAAGTGGAGAAATTTGCTTGGTATCAGGAAAGTATTTACGACAATTCAAAATTCACTAAATACAGAAAATGTAAATCAGGAATCATGGGTTATAATTAACTGCCGAATATAAAACAGATAAGTGTAGGTTAAATTATGAAATTTTCTACAGAAATAATGATAAAAGAAACACTAGGAAAATGATTAGGCAAGAGATACACACAACGAAGACAAAAACAGCAAAGTCAACACAAGACTTACATGTGCCTAAAACAGACTTACGGGTTTATTTTATTGGGGACAAAATTAATAAAAAAGAGATGATTTTAATTATTTGTAGACTGCATTACTTGATGTGATGAAGCAAGAACAAAGTTATACTAGTAGATAATTTTAATCCTATCAAAATATGATACATCCTGTAGTTTCGTGTTTAGAATATGTGGTACCAGAGCAAGTGCAATCATGTTGATAAAATGGCTTTTATCAAGCTTTAATTCCAGAGGCATTTGTGTCTCCTGTAGTGGTTGGCTCAAAAAGAACCAATATTCATAGATTTGATTATGGAAATGAGTTTGAGTAAACTCAAGGAGATAGTGAAGGACAGGGAAGCCTGGTCTGCTGCAGTTTGTGGTGTCACAGAGTCAGACACAACTTTGCGACTGAACAATAGCATACAATAGGAATTCTGTTAAATCTAGAAATAGTGAAGAAAAGTTTGTAATAAATGAAAGGTAAAGATATGCTGTGACTGTCCCCTAAGGATAATGCAAAAGAGCATAGTTAGATTACTGGCATCAAAAGGACCCCTGGAGAAAAATGTATATGAGGCCAAAGTAGTGAGGCCACTAACTGCTCAGTGATTCTGGAAGAGCAACTGTCTCTGATAAGGAATTAGTGTATATTCCTCAGTTTCCTTAGGGCTTAGAGAACTACACTTATGTAGGAGTAGGAATCAAGCAGTTGAGAGTAAGAAACAGTCAAAATAGTTAACAGTACTTTGAGGGTTTTGGAGTTTAATTCTGCCAAATAAACTTGAAAAGTTTCATTGCTATACTTAAAGACTAAAATAATTGACATAATTCTCACTGTAAAACTATTTCTCTGTAACTCACACTGGAATGTAAGTTTCTTAATAGCAGGGGCAGTGAAATTCAATTCATCTTTAAATCTGGATCACTGGACACATTGAAGGTGCTCAATAAATGTTTAATTGATGAATAAATCTAAGGGTGAATGAAAAGCAACTGAAAGTAGTTATTTATGCCATCCATGCCAGTGTGATGGAATTTCTACTTTGAAAGGAATCAATCATGCCACTTTTGAACCATGTATTGCTTTTCTCTGCATTTTCTAAACCCAGCTTGAACATCTGGAAGTTCTTGGTTCATGCACTGTTGAAGACTCACCTGGAGAATTTTGAGCATTACTTTGCTGGTGTGTGAGACAAGTGCAATTGTATTGTAGTTTGAACATTCTTTGACATTGCCTTTCTTTGGGATTGGAATGAAAACTGAACTTTTGGTCACTGCTGAGTTTTACAAATTTGCTGACATACTGAGTACAGCACTTTAACAGCATCATCATTTAGGATTTGAAATAGCTCGACTAGAATTCCATTACCTCCACTAGATTTGTTTGTAGTGATGTTTCGTAAGACCCACTTGACTTCACATTCCAGGATATCTGGATCTAGGTGAGTGATCACACCATCGTGGTTATCTGGGTCATGAAGATCTTTTTAATATAGTTCTTCTGTGTATTCTTTCCACCTCTTAATATCTTCTGCTTCTGTTAGGTCCATACAGTCTCTGTCCTTTATTGTGCCCGTCTTTGCATATAATACACCCTTGGTATCTCTAATTTTCTTGAATAGATCTCAGGTCTTTCCCATTCTACTATTTTCCTCTCTTTCTTCGCATCAATTACTTGAAGGCTTTCTTATCTCTCCTTCCGATTCTTTGAAACACTGAATTCAGGTGGGTGTATCTTTCATTTTCTCCCTCGCCTTTCCCTTCTCTTCTTTCCTCAACTATTTGTAAGACCTCCTCAGCCAAACATTTTGCCTTTTTGCATCTCTTTTTCTTGGGGATAGTCTTGATCATTGCCTTCTGTACAATGTCACGAATCTCTGTCCATAGCTCTGCAGGCACTCTATTAGACCTAATCCCTTGAATCTACTTGTCACTTCCACTGTATAATCATAAGGGATTTAATTTAGGTCATACCTGAATGGTCTTGTGGTTTTCCCTACTTTCTTCAATTTAAGTCTGAATTTGTAATAAGGAGTTCATGAGACATGGTCGGATGAGACATGGTCAGCTCCTAGTCTTGTTTTTGCTGACTATATAGAGCGTCTCCATTTTTGGCTGCAAAGAATATAATCAATCTGATTTTGGTATTGACCATCTGGTGATGACCACCTGTAGAGTTGTCTCTTCTGTTGTTGGAAGAGGGTGTTTGCTATGACTAGTGTGTTCTCTTGGCAAAACTCTGCTAGCCTTTGCCCTATTTAATTTTGTACCCCAAGGTCAAACTTGCCTGTTACTCCAGGTATCGCTTGACTTCCTACTTTTGCATTCCAGTCCCCTGTGATGAAAAGGATATCTTTTTTTTTGGTGTTCATTCTAGAAGGTTGTGTAGGTCATCACAGACCTGTTCAACTTCAGCTTCTTCAGCATTACTGGTCAAGGCATAGACTTAGATTACTGTGATATTGAATGACTTGCCTTGGAAATGAACAGAGAAAATAAGAGAGTTCCAGAAAAATATCTGCGTCTGCTTTAATGACTACTCCAAAGCCTTTTGACTGTCTGGATAATGACAAACTGGAAAATTCTTAAAGAGATGGGAATACCATACCACCTTACCTGAGAGACCTGTATGCAAGTCAATAGTCAACAGTTAGAACTGGACATGGAACAACAGACTGATTCCAAATTGGAAAAGGAGTACGTGAAGGCTGTATGTTGTCACCCTCCTTATTTAACTTATATGCAGAGAACATAATGAAAATGCCTGCCTGGATGAAGCACAAGTTGGAATCAAGCCTGCCAGGAGAAATGTCAACAACCTCAGATATGCACATGACACCACCCTAATGGCAGAAAGCGAAGAGGAGCTAAAGACCACTTGATGAAAGTGAAAGAAGAGAGTGAAAATATGGCTTAAAACAGAACATTATAAAAACTAAGGTCATGGCATCCGGTCCCATCACTTCATGGCAAATAGATGGGGAAACAATGGAAACAGTGGCAGACTTTATTTTTGGGGGGCAAAGAGTCAGACATGACTGAGTGACTGAACTGAACCGAACTGAAAATCACTGCAGATGGTGATTGCAGCCATGAAATTAAAAGATGCTTGCTCTTTGGAAGGAAAGCTATGGTCAACCTAGACAGCATATTAAAAAGCAGAGACATTGCCGATTTGCTGGCAAAGGTCTGTCAAGTCAAAGTATGGTTTTTCCAGTAGTCATGTATGGATGTGAGAGTTTATCATAAAGGAAGCTGAGCACTGAAGAATTGATGCTTTTGAACTGTGGTGTTAGAGAAGACTCTTGAGTCCCTTGGACTGCAAAGAGATCCAATCTGTCCATCGTAAAGGAAAGCAGTCCTGAATATTCATTGGAAGGACTGATGCTGAAGCTGAAGCTCCAATACTATGGCCACCTGACGTGAAGAACTGACTCATTGTTTCCAAGACTCTTGATCCAAGACCTTGTCTTCAGTCCAATCATATATGTTGAATCTCAGTATACTTTCCTGTTTTATCTCAGATTTAATTTGTCAGGAAAAGAAATTCCCTCCTTATTATAGATTAATGATTATAATCTCTAATTAGATGCTCCATGTTGCTGCTGCTGCTGCGAAGTCACTTCAGTCGTGTCTGACTCTGTGCGACCCCATAGACAGCAGCCTACCAAGCTCCCCTGTCCCTGGGATTCTCCAGGCAAGAACACTGGAGTGGGTTGCCATTTCCTTCTCCAATGTGTGAAAGTGAAAAGTGAAAGTGAAGTCGCTCAGTCATGTCCGACTCATAGCGATCCCATGGACGGCAGCTTACCAGGCTCCTCCATCCATGGGATTTTCTAGGCAAGAGTACTGGAGTGGCTTGCCATTGCCTTCTCTGAGATGTTCCATACCTGCCCACTATTATGGCCACTACGTAAATGTGGCTATTTATATTTAAATTAATTGAGTTGAAATGCAATTTAAAAATTTCTCAGTTGCTCTGGACACATTTCAAGTACCCAGTGGCCTCAAGTTTAGTGGTTATAGGTTTGGAAAGCAGAGGTATAGAAACTTCTCATTACTGTAGAAAGTTCTGTTTGACAACACTGTTTCATGTAAATCAGCAGTCCCTTTCTCTGTCTCAAATCTTCTCCTATTTCCTGTATTTATTTAAAATTTTTTGTCCTTCCCAAACCTGATATTCCTTCTTTATGCCATATCTACTGGACAGATTTTTTTTAATACTTCCTAGCAGAGTACATCATGAGGAACGCTGGGCTAGAAGAAGCACAAGGTGGAATCAAGATTGCTGGGAGAAATATCAATAACTTCAAATATGCAGATGACACCACCCTTATGGCAGAAAGTGAAGAGGAACTAAAAAGCCTCTTGATGAAAGTGAAAGAGGAGAGTGAAAAAGTTGGCTTGAAGCTCAACATTCAGAAAACGAATATCATGGCATCTGGTCCCATTACTTCATGGGAAATAGATGGGGAAACAGTGGAAACAATGTCAGACTTTATTTTCTGGGGCTCCAAAATCACTGCGGATGCTGATTGCAGCCATGAAATCAAAAGACGCTCACTCCTTGGCAGGAAAGTTATGACCAATCTAGACAGCATATTAAAAAGCAGAGATATTACTTTGCCAACCAAGGTCTGTCTAGTCAAGGCTATGGTTTTTCCAGTGGTCATGTATGGATGTGAGAGTTGGACTGTGAAGAAAGCTGATCGCCAAAGAATGGATGCTTTTGAACTGTGGTGTTGGAGAATCCTCTTGAGAGTCCCTTGGACTGCAAGGAGATCCAACCATTCCATTCTAAAGGAGATCAGTCCTGGGTGTTCATTGGAAGGACTGATGCTGAAGCTGAAACTCCAATACTTTGGCTACCTAATACGAAGAGTTGACTCACTGGAAAAGACTCTGATGCTGGGAGGGATTGGGATCAGGAGGAGAAGGGGACGACAGAGAATGAGATGGCTGGATGGCATCACCGACTCAATGGGTATGAGTTTGAGTGAACTCCAGTAGTTGGTGATGGACAGGGAGGTCTGGTGTGCTGTGATTCATGGGATTGCAAACAGTCAGACATGACTGAGTGAGTGAACTGAACTGAACTGAGGGGCACCTTTTGGGCTTCCCTAGAGCTCAGCTGATAAAGAATCTACCTGCAATGCAGGAGACCCCAGTTCAATTCCTGGGTCAGGCAGATACCCTGGAGAAGGGATAGGCTACCCACTCCAATATTCTGGGGCGTCCCTGGTGGCTCAAACAGTAAAGAAGCCACCTGTAATGCAGGAGACTTGTGTTCGACCCCTGGTTTGGGAAGATCCCCTGGAGGAAGGCATAGGAACCCACTCCTGGAGAATCCTCATTTAGAGAGGAGCCTGGTGGACTACAGTCCATGGGGTCAGAAAGAGTCGGACACAACTGAACAACTAAGCACAGCACAGCACAAGGAACAAAATGCAAACCATCACTCGTAAACTTTTTATCATCTTACCGCAAACCTACAAACCTAAGTGAATTCATAGCCAGCATCTCCTTCTAATTGGAACTCCTCTTCAATGTCTATTTGTTTTGAATTTTCATATCTAGAACACTGATACTTAAAATGTTTCTCATTTCTCTATTTTATCTTCAGTTTGTCTCTCCCAATTAGCTCATTCCAGCAGTATTTTCATTTTTTTAGGTTCTCTTTATTTGAAATAGAACAATTTTTTTTACTCTATATCCATGCTTTTATCTACCATTTTAAAGGAACTATACTCACTGTAATCCTAATATAATAAGAACTTCACACTTCTTTCCTTAATATCTCTACTAAATCTGCTCCTATTCAGCATATTAATTTCCTGGCTATTGAATTCAAAATACATATTTCAGTACTTACCTTATTCAACATTCACTGAATACATAGCTTCCCATTTTTTTTTCATTCTTCAAATACTATATTTCCTTGGATTCCTTGACATCAGACTTTTCAATTATATTTATCTCACTAATAAAAAGCCCTGTGAAGTAGAAAACTTAGTCTTTCTTGACCATTACACTTGACACAGTTCCTGGTGCATATCAAGCACTGTACAAATAGCTATTGAATTCTAAAGTTTAATGTATGGGGCTTCCCTGGTGGCTCTGCCTGCAGAGCAGGCAGAAGGTAAAGCGTCTGGGTGGGGAAGATCCCCTGGAGGAGGAAATGGCAACCCACTCCAGTACTGTTGTCTGCTAAATTTCCATGGTAAGGAGCCTGGTAGGCTACAGTCCATGGGGTTCGCAAAGAGTTGGACAGGACTGAGCAACTTCACTTTCAGTTTCAAAGTTTAATGTATACCTCTTCATAGGTTAAATTTTATTAGAAATTCCTAAAGGAGTGCTTCCAAATCACCACTTAACAATGGATGGAGTTTAAAATAATCATGGAAAAATGATCAAGCATGAATTCTTCTTAATGGGACACTTACACAACTCCTTTTTCTTTGGGAAAGGAAGGAGTAAGGTATAGCCTATGACGATATTTAATATCTATCTATACACTTTCTCTGATAAACAACCTAATACTAAAGATTTCAGTAGATCTTCTGCAATCAGAAAGTGATTAAATATTGATTTTCTTTTATGTGCTAGACTCTTTCTTTGTTGCTAGAATAGAAAAAAAAGAAATAAGAATTCTCACAAGACATTTATTTATAATATAGAACGAGATATAGTTAATGGATATAAAAACAAATACAAGTGTAAGATATTGACAGATAATGATTGTTAAGAAGAAGATTAAATACAGTGTTCACAGTGATGCTTAGAATAGGTAGCCAGGGAAGGTTCTGTGAGAAGGAATCATTTAAATTGAGTCTGGATTAAGAAATGGAGGCATTTCCTAGAAAAAGCTTGAAAAACAGGAAACTCAAATTCATAGATCCTGAGATGGCAACATGCTTTTCATGATTAAATAGAGGAAAACAGAAAAAAAATTTAAAATCCAATAAAGTTACTAATGCATAATGGCTGATGGGAGGAAAGGAGGAAGAATTTAGAGAAGCTATCAGAGGCCAGATACAGCTCAGGCCATTGTTATGGAGTTGGATTTTATTTTAAGAGTAATAGGAAAACTTGTGAGGGTGTTCAGTGAAATTGTCAAGCTCTGATTTATATTTTAAAACCATCATGCTGGCTCACATTTGAAAAGACAAGGAGATCAAATGAGAGGCTATTTTTATGTTAGATGTCAAAGAGGATGGTGACTTGAACTATAAAATTAGTACTGAAATTTTGAGAAATGAATGTATTTTGAAGATATAAATAGTATGATTTGCTGATATACTGGAAACAGAGAAACCATTGTGAGAAAAGTATAAAAATCAAAGATAAATCATCTAAATGAATGATGGTATCATTTACTGAGTCAGAGAAGAATTAAATGAAAATTATTTCAATGAGAAAAGGTTAAGACTTTTGTATCCATCATGTTTAATTAAAGATGATTATTAAGCAATGACATTGAGCACCAAAATTAATTAAAATTAAAATAACTAAAATACATAATTATAGTATACATGTTTTAGGAGCTTAAGACTCATGGTAGAGGTCAGAATGGAGATAAAATCCTAGAATCATATTTGAAACTGCTGAACGGGAAAAGATAATTTAAAACGCACAAAATGAAATAAAAAGCAGATTCAACACATAGGTAGAACATTAAAGATAGTATCCTGATTATCAAAATATTTAGAGGCCTAGTAGGGACAAGGAGACAATTGTAAAAGGCATGTATAAGAAGGAACCCAATGGAAAAAAGAATATGTTTCATAAGAATGTGATATCCTGGAATTCCAGAGAAGAAAATGTTTAAACCAGGGAATTATCATCTGTGTCAAATGTTGAAGAGTGTTTGAGTAAGATGAGCCAGAGAATTGACTATTGGCTTGTGCAAGGAGTTATAGGATCCAGAACCACAGGAACAGCAAAGGCATAAATAACTCTTGCATTGTTGCAAATGGGAAAACAGAGTATGTGGTTCAGGTATCAATGACTTGTTGGGATTGAAACTGAGAAAAGGACATCTCACCTGATATTTATATCTTTCTATGAAATATAGAAAATATTGCTTGGGATTCAGGAGAAGAGGAAGTGATGGAGGGTTAAGAATGAGATTGTGTAAATAGTAGTCATGAAAAGAAACGTGTTAATCACTCAGTCCTGTGCCACTCTTCGTGACCCCATGGACTGTAGCCCGCCAGCCTTCTCTGTCCATGGAATTCTCCAGGCAAGAAAGCTGGAGTGGGTTGCCTTTCCTTTCTCCAGAGGATCTTCCTGACTCAGGGATCGAACCCAGGTCTCCCGCATTGCAGGCAGTTTCTTTACCATCTGAGTCATATGGCTGTAGTCATAGGTTGTGGGAAAATAAAGTTTTAAGGAAAGGATGGTAATATTTTCTGTTAATGTTATTTTCAGTCAAAACTTTTGTATATTTCTCTACAGCAACTTTTGGCTAAATAGAAATGAGATCCTGGCTTTAACTAGGATTGGAATTTTGTCAGGTGATAAAGAAAAAGGAAAAATAAGGAAAGAGTTCTAGGCTTGCAAAGGAATGAACATAGTACAGCACCATAGAATTTGGGATGGGTTTAGAGGGAACTGAGAACATGAGACTGTAGTGTCTACTATAAGAGTCATTCAGTTCAGTTCAGTTCAATTCAGTCGCTTAGTCGTGTCCGACTCTTTGTGACCCCATGAATCACAGCATGCCAGGCCTCCCTGTCCATCACCAACTCCTGGAGTTCACTCAAACTCATGTCCATCGAGTTGGTGATGCCATCCAGCCATTATGTTTATAATTATCAGAGTGGAATAGCAATACAGTGAGATGAAGGATGGGGATGAAGATAAAAAAAATGCAAGTTTAGAAATGGATCAAGTTGAGAAGTTTAGAGGTGATGTAGTTATGGAGGGTGACACTGAGATTAGGTAGGTGGTTAACTAAGGAGATCAAGAAACTGAGTTATACTAAATGGATCTTCAATGGATCTCAATGTTCAAATCATCATGGATGCTGATCTTAATAGTAGGGCAGTAGACGGAGGGTGTCAGTGATCTAGGTGTGGAAATCCTTATTGAAGGATGGAGAATGACTGGAAAGTCAGGAAGCACAAATAGTCAGAAAAGAGGTAGCTTTATTTGTGTTGGGCTAGGAACCCATCAACTAAATTTCTGTCTCATTCTAAAAATTGTGAGTCTGAAATTTTCAGAGAAAGATGGATGCCTAGCCTGTTATCTGCTATTAGCTATAATCTAATGGTATATTTGAATAATGTATTTAATATATTTTAATAATTTTAATAATATAATTTCAGACAAAGGGAAGTAAGCAGTTAACTATTTTAAAAGTACAACTATAAGCAAACATTGGAAACGCTTAGGAATTCAGATTCTGCTTTCTTGCTGTTCTCCTGTTAACTGATTATTATGCAAGTGTTACTCTCATTCAGCCTTGACTAAAAGCTCTCTAAAGTATATAAAGTTACCTGTTTATCTTAGTGGGCTTCCCTGGTGGCTCATATGGTAAAGAATATCCCTGCAATGGGGGAGACTTGCATTAGATCCCTGTGTCAGGAAGATCCCTGGAGAAGGGAATGGCAACCCACTCCAGTATTCTTGCCTGGAGAATCCCATGGACAGAGAAACCTGGTGGGTAACAGTCCATGGCATTGCAGAGTCCAACATGACAGCATGAAATGCCAAAATATATCTTTAATAGTTGAGAATGTTTCAGTGTCTGCAATTATGATTCTGAGCATGAATTTACTTATACATCATAGTGAATCTGAATCAATATAACTTCAAAAATTCTATTTCTCAAATTATATTTGCTGTAATTAAAAAAAAATCATTTTAGCCAAACCCAACAAAACTCTAGATTATTGACACTCCTATTAATATTTTTAAGGGATTATATTACCTTTGAAAGGTAATATAATACCTTATATTTGAAAGGTAATATAAATCCCTTATAAAGCATTTGAAAGGCTTTCAGAAGACAAGAACCTTTTAAAAAGTTGTGCCAACTTCCTAAATTTCAAGTTCATTCTATTAAAATGTACCAATCTCAGCACATAAGGATGAAGAGTAATTTTCAGCTCTAATCTTAGAACATTTTGTTTTGAAGCAATCTAAGTATCAAGATATTGTTATAGTTTACTAGGTCAACAGAATAGCTTTAATTTTTACTCTGAAAAATAATAGTGGTGCTAGTGTGATACCACTGGTATGTAAGTGAGAAATGCTGATATAACTATGGTGGAAGAAAGTGGAAAAATACATTAGAACTGGCAATCTCATTTCGTATTAAGATACAAAGACTGTCTTCAGTTTAATTTTGTTGACATGGTCAAAAAGTTTTATTTCTAAAATGTTTTCATATGTTCAATTTTAATGCATGTTTTTCATTCCTGATTTTAACTATCCTTAGACTTCTCATTTGAATTGACACCATAGTAAAACCTTATATTGTTGCAACTGTCTTTCTTAGTGAATTCCATTTTTCATTGGAGTGTGTTAAAAATTCTGGTTTGTTAAAAATTATTGGTTCATTTTTCTTCTAATTGTATAAACTTGAAGAGAATGAAAATCTGAAATCTCTTGCCTGGAGAGTTAATTTACCATTTTAATTATAAATTTGATATGAATAAAACAAGAGCTTTCCAAAAATAACTGGATTATTTCATTGAAAATAGAAATTAATTTATCTCATTATTAAGCCTGGTTTCTTAATTATGCTCACTTATTGATCCATACAGTGTGTCAAGCAAGCATTGTATTAAACACGGCACATATTAGAGAATGTGTTCTTTGTGGTTCCCATAAACCAAGACAAAAAATTTATATTAACCACTGATAGCTTATGTTTAAAAACTGTGTTGCAAACCAGAGAAAAAAATGTCATGAGTATGCTTCAAAGTAATTTGAAAGTAACTTGTGTTCATCAAGACAGTAAATTTAGGCAAATTAGGACATTTCTGTCTTAAAAAACAGTTGTTTTTCCAGTTTATAAGAATGCTTCAGAAACACTGAAGTGATTACTCCAAATTCCTGAATTTAAAAGTACTACTCAGAAAGCAAGTAATTCAAATGGAGAATGTACTACATGTTACATACCACTTTTTGTTAAAGGGTAGCTGATCTACAATATTATATGTTTCAAGTGTATAACAGACAAGTGGTTCAATATTTTCATGATTAGACTCCATGTAAAGTTATTACAGAATGATAACTATATTTCTCAGTGCTGTACAATACATTCATGTTGCTTATCTGTTTTTTACATAGCAGTTTGTATTTCTTAATCCTGTATCTCTGTTTTGTCCTCTTCTCTTCCCTCTTCCTACTTTTAATCATTAATTACTGATTTATGCTTGTGAATCTATTTCCATTTTCTTATATATATTTGTTTTATTTTTTAGATTCCACATAGAGATGATAACATTGAGTATCTGTTTTTTTCTGACTTTACTAAGCATTTTACTCTCTATGTCCATCCACGTTATTGCAAATGGCAGGATATTTATGGCTGAGTAATATTCATATATATATATATATATACATAAATATTATTGAATAGACTTCCTGTTGCTGGTTCAGGTCATTCACCTTCTTAGTTAAATTTATTTCAAGATATTTTATTCTTTTTGTTGCAATATTAAGCAGGATTGTTTTCTTGTTTTCTCTTGCTGATAGCTCATTATTTGCAAATAGAAAAGCAAAGATTTCTGTATATTAATCTCATGTCCTTCAACTTTACTGAATTCATTTATTAATTCTATTCATTTTTTGTTTGGTTGGTTTCTTTTTTATTTTTTTCAGTGAAGGCTTTAGGATTTTTTATGCATAGTATTATGCCATCTACAAATAATGACAGTTTTATTTCTTCCCTTCTAATTTGGATGATTTTTAATTTTTTTTGTTATATGATTGCTGTGGTTAGTATATCCGGTACTATATTAAATATCAGTGGTGAGAGTGGGTATCCTTGTCTTGTTCCTGATTTTAGAACAAAAGCTTTCAACCTTTTATCTCTGAGTATGATGTTAGCTGTGAATTTGTCATCAGTCCAGTTCAGTTCAGTCCCTCAGTCGTGTTCGACTCTTTGCGACCCCATGAATCGCAGCACGCCAGGCCTCCCTGTCCATCACCAACTCCCGAAATCTACCTAAACTCATGTCCATTGAGTCAGTGATGCCATCCAACCATCTCATCCTCTGTCGTCCCCTTCTCCTCCTGCCCTCAATCTTTCCCAGCATCAGGGTCTTTTCAAATGAGTTAGCTCTTTGCATCAGGTGGCCAAAGTATTGGAGTCTCAGCTTCAACATCAGTCCTTCCAATGAATATTCAGGACTGATTTCCTTTAGGATGGACTGGTTGGATCTCCTTGCAGACCTCTGATACAGGTAAATAAAGTTAAAATTTTCCAGGATAATGTTTCATCTTTATTTACATAAAACATCAGGTTAGCCTGCCTATTTGAGCTATGTGATATGCTGATCAGGCCCCTACCCTACTCTAATCCTACCTCTAATTCTACCTGCTGCATTCAACTGCCTGAGGCGGAAGGTAAATGAAAGGAATGAATGAAGCCAATGCTTTTTCTCTCTGCCTCTATGTTCTTTATCCAAATCCAAGATAGGTACCACAGAACAACATTCACTGATGCTCATTTCTTGACTTCTTTGAATTCACTGGGGATTTGATTGTCAAATTTCTTAATTTATAATATTGCTGCTAAGTCACTTCAGTCGTGTCCGACTCTGTGCAACCCCATAGACGGCAGCCCACCAGGCTCTCCCGTCCCTGGGATTCTCCAGGCAAGAACACTGGAGTGGGTTGCCATTTCAGTAGATTCTCATTATTTACAGATTCCATATTTGCAAATTTTCCAACTTTCTAATATCTGTTTATAATCCCCCTGTTAGCCTTAAACGTCCTTTTGTGATCATCTGCAAACACGCATAAAGTAGTGAAAACTTTGACTTTTCTGATGCTCATCTTTCCAGCTGAATTTGAACAAAGCAATACTTTGCTTTGTTTTTAACTCTGAGAATGAAAACTCTTTTTGTGCTCTATTTAATGCTGTAATTTATACGTTTTTGTGCTTCTTGGCTGATTGTATTGTTTAAAATGGCCTGCAAACATAGTGCTGGAGTACTATCTAAAAGTTAAAAAAGTCTATGATAAGACTTCCAGAGAAAATGTGTTTGTTAGATAAGCTTCATTTAGGTTTGAGCTGCCTTGCTTTTTGACTGTGAGTCAATAAATTAGAAATATATATTAAATAAGATGTCTTTAAACAGAAATACACACAAAACAAAATTATATATTGATTGACAAAAGTGTGACTAAAGCCTCTCAGATCCTAACTATGTATTTCCCCTAGGAACAGTGGGTCAATATTTACTAATTCAGCATTTATGGTAGCTATATAGAAAATGGAGAAGGCAATGGCACCCCACTCTAGTACTCTTGCCTGGAAAATCCCATGGATGGAAGAGCCTGGTAGGCTACAGTCCATGGGATCGCTAAGAGTCAGACACGACTGAATGACTTCACTTTCACTTTTATGCATTGGAGAAGGAAATGGCAACCCACTCCAGTGTTCTTGCCTGGAGAATCCCAGGGACAGGCGAGCCTGGTGGGCTGCCATCTATGGGGTCACACAGAGTCGGACATGACTGAAGCGACTTAGCAGCAGCAGCAACAGCATATAGAACATAACTAGCATAAATAATGAGAAACAACTCTTCATTATTTTATATATGATTATTAATAAATACTTCTCTTTATTTTTCTAATTCTTTTAAAATTTTAAAATTATTTGCTTATATTTTTGTCTACTGTCAAATATTTTAATCACTGTATTTGTTCTGTTATTGTGGTTTATTTTCATTTTTGTAAATGTTTATTTTTATATTTGAATGTTTATCTGTCTTAAATTATTCAGTCAGGGGAAACCTGTCAAAGTTTTGAATTGTTTAGTGTGTGTAGGTAGGAAAAGGACCCATTGATTTTCTTGGGTGCCAGTGTTCCCTGGGGGTAAAAAAATTAGCCTTGTTCAAAAATCAGTTTCTCTGAATAAGTTACATTTAATGGAATTGAGAAGCAGAAGATAAATCCTAAAGGAAAGTAGATTACTGAGCAATGAAATTCATAATACAAAAGCTGCCAAGGTGAGAAAAGGTGTGCCTTAACTTTAGTATGCTTTTGTTATAGTTGACCAGGGATTGAAATAACAGTACAGACATTTACTTAAATCAATCCCAACTCAATCTTCTGCAACAAGTGTTCCTATATACTCTACAAAGGAGATGTTTATGAAGTAAAATTGAAAGAATAGTGACTTTAGTTGTCCAGGAAATTCTATGGTGGAACTCTTCTAGTTCCATGTAATAAATTTAGTAAGTGCTAAATTGCTAGAGTGAAAAGATGTTCTAGATATCTATTCCAAAAAACATCAGATCCTCTGGAGTTTTCCCTTTTTTTATACCAGCCATCACTGACATAACCAGCTAAATGAAGGCATTGATCAGTGTCCTAAAGGTTCACCTGATGATAGATCACCAAAAGCATTTACCTCCTGATTTAGAAGACTTCCCCTGTTGTTAAAGAAAACCCAGAGCCTGACAAAAAGTGATGAAAACAAAGTTTACTCAAGAACTATTGCTAAAGGGGGAAAGAAACATTAGTACTGAACTAGGCTTAATTCTGAAATCAATTTATACCAAAGGAGAAGGGGTTGGGGTCAATGGATAGAAAATTACTAAGAGGAAACACCAGGGGTAAGGAACGATTTTGGCTAACCTGACCTGACAGCATCCTTGCTGCAAGCAGGCCACAATAATCAGATATCACCTGAGGCATTTGGGAATTAAGAATTTGATCATCAGGACATTAAGGGTGACCAGATATTGAGAGTGGAAAATTCATCCCAAACTGACTTGGCAGGATTCTCGCTCTTGAGGTCAAGTCCCAAGTATAAAACCTAGTTCACAAAGGGCATAGAGATGCCTGAGTAAAGTTTGGTTAAGGAAAGTGTTTTTATCAATGTAAATGCTGGGGATACAATGGGACTCTGTCTGGACCCCATGTTTTTCAACCCTGAATAACTCTGTGGGCTGAAACTCTGACCAACGGAAAGTAAGATCTAATGGTCAGGTTTACCATCCACACCCTCCATCACTGTGGACTGTTCTTAGATAAAGTTCATGTGATAACCTCTAAGAAGAAGATACCAAGTTATTAGAATCAGTCACCCAAGTGGCCACAGGTTGGTTTCTCTTTTTGTCTGTCATTTTCTTTTTTCTTAGAGCTTCTCTGACAGCTCAGTTGGTAAAGAATCCACCTGCAATGCAGGAGACCCCAGTTCGATTCCTGGTTCAGGAAGATACGCTGGAGAAGGGATAGGCTACCCACTCTAGTATTCTTGGGCTTCCCTTGTGGCTCAGCTGGTAAAGAATCCATCTGCAATTCAGGAGACCCCAGTTCACTCCCTCGGTTGGGAAGATCCCCTGGAGAAGGCAACGGCTATCTACTCCAGTATTCCAGCCTGGAGAATTCCATGGACTGTATAGTCCATGGGGTCGCAAAAAGTTGGATACAACTGAGCTACTTGCACTGAATTTCACTTCTTTGTTCTAGACACTTGCTTTCTTGGGTTGCACTTCTAACGAGATGGTAGCAAATAAGCATTTACCTTAGAGATGGCTTTCTAAATATCACAGGTTAAGGTACTCAGAAATACTTTTTGTCACAAGTTACATATTACCCAAGCCAAGCTATCTGGTGGTGGGTTGGCTTTAGAAATGACTCAATTCCAGGCTCAAACATTATCATCAGACAAGATTTCTTTCTGATTCTTTATTCTCTTTCACAGTTCCTGAAGTGTCATGTGCAACAGAATGATCAAGTTTCTTTGGTTCTTAAGCTCCAGGTTTCCAAGAGAAATCAAACCCTGTCACATAATTTTCTTCCAAAACCTTTTAGATTTTATTGACCTTATTGTTGTAATATTTGTAATGTTAGGTTGTTTCAGTCTTGTGGTCATTCTGTGAGTTAAAAGTGGTATCAGCTTCACTTGCTCCTTACTGGCCTGAGAGTTGGATGAATGGTTTTTCCTAGAGAAAAATCGAAGTTTGTTTGTGAGT